>NC_069390.1:15207500-15832500 GCF_027475565.1 Acinonyx jubatus
AGGTGTTTAAACACGTGCTTCTTCTTTTTCCAGGGTCTCTGATCTCCACCCTGACTGCCCCATTCCCTCCAACTTTCTGCTTCTCTGCTGCAGCATGGGAAGCCAGAAGAGCTATATTTACTGGACCAAAGTCTTTAAAACACGAATAAGGAGACTCTCCTCTGAGAAAAACATTGAAGCATGCTTTGCGGGACCTCTATTTTCTTGACTTGTTCAGATTTCTTTTTCCTGTGGTTTGCCTCTTGGTACAGAGCCGCGGTTTGGATAATTACTGTTTCCTGATCAGTCAAATCCAGAAAAAGAGAAAGGCTCCCTAGACTTAAGATTCCCTTGCTTTCAAACTTCCATATGAATTCAGAGTCAGAGGGCCCATCCATAGTCTGAAATTTTCTGCCCTGGACAATAGGACGCAGAGAGTGAAAGCAAATCCTATCTGCACGTCCTACCAGGGGGACCTCGGAGCAGGGATTTTCTAAGTACAGCCTGAGCCTTGCATTTGAGGAAGTCATCCGCACCATTGGCAAACGCATTGCCTTCCTTTCCTTCCCCCCATTGTTTGCAGAATGGTGTCTCCTCAGACTGGTGAGGAAGGTTCCAGGCCCCAGGCTCTGTAATTACCCTGGGGGAGGGGGAGGGGCTGGTTTTATCACAGGAAAGGACTCTCCTGGACTGCTTTCCAGGAGGCCTCCTAAACCCCTTCTCTCTCTGGAAGAAAGAAGAGAGAGAAAGACAATCATCCTACTTCCTTTTTTTCTATATCCCCACCGCAAGTTTCGGATTTTCTAAACCGAAACTGAAGATTTGCATTATTCAGCTCTTGCCCGAAGCCTATTCCCTTTTTAATGATGACCCTGGAAGGTGCCCACAACTGTGTCAAAGACCATCTGGCAACAATACAGCGGGACAGTTCTTAGGAAACCAGCCTCTGGCTAGTTCCCCATGAGGCTGGTCACAGTAAGAGATGAGATCTGGGTTCAAGTCCAGATTCTCCTTCTAAGTCACCGTGTGCCCTTGAGTAGACTTAACACCTGCACTTCCCTCCCACAACCTGCAGGTCTATGGTGAGGTCCCGTTAGTGTAATTGTGTATGTTCTCATACTTAACGTATAAAATACATAATGATTCTAGATGGATGGTCTGCAAGGACCTCCCCTGTTAACACTCTGGTCTGTCTGAGAGCAGCGGGAGCACAGGCACGGGCTGGGGCGAGGGGGTGGGGGGGGAAGGGGGGCATTCTCACTCTCGGCTTTTACGCACCTACATCATTTAAGTTTTTCCTGCGGTGATTACTTCCGAAGTTTTTCAAGAGAAGGTTTTTGGGTTTTTGTTTTGTTTTGGTTTTTATTGGGTTTTTGATTTTGAGAACGAAGAGCGGCAAATCCTAATCCTGTTTTGCTACTACGAGGGTCAGTATGGTATCGTGGCTAAAAACATCAGGATTCTGGAGCTCATCTGCCTGGGTGAAAATCCCAGCTTTCCATCTGGCAGATATGTGGCCTCAGGAGTATCCTTTAGCCATCGTGCCTCAGCTCTCCCCGCTTTGAAACAGGGGTGAGAGCAGCACAGGGGGAGGCAAGAGTACAAGGCAGCACTCTATGGTTCTCGGACACAGTCCATCCCCCCAATGAGTGCTACCTGGGTGTCTGCCCTTGTCACCGCTCCTCAGTAAGACAAGGCAGGAAAGCGCTTTGTAATCTGTAATGCACTATACAAATAGGTCACAGCATCACAGAAAGACATTCGCTTAGAAAAGGTTTAAACTCTACCAGAAGATAAACAGTTTACCAACAGGAAAAACACGTGCAGCTGTAGGAGAACTTGAAATGCAAATCTGTGTCATGGAGAAAAAACTGGAGGGTTCCACAGGGAGAGAGAACGAAGACGAGAAGCATGCAGAGTAGGACAAGGGGTCCTGGGAGGGACCCCTCCTCCCTGAGGGGCCAGGAGGCCTGCAAAGGCCTAAAGAACCAAGCCTGCTGGGAGAACAGGTCTAAGCCCTGCTGGGGCTGGGGAGAATCCCTGTGCCCAGCAACTCCTTTTTTTTTTTTTTTTTTTTTTTTTTTTAATGTTTATTTATTTTTTAGAGCAGAGGGGGCAGAGAGAGAGGGAGACACAGAATCCGAAACAGGCTCCAGGCTCTGAGCTCTCAGCACAGAGCCCGACGTGGGGCTCGAACCCACAAACCATGACATCATGACCTAAGCTGAAGTCGGATGCTCAACCGACTGAGCCACCCAGGTGCCCCTCACCTCCTCCTTTAAACTGGCTGACTGGTAGGGTTTATCCTCCACCCCTTGAGGTGAAGGAAAACATTCTGAGGATCCCAGTGGAGCAGGAAGGGCTCAAGCCACCTTGCCCGACCAGGCAAAGCCCGGGTAGCCGCCTGGGCCGCAGTGGACTGACCCTGCAGCCAAAAATGTCTCTGGGCCTCAGCCCAGTCTCCACCTCGTGTTCAGCCCATTCGTACCTGCCCCCCAGAGTTCCAACCCTTCCCACTTTCTGAATGAACCCAGCCCTTAGGGAAAGAGACCTCCAGTTCCCCAGGGGAGGGGCCGCAACAATGCCAGGGGTCAAGGGCCTTCTCCACCCTCCTCCCCACAAAAGAATTACACATGAAGGACCAAGGGGGACTCAATCTCACACCACAAACCAGGTGGAGGGGTAGGGAGAGGGCCCCATGTATTTTGAGAGACACTGCCCCCCGTATCAACTAAAAACAGAAGGAAACACAAGCTGGAGAGGCACTTAAAAGGCCTAGGGAATTGGTTTTTAAGTTCCCTCTAAAACTGAAAGTGAACTTCGGGCTCCCACTTTAAGAGCCGGCCTTTCAAGGAGCAGAAAATCAACTCTTAGGCAGCAGAAAAATCACTGAGAATCACAACCAAAGCTAAACACATGAGCTCTTTTAAAAAAAAAAAAAAAAAAAAAACACATAAGCTGAGAAACTTTCTACAACAAATGCCAGATTTTAGCTTGGGAGAAAAACAGAAGCGTTTGGGTAAAATAAACAGAAGGGGGGAAAAGTCCCCCCTCGCATAAACCAAGGGGAACCTCCTTCCTGCAGATCAAGTTCTGACCTTTATATGAACTCTAAATAACTGGCTCACAATTTCGCAAAGCAAGAAGAATGGCAAGCATTTTGAATGATGCTAAAAATTTTAGTTCTCCTCTGGCTTTTTGTTAGGCAGCCAAGTGTATCAGTCAGAGCAAAAGTAGCTTAAAAATGTGTACTTCGCCCTGTCAGGAGAGACTGGTAAGGGAACCATGAACAGCCGCCCTCCGGCAGCCTATGCAGCACACTGCCCCTTGTGTGGAAACCAGAATTTTCAGTGACAACACAGCAAGGAAGGCCAACTTCCTTTCATTACTCAGTCAGCAAATATTTCCTGAGCACCTACTATGTTCCAGTCACAATTTTAGAAATAAACAAAAATAGACAAAACATCTCTCCTTGCAGCTTAACTTCTCCAAAGCCAGATTTTTAAATAAAGGCATCCGTTCTCTGGTTTTCACAATGGAAATGACACCAAAGACATTCTCCTACCCCCTCATTCATGCCTGTCAATCTGCTCATTTCTGCCCAGCTAGTAGCCCGGAATTCATGCCAACCTGCTGCCCCTGCATCCGTCTGGGCACACACATGGACAACCTGTCTAGGCACAAATATCAGCCCCAGGCTGGTAAGGAATAGTTCTGCCTAGGGATGTGCTTGTTAGCAAATCTGGCTGGGAGGAGATGACTAAATTGGGACACATGTATGCAAAAGTGCTTCAGAAACAAAGCTGTCCAAGGACGAAAGGTCTTACTATTCAATACTTCTCTCTTTTTAAGTTCCTTGCCCCCAGGACCCTGCCCATCGCTCCCAGGCAATTTCTGTCTCCATATTCATTGAGGTTGGTACCAAGTAGGAGATCAGTACATGAATTCCCTGCCAGTGTTGCCGATAATATGCTAGGACAGTAACAACGGAGCTTTTCTAAACAACCCGTCGGTTGGTGCCATTATTATCCCCATTTGACAGATGAAAAGACCAAAATAAAGAAAAGTTAAGGGGCGCCTGGGTGGCTCAGTCAGTTAAGCATCTGACTTTGGCTCAGGTCATGAACTCACGGTTCGTGGGTTCAAGCCCCGCATCCGGCTCTGTGCTAACAGCTCGGAGCCTGGAGCCTGTTTCGGATTCTGTGTCTCCCTCTCTCTCTGCTCCTCCCCCGCTTGCACTCCGTCTCTCCCTCAAAAGTAAATAAGTGTTCAAAAAAAAATTAAAGAGAAGAAAAGTTCAGGAACATGTCCAAAGTCACACAACACGGAATGCTTCCATCAATTCGTGTAAAGCCACTGGTAACAAGTAAGGGATTCGTTGTTGTCGAATAACAAGTACTCCAGAAGCAGGCAGCCCAGGACACTCAGAGCTGCTCAAGGCTACTTCCTGCTCCCATTTTTCGGGACAGGACCTGCACTCTCGTGAGAGGCGGCATGACGGCATGACAGAGAGGTGACGGGTACAAATTCTGGTGCCAGGGTCCTGTCGCTCCCTCAGTGCGGGGCCCTGGGAGGGCCCACTCTCCTTCCTCTGCTCTGTTTCCTCATCCATCCGATGGAGATCATCATATTACCTATCTTAAATGCATTAATAAAAGGGGCTCGGAGGAGCCCTGGACACACAGACGCAGTGTCACGGTCGTTATTACTGTGATTAGCAGCAGCAGCAGCTGTGGACGTCACACCTCCAAGCACAGCATCCACACTGGGGTCAGAAGGGCACACGGCCCTGAGAGCAGAGCAGAGTCTATCCCCCCCCATCCCGCCAACACACACACACACACACACACACACACACACACACAGCTTTCCCTGGAGCTTCCCCCAGTGATGACGACGTGCAACCATTTGCCAGGACAGGGTCACGTGGCCACCCCTATGAGGAGTGAGACCGGGAGGAGCAGGCTTCCATCAGGAAGCACACAGGAGACGGGAATTGAGAACGACACTGGCAATGACCACGCGAGGGAGGAGCCAGGACAGGGCCCGGCACACGCGCACACCTCCAGGGAGGAAGGCACCTGGGGGGCAGGCGGAGCACTGAGCAGCCTCTGCCCCTCCTGAGACTCCCTGAGAAGCCACTAGGTGCACAGGACACAAGAGCCCTTCTGCAAAAGTGGGGATGAGGAAGAGAGGCAGGGGCAGAAGCTCTCTTCCCTTGTTAAGGGGCTGGGGCTCCCGGCTGCCCAAGAGATAAAGTGCCCAGTGAATCTCTACAATCATACTTTTCCTAACAAGTTTGTTGAGCCGGTTGTTCCTTTTTTTTTTTTTTTTTAATGTTTATTTTTAACAGACAGAGAGACAGCGTGAGCAGGGGAGGACCAGAAAGAGAGGGAGACACAGAATCTGAAGCAGGCTCCAGGCTCCGAGCTGTCAGCACAGAGCCCGATGTGGGGCTCAAACTCACAAACTGTGAGATCATCACCTGAGCCGAAGTCAGACGCTCAACCGACTGAGCCACCCGGGCACCCCGAGCTGGTGGTTCTAATGAAAACATTAAAAGGTTTATGAGCTTCTTCCAGGCTTACTGAAATTAATAGGAGCCGCTAAAATATTCTGGCGTTACCTCCCTGGCTTCCGATTTCTCCTTCCACCCTGCGTCTTTCCAAGTTGTGGGTGGGTAAAGCAAATGTTTGTTCTTGGAACATACCAGTTTATTTTGCTGTTTGTGTGGCAACATGAACTTGGATCCTTTAAAAAAAAATAGCTCCTATAAGTTATGAGAAAGCAGCTCACAGGAACTCGATCTTTGTTTACAGTAGACCATACATACTTTAATGAGAAAGAGAGTTTTCATGAACCAGGAAGCTTCCTGGTTAGAAACAGGACTTCTCAAAAATGTTTTTCAAAGGATAAAATTGCATTCAAATGTTGTCTCGTTAACCCACCTCTTGAATTCTTGGTAACCCCAGTCATTTTGAATTTTACCAATATCAAAAATCTACTTCTTAGACTTAGAAACATACACACACACACACACACACACACACACACACACACACGCACATACCCCTTTACTTTTGAAAGCCTGATATATCATAGCCCAAAAAACAAGCTAATTTGGGGGGCAATCATCCATTTACCAGGCATCTTCACTTTATAAAACTTTCCTTCCACAGAGAAGGCTTCCCAGAACCCTCCATTAACCAGCCACAAAGCTCCTTTACAGCCTCAACTGAAATTGGGCTCATGTTCCTTGCCGTGATTCGGGTTTGTGTTAGTGGGGGCAGAAGGAAGGTGCAGTGGTTAAGGGCAGGCTCTTGGAGTGGTCACCTACAGCTGAAGTCATATGTGTCACCTAGGGTCCATTACTCCTCCTTCCTTTGCCTCAGTTTCCTCACCTGGAAAATGAAGATGGTAACAGGAGCTGCCTGGTCAGGCGGTCGTGAGGAAGCACTTGGTGCAGTGCCTGGCACCGCGAGGGCTACAGAAGTTGTACGCTGTCGTTTCACCCACGAGACCTCAGCCCCGTGAGCCTAGGGCAGCACGCGTCTTGCTCCTGCTCTGGCCCAAGTGCACGTGGCACAGTCTCCCATTACAAGGCCATCTTCTGAACCTTCTTTGCTCTAGAGGCACCGCCTTAGAAGCTGGAGAGGCATCAGTCAACAAAACAGGTCGGACTCCTCAGGGAGCCCACATTTTAAGTCCGGGAAGGGCAATACAGTCTATCGGAGGTGATGTGGGCTTCGGGCAAAAAGTAGAGCGGAGGAGGGAACATCAGGAGCACCGGCACGCTGCTGTACATGTGTGGGGAAGTCAGGGCAGGCTTCTCGGAGGCTGGAGGAAGTGAGGACTTGGGGAGGCTGTTCTGAGCAAAACTGCAGTGAAAAGCCATGAGGCAGGAGTATGTGACTGTGCAGAGACAGCAGGGCTGAGGGTAGAGGGAGAGGAGGTAAGGAGGTCAGGGGGCTATGGGGCCAGATGGACAGGCCCTTGGGAGAACCCAGCCTTTTCGTCTGGATGAAACAAGGAATCATGGCAGCGTTTGGAGCAGAGGAAGGAGGTGGTCCTTCAATTTTTAAAGCATTCCGCTTTTCTTTTTTAATGTTTATTTATGCTTTGAGAGAGAAAGAGAGAGAGAGCACGAGCAGAGGAGGGACAGAGAGGGAGAGACACAGAATCCGAAGCAGTCTCCAGGCTCTGAGCCGTCAGCACAGAGCCCGACGCGGGGCTCGAACTCCCGAACCGCGAGATCATGATCTGAGCTACATCGGAGGCCTAACTGACTGAGCCACCCAGGGGCCCCTAAAGCACTTCAGTTTTCAAAAGGGTCCTTCTGGCTGCCTCATTGAGAACAGACTGAGAAAACACCGAGGTAGAAGTGAAGAGAGCAGCAAGGAGGACCCAGACAAGAGAACGGCGTCTTGCCCCAGTGGGTTAGTCAGTTGGCCAGGCAGAAGAAGTCGTTGGATTCTGGATCTGCTTTGAGGGTCGAGCCCACAGACTAGCAGATGGACAGATACGGGGCTTGAGGGAACAAAGATGACTCAAAGGCTTTGGGTGTGAGCAAGTGGAAAGATGCAACAGCCATGGAAGGCGCAGGGGGGAACGTGGGTAGCATCATGAGCTGGTAGTGGCTGTTTGGTTCTTGGGGGCTTTATGGGGAGGGGGGGTATTTATTTAAACAGTAATTGTAGCTGGTAAGCTTCTTCCCGACTTCTGGTCTCCAAAAAAGGATTTTTCCTTCAAAACTCCTGCCTCGCCGCCCAGCACCTCCTCCATGCAGAGGTGATTCATCTCACTCTGGCGGTCCGCTCCTGCACCCAGAAGCTTCCTGGGGGCGGTGCGGGGGGCACCACTGCTATAGACCAACTCACCATGCCATGTGAGGTGGCCTCTGGGTGCTCAAGGCGGCCCGAGACTGGGTGGGTACATCTGGCTAATAACAGTCCTACCAGGAAGCCCGTGCCACCCCACACCTAAGCCACATCCTCCAACCGAGCTTTTATCAGTAACAAAGGTGACATTTTGATCTGTGCCTTCTTAACTTGTATCTCTCTCTTAAGTGGTTCAGAAATCTAAAAACAGGTCCTGTGTTTAAACCCCAACAGTAAGTACCTCGGGGCATTTAAAATAACAACTACCTTTTGTCCAGAGATTCACAACTCATTGGGCCCTCATAACACCCTCCTGGCATCATCAGTCAATCAGCGCCTGAGTCCTACACACCCACCATCAAGCTCCACACTAGGCAATGAAGGGGAGGATCAGGGGGCGAGGACTGGGTCACCGGCACCATTTCACAGTTGAGAAGGCAACGCTGAGACTTCAGTAGTTTGCAACAAGCCACACCGTCAGGAGGTGAGGTGCAAACATGCCACTCAGTCCACGCTTCTCCAGTCCATCATCTTTTCATATGTGGGAGCTGGGTGACTTTGGGTAAGTTACTTAACCTCTCTGTGCCTGAGTTTTATCATCTATAAAACAGAGATTATGACAGCACCTACCTTGGTGGGTTATTGTGAGGATGAAAGGAGTCAATTGACAGAAAGTACTTGGAAGAATAAGTGACAAATAGTAAGCCTCCAATAACTGTCATCACCACCATTATTACTATTACTAAGCTGCCTCTCTAATAATTAGGATAATAACTACCATTACTAAATACTTACGCTGTGCCAAGAACCGTACACAAAGTGCTTTACGTGCAATAACTCAGTAAACCCTTACAACGATCCATGAGTTTTGTCCCTTCCCCCTTTGACCCTCCGGAATCCGAGCCCTGGAGAGCAAGGTTCGGTGTCCTGGCTAGAGCTCACACAACTACTAAGTGTCAAACCCAGGTCGTACTGAACAAGTTACTTGCCAGAAACATATTTGGTGCATAAAACAAGGCAATCAGAATGCTTCTATGTTCTACACAAATGTTTAAAATACATGCAGAATCTCTGATACACAAGCTCCTTTGAAGGAGCCTCAGCCCAAAAGTACAAAAGGAAAAAAACCTCCATGATTCTTGTTAACTTCATCCACAGTGTGTGATACTAATCACTCCAGACCACATCCTATACCCACCACAACCTAAAAACCCACTTCCTCCCAGAACACATCCCAGGAAGCAAAAGTCAACATCCAGCTCCAGTTTCTCCAAGAACACCTTGTATGTTGACCTATGCATGCCAGCAAGTAACCGAGCTGGAAAAACATTCTCCCGACGCCCGGAAAGGGAGCAGAGCGCCTTGGACTGAAATGCATTGTGTCTTCAATGCTGCAAGGCTGAGCCAAGCTAGCCAGCAGCATCCTGCTGGATTGTGAGATCAGTGTCCCAGGGCAGAGACAGGCTGGCCCCAATGGCCTTTTTCTGGACCTGACTTCAGGGACCTACCTCTGTCACCTGACCCCGAGACCTACCGGTGGAATGGAACCCTCGTACCCCCAAGGCCTGTGTGAGCAACCACAGAAGGATGTGTCAGCAGGCCTTGGAAGCTAATCTGCCTTGAAGTACGGAGCCCAGGGGCCCTTTCAGTGGCTGGGGGTGGGGGACAACTGTACTTCACACATTGATCACAAGACCAGCCCTCAAGCTTCCCAAGGTCAGAATTCACCAGAAACATTCTAGAGAGGATGTAGCTGTCATACTAGGGGGAGGGAGGGACACGGAGGCTGAGAAAGCAGAGCAAGAAGTTGAGTATATGTTAAACCCAGAGATCTGGCAGGAGAATGTGGGGCCTCCTGGACTCTGAGAATCACTGTTGTATCAAAAGGCAATCAGCCGGGCAAAAAATGCAGCCCACCGCCACCGGAGAATCCCTAATCCACACAGAGCAAGTCCTGATCATTCTGGAGGGATACCTGTTGAGTGCCCGTCATGTGCCAGGTACCAGGCTACGGCCTTCCTGAAAGAGGTTTCCCATAAAAGTAGAATTTCTGCTTTTCTGCGGGGGGGAAAAACAAATCAGAAGATCTGCAACACGGGGCCAAGTTCTCGCTTAACAACAAGGGCCAGGGCTGCAGGAATGGTTGACTTCTGGGGGACCTGACCTCTCCAACTCATCCCTAGTGCCCCCAGCCTACTTCCCTCATGTGTGTGGCTGCCAGGCCCCTGTGGACTGGTGGCCCAGGCCCCGTATAAAGGAAGCACCGCATCAAGTGAGACGATGTGAGATGGTACAGCGGGTCAACCATCACTAGTTTCTACAGGGCCGCCAGGTCTTTGTTATGTTGTAAGATTTTCGGTCGCACTTCCCTGTTACCTGGGAGACTCATGAAGGGTGTGTCACTGACGGCCAGCGATGTGGAGCCAGCCCCCTCCGGCAAGTGCACTTGACACACACTCCCCAAGGCTCTTCCCCACTGCCCGCATCCATCCGTCCCGCTCCTTCAGAGCTGGGCTCTTGCTCCTCCTGCCAGCGAAGGGAGGCAGACACATGAGATCGCCAGCCTCACCCGGCCTCAGAGGCCCTTCCACCACCCAGAAAGCACAAGTCTTTGTCGAGCGGCAGGGTAGGCAAGGTGCCGAGGGATTTGCCATAACAGCTATGGCACTGATGCATGGGCTGGGGTGACGAGTGCCGACATCCCAGGCTGAAGCCAGGAATGGCGAGTGCCTGCCCCGAGGGAACCATATTCCCACATTTCAAGAACCTGAAAATTGCCCATCTCTGCTCCCAACACCCACTCACAGTTGAATCGTGACTCCATTACATCACAGACCAGGAATAAACGCCAAGCTTTGCATCACTGTAGATGTGTTATTTCACATGGTTCTATACTCAGTCCCACCTTGATGGATCCAGGGGCAAACCTACAGGCAATTGTAGACACTAGAGAGAGAGTGCAAGACAAGACAAAACTCTGCCCTTAGGAAGCACAGACACTTGACCTTCTTACTTGGCTAAGCACCCCCACCATCATTGCTTTTCTCAAGGCACTAAGATTCATCAAGTGCTCACCATGTCTCAGCTCATATGGTACGCATTGGACTCTCATTCCGCATTTTAGTACGACTGTCACTGGCCTGTTTAACTGATGAGGCAACTGAAGCTTGGCAAAGTTAAAGTAACTTCCTCAACCTCATAGAGGGAACTAGAATCCAAACCCAAGGAGTCTGACTCCTGAATCCATGCTGAAAATAAATGCCAGAGAAGCATCATTTCCTGATTTTCAGATGAGGAAGCAGAGCCTCACAAAGTTCATGTCGTCTGTGCAAGACGACGAAACTAAGGAGAGGTCTCACTCACAAGCACCTCTTTCTTCCACTCCTTCCCAGGTGCCTCTCTAGGAGCTCGCATCTTCTTCGTTTTCTTGGCTGTCTCGCCTAACGGCACCTCTCAGCCTCCACACTGCTGGGATCTGGGGTTGGAGGGTTCACTGTTGTGAGCTGTCCTTGCACGGTGGGGGCTCTTACCAGCAATCCTAGCCTCTACCCATTAGATGCCAATACCACCCTCAGAATCCTCTGGTTCTGACCCCCCCCCCCCAGTCATGACACCAAAACCGTCTCCTGATGTTGGCAAATGCCCCACGGGTGGCAAAACCATCCCCCGCTATGAATCACACGGAATACCAAGGCCAGGGCCCAGGACTGTGTGGCAGAAAAGACACAAACTCATGGTGGGGCCCTGGGTATAAGCTCGGCCTCAAATCCCAGCCCTGCTCTTGGCCCATGCCTCGGTCCCCCCCTTTACGAGATGGGGATGATACGGCATCTGCTTTCCAGGGCCCATGTGAGGAGTAAATGAAACTAGTTATCCAAAGCAGTTAGGTCAGTAGCTGGTTCAGTCAGTGCCCAACCGCTGTCGGTTACTGCTAGCATAATGTCCAGTTGGGACCCACCTCACATGACCTGGAAACCCTCTCTGAAAACCAGCAGCAGGTTTTCCCACATTCACAGATAAGCACTATCATCAGAAGCACCATTTTCCTTATGCCGTGAGAGAGAGGAAAATATGATCAAGCGAATTTCTAGAAAAAAGAAAAGAAGGAAGGAAGGAAGGAAGGAAGAAATGGGGTAGGGAAGGAAAGGAAGGGAGGGGAGGGAGAGAGGGAGGAAGGAAGGGAAAGAAAGAAATGAAATGAAAAGGAAAAAAACTACAACTTAGCCTAGAAATCACATATAAGAACCTTCCAGCTCAAGCCTGGATCCCAATGGCCCAGCACACAGCCTTGATGCTGTGACTGAGTTTGCACACACAGGCACACACACACACATAAACACACGCATGCTCACACACAAATGTCACAAGCAGACCAGCACTGAAGTGACAGCCACTTATAATACTGAAATATCACAAATAACTAGGGGTGCCTGGGTGGCTCGGTCGGTTAAGCATCCGACTTGATTTCAGCTCAGGTCATGATGTCACAGCTGTGAGCTCAAGCCCTACATGGGGTTCCACGCTGACAGTGCAGAGCCTGCTTGGGATTCTCTCTCCCTCTCTCTCTGCCACTCCCCTGCTCGTGCTCTCTCTCTCGGAATAAATAAAGATTAAAAAAAAAAAAAAAAAAAGAGGGACGCCTGGGTGGCTCAGTTGCTTCAGCGTCCAACTTCAGCTCAGGTCATCATCTCACAGTTCGTGGGTTTGAGCCCCGCAGCAGGCTCTGTACTGACAGCTCAGAGTCTGGAGCCTGCTTTGGATTCTGTGTCTCCCTCTCTCTCTGCCCCTCCTCTGCTTGTGCATGCATACTCTCTCTCTCTCAAAAACAATAAACATTAAAAAAATGTTTAAAAAAATAATTAAATGCTCAGCAATATAAAAATTTTAAAAAGGTTAGAACAGATGCTGAATATTATACAATTCACAATGCTTTAAAAGAATAGGGGCCCCTGGGTAGCTCAGTCGGTGTAGCGTCTGACTTTGGCTCAGGTCATGATTTCATGGTTCGTGAGTTGGAGCCCGGCATCAGGCTTTCTACTGTGAGCGTAGAGCCTGCTTCAGATCCTCTGTCTCCCTCTCCCTCTGCCCCTTCCCTGCTTGCACTTGCTCTCTCTCTCTCTCTCTCTCATAAATAAAATGGAATGAAATGAAATGAAATAAATAAAAGTCCAGAGGCTTCAGATACAGCCTGGCACACTGCAGACACTGAAGCACTTTTGAGGGAGAAACGTGTGAACAAACAGAAGCTATACACGGAGGAAAAGAAATCAGATTTGACAAAACATGACAGGTTTGCCAGCCATGAGTGTGAAAACAAACTCATGCAGGCTTGTGTACACACACCACAAAACACACATTTCTCAAATCATCTGACCCAGGGGAATGGCGAGGAAACCTGAAAAGCGGGTTCCCCAAGGGCTCTACCAAAGGCACAGGAATGTGCCCCTTGTTGTAAGCGCTCCAAGCGTCCAAAGTGACTCAAAGGAGGCCCTTCTCCGTTTCACCTGGTTCTTTTCAACAAAAAGTGCTGTTAACCACAAAACTGCAATAAACGTAAGACCGATTTTTCCCCAAGACAAAGTATTTTCAGGAGGCTCTGTAGTGAGGCTTCCAAAAGGCAGGTGGTGTAATTTAAATTTCACTGTGAAAGGTTGTCCCCACATAAAGGCCGTTGTCAGTCTGTCCTCCCACACAGAGGGCTGTACCTAAAAGCCCCAGTTTTGGGTTTTCTAAGACAGGCCTGATTTTAAATGTTCTACCTTTCTGTCTCCCCACACTGTACGTACATCTGGGTTTAGGGTTTGAAATGGTTACCAGAACTCAGTGGTTCTCCTTCGGGTGCAGTTTTGTATCCTCGGGGGACATCTGGCAACATCTAGAGACATTTTTGGTGGTCCCCACAGCGCAGGGGAGGCAGGGGAGGGGGCAGGGGAGGGGTGCTGCTGGCATTTAGTGGGCACAAGCCAGAGGTGCTGCCCCATCGCCTACAAGGCACAGGTCAGCTCCCACGACAGAGACTTACCTGGCCCCCCACGTCGGCAGTGCCCAGGCTGAGAGGCCCTCCCACAACTCGAAAACTTAGCAGGGGAAGCCGAGGGAGCCTCAAAATAAAACTCCTGCCTCAGGACCAGAAGGTTAATTCCAGAGCAGAACTGTGCTCCTTTGGGAAGGGCTGTCCTGCATCGGCAGCCATGTGAGCTAACACAGCGATGGACTCTCTCCTCGGGCCTCCGTTTCCTCGGTTGTAAAATAGGGACCATAAAAATACCTGCCTCCCAAGATCTGGGTGAAAATGGAGTGAGGTTACACGCATAAAAGGCTCGGAGTCCTCCAGCGCCCTGCGGATCGCAAACACAAAATGCACGAGAGACTAATCGGCAAAACTGAAACAGCTTCTGGACCGTGACAGCCGTTGCTGCCATAAAATGAGGAGCCGCCGGCCTGAGGAAGCATCAGGCAAGCAGATGAGTCTTCTAGAAGCAGAGAAGAGCCACTGGGAGGCTGAAGTCTGGGGCAGCTCAGGATTCTTTGAGAAGAGACACCAGCAACTGAGCAGAGTTTCTTGGAGTCACCTGCACCCCCAACGGTGTTCTGGGTGGGGACAATGATTCACCACGTAAAGACAGTGGGAGAAGGACCCAGGTGCCAGACCACTCGCAGGTCAGCGTCTGGCGGCAAAGAGCAAATAACTATCAAAGATGTTCAGCCTGGGTTCTTCCAGACCCCAAAGGAACGAGCCGAAGACTAAACCACAGCCCCCTTCACTTTGTCCTTTAACTAATGTGACAAAAGCAACTGAGAATGCAGTGGTCAGGGCCTCCAACAGGTCCCCCCTAATGCCCACTCGCTGCAAGGCATCCCCCCAAGAAGGCCACTAATGGCCAGAACCAAGTAACTAGAGAGGCTCAGAGCCCCCACAAAAGCTCTGTGAGGGATGAGGAAGGACTCTGCGTGCCATGGACTTGTGTTTTTAAAGAAAACTACAAAGGCATCTGCCCTGGGGCCACGTCACCCTCCCCGATCCCGTGTCACACTCATGCTCATGTGTACCAGGAGGTCGGTCGCCCGTGGCTCAACTCGGAATTTCCAGACTTCTGCTTTCTAAAGTTTGAGCAAGGGTCAAAAATTACTATCGGTTAATGTTGGCAACAAATGTGAGGGCTCTCTTTTAAGAGCTTTTCCCCCAAACTCTCAGTGGCACACGACCACGACGTGGCCAACCCCAGGTCGCAGAGAGCCAAACCCCCTAGCTTTCAGACCACAGATGTGCCACCCTGCTGGATCCGGATTACAAAATGAGGTGCAGGGCTTCCCCTCTGCTTATTAACAACTTCGAATTTTTTTTTTTAATGTGTCTGAGAGGTCACCAAAATGCTAGCAGGAGGACTGAATATTCTTCTACAAACTGCTTATTTTTTTATTTTGATAAAAACACATTACTGTTGTACGCCTAAAAATAATACGATGCTCTGTGTTGATTGTATCTCAATTTTTTTTTTAGTTGCAGTAAGAAGAAGAAAGCAGGACCACATTATTCGCAGGTAGGCATGGGATGACAGGGCTCAATCTAGAGTCTATTCCAGCTCATCTACTGTGCAACCTTAGACAAGTCACTCAGCCTCTCTGAGCCTGTATTTAACCATATATAAACTGCGCTAATAATCCCCATCAGGGGAGAGGGAGGCACACAAGGTCAAGGGTGGTAACAGGGTACAATATAAAGCATTTGAGTACAATGGGCTAAAACCCTAACCCTCTCTTACGGCCCCTAACCCCTGCTCCCACAAGCCACCTCACCCACACTACCACCAGGGGCTCTCAGCTGTTTGAGAACAGGGACCTTGTCAATCTTATCCACCAAGGCCAAGTTGAGGGTGGGGCCCAGGACACAGCAGATGTTCAGTAACTACCTATTGAATGAACAAAGTAACCCTTGGCAAAAGGCTCTAAGTCTCGTGTCCTCATCTGTAAGACAGAGAGATCATCCCCTCACATGTTGTGAAGTTTACATGAGCTCATGTAGAAGAAGGCGCCCTGTGTGGGACTTTTCATACACAGATGCCTGCTAAAGACCAATCCACAGCTTATCCGGCTCCGGCAAAACCACAAAGAAAACTAAGCTTTGAAATGGTCACAAGCCATAGGCACACCATCGGATGGCGTTTTTATTTTCTCCTCCAGTCACAGGAACAGATGTAGAACTCCACACGTGAGTGCCAGGTGGCCGACCCCCCACCCCTGGGGAGAGGCTGGGGCAGGGTGTGGCCTGCAGACCTCAGACCACAAGGCTGAGCAACCTGGGCCACAAACCACCAGCACCGACCCAAAGAGGGTCTGAGAAGCCAGCTCCACACTCAAATAAATACTCCACCGCTTCCCCTCCACTCATCCCTGCCAGGGCAGCCATGAGGGACTCAAAACACAAGGTGGGGAGAGACACGGGAGGCAGAGGAAAGGGGAGAAAACCAAACTCAAGAGAAAAAACCCTTGGGGGTCCTAAGCTGAGAGCTGCAAGAGTCCTGAGCAAAGAGCCCCAAGTTTTAGCTTGGACAGAGACACCCCCTGCAATCATTCTGCACTGACGAGAAGGTCTCCTGCTGAGCTCCGGAGTGGCAGAAACCAGAGAGACTTAAATCTCAAAAGATGTGCAAGGTCCCCCACTGGGATTTGGGGCGGAAGTGGATACTGCAGAGAAAGCACCAGAGTGAAAGGGGCAGGTTCAGGCCCAGCTCTGCCACCACGGGCTGGAGGCCCCAGACAGCTCCCGAAACCTCTCTGGGCCCCACTCTCACCAGCTGTCAAAATAAAGAGGTTACAGGACACTCTTCCAGATCAAAGGTGGTCTATCTGCATGAGAAGCAAGCTACAAAATCCAGATCTCATGTTAATGCACTGAGTCTAACAGCTACCTGTTTCTCCCAGAGAGCAATCCCAAATCCCATAATTTATGGGGGAGAGGAAGAGCTGGATGGGTGTCCCAGAGAGCATCCCACTCCCAGCGTAAGAAGTGATACCCAGGGGAAAAGAAGAGGAAGTTGGAAAGAGAAGGGGGAAATTCTGGAAGGCGCTGAGCAAGTGAGCCAGATTATTCCCCACACCTAAGAAATTCTTTCATGTTCTCAGCAAATACTTACTTGAGAAGCTACTGTGGCCAGGTCCTGTCAGGAGCTAGAGACACAGTCGTGCAAGACAAACCCCAGATATGAGGGCATCTACCTGGTCTTTGGTCACTGTTGAGTCCAGCTGGCGCTCTCCTCCCCTGTAGCTTTGGTCACCAAAGGCCCGACGTGGGTTTTTTACAGGGTAGTGGAGGGAGTAGCAGACTTGGGAACCGTAGCTGATTTCCAACTACTTCATGATCTTAAACAAGTCTCCATCTTCTCAGGTATGAAATGGGATAGACTTATCTACCTTCCCAGTGTCTTCTGAGAACCAAAATCTAGTTCATGCATATGAAAGAATTATGCAAATTGGTTATTCCTTTGTCCAGTGTCACCAGCAAGCCAACCAGTTTTGGAGAGCCCACATAGAGTGGTGCTGGTAATCAGGAGCAACCATCCTGGGCCCCAGCCTGGCCCCTGGGTGATCCGATTGCCTCAAGGCCCTCACCGCCCATCAGGCCTGACCTCAGAGCAGCTGTGAATCCTTCCAACCATGCCGTGGCCCTCACTAGAGATCGCACTTCCCACCGGCCAGGTGGGACCCCTAAGGAAGTCAACCCTACGTTCAGCGGGGCAAAAGAATCAGTTCAACCCCACTAGAACAAGAAGCACATATGCCTCAAAATAAACACAAGTGTGAAGCCCAAGTGCGGACCTCCCCACCCCAGAGAAGGTCACGTGGGCCACAGCCAATGCCTCCCACAGCCCAGCACATCAGATTCCCCCAACCTTCCCACATGGTCAGTCTCCCCCTGCCACCACCCTCCCCCTCAGGAGGAAATGAGTCCAGCACCAGGAGCCCTTGGAGTAAACTGATCACCTGGGTCTGGAACCTTCCAGGGCAGCAAAGCAACACCAAAAGATTAAGCTTCCCTTCACAGGGTGGGGAGAGGGGCTGTTCAATGGCCCTTTTAAATACGTCACCTGCCCACCAGAATGGATTTCAACTGCACCTGCTAGCTCTGAGATACCAGGTCCCCGCCCTCTCTGCCTCTACTTCCTCAACCCGTAGGATGTTTTGGGGATTAAGCATGGTGCTGGCACAGGGCAGCATTCCATCAACAGCAGTCAACTGGCCAAGCCCCTTCAGCAATCCCACCCCCACGAATCCCAAGAGCTATGTCACTGAACCTTGCCAATTTCGAGATAGGCCTCTTGATAGGAGGGGAAGGAAAAAAATTTCAAGAAAAAAAATTATTCAGCCATTTCCTTCCCCATTCTGTCTGACCTTCCATAGTGTCCTACAGGTGGTACTTGTTCCAGTCAAGTGAACACTGAACTTTTTCTAAAGACGAGAATCTGCTGCTTTCCTGCACTTGACTATCCTCAGCTCTCCAGCCCTCTAGCCAAGAGGTGCAAGCCTCCCGGAGCTCCACCTAGGTCCCCTGGTCCCAAGGGTGTGGTTCTATTCCTATCGGAAAAGAAGAACTCAGACTCAGTGTGACCCTGTTTATGAATATCAGGCTAGAAGAGAAGGTTCCACCCAAAACAGAGTTGATAAAGACTAAGAAAACCATTGTCCGCCCTCATACCAGGTTCCAGATCTCACAGGTCAATGCCCGCTCTGTAGGGCTTTATTCTTTTTCATAAGGCAGTCTACCAGCCTCATTTTTACAGCTTTATAAGGCTTCTCATATTAACAGATTCACAAATCATAAGAAAATCTTCTATAGGCCTTAAGCCTAATTCAAAGACTGGAAAACATGATTATCTATGATGTCTCTTTGGCATCTCTTTGGGTCCCAGGTTTCAGAAAGCCCTATTCTTCTCTATGCAACAGCCTTCTCCAATCAATCAGTCAATCCGTGTGTGTGTGTGTGTGTGTGTGTGTGTGTGTGTGTGTGTGTCCGGCTCTCTATCTCTCTGTCTCTCTCTCTCTCTCTCTCTCTCACACACACACACACACACACACACACACGACAAAAGAGAGTCAGAGCCCAGGGCGATAAATTTATTCTTGCAAATGTCTCCAATGTGCTGAACTGCTGTCCTCCAGTTCTAAATACCCCCTCATCCCAATCCACAGAGCCGTTTTGATTTGGCAGAAAGGAAGAGAGGAAAGAATTTCTGTTCATTGGCAGAACATTAATTTCTAGTAAATATGCTAAAATTAGTCATGCAACTCAGAGTATACTTTTTCAAACTCAGGGACAGTAGGGAGAGGGAGAAAAGGAGAGAAGACAGGCTTTCCTCGCCACACGGGAGCACCAGAAACCCTTTACCTGGATTGCCCCAAAATGAAAAAGCCTACTGGTTCAAACATTAGGAAAATACACCACGTGCTGGCCCCTGTGGGGCAACAATTCAGGACACAGAGTGGTCTATTCATGAGGAAAACATAAGAGAGATGCTTTCTTTGACTATTCAGAGCCTCGGTGATGTTACACTGGGCAAATAAAATTCATATGACCAACAAGACACTGAAGACACCCTTATAACTCCCCAGCTCTGCAACGCAGCAGCCCAGTGTCCCTCAAAAAAGGTGACCTCACTCTAATAGGGATATTAGATTTGAATTATTCAAGGACATAGTATCTTTAGGGGATCAATAAACAAGTCCAACTTGGTCTTCACTTCAATGTAAACGATTTGAGAAAGAAAGCCCACTCTCTCGCTCTCTCTCCCTCTTTGCACTCAAGGATTTGGCAACTGGCAACCTCTCAGGCCCCAAGCACCTAAAATTCTGTTTGAAGTACTGTCACGATATTTCCCTGAGTCTCAGTGGTGATGCCTTTCAGCTTTAAATCCGGAAAATACCTTGAAATGCGGAAGCCATTGTCTGTTCTGGAGCAAAGACTTCTTAACTGAGAAACAAAGAGAAACAGAACCCTAGTTCCGTCCTTCTCATGATGACATTAGTAATAACACCACGTACATGGGAGCACTACAAGGACAGCACTAAACTATAGAGAGCACACAGAATGCAGTCGAAAAATGACGGTGTGTATTATCATTATTATGCAAACCTGTCGTTATTACGCACAAGGAACAAGAAAAGCTCAGATTTTCCACCACCCTGCATTTCCACAGGAAATGAACACCTGTGACTAATCTTTCATTTAACAGTTACTGAGCTCCTACTGTATGCCAGGCACTGAGTTGGGAGGTACAGAGACGATTAGAAGGCAAGATGTAAACAGTCTGGTTGAGGGAGACACAGAGACACGAAACAGAGCACAGTGAGCAGAAGAGATGCTATCAAAGGGCGGACCCAGGATGGATGGGACCCAACAGAGATTTCCAGCGGCGGCCAACAGGAATTAGCCAGGTGGAGGAGAAAGGCGACACGGACAGAGGGGGCTGCCAGCCTGGAATGCCTAGAGAAGAGAGAGAAGAGAGAGAAAACCACACGCACACACAGGAACCATGTGGAGTCCACCATGGCGGACGCAAATACAGATAAAGAACACAAGAAGCTGGAGAGGTGAGCAGCCAAGAGGCCAATCACCCTAAGGGCTCCAAGGGCCAAAGAAGGACTTTTAGCCACGGAATAACACACATTTTGGAAACATGCTGTCAGTGGGAGCAGCATGGAAAATAAATTTGTAGAGGCTGCAAAAAAAGCAAAGATGAACGAAACATATGGAATCACTGTCAAAGCTGCGTACATAAGGAGATTATCCAAGTTTTGGCTCTGGGGAAGGAATTTCTTTTATTCCCTGTAAATGTTTACATCTCACTAGGCATGCACACGCACGCACCCAGCATCTTGGGGGTCCAGTGATAGAGTTCCTGGCACTGTGCTGTTTAGCAAAGCCTGTGCTATCTGGGAAGCAACATCTACCTGCAGTGGTTTTCCAAAGAACACAAATCCGAGACTTGGAAAGTCTCAGGGACCAGATGCATCAGTGATGCCAAGAAGGGGCAAACAGCAGACCAAGGGAGACACTTAACTTTGAATGTCAAACTTGACACCGGAAGCCCGTTAGCCTCCCGTCAGCCAGTTTCTCAGCAAAGCTTCAAAGATGAGAGGGGTGAGGGAAAGCAGCCGAATGAAGAGAGCTTGTAAAGCTGGGCAAACTAGCCACATTTAAAACTCCACAAATACCACGTCCAGGACAGAAAAAGAAATGGTATTACACAGTGTTATTCAGAAAGAGACAGAGGGGCACCTGGGTGGTTCAGTCTGTTAAGCATCAGACTTCGGCTCAGGTCATGATCTCACAGCTCGTGAGTTCGAGCCCCGCATGGGGCTCTGTGCTGACAGCTCGGAGCCCGGAGCCTGCTTCTGATTCTGTGTCTCCCCCTCTCTCTACCCCCCCCCCACTTGTGCATGCGCTCTCTCTCGCTCTCTCTCACCCTCTCTCAAAAATGTATCAACATTAAAAAAATATTAAAAAAAAAAGACAGAGAGGAAGAGAGTGGGGAAGTGGGGAGGGAGGGCTCTAGCATCAATTCAATAAATCAATCAAAGCCACACACAGGAGCGCACACACACATGCCACACACACGCGCAAAGGGCAACACAGTTATGTGATGTCGTGGCTCCAGAGTCAGACCTGAACTTCATTCCCAGCACTGCCATCTACTACGTGACCTTGCTTGAGCCGGTTTTCCAACATCTCTGGGCCACAGTTTTTGACACCGCCTGAACAACAAAACCCCTCACCCGGTCGATGAGGGTAAAAGAGAAAATGTGCATAAGGCAGTTGGCACCTAGCAAGTGCTCAGAAAAGCAAAAGCCATCGCCACCCGTCTTACAGATGAGACGTTCGTGCAATGGAGCAGAAAGAATTCAGAAGCAGAGCTGCCCGCCCCAGAGATGCCGAGTGGGCTAAAGGCGAATTCGGTGTCTCACGCCGTGACCTGGTTGAGGTCAGTGTGGAAGCTGCCGTGGGAACAAGGCCACTGTCAATGCTGTTTGCAGGCCCTCCTTCCACTGAGATATTTACTGACACCACGAACCTCCATCTGCCGAGAGCTTGCTATGCACAAGCCAACACAACAGTCAATACTGTAGCAACGCCAGGAAGACTGGTCTTGTTTTCAAGGAGGTGAATCCATCAAAAGGACACGGATACAAGTATCTGTGATCCTACACAGGAAGTCATGCCATAAGGCAGGTACAGAGAGCAGTTGTCAGAATACAGGAGGCCGAGGGCCAATTACATGGAGAATGTGTAACGATATAGCACAGAAAGAAGATACCTGGACTGAGCCCCGCACACAGGGTCGAGTTTAGTCACGTGGAGATCAGGAGAAGAGTGCTCCAGGCAGAGACAATGCTCTATGCAAACTCACAGAGGCCAGAAATAGGAAACGAAAAGAGGACAGCAGGGAGGGGGGCCGTCATGCAGGTTTTTTAAAAGCTAGGAGTCTGGACTTTCATCCTTAGCTCAGCATCATTTCACAAGCTGCTTGTTCCACAAAACATCAACAGGTATCCTGTGGGACAGACCAGCTTCCATAGAATCAAACAGGCTTCCTGACCGCAGCATGGATCTGAGCCCTTAAGACCTCGAAGGGCTTCGGGAATCTCCTTAGAATGAAGCTTTTCCTAGCCTGTTTAACCAAAGGGCCCTTTCTCCCCCCTAACAGTCTGTCCTGATTCTGAGAGAACGCACAGTATGGAAAAGACTATTGTGTTGATCAGGGCTCTACTTCAGGAAGACTATTTAGGAGAACCTGGGTGGCTCAGTTGTTAGAGCGTCTGACTTCAGTTCAGGTCATGATCTCATGGTTCATGAGTTCAAGCCCCGCATCAGGCCCGCTGCTGTCAGCCTGTCAGCCCAGACCCTGACTCAGATCCTCTGTCCTCCTCTTTCCGCCCCTCCCCTGCTTGCACTCTCCCAAAAATAAATATTTTCTTAAAAGTCTATTTTATAGGGGCGCCTGGGTGGCTCAGCCAGTCGAGCATCTGACTTCGGCTTGGGTCATGATCTCACGGTTGACGAGTTCGAGCCCCACGTCGGGCTCTGTGCTGACAGCTGGGGGCCTGGAGCCTGCTTCGGATTCTGTGTCTCCCTCTCTCTCTCTGCCCCTCCCCCGCTCATGCTCTGTCTCTCTCTGTCTCAAAAATAAACATTAAAAAAAAATTTTTTAAGTCTATTTTATATATTACAAATATAGAAAATATGTTTCTATCCCGACTGAGAATGATACCTCATATTGAGGCCCTCTGCAAGAGGCCTGAATTTGGAAGGATTGAATTGCATTCACCATGGTCACCAAACATTACCTACTCTTTTAAGTGGAATTTTTTAAACAGCATGCTATTTCTTAACATGTGCTTTTTGCATGTGCTGTGCTCACACCACGTAAAGGACAGGGCTCTGCGATATGAGTGGGCTTATCCAGTGCCGCTCCAGAGCACTGTCAGTTTACCACTGACAAATCAAGGGAGGACGATGAAGAAGGAGAAAGAGGAGCCACATCACCCTGGACTGGCAGGCGGGAAGCCGTTTGCTCGCGGAGGGCAGCGCATGCCTGGCTTCTCACAGAGGACGCTGGAGTTCTGCCGGGTCAGAGAACAAATCAGAGAAACAGCAGCCCTGGATTTGAAGGCAGACAGATCTGGGTTTAAATCCCGTCTCTGCTTTTGACTTCATATTCTCAGTAGCCTCATTTCTAGGAATCTGTCCTAGGCTAGCTGCCAATGTAATGGCAATGACTTACGATCGCAAAAAAAAAAAAGAAAAAAAAAAATCAACCTACACATCCCCAAAGGATGAAGTGGTTAACTAAGTAATGATAAGCATATATGATAAACTATGAGGCCACCACTAAAAATAACTTTTTGAAGAATTTTGACAATAATTATAGTCACAGCCCGTGTAACAGTAAAGGGGGGTGGGGGGGGGAGATGTGGCTTTAGACCCTATGCAAGTGACATGAAATTTATAGACAGATGAATGAGCAAAAGGAATGCAGGAAGTTTACAATCGGGGATGACTCAAAAAGAGCCAAGCTCTGTGCTTAAACCAAGACAGAGCAGTCAATGGCATGAAACCCGAGAGGGCCTGCCTCAGCCCTCAGACACATTCCCTCGTAGGTCGTGTGGGGAACACCAAGCTGGGGCAGAGCAGAGATAGACTCCTCTATCAGTTTCAGCCGAGATGTAGGTCAGTGTGTCATTTCTTCAAAGAGGTGAGTCAGGATCACAGCAGCAGATAATTCAAAGGCAGAAGAGACCAGAAGAGCTCAATTAAAAGAGGCCCCTCCAGAGAGTCCGGCACTCCCCAAAGACTTAAATCTTCATGCTAGTTTTTACCCAGCTATTGACTAAGAAGAATGCACTATTAAGTAGACCATCTCTCCCCTCTCCAACTGTCCTATAAATTGGCCCTGTGTTTCCCAACGCCAAAAGGGGCAGTAACTCATGCAGAGCAAAATGCCAGTAAGTACAAATTTAGAACGTGGGTTAAACGGTACTCTGATCAAACCCCCAGCAACAACCCTGAAAAGACAGAGGGGGAGAAAGCAAGAGCCCTGCTCTCCCTACAACTTAATTCTATGCTCTAATTCAGAGCAGTATAATTAACCCCGAGTTTCGCTGCTAACACTGAGCTTTTTCAGCCTGATGAGAATATCATTTAGTATCCTGCAATCGCCAATAATAGCAATATGACACAATGGCACCTATTGAGGCTCTAATCAGGGCACACAGTCATTTACATAGAACATTCTCTGTGACTCTCTGTAATACAACGCCACAAAGACTCAATTGAGACACAAGTCTCCCTTTCCCATAAACTAAAAAAGGGGGGAAAGAAGAAGAAGAAGAAGAAAAGGAAAGAAAGAAACCACAATTTCCTTTACAGGACAGCACAGATGGTCCCCACCCTTCCCAGGGGTTCACCAGGCCCAGGCACTTCACTCGAAACTGCTCATCCTGATGGTGACCAGAAACTGGATGCTTGCACATGACCACACTGGCCTAATCTCCTTGCACAGGAAAAGCAGATCTGGGTGCTCTGGGAATACCCTGGACTTAATAAAATGGAGTAAGGGATGTGGAGGGGCCCCACTGGATTAACAGCTTTCAGATCCAAGCTCTGACGGCAGGCCTCCATGGAATGGCTCATGTGGCCTTGGATCCAGGCCTGGAGAAACATGGGCCACTGTCCCGTCCTGTGCCATGGGCCACAAAGTGAGTGTGAAAGAAGGTAACCAGGTACCATGAGTTACCAGGGAAGGGGAGCGTTGCGGCCCTGCAGGGAGGCCGCTGTGCTGAGAAAACAGCAGAATTCGGAAGCCAGACAGACCAGACTACATGCTGGCTCCAGTCCTTAGACTTTGAGCAGTTCCTCAAATGCTCAAAGCCTTCATTTCCTCCTCAGGCTAGGATGAGGATTTTTGCTCAACATCTGAAATGCATGACACGGTGCACAACATATAAAGAGCAACAATCGTTGGCAAGGCCATCATCATTATTCTTTAGTAAAGGTTTGTGGGAAAACCAATAGGCCTTGGGGTACAATGTGTAAGAGCCTAGACCCTGAGGCCAGGCTCCCCAGATTCAATTCCTAGCTTTACCACTTGCTGCTTAGTTGACCTTCTTTAACCTCTATACCTAGTTCCTTACCTGTAAAATGGGCAACATAATAGTACCTACCTTCTAGGGCTGCTATGAGGATTAAATGAGCTAGTATGTGTAAAGCATTTCCACAGTATGAGTGTGTGTGTGTGTGTGTGTGTGTGTGTGTGTGTGTGTGTATACATATATACATATACATATGTGCCAGGCATTACTCTAATGATTTGTTATATAAAAATAAGAAGGGGCGCCTGGGTGGCTCAGTCGGTTAAGCGTCCGACTTCGGCTCAGGTCATGATCTCGCGGTCCGTGAGTTCAAGCCCCGAGTTGGGCTCTGTGCTAACAGCCCGGAGACTGGATTCTGTTTCAGATTCTGTATCTCCCTCTCTCTCTGACCCTCCCCTGTTCATGCTCTGTCTCCCTCTGTCTCAAAAATAAATAAATGTTAAAAAAAACATTTTTAATAAAAGTAGTAAATAAATAAATAGAAATAAAAACAAAAATAAGAAGAATGGGGCACCTGGGTGTCCAACTCTTGATTTTGGCTCAGGCCATAATCTCACAGTTCAGGAGAACGAGCCCCGAGTCAGGCTCTGCACAGGCAGTGAGGAGCCTGCTCGGAATTCTCTTTCTCTCCCTCTTTCTCTGTCCCTCCCCTGCCTGCTCTCTCTCTCAAAATAAATAAATAAACATGTTTTAAAAGTTCACAAATAAAATGAACCAATAGGAATCTGAAGAACAGAGGTGTCCTTTAATGCAATTATAGCAATGGTTGCTATTATCTATATTATGCTTTCATATCCACTATGTTATTTAAGCCCTTCATTGAAACCCAAGAAAAACAATCCTATGATGTGAAATTGGGATCTAAATTCTAAGGAAGGCCTGTGAATCTTCCTTTCTTAAAGGTTTTCTACAAAGAAAGTAGAAAAAAGGGGGAGGGAGCCTAGCTAATGGGAAGCACCATATGAATAACCTTCTGTTCTTTTTCTAGAACAAGTCTTTGCCTGTACAACCAAGTTCTTCCCAACAGAGCACATCCCTCTCACATGCCATCTTGAGGGGAAGGCCAACGGGAAGGTCCAAGCCAATGCCTAGCACCAGACACGATGGGCTGAAGGAGAGGAAAAGTAAATTTGGGGCCAAGTTTATAGTTGCTCTCCGACCAAGCGAGAAGGGCTGCACTCAGCCACTGTCAACAGCGTCAGCACCTTAGAGCTCAAGCTGAGAAATCGTCCCAAGTCCCTGCTTCACACATGCCCCAGTTGGCCTTGGAGACAAGCCCTTTAGTAAGTGAAGCATTTGTTGAATGCTCAGCTGGCTGGTAGAGGCAAATGCTCTGTATCTGCTGACCAACCACAACTGGGCCACCATCAGCGATAACCACCCACCACACAGCTATCAAGGGCAGATCTCACATACAGACCCACCGGTGATGATCTCCTTCTCAGCCTCCATGTGGCATTCTGAGAGATTTCCACACAAGGTTTGGAGCAGCTCAGTGACTGGTCCTTGGTCACGCTGCCCAGATGTACATCCAAGGCCAATGAGGAGGGCAGGCATTATAGGCCTTGAACATCTGCAAGACTGGACATATGCACCACCTGGCCAGCACCATGGACCCAACATGATGGTGATCTCCCATCCAGTCCCTGACCACCTTATGTAAAAACAGCACCGGGCCCCATCACACTGTATCCCCTTATCCTACTTCACTTCTCTTCACAGCCCTGATGTCTACCCGTCTTCTCATGATACGTAAGCTCCACGAGATGGAGATTTGGTCTGTTTGGGTTTTATCAACATCCTCCACACATAAATAGCGTTTGGCACAGAGTAGGTATTGAATGATCAGTTAACTGGCTAATTAGCCAGAGGCCAAGGTAATCAAAGAGAAGGTCAAAACCAAAATCACATCTGGGACCTAACTTAAAAGGAAGTTTTAAAAAGCACTTGAGGCCAAGCCAAAGAGTCTCTGTAGCTGCTTAGCAGCCAGAGCTAGATTGGGCATCTCAGTTTCTTTTTTCTCCCTTCCCCACCTCCCCTCCCCACCCCTCCCGCTAATATATTTTTTCGCAATGTTTTGAAACTGATGGCATAGGAAAGTTCGGAGCCAAGGGATGAGAATTTCATAAAAAAAGGACCCAGCCCTGGGGCACACAGAGCAGGAATTTGCTGGGGACTAAATCACCCTCTGCCACCTGGCCTGATCTGGCCAGCTGGCCACAGCAGCAACAGCAGTCGCTTGACCCAGCACCAGGCACCTGAGCTGGACACTCAGCCTTATGACAATCCTATGACACAGTCACAGGGATGCTGCCCCTAACATGAGGCTGGGTCCTAACATCAACGGGTAGGGGGCAGAATCAGGCATCAGCATGATAACTCTTGAAGCGTGCCAACACAGCAAAGGACACGCCGTCCCCTTGAGCTCCAGCGCTGGAACAGGAGAAGCAACGGGCTTGTCTTCAGGAACCGCACTGTACAAAAATGGTGTATCCTTAATCCCTGGTACCATACTCACCATGGCAAGATGACCGTCACATGAGAGGCATCGGGACACTAACAAGGAAGATCAGGTGCGCGTTTCCAATCCCACATTCTGCCCAGGCCAAGTCTGCCCATTGAGCTAGAAGGAGCGGAGCCAGAATCTGACCCCACCCCACCAGCGTGTTAAGCCAGACTCAGATCCATCTTTACAGGCCTTTCGATCCAAGGACAGTACTCAGAGATGTAATCCTAGCCCCACAGAAAGAGACCCCCATCTTTTACATCTTCCTTCCATACTGTCAGTGCTTCCCACATGCCTGCTGAGTATTAATCGTCTGCATCATGCTTTAGAGTCCACTAGGGACTTGCACAGGCTCCAGCAGGGAGGGGGGGGGGGGGGTGGCGGCCCTGTGCTGGTGGTTCCCCCCACCTCACTGCTATGCAAAGCTCAGAGACGTAAGAGATGACAGAGTCCCAGAGGAGGACCGGAGTTGACCCAAATCTCCTGAGGCCAGGGCCCGAGCTCATTCTACATCTCAACGCAGGTTACCTCTGTTCCTGTGATAGTTTACATTCAGCACGCCCCCCCCACACACACACACACACCTTTTCAGGCTCCCCGCATCCTCATTCTACCATGTATTAAAAAAAAAGCAAGCAACTAGGAGTCTGTACACCGAGACTCCAACAGGCAATGGTCACTGTGCAGAAGGATCAGATGGTTCTTCTGGTCAGAGGCAAGCCGAGAAGTAGGACGGAAGTCAGTTTACCAATGTCTACGATCCGTTCAAGTCCTTTAAAACAGTGGGCGTCATCCACATCCACAGCCCCCAGTCTCCTCTTCCTCCTTAGTAAAAGATTTCTATTTTATATAATGCATCCAGGACTAAAAGACCACATTTCTCAGCCTCTCTTGCAGCAAGGTGCGTGCGTGAAACTAAGTCACAAGCAGTGAGGCGTAAGCAGGCATGTTCCAGGGAGGTTCCAGGGAAGAGCTTAGAGAGAGCTGATTCCACAGAGAAGGATCCTTCCGCCAGGATACAGCTCAGACATGAAAACTGGAGTCCTGGGAGCCACTCTGCACCGTGGAGCATCGGTAGAAGCCCGTGCGGGAAGAAGGGAGCCTGGGTCCCAGATGACACCCTAGGGCTCTCACAGCCCTGGGCTGCTACCTCCAACTTACTTTTATGTGGAAGAGAAATTATCCTTTACATCACTTAGCCTCTGTTAAATTACCAAGCGGTTTTCCATTGTTGTTGTTATATACAGCAAGAGCTAATCTTAACTAACTATAAGCCCAAAGCAAAAATAAAACACCAACAAAGCTCTGCTCCCATCTTTACTCCCAACCAGCTCCATGAAAAGCAAAACATCTGTCCAGATAAAAATCCAACATTCCTACAAATTAATCTGTTTTACATTTGAATGTCCAGAACTCTTATACTATCATCTCCATCACTAGCTCCAAAGAACATACAAGACTCTATTTCCTTTCTAATTAAGAGAGAAATTTCCCCTAGTCTTACCGTGAGGCACTCATCAGAAGTCTTCATGGGTCCAGGGGACGAGACGGTGCAGAAAGCAATTTTAGGCTCCCACGTGGAAGCAAGAAGGACAGAACAGGACTTCAAGTTGAAAACAGTATGTTCGCCTTTAATATTTTTATTATTTCCCCTTAGGCAGCTAAATATGAATGTTCAGCAAGTATGCATGGTACAAACTGCAATAATTACAAAGGGGATTGCCAAAGAAATCCTGAATACACAAAAGAGAAAAAGAAAGTCCTATGAATACCTCTAACATGTACATAGGATTTGGGGGATTTTGTATCACCTCACTTAATCTACACTGAAGAAATAATAACATGTTAGGTTTTACTATTATCCCATAACATATAGGAAACTTGTATATGGAGCAGTTAGAGGATTTGTCTGAAGTCATAACTAGTTAGACATTTCTTCTTGTAAAAATAATTGGGAAGGGAAGAAAGAGCAAAGAGTAATGACCCCTCTTCATATCTTCCTATATAACCTAAACTTTATGCAACTATGTACATACAATGTTTCACAATTTTCCCCCATTTAAAAACTAATAGGGACTCCTGGGTGGCTCAGTCAGTTAAGCTTCCAACTTCAGCTCAGATCGTGATCTCGCGGTTCCCGAGTTTGAGCCCTGCTTCGGGCTCTCTGCTGTCAGTACAGAGCCTGCTTCAGATCCTCTGTCCACCCCGTCTCTGACCCTCCCCTGCTTGCTCTCTCCCTCTCTCTCTCTCTCTCTCTCTCTCTCAGAAATAAACATTACAAAATTAAAATTTTTTTTTAAATAATATAATTATTTTTCATGGCTCTGTAAAGGGAAAAGTCATTGGACCAATATGCATGAGGTCACAAGGTCTAAGGCACACAGGCTGGCTTAATCAGTAGAGCAGGTGACTCTTGATCTCAGGGTTGTGAGTTTGAGCCCCATGTCGGGTACAGAGATTACTTAAAAAATAAATAAAATCTTTTCAAAAATAAATAAATAAAATGTTCTCTCTTGCTTTAGGTTCACTTCCAAACTACCTTTCAACTGCGGGAGCCCTAACTTGCAGTCTTAATTTCCCTCTCCAGTAGCTACTGGACTACAGAACTGAATGAGTTTGGTTGCCCCACACAATGTTTTGAAACAAATCTAAGCCAACTTCAACAATTAATAAATTTCCCATTAGAAGCCCCCATCTCTAGTGTGTCGTGAAGAACTGGTGATGTGGCAACATCAGGTCCCCGTGCTTGGACTGGCCACCTGGGGAGGTGACAGCATGGGGGAAGGGGTGCTCCCAGCACCAATGCCCATCCTCACAACCACTTCACCCCTGTAAGAGAAACGTTTCCTGGTGCCATGCCTCTATCGAAAGCACAAAATGGTAAGATAAACCAAGAAGAGGGGCGCCTGGGTGGCTCAATCAGTTAAGCGTCCAATTTCGGCTTGGGTCATGATCTCTCAGTTCATGGGTTCCAGCCCTGTGTTGGGCTCTGTGCTGACAGCTCGGAGCCTGGAGCCTGCTTCCTTCGGATTCTGTGTCTTCCTCTCTCTCTGCCCCACCATTGCTCATGCTCTGTCTCTGCTTCTGTGTGTGTCTTTCTCTCTCTCTCAAAAAAAAAGGAAACATTAAAAAAAATTTTTTTAATTAAAAAAAAAAAGAAGATCTTGGGTTTCAAAAAAGGTGAGAAAATATATAACTCTGTAGTAGCGGAGACCTTTGCTTTGTCTAATATGCGAGCCAAATGCAACAGTGAATACTATCAACTTAGGTGTTTTTTCAGCCGGGGAGCCCCTCTCACTCCCACTCATTGCCTGGACCCTGAGCATTCTTTGAAGAAAAAGCAGAAAATCTGACAATGCCACAGTGTCCCCTTGAGGGCCTGCAGCCCCTGTGCTGAAGTCCACGAAGACGTGGAATGACACAGGGGTTAGTGAACCTACCATAAAGTCACCTGACCCAACAGACCCTGGGTCATGGAATGTCAGGGCCCAAAGGACCTTAGCAACTGCTTAAACCAGGTGAGGAAATAAACTCAGAGGTTATGAGTCTTGCTCTAAGTCACCCAGCTGGAGACCGCAGATGTGGCACTTGGAAATCACTTCTCCACGCTCCAGAACCAGGGTTCTCCCTACAACACACTGCCTCCTCTAGCTCTCCACCTGCTCACAACCCCTAGGCTCCTCCCACCTCCTCACCACCTCCAAGGACACCGGGATGGCTGCCATAGTGAGCAGGAGAAAGTCTCCTGGGGGAGAAGCCATCCTGGGGGGGCGGGGAACGATGACTTGGATCTGTTTTGTTCAGCTTCTGGTGGGCATCAAGGACAGACCTGAAATCCCAGTGTTCAAGTCAGGCCCACACGGGCTCACCACCGTATGAAGAAGACACGCAGGACGTGGCCTCCCAGGTCAAAGGTATGGCCTGGGTGTTGCCTTAGGCTGAAGAGGACTTAGACCCAGCCTTACCTGCTCCCATCACCCCCCGTGCTCCAGCCGACAGCCCCTTTTCCATGCTCACCATAGACCTTAAGCAGCTCTCTGTTGTCTATTTCAATAACTTCTGTTGACTATTACCCTGAGCCACATACTGAGGGGGCCCAGTGATGAGTTAAGACTGGAACCATCCCACCATGACCTTATCATCATCTACCACAGAAGACAGACTTCTGAACAACTGTGACCCAAACCCCACGGTAGAGATGGAGGGAAAGTGCTACGGAAACTTGAGAGAAGGATGTGATTTATTCTAAATTTACCAAGTGGGCAGGGCGGCGGATTTCAGAAGGATGAATGGAGAGTAGGATTCCCGTAAACTGGGGGGCACGAACGTTCCAGGAAGCGGGAACGGCATGAATTAAGCCAGGAAGGAAGAAACCGTGGGCCGGTCTCAGAAGCCCCAGCGGGCTCAGGCAACGGCAGTCGGGGAAGTCCAGCGGGACCAAGGGGAAGGGTAAACTGAGGTCACCCACTGAAGTGGGGGTCACTGTCACAGCAGAGCCAATGGTAGCCCTTGGATGCAGACTGGAAAATTCGGACTTACGCTATGGGGAACAGTGAGCAGCCCCTGAAGGCATGGGGGAGGGAAGGAGACAAGGGACAGAAGGCTTTCTGGGTGGGCAAAGAACTTGGCCTTTGTCACCAACGCCTCCTGGATGCCAACTTTTGGCATCTGCCCCACGCACTCTGCATGTCGTGTCCATTTCTGTGGCGATCCCGGTATCTGACCATCTGGATGGTGACTAACCCCCACCTAATCTGACCCTATGGCATGTGCGTGTCCCCTGATGACCTCTGGCATTCACCCGCCTCGTCTCCCACTCGCAGGCCAGCAGAACACGACTTTGACTTGAATTTGTTGCCAAAACCCTTCAAAATTAGGAGACGTCACATTTAAAACTCTGGATTTTCCTAGGACTACGCTTCCTCGTGCAGCCTGCAACCCCCAATCCCATCGGGTCATGCCGTCTTTTTTTTTTTTTTTTTTTGAGTTTATTTATTCATTTTGAGATGGACAGACACAGCGCAAGTAGGGGAGGGGCAGAGAGAGAGGGAAACAGAGAAGCCCAAGCAGGCTCCATGCTGCCAGCATAGAGCCCAATGCCGGGCTCAAATCCACAAAGCCACGAGATCAGGACCTGAGCTGAATCGGATGCCTAACTGACTGAGCCACCCAGGCGTCCCTGTCACCTCTTTGTAACCTCCAAGACTGACAATCAACATCCACTGCCCACTTATCTTCTGCCAGGCCGCCCACCACACCCCCAGAGGCCTCTGAGTCTGCGACACCCCACCACATTTAAACTACATGTATGAGGCTGAGCCGTCCTGATGCCTCCAGTCCCGGGTACTAATCCCTCAGCAAGGGCACACAGCCCACCGACGAGACCCGGATCCTCACTTCCTCCACACCCTCCTGGGCCCTGGCAGATGGCACTACTGAAAGAAATCAGAAGCCCCCTCGAGAGCCATGGACAGCAAGCTCAGAAGAAAGTCCATATACCCTTACTTTTCCTTCTATTCCTGACTCAGCTCTTCCTGACTACCCGCCGTGTGTCAGGCCTTCCAAGCAGGGCTCAAGAAATACAGCTGAACAACACGGGATTGCTGCCTTGGCCAGGTCTAGCGGACCTGGAAAAACCCCAAGCAGCCCTGGCTTAGATGCCACTCTGAATGAGGGAAATAACAACACAGCTCGTGCGTGAAACCTAGTGATCCACATACACCCTACAACCAAATGTTCGGTACTCACTGGCCGGTAAATAGGGCGGCAGCACAGTGTTTCTGAACAGGGTGGAACGCACGGCCCCCAATGCCGATACGCAGCAGCCTCGGCTGTTGATGGCACACGCGAGGAAGTTTCCCCCATCGCCTCGATCTTCGAGACAGACGGAGAGAAAGAAAAAAAGGTTGGTCACGGTAGAGGAACAGAAAAGAAATTGAAGCACATTTCCTGTCTTCAGTGAGTATACAGTCTAGTTCGGAATCAAAACATCAAACCCCAGAGATTGATGAAGTCACTAAGAGAGGTGTGGGAGGAATGTGAACATGGGCCTGGGTCCAGGGGGGGGGAGGTCCACCGGACGAGGTGTGCTAGAAGCTGGGCAGAAAGACTTTTTGAACCAAAGAGGTGGCCTAGGAGGGCACAAATAATCAAAATCCTGTTTTGGACCAATCACAAAGGCCTTCCTTTGGATTGTGGATCCAACTATAATTGAAAAGACGGTAGGAAACATTCACTGAAGTTCAAAATCCCAGGGAAAACTCCAGTTCAGAAAGACACAGATTTTGCCCGTGAATGGGTTTTCCACTTGGCAAGACAGCCCTTCATCACTAAGTGATGATACAAAGGAATGAATGGGACTTCTTATCGGGGAAATTCCTAGTGATTATTAGAATGGAAAGGAAAAGAAAGGAAAGAAGGAGGAGGAAGCAAGAGTATTAATGACCAGCAGGCTCCCCCTGGTTTAAATTCCGGCAAAGGCAACAGCTGTTTTGTTCAAGTTGGGGTGACCTCCAGCAAGAAATACTAAGCTAAAGGGGTACCTGGGTGGCTCAGTCGGTTAAGCATCCAACTGAATCTCAGCTTAGGTCTGGACCTCAAGGGTAATGGAGCTCAAGGCCCACATTGGGCTCCATACTGGGTGTGGAGACTGCTTAAAAAAAAAAAAAAAAAACTAAACTGAAACAACATTGAATGTCTACACTTGTTTACTAGTCATTTTTCTCAGTTTTCTTACCCTTAACGTTTCCCTTAATGTCTCCTCAGAACTCTGGTCGCCTTTTAACACCGGGCATTTGTACCTCCCCCGTAAGCAAATCAGCTCGTACACTTGGACAAAAGTGATGACAGCGTTTCCCCCACTGCTCTGCCCCACACTACAGTTAGTCTTGTCTTGTCCCATGTGACCTCAGCCCTTCAAATCCCGCTCCCCAGGCCCCATCACACCTGTCAGCCCCCTCCCCACTGACTTCCCCTCAGCTCACCCACCCCCCACAATTCTTCCCTAGGAAGGGTCCTCAAGTTCAGCTACCTCCACACTTCTCTGTCTCCCTCTCTCTGTCTGTCCGTCCATCTGCCTCTCTCTCACACACACACAAACATGCACGCACACATGCACGTGTGCACTATAGAACCTTTCTTTTCCCTAAAACCAAAACCCATAAATGGAAGAGCCGCAGCTGCTCCAGCTGAAGCAAAGATGGGAGTCTACAGGCCTCTGCCACTATGTCTTGGGGCTGCCCCGACCTCTACCCCTTACCACAGAGTCCAAAAACAGCACTATTCAAGTCAAATTTCTTCATTTGACAGATGTGAAATCAGAACCCCAGAGACAGAAAGTGCCAGACCCAAAGGCACCCAGTGTGTTAGCATCAGGCTGGAAACCAGGGCTCCAGACTCAGCAGACCAGGGCTCAACCAGTGCCCCGCGAGACATCCTAATCATCTTCTCTAACACTCACACGACACTCACCGCGTGCCCAGCATTTCTCTAAACCCTACACACGGATTACGTGTTTAATCCCCACAACAATGTGATGACGTAGGTTCTTTCATTTTCCCCATTTTCCAGGGTAGGAAACTGAGGTACAGCGGTTAAGGAAGTTGGCCAAGCTCACAGAGCTGGTAAGTGGCAGAGCAGGGGTTGGAACCCAGGCAGCCTGGCTCCATACCCGTGGTTCTTACGGAGTTTGCTGGAAGGAATTACTTGCCACCTTCAGGCAGGAAAGTGATTACTATGTTGCATCTTACTTGACAAATGAAATACACACAGAGCCTCCCTTCAAAAGAAAAGACCCATAAAAAGGAAAAATTGTTTAAATGTATGAAAGACAACACTGGAGATTGCACTGAAAGCCTAAGTGTGCCAGACCTACACCAAGTGTCTACTTTTTTTCTCAGGGTGTTTGCATGCTTGAAGGGCTAGAGCAGTGTAATCACATGGTAATCTACAGGGTGGCCCACATTTTTTTACCCATTCTCAATGCGTTTGTCCTTTGCACATACCCATTTTGGCTTCATTCCCACCCCTGATGCCTTAAACCCTGGTGTTTCCACAACCATGAGTAGAATGGCTCTTTAAAAAAAAAAAAAAGAAAGAAAGAAAAAAAGGCATCTGTCTCTATCCAGGGATCTTTCTTTTTTTTTCTTTTTTTCTTTTTTTTATCAGGGATCTTTCCTGGCACATGCCCCTCAAAATAAAGTCAGATAAACTCCATTTGAAGTAATGAAATGCCAACTATTTATTCCACAGGGAGAGGAAATAAACACAAAACAAGGAAGTCATTATTTTTTGCTTAATAAAAACTTTTACAGTTTTATTAAAGAAAAATACCTGTTTATTACTGAAATTTTAGCAAATATAGTCACAAGAGAGAAGAAATCTATCCCCAAGTCCCTCCTTTAAGGAAAAAATAACCAAATTCTTCAAAATCCTTCTTTTCATCTGTGTATCCCTGTGCTTTCACAAGAAAGAGTTCCTGCTGCAGATAACGCTTTGCAATATAAATTTTCACTTGAAACATTATGAACATTTTCCTAACCATCAAACAATTTGTATAATATTTTAACGTCTGTGTAGTTTGCCATTCCATAGATATAGCCTAATTTGTTTAATCACTTTCATGTTGGGCATTTAGGCGGTTTGTGTTTTTTTAATATGCGAAATGCTGTTATGAATATTTATTAGGTTGAATTGTTTGTATGCATTTCAATTATTTCTTTATTTTTTTAATTTTTTTTAATGTTTTATTTATTTTTGACAGAGAGAGAGAGACAGAGCATGAGCGGGGGAGGGTCAGAGAGAGAGGGAGACACAGAATCCAGAGCAGGTGCCAGGCTCTGAGCCGTCAGCACAGAGTCAGACGCAGGGCTCGAACTCACAGACCGCGAGATCATGACCTGAGCCGAAGTCGGACGCTCGACCGACTGAGCCACCCAGGCACCCCTCAATTATTTCTTTATAATAAGCCACTAGTATAGAAAAAAATAAAAAACAAAAAATAAATAAAGTCGGATAAGCCAGGGGTGAACTGTCCAAATTTCTTGTTTCTTTACTGTTTCTTTATTTATTGCCTACAGCCTGTTCATGGTTGGCTGGCACAGCCAGGGCAAAGAGGGGCAGGAGCAAGAGTAGCATTAAGACCCAACTTAGTCAATGGTTCCTTCTGGAAGCACCAAGCTAATGGCTGGCAATGGCAGCACCAACACATGGCTGGATTTTTAGAGGCTTTTGAAAGCTGCTAAGCTGCTGACCCATCCCAGGCACCCGGGCTCCAATGGCTGCATTCACTGAGCATTCGCTCTGCACCCAGACGGTATCAGCTCAGCTACAAGACCTCCAAATGTGAGCTTAATGGGCGACAGACATGCACGAGGTCCTCACAACTCAGGGAACTCCAAATGGCCTAAGAAGCGACCAAACCAAACAAGGGACTGGAGGAGACAAGAGACATTCCCACAGCAGCAAGGAACAAAGAGCGTCCCCACTCTCTGTGCCAACACCCTTCACCACCAGCACCAAAAACTAGGGTGTCTCACGCCTGGAGCCAAGCTAACTGACTCAAATCTGGCCGCTTCTACATTTGCATAATGGGTTCTGACATGTGGCTACCATTTAACGGTCACCAAATAAGACACAGGGTGGAGACCTTCCCACGAAGCAATATTTATTGTCTTTGGATCGCCATTGGCTAAAACCTCCTGAAATTTCACCAAACTCGGCTCTGTAAAACAAACAAAAAGGAACACCATTATGAATTACAATCTAACCAGGATCTCGGAACCGGCCCTTCCTTCGTATTTTCTAATTTTCATATAACTATTAGAACAGCACAGAGAAAGGGTGCTCTCAGAAACCATGCCATTTTGACACCGACCTGACAAAACTCAACTACTTATTTCACTTTATTCTACTTCTTATCTCAAACATACAGTTCCTTTTCCTCTAACAAAAATATCCCTCTTTCAAACAATCTGTGATGCAAAGTAAATAGAACACGGCACCAAAACAAATTCTTTCCTGCAAAATTTATGGTTCCTCTTCTGTTACCAGTTGCACATGTGACCAGCACCCAGGACAACCATTCTGTGCACAGCACAGACTACAAGTTCTCTAGAACCGCATTCAGCCCTCAACTGTGTGCAGGAAGACAGGGTGTGCTTAATGCTGACATTAGCAGCAAATCAACTTTACTCTGTTTGTAAGGTTAAATAATTAGGAAGGAAAAGCTGACAGCATTCAACACCACAATGGGAGAAAAAAAAACCTAATTCTAGGTCTCAGGGTAATGCCTCAGAAGTGGTAACATTCGCTTGGCCCCCTAGCAAAATGTACAGCACAACATTATGGCACTCCTTAACCTGGATCAGTGTATTTTTTTAAGTTTATTTATTTATTTTGAGAGAGAGACAGAGAGGGAGCAGCGGAGGGGCAGAGAGAGAGGGAGAGAGAATCTCAAGTAGGCTCCGCACTGTCAGCACAGAGCCTGATGCAGGGCTCAAACTCACGAAACTTGAGATCATGACCTGAGCTGAAACCAAGAGGTGGACACTTATTGACTGAGCCACCCAGGTAGGTGCCCCTGGTGTATTTTATTTTTAGACCTGGGCAAATGTGTTTGCTGAATAGTCAACTCAGGGAGTAGGGCCCCCTCCTGAAGGCTCCTGGGTCCCCTCAACACAATTAACTCCTCTCAGGCTCAGAGAAAGGAGGTGGGGTTTTTTTGGTGGGGGAGGTTGGCAGGGGGAGGGGGTTGGTGTCTCTAGATGGGTGAAGCAGGAGGTCCTGAGTCCGGACAGGCTTGTCCCTGCACATCTGTGCAGTAGGGTCAGAAGGACAAGAGTGAAACCAAGGAGGATGTTTCCTTTCCACTGAGAGGCCTCTGCTGTTCTCATAAAGACCAAGTAGCCGCCTCCCCCTGCCATCATCCCGTTCCTAAACAGAGGGTGTCCAAAGGCAGGAAAACAACACAGAGATTAGGAGGTGGTGATTTTAAACTCCCAGCAGCCTGGAAGGACAGAACTAATAGGCTTGCCTCACTTTACGCCAGGATTCCTGCAGGCCCCGCTGTAAGGGGGCCACCCCATCCCCAACACACACACACACACACACACACACACACACACACACACACACACACACACCAGGGAAGCCTGCAGAGAGGGGTGACTGGACTTGAGAGGCAAGAGGAAAGGAAGGCCTCTGATCTACCCTCCCAGGTATCTTTCCCTCCCTCTGGCAACTGTCATTTGCATGAATGAAGACTGGGGTCAATTTGTACCTGGGAGAGAACAAAGCAGGAAATAAAGGGGCTGTCACTCACTCAAGTCTGAAGCTTCTCAAGTCACACTGAAGGGAGTGTCCTGTTCCCACCTTGAGAATGAGGGATTTGCTCTCGCTCCTCCCCACCCCCACTTCCTGGCACTTGCCAAGGATCTTGCCCTCACTTAACCTGTTTCTCCCGTGCCTCTTTCTGGTCTCCAACGGGACTGTATTTGTATTTTTAACTAACTGTTTTTTACATAATTTTTAATGTTTATTTATTTTTGAGAGAGGGAGAGAGAGCGTAAGCAGGGGAGGGGCAGAGAGAGAAAGAGGGAGACACAGAATCTGCAGCAGATTCTAGACTCTGAGCTGTCAGCACAGAGCCCAGTGCGGGGCTTGAACTCACAGACCCTGAGATCATGACCTGAGCCGAAGTCGGACACTTAACTGACTGAGCCACCCAGGAGCCCCCACATAATTTTTAAAGTGTTATTGTTACCCGGTGGTAAGAAAAAAAAGACCTAAACAACGAAAAGAGAAGGAAGTCTCCCTCCCACCCCAGAGCCCCTAGGATCCCACTGGCTGGTCCCAGGGATGTCGCTTTCAAGATTTCTCCCACATCTCCAGAAGTCAGGCCCCACAGCTTCATGCCACTGGTGGCCCCCTTCCCCAGGCCCCAACCCCAGCAACATCCCTGGGGGTACAACTTGTGCCTGGCCTTAGGCTAGGACTCTGCAAAATGGATTCTCAACAAACGCACTCAACAAAGAGAAGAAGCTGGCGTTGAACAGATTCCAGAAGGTGAAGGGTTATAAAACCCCTTGCCTATGCAAAGAAGCACAAAAAAAACAAAAAAACAAAAAAACAAAAAACACTGGAAGGATATAGGCTAACATGCTACATGAGAGAGCTACTTAGTAGGATGATAGATGATTTGTATTTTCAAGGCTTTTCTCTGCTTTCCAAGTTCCACATAAATGAAGTATTTTTAAAATCACAAGTAAGTCACATTCACACACGCAAGCACATGCGTGTCTGTCTCCCCACCCCAGCCTGGTAGATCCATCATTTTCGGTGCATTTTGTTTTTATTCCATGTAGTACAGAAACCTCCTAACTTGCATTTCTAAAGTGCTTTACAGTTTATAAAGTACTTTCAAAACCACAAAAGTTTCCAGGACTCAATGATGCTCCTAGGACTTTCTGCTTCCTGATAACTCTACCCAGAGCTCTCCGAGAAACTAAGACCCACTGACCCGTCCTCACCTTCGTCCCTCATCCATACCCCCACCCCCACCCCAACCAGCCACTCTGCAGGGGGCAGACCTGAAGGCCCTCTGCAAGGTGCTTCGCGGCTCCAACCGAACACGTCCACAGACATGGTGCACACGGGTAGGAGGACGGGGAGCCTTCTCCTCACGGATGAGAACCAGCAGCATCAGTGGCTTGCTTGGCGTGACTAGCACATAGCCTCGGCTCCCCAGCCGGGAGGTGACCGAATGCTGTGTACTGGCAGAGCTCTGGCAGCGATAAGCCATCTGGCAAGGAACAGGATTCTAAAACCCAGAGATGGGCTTTGGATGCCGGTCCAACTAATTTACATCTACTCTCCCTGTTTGCACAATGTCATTCACGCATCACAGACATTTTTAGAGCAACGTACAAGCATCTATGTGTCCCTATTTCATTTAACCCCCTGAGGCATACTATCATATCTCATCTTACAAGTGAGAAATCTGGAGCTCAGAGATGAGTTCAGTCACCCAGAGCTGTTATCCGGCTAAGTCCCCCCACCCATTCTACGGCCCTCCAGGGACCACCCACACCAAGTCCCTACCCCAGAGGGTCCAGAGTACCTTTCCTTTCATGTGCACAGATGTCATTACCCAAAAAAAGTCCCAGGCTTCTGCCCCTTTCTATATGATAGTGATGGTAAGTTCACCTGTAGGGTCAGCTGCCTGGGTTCAAATCCTGACTCTAACACGTAATAGCTCTGTGACCTTGAGCAAACTACTTAAACTGTTTCAAGCAAATTACTTACTTATGGGGTCCAAATCCCAAATCCTAAACTCTTCCCATGCTGCCTTCTGACCCACAGTGGGTGCAGTGAGCTTGCACTGAGGCTGTCTGGTTTTTTGCGGGGGGTTGGGGTTTTTTGTTTGTTTGTTTTCTTTGCAACGGGCAGCATGTCTGCACCACGTTGGGGTGCAGGCTGACCCATCACCCCGTGGAGGAAGTCAATCAATCTCTCCAGGCCTCAGTCTCCTCATCAATACCACCTGCTCCTCTTCTTCTGTCCCCAGAGTTGCCTTGAGCATAAGAAAAGGCAAGTCGCTGCAAAGAGCATCCAGTGCTCGCCTTGTGTGTCCCAGCTTGGAATCCTTTGCACCACAAGCAGGAAGAAGCACCAAGAAGGAATCCACAGCCCACAGCCTTGCTCAAACCACGTGTGTGACATTCAGGTCAGTTCAAGCCACTCAAGACCTCCAATCCAGCCAGCCTAGCTTCCGTTGGAAGCCACAACGCAGTGGCTGCAAAAGCAAACAGACCTGTCTGCTGGTGGATCCCAGTCTGGAGAGGCACGGAGTGCGGTGGGAAGGGTGGAGCCTGCCTCCCCACAGACTAGCTGGGGGATCCTACACAAATCATCCTCCTATTATTTTTTAAATTTAGTTATAACCAGCTCCACCCACCAAGTATTTACGGTGGCTTAGAATAATGCAAACAACACAAAAGAATAAAATAAACAGTCAAGGGAGGCAGGCCAAGAGAAAATAAGCACCGGGAAAATAATAAAGCCAGCAGTAAGATCGGCACATAGAAAGGTATACCACCTCGTCCCTTTCTGCAGAACTGTCAAGATGGGCCACACATCAGGCTCTCGGGTGCTTAGTAACCAAAACCAAAGGGAAACATGATCAGCCACGAGATTCTCAGTGCACAGAACATGAAAACAAACCACTTGTTCTGGAGCCACTCATCTCTCCCTGCCTGATTCAGAGCCTCAGAGGAACTTCTTCACCGGCCCGTCATAAAGGGACACAACGGAAGAACAACACAGCCTTTAACACCCCCTCCTCGGACCCTAATATCTCTTCCAGCTCCTCACTGACCACCTCCTCTTGCAGTTCAAAGGCACAGGCCGAAAAGAACAATCCAGCCAAAGTGGACAAGGCCTCTTCTCCCTTAGAGTCTGGTGCTTAATCTGTAAAATGGTCCATCTGCCTGGCCAGGTTGATGTGAGGGTTCAACAGGAAAATGTGTGAGAACTCACATGCCTGACACACAGTAAGTGCCCCCCAAAGGTCAGTTCACTGCTTCTGCGAGAATGTAAATTCCCCCCGCCCCGGGGCGGTGGGGGGCAGGAGAGGAGGGGCTCTTGGTCTGAATCCGTCATGATGTATCCCAGGTACCTAGAATGGTCACTGGTACATAGTAAGTACTCAGTAAATATTTGTTGAAAGAACGAATGAAATTCCTGCAGCAGGTTCTCAAACACCCTAGTACCGTAGGATACTTCCAAAAAGGGAGAGAAACAGGAGGTGAGACAAAAATCTGCAGTGAAAGGGTGCCTGGGTGGCTCAGTCAGCTAAGTGTCCGACTCTGGGTTTCGGCTCAGGTCACGATCTCATGGTTTCATGGGTTCAGGCCCCGTGTTGGGCTTCACCTGCTTGGGATTCTCTGTCTTCCTCTCTCTCTGCCCCTTCCCCACTCGCACTGTCTCTGTCTCTGTCTCTCTCTCTCTCTCAAAATAAACTTTTAAAAATAATAAAATAAAATAAAAATCTGGAGTAAATAAGGTTTTTCTACTCCCTCATAAGCATACTAAAGGTTCTAAGAAGTCCTGCAAGAAAGACATCTGTTTGATTTGGTTTAGCCCACAGTTCAAATTTGCTTGACCACAAATGCCTTTTTTCTCTCAGGAGATAGACCCACAAGTGTTCTCACAACCCTAGGGGGACTCTAACTGATCCTAAGATGGAAAGGGGGACACTCCAGAGATAAAAGACTATCCCATCACAGCTGAGGAACAAAGAACATACCCACTGTCCATGGGAACCCCCTCCACCACCACCACCTATTAATTGTGGAATACATCATTGTTTTTTGTTTTCTGTTTTTGCTTTCTTTTAATCAAACGGATCCCTCAGACCTAAACAACCCCCTTCGTCTGGACACACGGACACTCTGGCTGCCTCTGAACATTCCAGAACCCACTTGCTCAACCTGACTTCAGCAAGACTAACCCCCAGCCTCCTGGCTCAGGGCCACCTGCATGCAGAGAAACACCCAAAAGTCAAAGCACAGTCCCAGAGACTAGGCTGGGAGGGGTCCTCGCCACCCCCAGGGAGGACGGCCCTTCCTCTGAAGAGGACTGGGTAGGAGGGATCTGGGTGTATGTCCAAGTTAGGCCCCCAGAATCCCGGAGTCCCTGGGTGGCCACCTGCAGGGTACATCACATGCTTCTGCGCAGCTCACTAAGCCGAGAGGCCACCTGGCAACAGTGAGGTCCCCTCGCTGACACCCTCGCCAACACTCTTGCTGCCTGCCTCCCCAGGCTGGTGCCAGCACCCCAGCCCCCGGGGAGCCAGAAGGGCAGGAGGTCAGGCCATCCGAATGACTAGCATCCCCTCCCCCACATGAACCAAGGCTCCCCTGGGCACACCGCAGGGCTTGCCAGGCAGGAAATGATTAACAAGTGTTTACTGAGCACTTCCAGGCAGCAGAGGGCTGCTCCCAGCCTCTGCCCCCCCTCACCCCACAGGTCCTGGTGCACAGGCACTCGTCTATGAAGCAGCTGTCAAGCTGACGAGTACCAAGTACTGGCTCAGGCCTCCACACCAGAACACTGACCTTGACCTCAGACCCCTGCACGCCATGGACTCCAGGCCTGCTGTCCACACCTAACGTGGGCCTCCACAGCAACAGATTCTTGGTCCTCCTAGTTCTAAAGCCTAGTCCCTGTGTCTGGAAGAAATGACAATGGCCCCAACGGAGTTAAAAATCACGTGTCATTCACCTTCTGCCCCGTGGGGCTCAACATCTTGAAAGCAACCTTGAAATTCTCAGCAGCCACTGTCTGCAGGCCCCTGAGTTAGATGCTGGGGAGAGGAAGACAGATGAGACCCGCGAGCCCTCTTCTCCCAAGGCCCCCTCTGGATGTGTCTCTGCCTTCCCAGCTGCCCCACCCCCACCCCGCCCCTGCTAGCCTTCTTCCTGCTGCCAGGAACAGCTTCCCTAAGGGCTGTATCTGCTGTTACAAGAGGCAGAGCAGTTGCCCCTCCCTTCCCCCACCTGACAGGAGGTCCTGGTATACGGGGACCTCACCCTCCATTCCTTCCCCCCTGCTACTCAGCACAGGGCTTGGCACACAGCAGGAGGCAAGAGGAACCTGCTGAACGAACAGGGATGGCAGTCAACATTTTGGTTGGCTAGGCCTCCTGACAACGCTTCCCAGATGCCAACCTTGAAAACACCTGTGTCAGGACTGTGGTTTTTTTTTGTTTGTTTGTTTGTTTGTTTTCTTTTTTTTAATTCAATTAACGCCACTTAGAGGGTGTCGATCAAAACAAGCAGAATTAGGAGGTTGTTACTGACAGAGCCTTCACAAAAGAAAAAAGGAGAAGACTGGGACACTCACCCCAGGAATACCCACCCGTGCCCCCATGCGGCTCTAGCCCAGTCTAGACTCATGTGACCCCCCCTCCCTCCCCCCAAGGAGCCACCCAAATGCACAAGAAGGGAAACTACTACACCATTCGATCCAGCCGGCAGAGCTGATGTAAGTCTTCCCTATTGCCCTTTTCAGTGCTCTCTCCCCTTCCACAGGTATTAAAAATAGTAATAGTAATAAATTTTAAAAAACTGGAAATCAGTTCATTTACTACTTTTCCATGTGGAGGAAAGAATCCTGCGGGCTTTGCAGTCTCTCTGATCCAAATTCAAATCCTGGCGTGCGATCTCCCTGCCCGTGTGACCTTGGCAGGTCACCAGACCCCTTGGAGTGTCAGTTTCCACGTCTGCAACGTGAGAAACCCCACCACAGCCTCGCCTCCAGATGGTGGCGAGGGCCGGTGAAATCAAGCGAGCAAGAGCCCCGCACGGCATCGGGGGCCAGTCCGGGCACTAACACAGGGTCCATCCCTTCCCCTTCGCCAGTGGCTCTCCAGAGCTGGGCCCAAACCAAGGCAACAAGCACAGTAGACAGAACCCTGCCCCCTCCTGTGGAGCCTGACTCCACCCACCACGCCCAGCCGTGTGGCCTCAGAGGAAGTAGCTGACCTCCGTGCCTCAGTTTCCTCATCTGCAACAGGAAGGAACACTACCCCCACCTCGAGGGCTCTAATGTGCTCAGAACAGGACCTGGCACGTAGGAAGCACCCAACATGCACACCAGCCACTTGCGCTAACCCCGTATCTGACAGTTATATTGCTCTTCACGGTTACAAAAGACTTTCCGTGCTTTATCTCCCTGGATCCTCCCACCCCCTCCTGGAGACAGGCGGGGGTGGGTGTCGGTGGGAGAACTACACCCAGCCAACAATAGAGATGGGTGTTATCTGGCCCCAACAGTGTTTTGTTTGGTTAATTTGAGTCCATATTTTTTTAAAGCAGGAAATTTAACATTAAAAACTCTTTCCAGCTTTTCTCGAAAAAAGAATCAGAAAAACCGACAACTCTGGGTTCCCGAGGGTTACACTCCCGGGTCCAACGCCAGTTGCATGGACTTTGGGCAAGCTATTTAACCTCTCTGCCTGTCAGGTACCTCAATTCCTTTTTTTTTTTTTTTTTTTTTTTTAAGATTCTGTTTTTAAGTAATCTCTACACCCAACATGGGGTTCGAACCCTCAACCCAGACAGAGATCACGAGTCACATGCCCCAACTGACTGAACCAGCCAGGTACCTCAGATACCTCAACTCTTCAGTAAGGATTAGAAATTGGAGATACTTCACCAGGTTGGAGTGAGGATTAAGGGGGTTTTGCAAAGCACGAAAAAAAACTGCCTGCATGGACAGTGGTGCACAACACTGAGAATACGCACAATGCCACTAAATTTTACGCCCAGAGATGGCTAAGATGCTAAGTGTTATGCTGTAGCTATATTACTACAGTTAAAACAAACAAACAAACAAAAAGCACACAGTGCCTAACACATTTAAAACTAATGTGCTGGGGCACCCAGATGGCTCAGTCGGTTAAGCGTCCGACTCTATTCCCGTTCAGGTCATGATCTCACAGTTCATGGAATCGAGTTCCTGCTTGGGATTCTCTCTCCCTCTCTCACTGCCCCTCCCCCCACGCATACCCGTGCTCTCTCTCTCTCTCTCAAAATAAATGAACTTAAAAAATGTTCTAATTTTAAAAGGTGGGGGAGGGGGCATTCCCCTTTAAACAGGGCACGTTGTCTTAGCCTGCCAGAGTCCCCACTACTCCCTACTGCCTCATTAACGCCAATCACACGTGTGGCCCATCACATTCTGAGCCGCACCCCTGCTCTAAACACTAAATGAGAACCCTGTGTGTAAAAGCACTTGGAACACTCTGGTAAGCATTACTCCCTTCCCTAATGTCACTCCCCTTAAGATCGCCAGTCTAGAAAGTGGTAAGGCCCAAAACAGAACCCAGGCTGCCTTCTGCCTCCACGTCCAGTTCTTGTCTTACGTCAACACGATGCCAGCAGCCTTATGTACGTATATTATCACCTCACAGGCTTGGCCTTGATGGGTCTCTCTCATAAAGAAGCACACACAGCCGCAAACTACAAAAGGTAGCAAGACTGATCAAGCCTTATGGGTTAAATGTCTTACAGTGTGGCAACTCCCGTGTGACAAGGAACACTGAAAGTCAGATGGCACCTGTGTGAATCTCTGCTGTGCTCGGTGGGTCTGGCCCCTAAAGAGGCAGTAGTGACCCCCGCCTCCCTGTGCCCTGCCCACCTCCTAGAACAATGCTCCCACCCTGCTCGCCAAGCCCCACACTGTATTTAAAGACCCGATTCAAGGCCAGCTCTTCAATTCCTTCAACAAACATTTACTGAGCACCCGCTGGGTACCAGGCCCTGTGACATGGTGCCCTTGGGGAAGTTAGTCTATTTAGGGAGATTACAAAAAAAAAAACCAAAAAACAAAAAACAAGAGTTACTTCACCCTAAGGGCCTGGTGACAAAAAAGGGCACGGCACACTAGAGAATCTGCAAAGAACGTGGTGTGTGTGGCGAGCCCAGAGAGTGCGTGCGTCCAGAATCCACAAGGCCGGGGGAGCTCTGATGTGCTTGAAGCAGCAGGTAACATGGTGTGGTCTGAGCACGCGGCCACAGGGCACTGCCTCCACTGGGGAGGTCCAAGACGGAAGGCATGAAGCCCTGTCCCAGACATCCCATTCACCTCTCACAACAACCCAGAGGTAAGGTACCGTGCCCACATTACAAATGAGAAGCCTGAGTCGAGAAAAGTCCAGTCACTTGCCTAAGAGCACACGGCAACGACGTGGCAGAGCCCAGCCTTGGCCCAAGTCAGCCTAATTGGCCTTTCAAACATGGTACTGTAGAGCATACTCACATGGCCATGCAAAACACATTTTTGAGTTTGAAGCCTCATCCATAGTTTTGCCCAACTGGGTTTAGACTTTTGTTACTTTGTAGTCCACATCTCGAAATGTCTCATGTTATGAACATCGTTTCCTATCGTTGAGCATTGTCAAGCCTCACTGACGGTAGTAGTTTAGCAATCTCCCACCTCTTAACATTTAGAGTGTTTCCGACCAATGGCTTCTTGTTTTTCTTCTAATGACCAGCCCACACAAAGTTCATCTCTCTGTGTTCTCAAGGGGGAAACTCTGCACCTCAGATATCAGCCATTGTGTGACTTATCTTGAATGACGATGAGTAAGACCGTGACTTTCAACGTTATATCAGCAAGTTTTATTATAGAAGGAAACTTACGCTTGTTCTTCCCCAACCCACCTCCCAAACACGGCCTCCCAGCTTTACCAACCATCAGGTCATTTGGTTACTGGGTTAGTTTCTCTATTTGAGGTAAATGCAATAAATGGGAGGGGCAGGTAGGGGCCACCCAGCAGCCAACACCTCTGGGTGAGCTAAGCATACTCCCCCTCCCCTCAAATGGCCAGAAACAGCACAGGTGCCAGAATCCAGCAGACACACATCAGAATTCAACCCCCAAAGACCAAGTCCATATCCACTAGAAACAGGTCAAAGACAGGTATGGTCCCTGAATCCCCACTGTGCTCACTATTCAAAGTTTAATGTCAGTTCAGGGTCATGGAGCCAGGAAACGGGATTCACCCTGTAACTAGCTGTGTGGTCTTAGGCAAGTGACTTCCCTCCTCTGGGCCTCAGTTTCATCCTCTGCAAAGTGAAAGGTTTGGATCAAATGATCCTTAAGGTCCCTTCTGCTCTGAATGAGACCCTTGGAGTTGACCCATTTTATAAATGAACGGTGACTATACGACGTGATGCAAACTCTTAAGTGCAGCCCCAACAACAGCTGCTGCCTGGAGACAAGACAGTAGCAACACACAAAGGAAGGATCTCACAAGTATGTCCCCTCAGGTCCTCATAAGTCAGGATAAAGAAGAACACATCAGATCGCTCCCCCATGGGGGGAAGGGGTAGGAGTCTGACTTACGCTAAGAAAAAAATCACCTGACTTGCACCCCATAAGCCGGGCTTCTCATAGGAAGACTAATGTGCTTGTCACACTTAAAAAAAAAAAATTAAGTGACTGATTCATAACAACCCAGCAAAATACTGGACTCAGAACAAGAGCAAGTCATTGCAACGCGAATCCAAAGGAGAGGTTTCTGTCTTTATTTTCTAACGGACAATGACAAGCTTTTCACAAAACTCAGGCAAGCTGCAAGTCACTGATAAAGGGGACAGTCGGCCCTGCCACTTGAACAGAGACAGGCCCAGCTAGGAGAGACCACCCAAGTGACCTCTAAGACCCAGGAAAGCCTCACTGTTTTAAGGTGATGCCTGGCCAGAATATGGGAGGGATGTGCTAAGGGAGGCTATTGATGCTGTAGATGGGTCAACACTGGACTCTTCCAGATCACAAAGATGGAGATTCAAATACTAGGAAAAATCAATAGTCTCTGGATTACAAGCAGCTCATTAGCCTCTGTGTAGGTGCTTTCACAGGATTCAGAATCCCCAGATGGACAGGGATGTCCTCCCAGACCAGCTGGCTACCTCCTCCTGCACCTGCCTGCACCTGCTGCACATCCCTTCTTGCCTCCCAGATCATCGGCTCTGCATTTCTAACAGGTTCTGTTACAACCTCTTCCTCGCTCTCCTCTTCTCCTCCTCCCTTTTCCCTCCCTCCCTTATTTATACCAGCCTTGCAGGAGGCAGGAGGCTAGGAGAAGAGCCCAGGTTCCAGGAGAGGAAGGTGATGCTCAAAGGAGACAAGATCAGCCCAAGGTCACAAAGATTGTGCCAAGAATCCAACACAGTCCGATAACTCCAAGTTGGTGTCCTTTCTACTGCCATATCTATGTACCAAGGCCCACCGATGCTGCCTCGGAAGCACCTCCCCTCACTCCCACAGCGCACTCACACCGGTGCACGCACACACACAGACACACACACACACACACAATTCTGTCCAGCTTACTGCCAGTTCCACAGCACCGCCCGGCCTCCCCTCCCAGTGAGGCCACTGCAATCACCTGGTCTCCCGGGAGCAGACGCATGCTAACGTGCTAAGAGCTGGACAGAGCTGGGATCTCCCATTTCCTGGTTGTGCGGCTTACTTAATTTCACTGAGTCTGAGTACCCTCACCTGTAAAAAAAAGGGGGAAATAACAGACCCTGCCTTGTAGGGTTATTTGAAAGAAACGAAGCACATAACGTCTGCCCCAGACTGGCCTGGTAACAGCAAATGCGTGCACGGGCCTCCCCACAGCCCACTCTGCCCACAGGCTCCAAATACACTCCCCACTTCAGAATCGTCCCACGTTGAAAACATATGTCCACACAAAACGTGTACACAAATGTTCACGAAAACTTGACTAACGAGGCTCCTGGGTGGCTCGGTCGGTTGACCATTTGACTCTTGATTTTGGCTCAGGTCATGATCTCACAGTTCGTGGGATCGAGCCCTGCATCGGGATCCACACTGACAGCATGGAGCCCGCTTGGCACCTCTCCCTCCTCTCTCTCTATCCCTCCCCAACTCATGCGTGCAAACATGTCTTGCCTCTACCTCTCTCTCTCTCAAAAATAAATAGACTTAACAAAAAAAAAAAAAAAAAAAGAAAAGGGAGCAGTGGGGCACCCGGGTGGCTCAGTCAGTTAAGCGCCCAATTTTAGCTCAGGTCGTGATCTCGTGGTCCGTGGGTTCGAGCCCTGAATCAGGCTCTGTACTGACAGCTCAAAAACTTGGGAGTCTGCTTCAGATTCTGTGTCTCCCTTTCTGCCCCTCAACTGTCCACCCCCTCATGAAAGGAGAAGTAAAACATGATGCATCCCTATGACGGAACACTATTCAGCCATAAAAAGGAATAAAGTCTTGATACACATTCTGATAAGGATGGATCTTGAAAACATCATGCCGCGTAGAATAAGCCAGATACAAGAGGTCAAATGTTGTATGATTCCACTTATATGAAAAACGCAGAAGAGGCAAATTAGAAACAGAAAGCAAATTAAGTGGTTGCCAGGAGCTGGGGGGAGGGGAGTTGGGAATGCCTGCTAATAATGGGTGGGGTTTCTTTCTGGGGGTGATGAAAATCTTCTGGAACTAGGTAACGGTGATGGCTGCATGCCTAAACAACTGAATTGTACATTTTACAAAGAATGAATTTTATAGTATGTGAATTATATCTCAATAAAGCTGTTATTTTTTTAATGTTTTTATTTTATTTTTGAGAGAGAGAGAGAGAGAGAGTGGGGAAGGGGCAGAGAGAGAGGGAGACACAGGATCCAAAGCAGGCTCCAGGCTTCGAGCTGTCAGCACAGAGCCCAAGGCGGGGCTTGAACCCACAAACTATGAGATCATGACCTGAGCCGAAGTCAGATGCTCAACCAACTGAGCCACCCAGGCGCCCCAAAGCTGTTATTTCTTTAATTGCCATTAAAAAAATCTAACAAAACAATAAAATGATTAATACGTAAAGTCGGAAAAGAGGAGCGTCTGGGTAGCTCAGTCGGTTAAGCGTCTGACTCTTGGTTTTGGCTCAAGTCATGATCTCACGGTTCATGAGTTCAAGCCCCGCGTCGGGCTCCACGCTGACGGTATGGAACCTGCTTGGGATTCTGTCTCTCTCTCTCTCTCTCTGTCCCTCCCGTGCAGTCTCTCTCTCAAAATAAATAAATAAACTTTAAAAAAATCTGAAAAGGGGGGCACCTGTCTGGCTCAGAGAGTCGGTGTGACTCTTGATCTCGGGGTATAGAGATTACTTAAATAAATAAACTTAAAAAAAAAAAAAACTTTAAAATTAATTAGTTAATAAATCTGGAAAGAAAATCCTCCCCCAGTACCTCATCCTCTACAAGACAGAGTCTAAATCATGCAGTCATCCAAGATCTCCCAGTCCAGTCCCAGCCTCCCGGGGCACAAACTCTGAATTTGCCATTTGTCTCACACACACACACACACACACACACACACACACACACACACACTACCCAGAATGACACTGCAGGCCCAAACTGCCAACGCTCACCCCCAAAAAACAACTGAGGTTACTCGTGCGGCCTTACTCGTGTCTCAACTCCTGGCTGTTACCCTGAGGCTGGCAACGTATGCAGCTTGCAACAATCTCCAGGCAGCCCACCTTATCTCTCCAATGAAAGCAGAACCTCCTAAAGGAAAGGATCCGGGGTTGCCCGGGTGGCTCAGTTAAGCGGCCGACTTCGGGCTCAGGTCATGATCTCGCGGTTTGTGGATTTGAGCTCCGCATTGGGCTCTGTGCTGACAGCTCAGAGCCTGGAGCCTGCTTCGGATTCTGTCTCCCTCTCTCTGCTCCTCCCCCATTCTGTGTCTCTCTCAAAAATAAACAAACTTTTTTTTAAAGTGAGGGGGAAAAAAAAAAGGAAAGGCTCTGGACCGCCAGTTTGCCTCCCCACCCCTCAGGCCGCTGTTATGTCACTACCAACAGTAGGGTCCCCCTGCCTTCGGTGTGCTAAATCCTTGATAACATGAATATCTTAATCCTGACCTCAGCTCTCCTTGATGGGCACTATTACACGAATTTACAGGTGGGGAAACAAGCAGGCAGGTAATGGAGGAGGGGTAAGGAGGAAGCTAATCAAGATCGTGGTGCAAGTGGCAAACCTGAGATTTGGAAGTTAACTTTGTCTTCCCACACGTCTGAGATGTAATCGCCAAGAGGCTAGATATCTAGTAGGTGCCGAGTAATATTTCAATCTGCAATGTCCATCCAACCATCGCATAACTTGAGTTTAACACTACTTATTGGAGAGCAGGCACCCCTAACATCAGCTCTAAAAATGAAATCAATACACTGGGACACCTGGGTGGCCCAGTCAGTTAAGCATCCTACTTCGGCTCAGGGTCATGATCTCACAGTTTGAGAGTTCGAGCCCCCGTCAGGCTCTGTGCTGACAGCTCAGAGCCTGGAGCCTGCTTCAGATTCTCTCTCTCTCTCTCTCTCTGCTCCTCCCCCACTCATACTCTGTCTCTCTCTCTCTCTCTCTCTCTCTCTCTCTCAAAAATAAATAAACATTAAAAAAGATTTCTTTAATGAAATAAATACACCGGATTGATTTTGCAGTCAGGTAAGTAAGAATACACAATTCAGCCCAACTGGCGGCTGACGGCACTTAGAATTTTTCTAGGTACCCACAGACAAGTGGAGACTGCAGTATAAGACACAGTGACTTGACATTTTCTCTCAGTATAAAAAAAAAAAAAAAACCTAATGATTTTTTTTTTTTAAAGACCACATAAAAAAACAGGTTCTACGGGAGTCACACATAGTCCAAAAGCCATGCGAGGCAGCCACCACACGGCCCAGGTCTGCAAATGCAAATATTAAATTTAAAATCTGTTTGTAAAAACAGAGAACATCCAGCGCTGGGGTGGGCATAACGAAACAGGCAGCCTCATCCATTCCAATGGCACTGGAAGAGACGCACTCCTTCCAGAAAGTCGTTTGGCAAGGGTCGTCAAAGATCACAGAGGTGCCTGGAAATGAATCTAGAGAAATAATTTCCATTTCACCGAAAATGCTGTACATGTGAAAAAATTCATCCCTGCACTACTTGTAATAGTGAAAAACTGGTTGCCGCTTAAACATCTAAATAGGAGAAAGTGTAAGTGAATTCCAGAACATCCACTCCCTGTAGCATCCTGCAGCTCTTCAAAATTATGTCCCTATCGTCCACGTATCACCGTGGAAAAAAACGTTTTCTTCGTTTAGCTGTTTGGCATTAAAGAATCTGAAACTGTCTCTGCTCTGGGATCACAATTAATTTAGATAACAAACCACCTGGAATAAATCGTAGCCGTAACTACTTTGGAATTATAGTTCTGTGATGCGAGGCAATATGTGGCTTTTTTCCCTCCCTTTCTCTAGTTTCTAAATTCCTTTTCATCTTGTTGTGCCACTCTTGTATAATGAAGAAAAAAGTAAAAAATTAAACAATGCATTTTGGAACCGCTTGATCTCATGCTAACACAGAGGCTTGCCCGCCCCAAAATAAAGCACCCACTGGAAATGGGGTGTGGGCCATTCATTCTTCTGTTTATCCTAACAGGGCAAATCCTCCCAGAAAATGCCCCAGCAAGGTGACTCTCAACCCAGGCCTGTCCCGATCATAAATCTACGACTCCAATTAAAGTGACCACAGCCCAGCAAAGGGCCTGGGTAACCGGGCACATTAAATGGAGGGTTGATGAGCTGAGGCGATAGGACCAAGAATTATTGTTTTGTTTCACTGATCACGGTCACCATGCTTGCTTGGCACAAAAACAGGCACTCGATAGGTCTTGGAGGCAGAAATTTCTAGGTGGGAAAATGCACTTGTTCACCCACGCTCTGTGAGCACCAGAGCCCAATACACCCTGAACCCCCGGGGCCTGCAAGGTGTGAGCCCTGAGGTCCCATCAACAGAAACCGGGTCTGGAAGTGAGCACCTCCGACAGACAGGAAATGGGTCCTTTTGTCACCCAGTTGAGAACAAAAACGACAAGAAAGTTTAAATGTCACTGTAGGAGTAAAGGCCAAACGAAGGGGGAGAGGAAACAAATGTTAACTGAGCCTCTCTACACCACCACCTGTGCTGGGGCCATTGGACAAGATTTCATAAACTCCTAACAGGCTGACTCTAGAACCACACTGCCAAAGCTCAAACCTGGTTCCTTGATTGATTAGCTATGTGACCTCGGGCTGGTGGCTTAACCTCTCTGTGCCTCATTTTTCACTCCTGTCAAATGACAGCAAGAAGAGAACCACCTCATCAGGTGGTTGTGAGGATACACTCCATCGAAACGGATAAGGCACTCAGCACAGTGCCTGGCACACAGAAAGCATTCAGTCGGTGTCAGCTAATCAGTAGGACTGTGATTCCATTTTGCAGACAAGAAAAACGGGGCCTCAGAGAAGTTCAGAAATTTCCCAAGATCACATAGCTAATAAGAGGCAGTGCTGGGTGGGGACTTCAAAATCTGTATTCTTTTTGGGGCACCTGGCTGGCTCAGTCCGTAGAGCCTATGACTATTGATCTTGCGGTCATAAGTTTGAGCCCAGCGTTGGGCACAGAGATTACTCTTTTTAAAAATCTGTACTCTTTTCACAGAAGCAAGCTAACCCCCCTCACCCTGAGGATTTCTATGGTTCACATTTAGGGCTGTCACGGCAAAAGATAAAAATATTACGAGGGGCGCCTGGGCGGCTCAGTTGGTTAAGCATCTGACTCCTGATTTGGGCTCAGGTCATGATCTCAAGGTTCATGAGTTCGAGCCCTGTGTCCGACTCCTCACTTGGCAGCTCAGGGCCTGCCTGGGATTCTCTCTCTCCCTCTCTCTGCCCCTCCCCTGCTCAATCTCTCTCTCTCTCTCTCTCTCTCTCTCGCAAAATAAAAAAAATAACCTTTTCTTAAAAAGATTAACATATCATGAAATAACTAGAAATAATATGGGACTAGGAGGCAGTAAGCCCGGATTCCAGGTAATCGTAACTTGGGGAAATACTGGCTTTGTGCCCTTTCAATTCATCCCTTCAACAAACATCTTTCTGAGGCAGGCTCTGCTTGAGGCACGAGGGACAGAGCAGAGAACCGTACAGACAGGGTTCCTCCCTCCTGAAGTCCAGACTCCAGGGGGTGGGCAAACGGAAACGGTGAACCAATGACAGAGTTTGAGGCGGTGGTAAGGGCAGAGGAGATGAGGCAGGACAACGGGAGAGAAGGGTCTGAGAAGAACAGTCAGGAGGCCGTGGGTCATGGTGCATCAAGTGCCCCTTGAGGGTGACAGTGGGGTGGGGTCCAGCGTCCACAGCACGGCTGTGACTGGGGTTGGTAAAAAGGGGCAGCGGGATGAGGAGAGGTGAGAGGGAAGGGAGGGGTCTGCTCACATCCAGATCCACGGTCCAGGCCACCACTGGGGTTGATACTAAGTGAGACATGAAGCCACAGAGGGTTTCAGGCAGGGGCATAATGTGACTTGGTGGGACGAGAAGAGTCTCGGGGTGAAAGAAAAAGAGCCTCACGCAGGGCTGGCACTTCATAAAGGATCTTTCTTCCTGGGTTTCCCTGTCCTTGTGTTACTAACCCTCTGTAACCCTGGACAATCGTGTCCTTTCTGGGCCTCTGTTTCCAAAAAACTTAAAAAAAAAAAAAAAAAAAGTGGTCTCAGTAGTTGTCAGCCCTGGCCATACATTAACATCATGTGAGGAGCTGGAAGAAAGACAACAGCACCAGGGATGCCCACCCATCCAGACACTCAAAACCCACGACTCAGGAGTGCAGGCCTCCAATCGAGATCTCCTAAAAGCTCTCCAGGAGGAGCCACGGCTGAGAAGGGCCCACATCGAGTGGCTTCGAAGGCCTTCTTCCCCCTCAATGTGTAAGTACTAACTGGGAGAAGTGCCCAAAAACAGAACGTGCTGCTTTCTGGGACGGCAAGTTCCTCTTTGCTGAGCACAAACAAAGATCGCTTTCTCAGAGATGAAACTCAAGAACCAGACACCAAAGACACCTTTTCCAAAGAGATTTTTGTGGTTTGAAGACTTGCTGGGTGACCCTCCAGTGAGCAAGTCTTAAGCCTCGGAGGGCAAGGGCAAATAAAACAGCGGGTACGCAGCCCCTTGCCTTTCTTGTGGCCACGGCAGACATCACTAACCGATCCCAGCACACTCTCCTGCTGAGCTAGCCCAACCCCAATGGTCTAACACTCCCTTCCACACGCAGGACCCTGAGCAGCCACTATCAGTCACTTGAAGATGGACACAAACTGGAACCCATTTGTCTTCCTGGCCTAATGTCCTCAGAGGTCCTTTCTCACTCTGACGTTTCTTTGAGGCGCTGATCCTTTTTATCTTCTTACTAGTAATGATTAACTACCAAGTTGCATGGCAATGAGCTCAGCTGGTCGGAGGCCAGACTGTGAGATCACACATTCCATCCCTGAGGGCAGGTTTTGCTTTATTCCCTGACTCTCAGACTCTTTGTCCTCCCCAGGTGGCATCCTGCCCCAAGCAGCTGCACCCCCAAACAGGGCCTGAGACAGACTCCGGGGCCAGCCAGGGCTGTTCCTGGAAAGGCTCATCAAAGTGATCACCAGTGCTATCACTGATAGTTGCAACAATAATAAGGACAGCAGCTGGCATTTGTGGGACACTCTCTGTATGCCAGGCACCATACATTTTCTTATGGAATCTTGATCACAATCGTCTGAAGCATTTATTATCCCCATTTGGCACATGAGAAAATTCGGGCCTTGAAAAGCACTGTGCTGCTGTTGGTCACAAAGCAGTGGAAGCGAGATCATGAACAGCCGCATCCCTGGCCCTGGGCAAGTCCCTTCATCTCTTGGTGCCTCCCTTCTAAAACGGACAAGGTCATTTGAAGGATGAAGTGGGGTCCAGCACACAGGGTATGAGAGCACTGAGGACATCTCAGAATAACTGGCTGGAATCTGGGTGAACGAAAATGGAGACCCAGGGGCGCCTGAGTGGCTCAGTCGGTCGAGTGTCCGCCTTCGACTCAGGTCATGAATTCATGGTTCATGAGTTTGAGCCCCGCGTCGGGCTCTGGGCTGACAGCTCAGAGCCTGGAGCCTGCTTCCGATTCTGTGTCTCCCTCTCTCTCTCTGCCGCTCTCCTGTTCACATTCTGTCTCACTCTCTCTCAAAAATAAATAAAACATTTTCAAAAATTTAATTTGCTTATTACATACATATTTGAGTGAAGATGTCCAGGGGGCAAGTAGATATGAGCCAGGCGGTCAGAGGTAGAGGTCAGATTTAGAGTTAAATGTTAGGGAATTAATGAGGGGATGGATATCTTCTTTTAAAATTTTTTATTGTGGGGCGCCTGGGTGGCTCAGTTGGTTGAGCGTCCGACTTCAGCTCAGGTCATGATCTCACAGCTCGTGAGTTCGAGCCCCACGTCGGGCTCTGTGTTGACAGCTCAGAGCCTAGAGCCTGGAGCCTGCTTCCGATTCTGTGTCTCCCTCTCTCTCTGCCCCTCCCCCACTTGCACTCTGTCTCTCTGTCTCTCTCAAAAATAAAATAAAAACAGTATGTCCAGACCAGGTCTGACCAGCACTGAGCTGGGGGCACTTGTTCGCCTTCACAAAGTGATGTTTTCCTGAAAAGCTGGTGCACAGCGAGTGTTCAGAAAGCCAACCCTCCTCGCTGCTGGCTGGCAGCACCATCAAGTTCAAGTGGGTTTCCTGGGTTCCTCCTCCAGCTCATTCCTGCAGGTCTCCCTGCCTCGGCTGGGACAGCCCTGGGGCCTCTCTAAACACTCTAGAAGCTGAAAACTGCTCCAGGGAGCTAGTGGGAGGGGGAACTTGGCAGCCAATCTCTTTGTCATGGGATCTCGCTTTGACTGGGTCTATCTCTTGTGTGGAACTTGGCGCATTTGGGCCCTTCCCTCAACTTCACATCCCAACAGCAGACCTTGGCCCCACACATACCGCATTAACACTGGCTTCCTTTCCCACCCTGGAGAGAAGGAGAATAATGTCAGTTATTCCCATTTTGCAGAGGAGGAAACTGAGGCTGCGAACACAGGGAGAAATGTTGCATGGGAATCAACGCCCGGGTGCCAACACCCCTAGGGCAGTGCTTGCTCTACCACAGCATCCCTAAAACAAGCAGGGAGTCAGATGCGAAGCCTCTCTTGAGCAACCTGGCTGTTTGTCGCATCTGTAAACACTGTGCTTAGTTTATAGCTACTGTCTCGCTGGTAGGAGGAAGTCAGTTACCAACAGCGTCACATGGAAAATGGAAGAAGGGCGGGTCCCCACTACTGAGACTGCCAGGTGCAGGCAATCTATACCTTTCCTTCCCAACAGGCATTGCCTGAAGCAGTGGCTCTCAACCAGGACGCTTTCCCCCTCGGGGGACATCTGGCAGTATCTGGAGACATTTTTCATTATCACAAGTGGAGGGGGTGGGGGTTCTGGCATCGAGCAGAGGCAGGGATGCCACTGAACATCCTACCACGCACAGGACAGTCCCTAAAACAACTAACGGGGCCCCAAGGATCCATAGTGCTGAGGCTGAAAAATCCTGGGCTAAAGGAAAAGAAGTCCCCACCCACCCTCACCCCAACCACAGTGTTGGACAGTTGCAAAGCCTAAAGACCAGACTCCAGGGGCGAGCAAACGCTAAGTGCTATGTGCACGTCTCCCAAAAGAAATCAAGACTGCTGGCCAACTCAGTGGTCAGGCAGAGGCTGAGGGTCTGAGTCTTACCCCTCCCCCAATACGTCTCTCCTCCCTTTTTGAATGTTTAATTTGTGTTCAAATTACTTCCTGTAACAACCTCAGAGCGGAGTCACGTTATCACCACTATTTTATAGTTGAGAAAACTGAGGCACAGAAAGGTTTGAGCACAATCAAAGTGAAACAAGGAATTCCCATCCAGGCATCTGGCTCCAAAGCCAGGTTTTAACCCCTGCACTATACTCGGTCCCATGAACGAGCCCAGAGTGAGACTATCAACAAAGGTGACTTCATGTTGTCTGATGTCCACAATCACAGGAACAGACTCCCAGCAACCAGATACCAGGAAGCTACATTCGAGGTTATCAATGATTTTAGAGAAGCCCCGATCTGAGCTATGAAAACCATTTCAATATCAAGTCTAAACTCTAATGAGAACGCAGGATCAGAGAACAAGGAAGAGGGGGTTTCAGGGAAAGCAGTTTGCAGGATGGGATGAGCTGGAGAAATGGGTCGAGGCATGAAGTCAGAAGATGGGCATTTGGTGATGAGGCCAAGCTACATGCAGCAGGTGTATTGCGACATAAGAGAGATGAGCTAGGCTGGCAAAGCTCTGGGTCTGAAAGATGTGGCTAGTGCTTCGTAAATGGTTCCCGGAGGACGAATTTAATGAACTGGGATGGCCCCGCCAGCAGGGAGAAATGGCAAGCAGGACCATTATTCGCCTACAGGGAAGGCTCACTTGGTTGTATGTGATCTCGTGCGCACGCGCACACATGCTCTCCTGCTGTAGCTTAACTAACATTGTTCTTTCCTAGAGACAGTTGTGGTTCAGAGTCTAGCAGGGCAATCCTCAGACAGGCCAACACGTCTTAAGGAAGAGCTCTTATGCCTACATCTCCTACAGTTTCTCTTCAGGCAGTAGGATTTGGTGCCACTTTAGATAACACTCCCAGGCATCAAGGTTCATAAAAGTTGAACACCTTCAGGGGCACCTGGGTGGCTCCGTCAGTTAAGCCTCTGACTCTTGATTTCAGTTCGGGTCACGATCTCACAGTCTCATGGGTTCAAGCACATCACAGAGCCTGCTTGGATTCTCTCTCTCCTCTCTCTCTCTCCCTCTTTCTCCCTCTCTCCCCCCCTCAAAGGAAAAGTTGAACACCTTCAGAGAAGTTCTCCTCCAACCTTGGGCACATGGCAACTGCATCCCCGGGAGACATTGTGTTAATAAAGAGGGGTATATCGGGAGTGGAAAATTAAGTACCTACTGAACACCATAAACTGGACGGGGTGCCTTATACACCTTCCCCAATTATCCCTAATAACGCATGGCCTGGCAACCACTGTCACATTCCAGATGACACAACGGGTTCCAAGAAGCATAAGCACCTGGGGAGACAGCAGGGGCGCATGGTGTAAGGTAAGAGTGTGGATTTGGATCCACGCTTCTGCTGATACCAAAGGCCGTGCTCCTCTTCTTACGGAACACTCTGAAGCCAGGTCACCCATGCCCAAATTCAACTTCTACAAAACCCAAATACATTCACAACAGGAAGGCCAAGACATGTCATTCATTTGATTGGAGCCAAGGCCCCAAAGTTTCAGGAAGCCTTTATCACGTATCTATAGCAAAGATACCCTTATCTTTTGTGGCTTTTGGAAGCATTTTACTTCTGCCACAGCATGACTCTAGGCAACACCCTTCCCACAGAAGATGGCCTTGCTACCTTTGGGAATGGCCCTCAAGTCCAGCTGTCCATCCAGGAGTCTCAGACATGGCCTCGCTCATGTAGGTAATACTGTCTGGCTCCCCTCTTGTGCTCCCAAAGAAGCCCACAGCTAGCTGGTTGAGATGTGTGGCCATGAACCAGATCGTAACTCCCCGGGCCTCAGTTTCCCTCCCTGGACCCACATCATAGGATTACACAATAGGTAAAATGTGCTAACAGTAATCCACAATATTCAACCTGTGGTAGCTGCTATTGTTATTTTTATTATCTCAATTCATCCGAAGACAATCATCAGAGATGGGTTCAGAGATTTAATCACAGAATCATCTGAATAGTGTTGATTGTGGCAAAAAAAAAAAAAAAAATGTTAAAAAAAAACACACTAGAAGATTAATCACAGGAGAAATGAGATCCAGGACCTCTGTATAATGCAGGATGCAACAGCTGAGGTTACACAAGAGAACATCTACTGGCAGGGGAAAATGTTTGCCACACATTGTCACTGCTTCACAAACTGCCACAAACTGCCCCCGAGAACTCAGAAGAGAGTGGACTCACACCCCCAGGAACTGGAGATGTCTTTGTGGTCTCCTGCATTCACCGAAAACATTCTGGATGCATATTTGGTATCTAATCTATACTGTGTCCCTATTTGTTTCAAAACACTTTCCACTGAGTAACAGTGACCCTCCAGGAGAAAGCCTCATGTTTATGCTGTAGATTTCTGGGGTCCCCCTAGGGATGCTTCTGCCCCCGGTCCTGACACACATATAGACACGAAAAATGAAAGTCACAAAACACGTGTGGCAGGTAGTCCTATTTTAGGATGGAAGGGGAGGGGGGAGAGAAAGAGAGAGAGGAAGGAAGGAAGGAAGGAAGGAAGGAAGGAAGGAAGGAAGGAAGGAAGGAAGGAAGGAGAAAATATAAATAAAGACAAGGATCACCCATCAAAATAGTTTAGGAAGTGGAGATTACAGGTAATTTTGCTTTCTTCTTTTATTTATCTATATCTCCAATTTGTATATATTAAAAACAACAACAACCAGTACTAACTTACGTCAGAACTGAACCAACCAGCTCTGGATCAGGACCCTCGAGCCAACTGGAGGCTACGGGCCCCCAGAGGATCAGCATGAGAGGAGTGAGGCCAGCACAACCTGGAGGTAAACATTCTGGGCTGGAAGGCCAGGCAGGGCCAAGGGTGAGTCCCCCACTACCCACCAGCTGGGTGATGATCCCTCAGAACATCAGGCCACCTGAGACTCCCAAGTTCTCTTCCAAAGCACACAACACAAGAGGCAGTGTCAGCTCTCTACCTAACCCCTGAACCAAAGAACACAAAGCATCGCCAAAGGCTTGTTCTACACAAGTGTTCTTCAGAAGTGGTCCCTCCGAAGTTTCCAGAAGGGCAGCTACTTAAGAGTAGGCCTCCTCAGCTTTCAGTGGACCTGCTCCCTTCCTATGCACCTCCCTGGAAGCTGGTCCTTCCTGTACCGGCCACTGCAAGACAGTCTGCAGCTACATATGGGGGCACTTACAGTGCATAATTGGGGACTTCATACTGGTGTTCCATTGTCTCTGGAAACAGAAGCCACCCTCACCCCCACATCTTCTGCCGCTCAATCCCCTATGACAGTAGCTTCCAGTTTTTTTGGACAATGCCTAAAGCCACAATAAGAAATTAATTTTCAGGGTGCCTGGCTGGCTCAGTAGGTAGAGCATGTGACTCTTGATCTCGGGGTTGTGAGTTCGAGCCCCACCTGGGGTGTGGAGATCACTTAAAAATAAAATCTTAAAAAAAGAAAAGAAAAAGAAATCCACTTTCTGTGTAATTCAGTACGAAGACACACAAAGTCTACATAACTGAAACAAGTTTCACGACACAATACTTACCTTTTCTACGTGCGGTAAACCCTGATATTTTCTAGCCCATCGCTTTTTCATGCCGCTCATAACTTAAACTGGTTTTATGACCCACAGATGTAAACACACTGTTTTACAGCAGATACATCTATGTTTTGGTTTTCCAGACTTCTACAAATGTTCTGGATTATATTAGGGGGAATCATATACAATTACCAATATTCAAAGGACCAGAAACAGTCATTTCATATGGTTCAACCTAATAAGTATGTATGAACCAAACCAGGGGACTCAACCGCCCAATTCGCCTCTTGTAAGCTAATTATATATTTGACTGGCTTTTACAACTAGGCTACACTACAACTAGGCTACATCTGTGCAAAGACAGATGCCACCTGGGTTGGACAAGCCACCTAGGGACAGACCGAGCCACGACATAAATTACAATGACAAACTCACAGGAATGTTTCGAGGGTTGAATGAGCTCATATATGCCAAAGGGCTTTCTAAACTATAAGGTAAAAACAATTTTTAAGCCTTTTTAAGTACTAAATTATGCCCATACCTCAACAAATTACGATAATAAAACAACAGCCGACATCTTTTGAAGGTTTATTTCGTGCTAAGAACTTGTTATTTGGATCCGGTCAGTCTTCCACCACAACTCTATTTGGTAGGTATCTTTGCTGTCCCCATTCTCCTGATGAGAACAAGGGAGGCTCCGGGCATCACCATTGTTGGCCCAAGGTCACCTGGCTGGGAATCAGAGGAGTCTGGTCTGTCTGACTCCAAAGCCAGTGCACTAAGCTCCGGGTAGCAATCTCCCTGCACACCCACAACCACCTCCCCTTCTCCAGGCCTTGGGGACAGGACCATCAGCCTGGTCCACTCTCAGCGGGGAAAGAGACAACATGACATAAGGACATGAAGAGAAGGTAACCAGTTCAGCCAGCAGCAGGAAATGCAGGATCACCTTGCTGCCATAGAAACTGGTGGCAGTCAGCACAGACTCTCTTGGTCTCCCATCTCCTGCAATTAGAGCCAAGGATTGTGTCTTTAAACTTTCAGTGGGGGCATCTGGGTGGCTCAGGTCATCATCTTACGGTTTGTGGGTTCGAGGCCTGCGTCAGGCTCTGTGCTGACAGCTCAGAGCCCAGAGCCTGCCTCAGATTCTGTGTCTCCCTCTCTCTCTGCCCCTTCCTGGCTCACACTGTCTCTCTCTCTCTCTCTCTCTCTCTCTCTCTCACTCGCTCACTCACTCAAAAAGAACTAAACATTAAAAAAAACAAATTTAAACTTTCAGTTGGTGGCATTAAATAGCTCCTCTTGTCCTTACAGAAAATGTACCCAGAGACCAGGGCAGCCACAGTCAGAGCCAGCCAGGTCACAGAGAAATACTCAAGTCAATGCAAGGAGGACTCTGTCTTTCTAAGGGACATGGTCAATATTCCTGTGCCCCTCTGGGCCCAGGACCACATTCGCCACTCTCCAGTCATAGCTCGCGGTCATTTAATCTATAATTCAATTATATGCACCGTCAAAAGAGAAATATAATTTAAATTGTGCTATCAGGAAAGCCTACACTGCTCCACATACATGTATATGTGTATAAGTATACATTCCATTGCAGATTTAATCTCTTAAATCCAATTTGAAGACTTTGTAGCACAATTTTGAAAAGTCAAAATTATGGCCTTGTGCCCTAACTTTAAAATCTAACTCTTGGGGCGCCTGGGTGGCTCAGTTGGTTGAGCGTCCGACTTCGGCTCAGGTCATGATCTGGTGGTCCGTGAGTTTGAGCCCCGCGTCGGGCTCTGTGCTGACAGCTTAGAGCCCAGAGCCTCCTTCAGATTCTGTGTCTCCCTCTTTCTCTGCCCCTCCCCTGCTCATGCTCTGTCTCTGTCTCAAAAATAAATAAAACATTAAAAAAAAAAATTTTTTTTTTTAATCTCTTGGGGCACCTGGGTGGCTCAGTCATCTAGGCATCCGACTTCAGCTCAGGTGGTGATCTCACAGGTCATGGGTTCGAGCCCCACATCAGGTTTTGTAGTGACAGCTCAGAGCCTGGAGCCTGCTTTGGATTCTGTGTCTTTCTCCCTCTGCTCTCCCCAGCTCACACTCTGTCTCTCTCTCAAAAATAAATAAACATTTACAAAAATGTGTTAAATCTAACTCTTAAGTAAACGGGAAATTTTCATTAAATGTTGTTTTTTTTTCTTTTTTTTAGATTTTATTTTTAAGTAATCTCTACACCTAACGTGGGGCTGGAACTCACAGCCCCGAGATTAAGAGTCACAAGCCCCATCGGCTGAGCCAGGCAGGCGCCCGTTGTTAAATACTGTTCTCCTAATTCCGTATCCATTTATACAAGGAACTTTAACAATAATAACGCAGTCTCAACTTATCCAACTACCCTGTGTGAGCAGCACTACTACTATTATTATTAGCACTTTAGAAATGTAAACACCGAGGGTCAGAAAGGTTAGGTGCCACCCAAGGTCACAGCTAGTCAGGTGGGAGGCCAGGATTGTAATCAGGCAGTCTGGTTCCACGCTTCATATTCTCCTCACCACCCAGGGATCTCATCTATCCCTGAGTCACTAAGGAACAAGGGCCACATCTAAAATAGTTGGAAAACACACGTATTTCCAACACAAATCAGAACCGAAGGACGAACTTCTTTAATTTCCAAAGAGCTTATACAAATCAATAACAAAATAGCAATCTTTTTTTTTTTTTAACGAACCAGGAGTTAACAGAAAAGAAACAGAAGGAAGGAATGCAGACACCCCAAAACATAAGAAAAAATATTCAACTAACTCAAATAAAGATATAAGTAAAAGTCAGGATACAACTTCTCGCCTCTCAGATTTAAACATTTAACAATTTTCACGGCGCCTGGTTGGCTCACTCAGTAAAGCATGCGACTCTTGATATTGGGATTGTCAGTCGGAGTCCCATGTTGGGTGTAGAGACTATTTAAAATTTGTTTAATCTTAAAAAAATTAAAAAATAAAAATTAAACAACCCACAATTCTCACACCTATGGATGCAGGTATAAACTGGGGCAATGTTTTTATAGGAGAGCTTAACAATAGCTCTCATATTTTAAATGCATGTACCCTCTAACACAGCAACCCTAAAATTAGAAATGTATGGACATCGTTGTGAAAGTGACAAGAAATGTGTACCAAAGACAGTCTCGGAAGCATGATTTGTAAGAGATGGGGGGGGGGTGCAAAAACAATTAAAGTGTCTATTGATATGGGAATGGTCTAATATATCGTGGTAAATTCACACATCAGAATCCCAGACAGTCATTTAAAAGAATGAGTTAAAGCAGGTATTAAATGACCTCTAAGACAACAAGGTAAATTGAAAGGCTAAGTAGAATACAATGTATACGTAAAGTTTTCTTTAATGTAATTTTTTAAAAAGATGAATACAGATACTTGCATACAATACAAAGAAACATTTTCCCCCCCTGGAAGGAAACCAAGGATGCCCACAGTGGTTATCTTTGAAAAAGACTAGTATTTTTCTAACAGTATACAGTTTTACATTGGAGAGTTTTTAACCTGAGATTCATAGGCTATTTTGAAGAGCCTATGAAACCCCTGACATTGGATACAAAATTGCAAATACATACATTCCTTTTGTGGAAAGGAAGCTTCCCTTTTACTTACTCTGTAAGGGTCTTAATACCTCCCCCTCTCCAGGAAGATTAAGAACCACTGTGTTATATAGACTCCACGTTGGTACTATGTTTTAATATTCACTCACTTATTTACTCAGAAGCCATGAACTAACACTGGGCTGGGGCCCAGCACAGGCACCCAGAAAACCACCACCCATTCCTGCCCTGGAGAAGGAGATAGTTTGGGGCATAATGACGACATTGTCTGCTCGAAACTCAGAAAAGGCAACAGGGTACAGCTTTCCTCTAACAGGAAGAAGGAAAAGTGGAACTGAAAATTATTTGCATGTTTAAAATTAGACCTTCTGTGGGAGCTGACACTACTTTGCTTTCAAAATGCCCCCTATCCTCTGTCTCAATACCACCAGCCCTCCACCCGGGCATTTACATGCCATGGAAATTCTAAGACAATGGGAAGACCACAGCTATCACTAATAAGGAAGTAATAACAAATTTCCTACGGCTCCTGTCCCCATAGGTGTCACCAGAGAAGCCACTGGAAAGCCACACAAGGTGGTGGCAAAGTTGCTGTGGACTTCTCTGGTCTGATATATCTGCCACCTCCAGGGATCTCGATGTAGATTCCTGCCCGACTCATCCCTGTAGAAGCTGGGGGCGGCGGGAGGGGGGGGGGGACGTGTGGAGGACAACAAGGACATCACACACACAGCCTACATCACAACTGTCACTGGTTAGCTGGGGGTGATCAGAGTAATGTCTCACTCCCAAATCCTGTCAGTCATGAAGACAGGCTCCCTTTCTTACCCACAGGCCTCCACTCAGTGCCTGCTGCACACCCAGTATCTCCCAAACTTAAGCAATGTTTCACCTTTACAAGTTTGCCATAACCATACCATCCTTACATAACTATTCACCCAATATTTTCCTTTGGATCAGCTTTTTATTAAATTTAAGCAAATTTATATACCATGACACTCCATTTAGTCTCAGTCTACCTATAAAATCATGAACCTGAGGGGCACCTGGCTGACTCAGTTGGTTAAGCGTTCAACCCTTGGTTTCACCTCAGGTCATGATTTCACGGTTCGTGAGTTCAAGCCCCGCATCGGGCTCCACGAAGACAGCATGGAGCCTGCGTGGGGTTCTCTCCCTCCCTCCCTCTCTCAAAATAAATAAAGAAACTTTTTTTTAAAATTTTTTGAATTTTTTTAAATATAAAATAAATAAAATCATGGACTTGATATGCAACTATTTTTTTCCACTAACATCCCCTAAAATAAATCATTCTTAATAGTTAAAAAAAAAAAAAATGTGCTAAGTTCATCTTGCATGCCCGCAGGTGCCACTCTGTGAGAAACGCTTGATAGGTATTTGTTATATGAACTAATGATGTGAAGCCCCACTTGTCCCCAAATAACAGCAGCAGCCACAGCCAGCAATCGAATCGTGCCTCCGATTTTACACAGCAGTTCCTCTTCTATCATATTTGATCCTCTCAACTGCCCAGTGAAACAGGAAGTGTCAGTCCCATTTTCCAGATAAGGACATGAGGAGTCACAGAGCTTGAGGGACTTTGCCCAAGTTTATGCAGCTACGAACTGGCAGAGCAAAGACCCGAACCCAGGTCTTTCCCCTCCAGACCCCGTCTCCACTAAGACTCAGGGTCTCAAAGCAACAGGAGCAGAAAAGAGGCACCTGGGTTGTCAGTGGCACAGACGGAGCAGATCCTATAGTAGGATTCAGAGAAGCCACAGTGACTCCCTGCCCCATCAGGGTTCAGGGCCCACAAGCCTGTTCTTCATCCCTGAAAATCCATCACCTCATCTCTTAGCTGCACTGAACACCTTCTCTAAAACACACGGCTTTGTTCAGCACAGGACAGTGAACTGGGGCGGTGGAGACATCAGACCCGGTTCTACCACATACTGGTTATGAATCATTGGTGAGTTCCAGCCTCAGTTGTCTCTCAGATAAAACGGCACCTACCTTTTAGTATTTCTGAAATGGTCAAATGACTTAATGCATCCAAACCCTTGGCACATACGATGTTGCCCATTAATTTTAGTATTACCAGCGGCACTAGGTTAAAAAGGAAACACACAGAAAATTGCCCCTTACACTGCACTCAATAATTCCCTTGGCCAAGCAGTGAATGGACGAAGAAGTAATTGCAGATGATGTGCTGGCTAAACCCAGGCCCACAGCCACTCAGCAACTCTCCCTCGGCCTCAACCCCAAGCAAGGATTACTTTTAGGAGCTAAACGACCTCTTTGCTGACCAATGTTGCTCACACAGGAGCCAGGATTGTCTCTGCTCAGGAAAGCTTGGGTATCCGTGGTTGCCTTTATTGTAGGGCTCAACCTGAAATCAACTCAAAGTCACAGTCTAACCATAAACCAGTCCGCTCTGTTTTCTTAAACCATCTGCAAACAAAACATCATCGCTCAGTTCCTCCGCCGTCGTTCTGAAGCAAAACAAAAATATTTAAAGTCACCCGTATGAGAATTTAACAAGCAACTTAAGGAGGAGTCAAAACATTTTTTTGTAGTCCAGATGAAGCAGGCAGGTAAGCAGGCTTAAGGATTAGCTATTATTGACAATAGACACAAATAGTTATTACTCACCAGGAAACTAAAAAGCAAAGAAAAAGCAAATCCCAAACACTGTAAGACCAACAAAACAGCTATCGGTCACCAGCTTTTTTTTTTTTTCCCCATTTTAAAGCAGCTCCACTACCAACCTATTTCTTAAAGACTGTCAGGGCTATATTTCCCAAGAAAAGGAGGCAAGGTTGGGGGGAAACTGCTTTGTCACCTTGTCTAAAACATACACATAAACCAAAATTAGTGTGCAAAAATGCTACGAGAATGGGTGGAGTCAGACGTTGCAACCAGCACAGTCCTCGTGCTGGAATCATCTCTGACCGTCCTTCCTGTCTTGGAGAAGGGGAATGAGATGCCAGGGTCAAAATGGCTTTTCCAGCCCTACTAAGCACCGAATCTTCCAGCATCTCTCTGCTTTCCAGCCTCCACACCCATCCATTAATTCACAAACAGAGCTGTGCCTTTTCCAAGAGTTGCCCATTTTTTTTAACCTGTTACTGTTGACGCCATTTAACACACACACACACACACACACACACACACACACACACACGCACCATCCAAGCCTCAGAAAACCAATCAAATGTTAGGGAGGTAGTCTGATACCTTCACCCACATTTCCTAAATGTGCAAAATTCAGAAATCTCAAACATGACTTCCGATCTCAAATATGTTTCAACCTTGAAAGGTTCAATTTACATCCACAGTTTTGGGAGTACTCGGTGGGGTAGGGCTGTGCCTACTGTGAAAAGTAACCGCAAAGTGAAAACATGGCAAAAAAAAAAAAAAAAAGTCACCGTGAAAATACTAGGCAATGCAGATGCCCATCCGGTCTCCTCCACACTCTTGCCAGGTAACCTCAGCCTGATCACTGTCTTCTCTGGGCCTCAATATTCTCATGTAAAAAAATGAAGGGTGTGAGCTGTCTTGAAAGTCTGGTCTGGCCCCCAAATTCCCTGAAATATTCAGTATCAAAATGAACTGTCAACTGTGGATTGTGAAAGTGCTTTTTCAGAGAGCCTTTCACATTTCCTATTTTATAATGTATCCAAAAACAAGAAATAGAAAGAGTCCCCTTGAGTTTCCACAGAACAAACTGGAGAGGAAGGAAATATCTGAATCGGGGATACGCAGAGAGCAGTAGTGTGCTACTGAGATACAAGGAAGGCCTGGGCAAGCAATAAATTCACCCAAGAAATGTTTCACTGATTCAAAGCATAGTAACCATTATGGACAAAGTAATAATAATATAATACAAAATATATGTGTCAAACTAAAAATAAATGAAGATCAAGTATTTCTTTAGTATGAACTTTGGTACAAGAGATCTTCAATTATGAGGCTTTTTTTTTTTTTTTTTTTTTTTTTTTTGTAATTCATGGACTGCTGTCCATGAATTTCCTTAAAGGGACAGGAAGAAGACAGTCTATTCACACTTCACCCTACTGTAACACCGCCATCTGGACACCTTTAAGGTTTACAAAGCTGTTTCAGACATTGGCCAGTGCAAGCTCCTCAAACAATTCTTGGGGCAGGTGGTGTGAACCCACCCTACAAATGCTGTTAAAAAGAGCATGCCCAGCCCTGAAGCCTGGCCCTTGGAGCTGGTTCTTCTGACGCCTAACCCAGTATTCTCTGCAGGAGGCCACACTGTCCTTTCCAAAGTCTACTGAGGAAAACTGGGAGGGGACATGAGCAACTCCTTGGGTGCTGAGAGTTGCTGGAACCCCCAGGCCTCAACTCCCTTCTCAGCCTGCCTGCGAGGCCTCCTTGCTGCCCCAAGGCTGTGTTTTTGCTGTCAGACAGTCCTGTATTTGTGCCTGAAAACTTTTCCCTGAAACCAGGCTCCATCCTTAGCCAATAAGTCATCTCCCAGGCTTCAAGCATCATCTCCCCAGAGCCGTCGTTTGTATAAAACAAGCAAGACTTTCATTAACAAAATGCACAACAGGGGTCTCGCCAGGCCACTTGCGGCCGCGGGTGCGAGACCCTAGCAGGCTCCTGGAAGGCTGTGAGGACCAACCTGCTAGCTCAGCTCCCGCGCCAGGGCTGGGTGATTCGGCTCTTTCACTTCTCCCCCCCCCTTAAGTTCCCTATCTGTGACATGGGAATGTCTCCCAGCTGCCCTGCCTCGCCCCCAGTGGGAATACTCTGAAGGGGAAACGGCGCTTTCAGAAAGGTCGGCCGCCAAAATGCCAGGCACAACATTATCTGAAAAGCGAAGCTAGAAAACAGGGCGGTGGGGAGGGAGAGCCTGCGCCCACAAAGCACGACTTCAACGCCCAGGGAAGCCAGCGGCTTCCCCGGGAAGGGGGACCGTCGCCTTGACGAACGCTTGCGAGTGGCCACCTCCGCCGGGGCTGGAGACTTTCCCCAGAAGCGGTGCCCTCGGCCGCGAGGCCCCCGCGCCTCGCCCACCGCCCCGCGGCCCCAAGCCCGGCCCTGCCCGGGCTCCCCCGGGGCCGCCGCCGCTGCCCTCCGGCCCGGCCCCTCGGGCCCCTGCGGGCCGGGTCGGAGGTCGGCCGCGCTCTGCCAGGCCGGCCCCGCTCCGCGACGCGAGCCCTTCGCAAACACGCCCCCTCCGGCCGCCGCGGGCGGGCGAGCCGGGCCCGCGCCGGCCAGATGTGACCAGCTCCGGGAAGGGCCGGGCCAGAGACGGCCTGGAGCCCGCGCGGGGGCTTCCACGGGAGGCCACGGGCACCCCGGACCCCGGGTCCCGCCGCGCCCCCGCCGGGACCGGGCAGCCGGGGCAGGGGCTCGGTCGCCGGCGCGCGAGGCCGGCTGGGTTCCGGCGAACCCCCTCCAGGAGGGGGGCTCCGAGCTCTCGGGCCCCTCGCCACCGCCCGCGGACCCCGCAGGCAGGGCACACCCGGGCAGGTGCAAGGGATGCCAGTCCCGCCCCCACCTTCCGTGCTCTCCCCCCACCTCCCACCCCCCACCCCCCCACACACACACCCCGCCCGGGCCCACCCGGCCGCTCACCTGGCCCAGGCGCAACAGCAGCAGCAGCGGCGGCAGCACCCAGCGCAGCCCCGGCGAGCGCGGAGGCGGCCGCGCCTCCCGCGCCGCCCGCTTCATGCCCCGCGCGCCCTGGAACGTGCCCGGGACGCGCGAGTCGGGCCCCGCCGTGCGCCCGAGCCCGGGCGCCCTCGTCGCCGCCTCCAGCCGCCGCCTCCTCCTCCTCCTCCTCCAGCCCGTCCGCCTAGTCCCCGCTCCGCCCGCCCCGGGCTTCCCCGGGGACATGGCAGCGGCGGCGGCGGCGGCGGCCACACGGCGGAGCCTGGCGCGGCTGCCGCGGGGGGGACGCGTCCCTGGGCGCGCAGGGGCTTCGTGGGGCGGAGCAAGAGGCGCCCACCCCCCGCGCGCGGCGCCCTGATCCCGGCTGCTGCGGCCCCGGCGGCTCCCGCTGCCTCCTCCGCGCGTCATGCGGCTCCGGCTGCAGGGAGCCGCGGCGAGCGCTCAGCCCCCTCCCTTCCCCCTCCCCCTCTGAATATTCATCGCTTCCTCCCGCCCGGCCGGCCAGGCGGCTGCCGAGCACCGCGGCCCCTCGCCGCCCTCCCGCTGCAGCCCCCGCCCCCGCCCAGCCGGCCGGGCGGCGGGGAGGGGGCGGCGGCGCGCCCCGCGCGCGCCCTGGCGGCTCCCCTCCGGCGGGCAGAGGAAGCGCCCCCGCCGTGCCCGCCCTCTCCGCCCAGCCCTCCCGCATTCCTGGGACTCGGGACCCGGGACCGGCTCCGCGCCTCTCGCGCCGCGAGCCCGCACCCCTCGGTACAGGCGCCCCAGCCCCGGCCCCGCTCCGTGGCCCGGGGTTTGGGTCCCCAGATGTTGGCCGAGATCCCTGCCGAGGGCTCAGCCAGGCCTGCCTATAGACAACGACCCGGCGCAGGCCTGCTAGACCTGGCGGGTGGGTGCGCTTGAGGGTGAATGAACCCCTAAGTTGTAGGAGACGCGCTGTGTGTTGTGTTCTCCCCGCCCCCATTCCCCGGGGCAGGGAGGCAGAGAGGCGACCCCGCAGTGGGTCCAGGGATTAGGACCCCAGCTCCGGCATATGGTAAGCCGAGCTTTACTGGTAGTACTAGCTGTGTGACCTCCGAGGAGGCATTTCACCTCTCTGGGCCTCCCCACTCCTCTGTGGAGTGGAGATGATACTGGTACCCGGCTAGAGAGACTTGACTGGCCATTACCTGAGATAATGGGCAGAAGGGCCCTAAACACCCAGCCTGACCCATAATGGGCCTCCGTCAGCGCTTGCTCGTCCGGCAGCTTTCATCACCTCATCAAAGAAGACCGCCAGCTCAAAGGGGTTCAGGAGAACTGTGCTGTTACTGCTACGCGCGTGCACGGAGGACAGAACTGAGGGTCTAGGAAGGAGGCTAAGCCTGTTGCCCTAGGAGAAGTAGTGAGAGAAAGGGCCAAACCAAGGAGTGCCAGGGAGGGAGAGATGAATTCCAGCCACGAGGAGTGACACCTGAGCTGGGCTTTGAAGGATGGGTTGAATTTCACCAGGCAGATAGTGGGGGGCAGGGTCTCAGGAAGTGGGAGCAACTTGGCAAAAAAAAAAAACAGGAGGCAGATGCTTTAGGCTTGTTCTTTGGAGATGCAGGGAATGGGAGGTTGGGGGGGAGGGTTGGCGTTCAGGGGAGATTTTGAAACACGAGGCCAGGGTGTGTGTGCAGCAGGGTGCAAAGCCCCAGACGCGGCCTCCAGACACCTCCTGTGCCTCAGGTTTCCCACCTGCAAGATGGGAACACACCTCCACTTAAAAGGTCCAAGCAGCTCCTACCAGACTGAACACGCAGACAAGCACCGTCGGAATGAGGACCCCACCTGCCAACCTAAACCCCTTGCCACCTTGTGCTTAAACACGATGTGATTATCATAATGCACAAGGAATCCCGACCGCTTTTCCCTTCTGGGGGCAGAGAAAGGTGGTTTGAAAGGCAGTCGTGTCCATGAGGCCCAGAGGGAAGCGGAGCTTGACTTACTCCGGGAGCTGCCACGTCTGGTGGCTGCCCCAGATATGGACTCTGCAGACCCTCGAGATCCATCCAGGCCTCCACAGCTTCATGACTTGTATCTTGCGAACGGCGCTGTGAACTCCAGCAGGCACTTTGATCTTCTCCTGGGTAAATTGTATGCCCGCGTTTACGTGTTGGTTAGAATGGGATTTCCCTGCCACGTGGTGATGAGAGGGAGTAAACACTCCTTTTCCGTAGAGGGAGTTAAGACCTAAATAATAACTACCTGTTCAGTCATAAACAGATCACACCGGATTGGTGACCTACATGAGAAATGAAATGAATCCTGAGGAGCTGTGGTGTCGACTCCCTGAGGGCAGGAATTGGGCCTCTGTCACCCTTGCTGCCCTGCAGCATTTCACTGCGTGTCTTGCCCTCAGCGGGAACTCAACATCTGTGCGGTGGGGTGGTGGCACCCATGCCCCCAGGCTTACCATGACGGGAAAGTTCAGTTTTCCGCATGGATACGTTAAGGAAGGATCATTGGCTTTGCAAAAGGATTTGAGACTAGAGCCCATCATGTAGGTCTCCTCTTCAGATGTCACTTCCCCTAGAACTTCCCAGATGCCCCAGCCCTGAGTTGGGGGTACTTCTCCCTCCACGCTCTCATAGTTCCCTGTGCTAACCTCATGTCAACCACAGTGTTGTAACTGCCTGTTTATCGGACCATCTTCCTCAGTGGACTCTAAACGTGCCCCATGAAGACAGTTCCTGCACCTTCTTTATCATCGTATCCCCGCAAATAATATCTATGCAGTTGAATTGAATGTGTTCCCTTGAATAGCAAACTAAGGCATTAGATATATGCCTGTTCTCTCTCCCTTTCTTCCTCTCTCTCTCTCTCTCTCTCTCACACACACACACAACCAAATTCCATTTGCAAACAGCTTTTCAGGGATAAATCTACTGTGCAAAGTTCAAGGCACATTCTCTTTGAGAGTATATAATGATAGTTGACCTTTTAATCATGTCTACCTTCAAGCAAAAGCTAAAGTTTTACTGAATATGGGGCCAGGTGCAGAGAGAACAAAAGAGCCAAACCAATAGGTTAGAGCAGTGGATTCCTGGATGTCTTCCAGAACTGCCTGATAGGAATCACCTGGTAACTTGTTACACTATAGATTCCCATGCCTCTCCACAGACTGCAGGGGATGAGGCCTGGGAATCTGTTTCCAACCAGTTCCTTGAGTAATTCTTGCTGTCAAGCAGGGTTGGAAAACATTACTTATCCAATGGCTGGCCTGCATTGTGTCCCTAAATAATAATAAAGACCGCTGATCAGGTCCTTACTAGGTGCCAGGCACTACTTACATCCATTACATCCATTATTTCTACTCCATGCAACAACCCTGCAGAATACGTATCATTATCAATGTTTTACAAACCAGGAAACTGAGTCTCAGAGAGGTTTAGTTACTTACACAAGGTCACACGGCTTCAGAGTGGCAAAACCAGGATCCGAAACCAGATCTTTCTTGCCACTATGCCAGGGTGTCCCTCCCCTTGATGCTTAAGGTAAGGTAGTATAAAGGTCATTATGTGTGGGCTATTACTGTTACTTTTATTATTACTCTCCTGGGCCTCAGTTTCCCCAATCTTAAATGGGAAGGGACAGAGGCCATAAGACTTTCTATTTCATCCACAGAGAAAGGGGAACGGGCAGAGCAACTATGTTTAATGATACATCCACCATCCCACCAGGGGGCAAGCCTGCTGGGCACCAGCCTGGAACCAGGTCACTAGCCCCGCAGGGAGTCCATTCAGCCTGGCAACCCTCAGTTTATTTTAAAAGCCACCATGAGCAAACCATTCTCCAAAGCCCTCCTAAGCAGAATGGAATGTTTCTTGGGAGTCTGATTAGCTAATGTTGCAGGCATGGCTGCCCTGAGACCTTCCTGCCTCACAGACTTGAACTGAATCAGAATGGAAAGGAAGACTTTTAGAAAGTTCTTTAAAAAAAAAAAAAAAGTAGCACTTCATCTTTATAATAGTAACAGGATGTTTCCTGTGGACTAATAACTGGGCTGTGGTTAGAACTCCATGTTTGTCCACAAGACCTCAGTTCCTCCCCAAACAGTGCCTTAATCACCTGCGCATGCACCGCGCCAGGAAGCGCCTTGGCAATGCCTCTCTTGTTTCTGACTTCAAGCACTTACAACATTAAGCATTTTCCTAATTCTTTTCGTGTGTGTGTGTGTGTGTGTGTGTGTGTGTGTGTGTGTGTTTGTGTGTGTGGCGTTGAGATAGGAAGCAAAGTTTGACTTACAAAGAAACAGTTGCATGCGACAGATTTTCAGTTCAGTGCGGGAAGAAAAGCACTGGTGTGTCGTAACACCTCGGGGTGCTGGAGCACAGAAACAGAGCCATTTCTCTAGGGAGTCTCCCATCCTTTCCCCAAGTTTAGGAATCCATAGGGATGAACACACTGGCTCCTGCACTCCCAGCTGTTACGTCCTGAGTCAAGGTCCACTGAGCCCAGGGCCTTTATGCTCTGGCAGGACAGACCCAGGACCCAGAGTCTTGGGTACCTGGAAACACAGAGAGTATGTGACAAGGAGATTCAGAGCCCAGGGGACAAGGAGCTTTTGTCCAGAGCTTGAGAATGACTTTTGCATGAATACCAGAAGTGGCAGGCAGGGGGCAGGAGGCAGTCAAGCCTGAAGCAGAAACATCCCCTCAAACAAAGAAAGGGCTGAGAGGTGTAAAGAAAGAAGAGAAGAGAGAGCAGGAGGCCCAGAGTCCCGGGGCTTCTTGGCAGCTGGTTCCTTCCAGTCTTGTTAAAAATAATTTTTTTCCAGGATTGAAAAGAAATGTTCTTTTTTTTTTTTAGGTATTGAAAAAAAATTATTAATCACATTGTGCTGAACGTATAGAACACCTGGGTCCCTGCAGTTGGGAGAAGAAATCAACTTGGAACAGTGGTGTAGCAGAATCGTACTCGTAGGGAAGAAAATACCCTGCAATCTAAATAAGCAAATAAAAGTCACAGATGACGATACAGTTATATTGTGTATATAAATGATAAACATGCATGTACATACATATCATATTAGATAGATATATGCATGAGCTTTGTTCACAGCAATAAAGTATAGTGGGTATGAGTTTGGACTCTGGAGTCAGCTGCCTGGGTTCAAATCCTGGTCCCACCATTTATTAGTTGTGTGACCCTGGACAAATTACTTAAGTTCTCTGTGCCTCAATATCCTTATCTGTAAATGAGGATGTTCTTGATGATAATATCTGCCTCCTGGGATTGTTACAAATGTGAAAACAGTTAAAGCATTGATAATACTGCCTGAAATAAGCAAAGAACCACGTAACTGTTTACCCTTATGAAAGTACCTTTTTGGCAGATCTGAGGCAGGGTGGTGTAATGGGAGGAGTATGTGCTTTGGATCAGATGGTCATAGGTTCAAATCCTATCGACTTGCTGTGCCTCTGGCCTCCATTTCCTCACATAAAGAATGGGATGATAATTCACTAGCCTTAAGTAATTGTTATGAAGATGAAACAAAATGATATGTAAGAAGCACCTGGCATGCATTCTGGGAGAAAACACGTCGTACCTCGGTACCCTGTGGTAGAGGCATTAGTGTTGATGGAAAGAGAAGGAGATTGGGAGTCAGGTCAGAGACTGAAGATTTCATTAGCCAGGTGTCAAAGCACAGACAAGTCACTCCTCTTGGACTTCATTTCTTCTTTGGCAAAATGGGGATTAGATTAGTGTATCAGTCAGGATAGGCTAGGTTATGCCGCAATAACAAACACCTCCCTAAATCTCAATGATTGAAAACAACAAACACGTATTTCTTGTTCTCACTACATGTCCTCACAGGTCAGCTGAGGGCTGAGCTCCATGACACCCTTGCCCAAAGAGCCATCTGCTGGGGCAGACACCAACTAAAACATTGCCCATTGCTGTGGCAAAGGGAAAAAGAGCTTTGGAGAGTCTTAAATGGGCAACTAAATACTCTGTCCTGGAAGTGACACTAATCTTTCATTCTCATTGCCCATAACTAGTCACCTGGCCCCGCCCAACTACAGGGGGACCAGGAAGTAGAATGCTACCGTGCACCCAGAAAGCAGAGCCAGAAATGGCTAATGAAGAGCACTCATGACCAGTACAATTACAGAGCCTCTAAAATCTTGCTATTAAAAGTGGTCCAACCACTGGGTGTTATATGTTAATGATAAATTATGAAATTCTACTCCTGAAACCATTATTACACTATATGTTAACTAATTTGGATTTAAATAAATTTTAATTTTTTTTAATTGTAAAAAAATGTTTTAAAACATGTGGTCCACTGACCAGCAGAATGGACATCCCCTGGGAGCTTATTAGAAACGCAGAATTTCTGGCCCCACTCCAAACCTACTGTGATGGTTAATTTTACGTGTCAACTTGAGTGGGCTGCAGGATGCCCAGAGATCTGGTTAAACACTATTTCTGAGTATGTCTGTGAGGGTGCTTCCAGACAGATTCACATTTGAATTGGTGAGCTGAGTGAAGCAGATTGCCCTCCCTGGTGTGGGTGGACCTCACACAATCTGGTAAGGGCATAAATAGAACAAAAAAGCAGAGGATGCTTGAATTCTCTCTCTACCTGACTATTTGAACTGGAACTTTGATCTTCTCCTGACTTTAGAGCTCCTGGTTCTCTGGCCTTTAGACTCAGACTGGAATCTACACCACCAGCTTTCTTGGGTTTCCAGCTGGCATATGACAGATTGTAAGGCTTCTCAGCCTCCATAATTGCATGAGCCAAAACTTTATCTTTATTCCATATATACATATATATATATATATGTTTAAATATATGTTATATATATTATATATATACTGTATACTTTTTATATATAGTGTGTATGTATGTATGTATATATATGTGTGTGTGTGTGTGTGTATACACACACATATTTCCTATTAGTTCTGTTGCTCTGGAGAACCCTAATACACCTACTGAAATAGAATCTGCATTTCAACAAGATTCCCAGTAGATTCCTATATGCAGGAAGACTGAGCAGCACCAGTGTGGTCTATTGGGTGGCAGGGCGGTACGTTCCTTAAGAACCTGGCTCTCAGCCTTTATCTGTGGATTTGGCTAACACATTTACATGTTTGTATCTGGGTCCCCCCCCCCCCCACCCCGAGACCCAGAATCAGAGTTCTGTTTCCAACGGGAATTAAAGCTCAGGAGAATGAATAGCATAATATAGACACCAAGAAGCACGCAGGTGACCCAAATGCAGTTAGCTTCCTCCAACCAGGCTTTGAAAAAACACTCCCAAGTTTGGTCTGAGTCTGTGGGATTTTTTTTTTCTTGGCCAAAATGAATTTTAAAAGGCCTAGACTACTGCATATAAGCAGAATACTTTGAGAGTTTTCTTCTACTTACTTGGAAACTAGAATCCAAGATAGAGAGAGGGTAAAAACTTAATATCTACTTCTGTTATTGGCTGCTGACTAGGGATTAGGCTCTGTGCGAGCTACTTTATTCACTTTATCTCATTTAATCCTTACCACAACCCTAGCCCAGGGGCACTGTCATGACCCCCATTTTCTGGTTTAGGAAATTAAAGCTGGTACAGTTTAATGTAACTGGCTCGAAGACACACAGGAAGAGAACTAGGCGGCACATGCCTGTCTGAAGCCAAAGCTTGTGCTAACCGCTACATGCTGGCCTCCCCAGGCAGGCAACCCTGGCCTACAGAGGCCCGTCTTCTTTCCCCACCTTGAGCATTTCCCACATGGCCTTTGATTGTTTGTTTGTTTGTTTAATGTTTATTTATTTTTGAGAGAGACAGAGTGCGAGCAGGGGAGAGGCAGAGAGAGAGGGAGACACAGAATCTGAAACAGGCTCCAGGCTCTGAGCCGTCAGCACAGAGCCCGATGCGGGACTTGAACCCATGAACCATGAGATCATGAGCTGAGCAGAAGTCAGACCCTTAACTAACTGAGCCACCCAGGCACCCCTCCCACATGGCCCTTTAACCTTCCGCCTCTTCCTAAGAGCAGCATAATATAGACCCCCTGCATGTACATAGTAAATGAACAATTTCAGGACAAGGACATACAGACAAATTCTTCAACTCCCTCCTCCCCCACCAATTCTCATTCATCTGCTGCTGTCATTTTCCTCCATCTTTGACATTTTCCTCAGACATTTTTTCAGAGCCTTGCATCCGTTCTGTTGAAATATGTCGCTTATGCTCTCAGGATTTAACCTCCTGAGATTCAGAGAATTGTAAAATGTAACACACACAAAGAACCTTGGCAGCCATCCAATCCAACCTGCTCGTTTTACAGATGAAGAAATCGAGGCTCAGAGGGGCTAAGTGACTTGCTAAAGGTAACACAGCTGCTCCAGATATCAGCAGTGCTTTCGCAACAAGGCTTCCTTCTGTCCTGCAGTCTTTCTTGACACTGCTCTCTCTCCTCTGTATGACTGGCAGGGAAGAAAATAAGATCTCCCTCGTTCTGGACCTCCACCCTTTACAAATGACCGCCATTAAATTGACATTTAAGAAATGTCGATGTGCTTGATTTAGCCAAGCCTTGAAGTTTGTAGCCACCAAAGACATAAAGAACACGAAACATTTTTGCCTTGAGCCTCTGGGCCCTGGGAAAGTAAGCTGGGCTGGGCTGGGCTGGGCTGGACTGAGCCTGGGCCTGGTGCTGACTTGGCCACTGTCCTAAGTAGAGACACCCAGCAGAAAGGAGGAGTTTGTAGACCAGCTGCAATCCCAGCTTTGGTAAGGCTACCGCAGGTGTCCTCAAAGTCTTGGCTTTTCTGGCAAAGCTAGATTTTCCTCATTCTGGTCCCTTCTGACACAGGGACAACCTGGAGACTCGTTATGCCTGCATCGAGACATCCACAAGGCAGAAGCATAAACCTAAACAAGACAGAGCAGAGAAGGGATCCTGCCTGACTCCCTGACTCAACCTGGCATTTGTTCCCTGGGAGTATCCCTGCCTCCTAGGGAGGGCTCTAGGCCCTCAGCACTAACCCAAGACAGGTTGTTCCCTGCACGCCTGGACCACATACAGGAGTTAGCCAGCCAATTCAACCTTCCACTCTCCGAACGTGAAGGGAGTTTAGAGGTCATGCACTTAACCCAATTTTACTGATAAACAAATAATAAATAAATGAAGGACAAGAAAAGATCAATGACTGTCTAAAGCTGTGGAGAAGGTTATAGGAAAAGTCAGAATGGGGACTGGGGATGAGAGGTGCAATGTACATAGGCGTTCACACCTGTGCGCACGCGCGCACACACACACACACACACATACACACAATGCTATACCATTTTAAAGTTTACAAAGTTGGCTTTCCCATACAGTCAATGATGATACTCAAGATATTTTAACCTGTCAGGCCCAGGTTCTGATGAGTCAGGATAGACACTGGCCTATAGGCCCTACAAACCATTAAGACATTTGGCTCTCTCAACAACCCTGAGACATGGGCTCAGAAAGCTTGACATTCAGTTCCATTCGCCATGTTATGTAAGATTTGTGTTTGCTGGTTTGCAAGTTTAAGCAAAAGGAGGGGCCTTATCATGAGAACACTGGGGTGTCTCATGCACCCCAAGGCAGGAACACGGCCGGGGCCCCGAGAGCTGGAGGCCCACCAACAGCCCAGGGCATTTGCCTCTGCACATCTGCCTCTTGCTCCTCCCCTGCAGGCCGCCCTTCTCCGTGTCTCTGTGCACTTATTTCTGGTTTTTCTCACCTCTGTCTCAGGTCACCACCACAAATCCTAGATCTTTTCAAATCCCAATTTCCAAAAGAAATCCGATTGTCCCAGTTTGGATCCCATGCCCACCCCTGGCCCAATCAATGTGGCAAAGGGGTCATATGATGTAAAAATGGCCACCAAAGACCACCCCCACGGGAGGCAGATGCACAGACAGGGGTGGCAGTGAGGTAGGCCGACTCCCCAAAGGCTGATTAGTATGGTCACATGACCCTGGGCTCGGACTCTCAGAGCAGAATGCCCTTTCCATAGGACCACTGATCCCTCTGTTTCCAAGGCCATATCCAAACACGTGGCTGCTAGCTTTGCACTAATCCCTGAAAGCCAAGGGACATTCTGCTGCCCTGGAAGGATTTAGGCCAAGGGCTAAGATTCACTTCCAGCTATGGGTAGGTCTTCTGTACACAGATCAAGGGAGAGCCCCCTGATTGGTTCCTGAAGATACGGAAAAAATTAGACAAAAAAGCAAAGGAAGGATAAAACCTGCCTCAGCCATGGAGCCCCAGACAGCTGCCTGCCTCTTGTCCTCTGGTGGTCTGGGCCCTCTATTAGGGGGCCAAAGAGTTGTGGCTGGCCCTGTGCGGGAGCACTGCATGGAGTCACGGCAAGTAGAGGGACCATCTACAAGGAACCTCAAAATTAAAAGCCTGCTCAGAAGTAGGCAGAAAGCTAGAGTCATTTACCCAGAGAAGGGCAGCAAAAAAGGCCAGAGCCGATACTAAAACGGATGTGGCCAAGAAAAGGACCTAAAGGAGGAAGAGAGCAGGGACCGGAAGCCAGACACACTGCTAGACGCCTCCCTGCAGAGGTGGCTCTTAAGGACAATGGTGGGATGGGGCACAGGACAATCACACATCGCGGGTGGGAAGGGAAAGCAATCTAGTCTCTCAGTTTGGCAATATGTATTACAGGTCTTTAATAATAATAGTAACAACAACAATAATAATAAAAGCATCTTTATCCCAGAAAATCGCTGTTGTCGTTTCTCCACTGAATAGAAAAGAGCCTGGCACACGGAAGGGACTCAACAAAAACCTGCTGAATAAACAGCAGGATGAATGGCATGTGCACAAAAAGAAATGTGCACAAGGATGTTCAGTGCAGCGGCAAATCAGAAACAACCTAAAGGCCCACCAATTGGGAACTAGTTACATAAAGTATAGTATATCCTTGGAAGACCAGACTTTATAGATCCTAAAAATGATGGCAAAGGACACCAAGGTGGCTCAGTCAGTTAAGCATCCAACTCTTGATATAGGCTCAGGTCACGATCTTGCAGTCCTGAGGTCAAGCCCTGCAACAGACTCCACACTGAGTGTGCAGCCTGCTTGGGATTCTCTCTCTCTCTCTCTCTCTCTCTCTCTCTCTCTCTCTCTCTCCCTCTCTCTCTCTCCCTTTGCCCCTCCCCTATTCATGCACCCATGGATGCATGTTGTCTCTCTCTCTCTAAGTAAATAAAACTTAAAAAACATTTTTTAATAAATTAATTAAAATAAAATGATGGCATAGATGTATATCTATTACTTTGGAAAAATATTTTCAATTATTTTGTCGGAGGAAGAAAGCAGGACAAAATCAATCTCATTTTATAGAGAGGAAAACATTTTAAAAAATGCACAGAGATAAGTTAATAACACACCAAATGAAAACAATGGGAGATGAGATTTCAGATCATTCTGATTCTTTTTCTTTCAGTTTATTTCCACTTTCTTTTTTTTTTAATGTTTATTTATTTATTGTGAGAGAGAGAGAAAGAGAGAGAACGTGTGGGGGGGGGGGACATACACAAGAGAGGCAGGGAAGGGGAGGGAGAGAGAGAGAGAGAAACAGAGACAGAGAATCCCAAGCAGGCTCCTTGCTGTCATCTCGAGCCCAAGGCGGGGCTCTAACACACGAACTGCGAGATCATGACCTGAGCCAAAATCAAGAAGCAGACGCATAAGCAACTGAATCACCCAGGAGCCCCTATTTCCACTTTCTAATTGTTCTACAATACCCATGTGTTACTTGTATAATTAAAAATGATATGAGAAAATAAATTAATACACTAAAATATTTCTCACCAAAATAAGAGTGCGGTGGGGCCAGGAAGGGGAATACAAGGTCAATTAACAAATGGTTTCAGAGCACCGGTTATACGCATTGCCAAGTACTTCAGCAAGCACCAAGAAGTGCCAGGCAAGGTCCTGTCCTCCAGGAGTCGATAGTGTGATGGCAACAAGAGGGTGGGAGGTGGCTGCAGGCTCGTGCTCAGACTGATGGGCATGTGGGCCACCAGCAGCCATCTGCTTCCTGCCCGTAGCAGGGGTAGACCAGACGAGGCCAGTGAGGGCTATGGATGCGGGAAACAGAAGAGCCAGACAGGCAGCCAGAACCAGGGAAAACCAAACAAAGTCTGGAAATGATGAATGAGAGCCAAGAGCATCAGTGAGAATTGAGCTTAGCAGAAAAAAAAAATTTTTTTAAAACCCAACTATGTACTAGAGACTATGCTAGCTGCCGGGGATACAGGTGCTAGAAAGAATCACAACTAGCAAGGTCCCTGTTTTCATGGAGTTACAGGCAAGGGGGAAAAGGAACAAAGAAACTGATCGATCGATAAAAATAACAAGAAAATACGAGCAGAGTGAAAGACAGTGACTACCCTTATGGTGAACACTGAGGAATGAACAGAATTGTCGAATCACTATGTTGTACGCCTGAAATTGATAGACCATCATATGCCAACTACACATCAATAAGAAAAGAAAAAAGAAAAGTACTAGTGGTAAGCACTGTTCATTTTTAAGTCTCATCCAAACATCCACTGTCTTACTTCAAACGGTAAATGGCATGGAGAAAAAATAATATGATGAACTTTCTCCTATCTATTACCAACACTTAACACTTCTTAACATTGTGCCACGTTTGCTTCATCTGTTTTCCTGTTGCTGTTTTTGTTGTTGCTGTGTTTTAAAGGACACACATCGTGGGGCGCCTGGGTGGCTCAGTCAGTTAAGCGTCCGACTTCGGCTCAGGTCATGATCTCACGGTCCATGAGTTTGAGCCCCGCGTCGGGCTCTGTGCTGACAGCTCGGAGCCTGGAGCCTGTTTCAGATTCTGTGTCTCCCTCTCTCTGCCCCTCCCCTGTTCATGCTCTGTCTCTCTCTGTCTCAAAAATAAATTTTAAAAAAAGTTAAAAAAAATAAAAAAAAATAAAGTACACATCATGAGATTTCATCCCTACATACTTTCGTACACATGTCTAAAACATAAAGACATCTTTTTTTATGTAGCCTCAATGCCATTATCATACACAAGAAAATTTACAGTAATTCCTTGGGGCACCTGGATGGCTCAGTCGGCTAAGTGTCTGGCTTCAGCTCAGGTCATGATCACACGGTTCACGAGTTTGAGTCCTGCATCGGGCTCCTGCTTCAGGTTCTCTGTTTCCCTGTCTCTTTGTCCCTCCCACATGTGCTCTCTCTCTCTCTCTCAAAAATAAATAAACATTAAAAAAAATAGTGATTCCTTAATATAACCAAATATTCTATCCATACTCAAATATATACAATTTTTTCCCACATGTTTTTTAAAGATTTTATTTGTAAATAATCTCTGCACCCAACATTGGTTTGAACCCACAGTCCTGGAACAAGGGTCACACACTCCACCCACTGAGCCAGCCAAGAGGCCCCCCAAATATTTTTTAACGCTGATTTTTCAAACTAGGATTCAATCAGATTCTACACATTGTGTTTGGTTGGTTTTCCTTTTTTTTTTTTTTTTTTTAATATTTATTTTTAAGAGAGAGAGAGAGAGCAAGCAGGGTAGGGGCAGAGAAAGGGGGATAGAGGATCCAAAGCAGGCTCTGTGCTGACAGCAGCGAGCCCAACGGGGGACTCAAACCCATGAACCGCGAGATCATGACCTGAGCCAAAGTTGGACACTCAACTGACTAAGCCTCTCAGGTGCCCCTGGTTGTTTTTACTTTTAAGTCTCTTTGTAATATCTATATCTACATCTCATCTACATTTTTACCTGTAGATATAACTTCATTGTCAAAATGACTGCTCCCAAATGTCACATACCCAGAAGAGTACATCGTAGCTAGACCCAGCCAAAAGAAACCCAGGCTGTTGGTGGTTAACAAATACTATATGCAGCCTGGTCCCCTCTAATCCACTGGTAAGACGTAACTGACTATGGGTGAAATCTCCAGCCTTGGAAAAAACAAAGAATACCCTATAAGACAATCAGCCTCATATGAAAAGGACTATAGTGTCTCTCTCTCCCCTTACCTTTCTTGGATAATTCCAAGGGGCAAGTGGGTGTAATGGGAAGAGCATAGTTAGATGACGCCCCATGACTGCAGAGCAACATGGCCTTGGGCACGTTGTTCTGCATCTTTGAGGTCATTTCTTGAGCTGTAAAATAAATAGTACCCACTGTAGGGTTGCTGAGAGGGTGGAAAGAATTAACATATATAGCATGCTCATCATCGTGCTTTGATCCCCTATAAAGCTTGGAGCAGAAATTGGTGCCTCACTACTGAACTCGATTCCTCTTCTTCCTGGAGTCGGGGTGAGAGGACATTTCCCAGCCTCCCTTGCAGTTAGATGTGGCTGTGTGATCAAGCTCTGGGGGTGGAATGTGAGGAAAAGCGCGTTGTGCAAGCCACTTCCGTGCTCAGTGCATAAAACCTTCTATGCTTATGGGTCCAGAGCAGTTCTTGAAACAAGCTGTTGAATATGGCAATATATCTCCGTGTACCTGGATCCCCGAATGACTATGTGGAGCAAAGCCCTTTGCTGCCAATGAGGAATGCCTGATCGGGACTCTACATGCGCAAGAAATAAACCTTTACAGTGTCAACTGAGGCAGTGTTAGGGTTTATCTTTTACAGCAGCTAGCTTTGCTTGAGCCAACACAAAGTCAGTACTCGGTCAGACTTAGAAGAAAACCTAAACCTACACTGGTTTGATTTAAACCATGGTGGCAGGTGCCTGGGTGGCTCAGTCGGTTAAGCATCTGACGTCGGCTCAGGTCATGATCTCACAGTTCATGAGTTCGAGCCCCACAATGGGCTCTGTGCCGACAGCTCAGAGCCTGGAGCCTGCTTCGGATTCTGTGTCTCCCTCTCTCTCACCCTGCCCCTCCCCCACTCATGCGCTGTCTCTCAAAAATAAAAATAAAAATGTTTAAAAAAAAAAAAAGAAGGTAAGGACATAGAGCGGCTTAATATACTATAAAAATCTATGTAGGGGCGCCTGGGTGGCGCAGTCGGTTAAGCGTCCGACTTCAGCCAGGTCACGATCTCACAGTCCGTGAGTTCGAGCCCCACGTCAGGCTCTGTGCTGACGGCTCAGAGCCTGGAGCCTGTTTCCGATTCTGTGTCTCCCTCTCTCTCTGCCCCTCCCCCGTTCATGCTCTGTCTCTCTCTGTCCCAAAAATAAATAAACGTTGAAAAAAAAATTTTTTTTAATAAATAAATAAAAAATAAAAATCTATGTCTAAGGGCGCCTGGCTGGCTCAATCGGTAGAGCACGCAACTCTCGAGCTCAGGGTTGTGAGTTTGAGCCCCACGTTGGGTGTAGAGATTACTTAAAAAAATAAAATCTTTTTTTTTATTTGTTTAATGTTTATTTTTGAGAGAGAGAGAGAGACAAAGTGTGAGCAAGGAAGGAGAGAGAGAGAGAGAGAGAGAGAGAGAGAGAGAGAAAGAGAGAGAGAATGTGAAGTAGGCTCCAGGCTCTGAGCTGTCCGCATAGACCCTGACATGAGGCTCAAACTCACAAACCAGGAGATCATGACCTGAGCCAAAGGCGGACACTTAACCGACTGAGCCACCCAGGCACCCCCAAAAAATAAAATCTTTAAAAAAAAATCTATGTCTAAATAAGACTTAAAAGAGCTCTTACAACATGCATAAAATGAAACTTCTAAGTGATAGGAAAGCTTTGTGTCATGGTATTCTATCTCTTAGAAATACGGTACCAGTGGTGTGGGTTACAGTTGTGGGTGCCTGAGATTTGGCCAAATTCTCAATATGTAGATATGTCAGTGATTTTATTTTATGTGTTTTAAAGTTTGTTTCTTTATTTTGAGACATTGAGAGAGAGAGAGAGAGAGAGAGAGAGAGAGAGCGCACAGGGCTGGGGCAGAGAGAGAAAGAGAGAGAGAGTCCCAAACTGACAGTGCAGAGCCTGATGTGGGGCTCAAACTCATGAACCATGAGATCATAACCTGAGCCAAAGTCGGAGGCTTAACCAACTGAGCCACCCAGGCGCCCCATAGATATGCCAGTGATTTTTAACCAAGCAAGGATCCAGTGTAAATAATAACGATAAAAATGGTACTTACACTTGCCATAAGCCAAACACGTGCTAAGCTCTGTGCTTTACTCACATTATCTCATTTAAATCATCCTAACAACCCTGTGAGGTGGTTACTCCCACCTAGGATTACACACATCTTAAGTGCTGTGTAAGAAGGAAGCAGGGTGCTGTGAGGGTGAAAAACAGGGAGGAACATAATTCAGTTCAGGAGGAGAGCCCGCCCTCAGAAAGCGATGGCACCTGAAACAGAACAGGGCCAGCGTCTGTTGAGGACTTCCCATGAACCAGGGACAACTCTAAGTTTATGGTATAACTCACTCAATCCTCACAAAAACCCTCTCCATGTTACAGATGAGGAAATCAAGACGGGGATGGAGAATTCGAGTGACTTGCTCATAACTCAGGTCACACAGCTAATGAGCGTGAACGCAGGAATTTGAACCACAGCAATCTGGCTGCAAAGCCCATGAGTTTTACGTCTTCACCACCCACTCTAAGTGACTAGAATGAGCGACTCATCTCCATTTACCAACAAGGGCAGCAGGAAGGGAACTGCTTACCAGCATAGGCTCTAGTGCCAGACTTACTGAATTCAAAGCCAGGCTCTGCAACTGACCAGCAAGGTATTTGACCTGTCTATGCCTTGGTCTCCTCATTTGTTGCGAGGATAAATAAGTTAATAAACTTATAGGGCTTAGATCACAACCAGAATATAGTTGGGCTCTCAGAAAATGTTATAGGAGCCTCTGGATGGCTCAGTTGGTTAAGCGTCCAGCTCTTGATTTCGGCTCAGGTCATGATCTCACATTTTGTGAGATCAAGCCCCACATCAGGCTCCTTGCTGACCGTTCAGAGCCTGCTTGGGATTCTCTCTCTCCCTCTCTCTCTGCCCCTCCCCTGCTCTTGCTCTCTCTCTCTCTCTCTCTCTCTCAAAATAAATTTTTAAAAATCTAAAAAATATTATATAGTATCATTATATTCATACAATGTTCACTATACCTCTAAGGAAATTGAGGCTCAGAGACGTTTGGCAATTTGTCTAAACGACGTTTCAAGAAAGGAATCAGCAAAATGGGGGAAGGGGGGTGGGAGGTACAGGCATCCGGTTATAAGATGAATAAGTCATGGGGATGAAAGGCACAGCACAGGGAATATAGTCAATGATGCTGTAATAGCATCGCATGGTGACAGGTGGTGGCCACACTGTGTGCAGAGCATAACGTAGAGATGGCGAGTCACTACACTGTACTCCTGAAACTGATGTATCGTTGCATGTCAGCTCTACCTCAATTTAAAAAGTCAACATATAAATTAAAATAAAATCCTTGATCGAAGGCAGGAAGGAAAGTAGGAAGGAAGGGAGGGAGGAAGGAAGCTGACAGCTCAGAGCCTGGAGCCTGCTTTGGATCCTGTGTCTCCCTCCCTCTCTCTGCCAGTCCCCCACTTGCACTCTGTCTCTCTCTCTCAAAAATAAAAAAAACATCATTTTAAAAAAGAAAAGAAAAGAAAAGATGAGTCAGTGGTTTAGGTATTCATTTCTGAAGGTTTCCAGGAAAATAAATTCTAAATCCCCAATGTGAGGGGCACCTGGATGGCCCAGTCGGTTAAGCATCCAACTTCAGCTCAAGTCAAGATCTCACGGTTCGTGGGTTCAAGCCCTGTGTCAGGCTCCATGCTGACAGCTCAGGGCCTGGAGCCTGCTTTGGATTTTGTATCTCCCTCTCTCTCTGCCCCTCCCCCACTCACACTCTGTCTCTCTCTCTCTCTCAAAAATGAATAAACATTTAAAAAAATAATAAACAAAAATAAATCCCAACGTGACACTTCATTTTAATGTATGAAATCCCACCCAATAGTGAGGCTCTCTCATTGCCAACCCGGACTTCATCTGTTTGCTTTTAAGGTCCTTTTCTCCTTGAGAAGCCTGAGGGAAGATGGACACTTGCTACTCAGCTTCTTTCTTTTATATCTTTCATGATCATTTTAGAGTCCGGCACAAAGTAAGTGCTCAACAAACGTGTTATATGGAGAATATCTCAGTGGTTGCCAGAGGTGGGAGGTATGGAGGGGGGTGCAAAACGGGTGAAGGGGGTCAATAGGTACAAACTTCCAGTTACAAAATAAATAAGCCATTGGATGTAATGCACAGCGTGGTGATTATCATTAACAATACTATGCTGTATATTTGCAGTTGCTAAGAAAGTAGGTCTTAACAGGTTTCATCACAAGAAAAAAGATTTATAACTACTCGTGATAATGGGTGTTAATGGAACTTCTTGTGGTGATCATTTCACAATATATACAAATGTCAAATTATTATGTTATACACCTGAAATTAATATGTTATATATCAATTATATCCCAATAACAAGACAAGGAAAGGCAAAAAGCATGTGTTGTATGAATGAACAAATGAGAGAATGGGTGCATGGCCTCTAAGGTCCCTCCCAAATCAGACAGACCCCATGCCACCCACCCCTGCCCACCCAGCTTGCTTCTCTCTGACTCCCATTTCTTAATCCCAGTGTTTCTGAAACAGGGGTGTTGCGAGGGCATTCTGAGGACACTGTGGAGCTGAGGTGGCCCTGGTATGTGGTGACACCCCGGGTTTCCTCATTCTTCATTCCCTTGGGCCAGTTTTTGACCAAGAGGGTAGAGATGGGGAAGGGTGGGGGTGGGGTTAGGATGTGGGGTGCTGAGGTTGAGGGTGGGCAGGTGGATGGCGTGACTGGAACCCTCATACACGTTACAGCAGTTGGTCAAGGTCACAGGCGTTACAGGCAGAGGAAGGCTGGGAGTCCTGCTAGACATTCACTGTTAAGATAGGAGACCTGGGCCTTTACTTACAAGTAATAGAAGCCCATCTCAAACGAGCATAAGGAGGGGTGCCTGGGTGGCTCAGTCCATCAAGCATCCAACTGGTGATCTCCGTTCAGGTCTTGATCTTGGGGTTGTGAGTTCAAGCCCTGCATTGGGCTCCATGCCAGGTGAAGCCTACTTAAAAAAAAAATCAAACAAGCATAAGGAAGAAAGAAAAGTATGTATTATTGCTCACATAACCTGGAATTCAGGAATGGGGTCAGTTTAGGGTATGAATCTAAACGTTCCAACAAAGCCTCAACTTTTCTCCATCTCCCTGCCCTATCGCTTTTCTCTCTGTGTTTGTGTTTCCTCAGAAGGCAGGCTTTCTCCAAATGATGGCTGCTGACAACACTCAGTTGACGTCCTTCCAGCTTCAGCCGTCATGACTGTGGTTAAGTTGGGGGCAGATGGAAGGGGTTGTCAGGGGGAGGAAATGGAAACTGTTCCCTTTTGTCAAAAAATCAAAAGCTTTCTCAGAAGCCCCGAGCAGACTTCCCCGCAGGTCTTATTGGCAAAAACTGGGTCACATGGATACCCCTAGCTGCAAGGGAGGCTGGGAAGGGGGAAAATAGGGTTGTTGTTGGCTTGGGCATATCATGATCCATTGCCTAGGGCTGGTCATGTGGTGACATCACCCAGAACAAAATCGGGGTTTCTTTTTTTTTTTTAATGTTTATTTATTTTTGAAGGGGGGAGGGGCAGAGAGAGAGGGAGACACAGAATCCAAAGCAGGCTCCAGACTCCGAGCTGTCAGCACAGAGCCCAACGCGGAGCTTGAACTCATGAACCGTGAGATCATGACCTGAGCTGAAGTCAGACACTTAACCGACCGAGCCACCCAGGTGCCCCAAAATCAGGGTTTCTTAAGCCAGAGAAGAGGAAGATGAGATTGGGTGCCTACCACACGAAGGTGTTAGGAGGTCACCTCACTAGATCACAGAGGGAGAACTGGGAGGAGACGCTTTGCAGAAGATGTGGAAACGCCAGCTGGACAGAAACAACTGATGTGCACATTACATTTGGGAACAAAGAGGGGAACGCCAGGAAAAGAGTTCAATCGGGAGAGGTGGCCGTGGCCCAAAAGGAGAGGACCAGCCAGCTGTGGGCAGCACCTGTCAGGACGCTTCCTGGAACATACAGCTCTTTCCCTAAGGATATTCTGCAGTATGCGTGCAGCAAATCCAGAGGAGTCTTGGTGAGCAAGGAGCAAGTGAGACGTCTCCTCACCTCACGGAGTAGTTCTTCCTACTGTTTTTGTTCGACCCCCACGATTCATGTGCCAAGGCGACCCTAGACCAAAGCAACAAAGCTATAGCCTTGGGGCACCAAGGGGAGACATGCCAAAAAATCTTCAGTGGTTTCCAACTACCATGAACTCAAGTCCAATTTCAGAGTCTGGTCCCAGTACCCTGTCTCATCTGAGAACTTCCTCTGTCACTGTTTTCCGCCTTCAGCCTCTGCTCCGGCCCCTCAAGTCTCCCCACATCCAGCCTGCACCTTCCTGGCTCCGGGATTTTGTGCTCACTGTCCTTTCTGCCCTTTCCTAACCGTGACATCTCTGAGCCTCCATTTTCGCATTCATGAGATGGTAGGCACTTTGCCTATCAGGTGTTGCAAGAGTTTTGGAAATGAGACGAAACACGGTAAGTGCTTTAGAATACTGTCTGGTACATAGTAAGGGTTCAAGACATGTTAGCCCTTATTATTCATGAGTGCCTGTTTTAAAATCTTTACCAGTTTGGGGCGCCTGGGTGGCTCAGTCAGTTAAGCGTCCGACTTCGGCTCAGGTCGTGATCTCGCGGTTCATGAGTTCGAACCCCGCGTCGGGCTCTGTGCCGACAGCTCGGAGCCTGGAGCCTGCTTCAGATTGTGTCCCCTCTCTCTCTGCCCCTCCCCCGCTCTCGCTCTGTCTCTCTCTCTCTCTCTCTCAAAAATAAAGAAACTTAAAAAAAATTTTTTTTAATCTTAACCAACTTGATGTACTTATTATAGTACTTACTCTTTCCCTCCCTGCCGTCTGGGACTGAATGTGTCAAGGGGGTGAGCCTCAGGAGGCCCAGGGTAGCATGTCTGGCTGCCCTGGGCACCTCGTTCCTCTTTGCGGTGGCATGCCAAACACACAGCCAGCTGCTCTTGGATAGTTCAACCCAAAGTGAAAGACAGCCATTCTGAGAAGGGACAGGATGTATCCATCCAGGACGTTTGGGAGAAGTCAGGGCTAAGCTGGGCAGAAAGTCAGCCTCCAGGGCTATTCCCCCTTGCTGGCTGTGGGGCCACACCAGGAAGTGGAGCCCACCCACAATTTCACAACAAAGTTCTTGGGAAAGTCAGATGAATTCATTCACCAATGGTGCGGTTAGGGCCTGTGGCCAGGCATCTCCCCCCAAGGGCAGGAACCTGCCAGTGTGAGGAGGTGAGGCCTGAGTGCCACTCGCCTCCCTTCACAGCCCATCAGCAGTGACTCAGCAGGAAGCTAGCCAAGGCCTGAGTCACTCCCTCCCCTGCCGCCACACCCAGGGTTTTCCTCCAGGGCTGGGAAGGCTGCTTAGAGCCAGAGGTGTAAATCTTCAGTACCTGGGTCTACCCAGGCTAATGAAATCACTTCTTTAACATAGCTTAGTGTTTAAGAGCACAAGCTCTGGAGTCACACTGCCTGGGTTAGAAGCTTGGCTCTGCCTTTTATTTAACCTGGGGCAAGTTTCTTAGATCTTCTGGCCACAGTGTGCCCATCTGTAAATGGGAACAATAACCGTATCTCCTTCAGTGGAGTGAAAGAACTTAGAGCAGTACATGATGTATTGATACCTCCTCTAACACACTAGGCCAGCCCTACCTCAGGGCCTTTGCACTTGCCATTTCTCTGCCTAGAATGTTTTTTGCCCCAGGTGGCCAGTTCCCTCACTTAATTCATTCTGGACGAAATACTCATTTTCTTAGTAGGGCCTACAATAGCCACCCTTATCTAACTCCTCCTCCTCCAAAACATCTTACTCTTTCCCATTTTTTCTCCTTACCATAATCTCATCTACTATGCATTTTATTCATGTGTCTTCTCTACTGTCTGTCTCTCTCCACCCACACTGAAATTCAAGCTCCATTTTTTTTTTCTGTCTTCTTCACTGCTGTATTCCCTAGACCTACAAAAGTGCTAACAGGGGTACCCGGCTGGCTCAGTTGGTAGAGCATCCAACTCTTAATCACAGGGTCTTGAGTTCAAGCCCCATGTTGGGTGTGGAGCCTACTTTAAAAAAAAAAAATGCTGTGGCACCTGGTGGCTCAGTTGGTTAAGCAACCGACTCTTGATTTCAGCCCAAGTCCTGATCTTACAACTCATGAAATCGGACTCTGCACTGTCAGCACAGATTCTAGGATTCTTTCTCTCTCCCTCTTTCTCTGCCCCTTCCCCACTCAGGCTCTCTCTCTTTCTCTCTCAAAAAATAAACACTAAAAAAAAATTTTTTTTAAATACAGACCACCAGTCGAGATACTATTATTCCATTACAGTGAGAATCAGAGAAAAGTTCAAAGTTGAAAACCTTACCACATTCTGAAAATCTGATTTTGGTTCATTAATACTTGAAGGGGTGCCTGAGTGACTCAGTTAAGCATCCATCTTCGGCTCAGGTCATGTTCTCACAGTTTGTAGGTTCGAGCCCCACGTTGGGCTCTGTGCTGACAGCTCAGAGCCCGGAGCCTCTTTCAGATTCTGTGTCTCCCTCTCTCTCTCTCTGCCCCTCCCCCACTCACGCTCTGTCTCTCTCTGTCTCAGAAATAAATAAACATTAAAAAAAAATTTTTTAAATACTTGAATAAACAGATTCTCAAAGCTTCGAGACATCTAGTGTTACAGTGGAAAACTCTGTTAGCCACAGGGGCTGGGCAGATAGCTGATAAGGTACGTATGTAATTCAGGTGGGGCCGTGATTCAGGTGGGGCCACTCAGGAATGGTGAGAACCAAGGACGTTGGGAAGGCAATCCCCAGCTAAAGGCATTAAAGTTAAAATTAGGGATGCCTGGGTGGCTCAGTTGGTTAAGCGTCTGACTCTGGATCTCAGCTCAGGTCATGATCTCATGGTCCCTAAGATTGAGCCCCACAACGGGCTCTTGCTTTGACAGCATGGAGTCTGCTTGGGATTCTCTCTCTCCCTCCCTCTCTGCCCCCCTCCTTCTGTCTCTCTCTGGAAATAAATACACTTTTTTTTTTTTAATTAAAAGATAAACTGCACATCTCTAAACAGCCTTTCCCTGATTCCAGATTCTAACTGTAAGTTTATCTTAACATCCTTCTGATCTTCCTGATTTTAAAATATCCAAATATTAATATGACTCAGAGCCTCTCATTCTCCCACATCCTGACCATCACAGGTACAACAGTCAGCTCGAATTTCAGCTACCCTGTTTTGGGCTGTTTTGCTGCCCTCTTAACGCCCCCAAACTTCAGCTGGGTACAACTCACCAGCGTGTTCCCCAAGCCTAGTGGAGCCCATGAAACACAGGAATGACTGAATGAATGAATGACTTGATGGCTTAGAGGAGGCAGTCTCAAGGGCCCGTGGTACCTCCCTGACGTCCATTGTGCAATCTTCAGTAGTCCCCACGAAGACATCTACTGTCCAGTTAGAGTCTCTCTCCAGAACTGTTTCTCCCCCACTCCTCAAAGGTGAAGATCCCTTAAAAAGACGCCAATTCACATCATTAAAGAGAACTACATCAGTGTTCTGTGTTGTCCGCTGCATCTGCATAGAGATTGGCATGACCCAGCCCTCCTCCCCAAGGACAATTGCCGAGGACTTGCTTCGTGTTTGTCTAAAGGCCCATCCTGGTGAATTTTCCAGGATGAAAATGAAGAGAGCTCCAAAAGTGTAGAACATTTACTCCTACAAATGGAAACTGCCAGCATCCCTCCCTCCCACTCCCCTCCCCTGACCTCCTCCATAGCATTTTCTCATTAAAATAGAAAGAAGAGGGTCACCTGGGTGACACAGTCAGTTAAGCATCCAACTCTTGATCTCACCTCAGGTCATGATCTCGCAGTTTGTGGGTTCAAGCCCCACACTGGGCTGCGAGCTGATGGCACCAAGCCTGCTTGGGATTCTGTCTCCCTTTCTCACTGCCCCTCCCCTGCTTGTGCTCTCTCTCTCTCACTCAAAATAAATAAACTAAAAAAAAAAAATTTTTTAATAAAAAAATAAAATAGAAAGAAGAAATTAAGTCGTCCCCTCCCCCCCACACACCTTGTACAGATGGGAAAATGGAGCCTAGACAGGCTTGAGTTCTAATCTTTACAGGCTGTGTGACCTTGAAGTTCCCTGAGCCTCTTGAGCCTCATCCTTGAAATGGGAAGAAAAATCAAGTGAGCTGACTGGGTATTGGGAAGATTCAATGTGAGCCACACCTCCTCCTGATTTAGCCCCGCCCCCTTGGCCTCTGACCAAGGCACTCAGTGGGAGACACACGAAGCCACACGCGCGCACACACACACACACACACCCAAGATGTAGCCCGACCCCTGCAGGTAGACCCTTTAAATATCCCGTATTGCCATTATCATTGCTGCTTCCGTTCACCCCCTCTAGGCCAAGCCAAGGCAACCAGCCCGTTCGGCCTGCCGCCCTCACTGCCCCCCACCGCCCTGCCTCTCAGAGGAAAGCACTTTGAAAGCCAAATCCCATGTAACAACAGATGCGAGTCTGTGCAGCATAAGTGAGAGCCAAATCGCAGTGGTGACTTCGGCAACCCCCACAGGCTTGTGGCTGCTCCCTGCTAGTGGCCCCAAGCCCCCACCCACCCCAGCCATTCGCCTGTAATAACCATTTTCATGGAAGCCTTAAAAGGTCGCTGCTCACTGACACACACGGGAGTGGATATTTTCAGGGAATTTCTGCCAGACACGTCACCATGTGAAGACATCACAGGAAGCCCCCCCAGCCCTGTGGCCTTGAAGCCATCACTCAACCCCGTATTTCCTGAGCTCCCACAGCACCTGGAGCGGACCAGGTAGCACTTAACTCTCAGATTTCAGGGTGTGTGTGCTTCTCGGCCACTCACTAACCTGCCAGTGCCTGAAGGGTTGGGGTTGAGTGCCTGGCACCCAGTAGGGCTGAATAAATACTGTGTGACTGTAAATCTGAAGAAAAGCCATCCAGAGAGGTGTTCTCTTGCATCCCCATCCCTCCCTATCTAGGGAGAGGAGGGGCAGGGGCAGGGGCAGGGGACAGGGGTGTGGGGGGCAGAGGACTTCCAGACTTTCTCCTCAGTTTCCTCCAGGCCTCTGTAGGCCTGACCATTCTTCCTCTTTCTCTTCTTCATTGACAATACAGCCCTTGACCTCTAAGCCTTACGTGGCTCAGAGGGTGGTGAAAAGATCTAGAAGCCCAGAGACTACCTTAGAGGATAGGTTTGCTACCTGCTGTGTTACCTCATGGCAAGTAACCTGGGCATATCTCTAAAGCTCTGGTTTCTAATCTGCAAGGACAGGAAACCAACATCCATTGCACAGGTGCTGGGGTGTTCAGACACATTCGTATCGTCAGCTCATTCGATCCACAAAACGAAGGAGCTGGACATGTCATTTCCGAATTTCTTCTGGGAAAGAGTTCAGTAGTTGCTTTCAAAACCACTCCAGCTCAGAGTCCCGGAAAGGAACGGTGATGTCACAGAGAGAGCACAGGATATGCAGCCAGCTGACCTGGTCTCTGGTCTGTCACTTCCCCATTGTGCTGATGTTGGGCAATTCATACGGGCACTCCAAGCCTCAGTTTCCTCATCTACAAAATGGGAACAATAGTATCCCACTCATAAGGCTGCCTGGAGGATAGAATGAAATGGGGTACAGAGGAGCCTAGCACTACACTTAGCACACAGTAGGGCTCAGCCATGTCAGCGCCTGCCCCCTTCCCAAACTACTCAGAGAAGATTTAAGGATCAGCCTTTATGCAAATTACCGCTGCTAACTGCTGAAGGCGTTCGCTTGGGTTTGGTTTGTGAGAAGGAAGCAGAAAGTTGCACCTGATGGGTGCCCATGGCAAAGGTTTCACTTTTGCAGACTTTGCTCCGAGGCAGTGTTGGATGGTCATCTATGCAGACCCCAGCAAAGTCAGAGAATCTGTTGCCCCAAAACAAATACATTTCTCAAAAAAAATAAAACACAAAAAACAAACCCCCCCTTTTTTTTCCATTTTAAAAGTTCTCCCTTCCCTGTGCTAAACATAATCCAGAATCTGGGTCACCTCCTCTGAGAGGCCCTCTTTGACATCCCACCCAGCCCCATTTGTAATTCCAGCCCTTCTCCCACCTCTGGCAAATCCCCATGGCCCTCGCCTGCTTTATTTTTCTCCACAGCACTTAGCACCACAGAACACACATGCACACACACACGTGTGAGCGTGCACACGCATGTCCCCCAATGTAAATACTGTGAGGGCTCTAAATTGTCAGGGCTTTGTCATCTGCAGTGTCTCCAGTGCTGAGACCAGGACCTGCATTAGTAGGCACTCAATAAAAGTTTTTTTTGTTTTTTTTTTTAATTTTTTTTTTACATTTATTTATTTTTGAGAAACCGAGTGAGACAAAGCGAGAGCAGGGGAGGGGCAGAGAGAGAAGGAGGTACAGAATCTGAAGGAGCCTCCAGGCTCTGAACAAGCATAAAATACCACCTGAGTCCCTCATTTCCCAGTTCTCAAAGCCCTTTCACAATATTTATTGGATCTTGTGCAGAAGACTTTGTCTCTGCGTTTTCTAAGGGAAGAAACCTAACTCAAGAGATGAAGTGTTTCCAGAAGACAGAGGAAGCTCTTTTGGCCTTCTGGCCTCGGGCAAGTCACTTCCCAGCTCTAATCTCATGTTTTCCTTATCTGTAGAATGAAAAGATGTGGACTGGGTCCCATCTGGGACTAAGACTTTGAAACTCTGAAATCCCCTGACCTGATTGTTAACCCTTTAAAGACTGAGTCAAATGATGTCGCTCGCAAACCGTGACTGCAGAATCAGGACATCCCGCCCCCTCGGTCCATGGGGTCCCATTTCTGGTTCTCTTTCAGACCCCACTCCACTGGGGGACCGTGGAGAAGGGCACGGCCACGTGGCAACCTGGAAGAAAAGTGTTCTGGACAAAAGGAGCAGCAAAAGCACAAAGGCTGTATGTAGGTGGCAACAAGTTTCATGTGTGTTCTCGGGGAGAGACGGCCAGTGTGGCCCAGGCAACGTGAGCAAGGGAGAGGTTGGTAGGAAATGAGGTCAGGGAGGTGGCAGGGGCCAGCTCAAGCAGAGCCTCGTGAGGAGTTTGGATTCTGTTCTAAGTGCACAGAAGCCATTCGAAGATGTTCACGGGAGAGTGACATGGCCTGACATAGGTTTCAAAAGATGACTGTGGCTGTAGTCTGGAGAATGAATTGTGGCTGGTACGAGAAAAGAAGCAGGGAACCAGTGAGAAGGTTTTCGAAGAGTCAAGGTGAGGAGAGATGTGGCTTGAGCCAGGCGGGGGTAAGGGGGGCAGTGCAGATGGAGACAAGTGGAGACATCACAGATGTTTCTGGAAGCAGAACTAACAAGACTAGCGGATGGATTCGTTAGAGGCTAACATAGGGTAGCAAGGAGAGAAGTCAAGATTTTAGACTCACTGCCTTCCCCAACAAGACGTTATGCTCCTTTCCCTACTTTGTCTCTACCTCTCCTCTCTGCCTTCTCTTCCCCACCTCCAAACCTGTCGATTTCCACAGGCCACACACGCCCTGCCATTTCAGTGGCCCCTCCCCTTTCTGCTTTCCTCAGTCCCAGGAATTTTCTTCCTTCACTGAATCTCTGGATCCTTGTGTGTGCACATCTATCAACAGGCACCAAGATTTCTCTTTCGACGACTGTGTTCTGTACCCCTTTTAGGTGATCGATTCTTTAAGGGTAGGCATCCCAGCAAAATTGCAGGACAGGATGGCATGTTAGCTATGAGCACAGCCAGAATCTCATTCATTAGTGACGTCAGATAATTTACTGACTTCTCTGAGCCTCAACTTCAGGTTGAAAAAGGGGGGGGGGGCGGGAGGTGGGCGCGTGATTAAAGAGCTTACGCATATAAAGTGCTTAGTACATTCTGTGCCTGGCATACAGTAAGCCTCGAATGAATGATAGCTATGGCCATTATTTGCAAGACAGTTGTGCTGCTTATGACTATGACTTGGGCAAGTGGTTATTATCCCTCTTTGAGTCTCAGTTTGCTCATCTGTAAAATGGGATGTAGATAGAATTCAGCTCTATGATTCTCAATGCCTCTGTTCCATTTGTTAACACTTTAGAATCTACCTTAGGTAATGTTACCCAAAACCCGTGTGATGTGATTTATTCTTCCTAAGGTTGCACCGCCCTCTATCGGAGGTACTGTCAGCATTTGTTAGATCCTCAAATCAGCTTCTACTTAAAACAAGCCCAGAGCTCCCTCACCTATGTTCTGAGAACAATCTCTTAAGTAAAATGTCTCTCCATGTAGTGATGGATTATAATTACACAAACAAAAACAAAAAGTGGGGTTTTTTTGCATTTTAAAATTCTGTCCCTATTCTATTCCTTTTTTAGGTCCTTATAAGAATTCAGGATTTTTTTTTTAATTTATGTATTTATTTTGAGAGAGAGAGAGAGAGTGCATGAACGAGCAGAGGAGGGGTAGAGAGAAAGGGAGAGAGGATCCCAGACAGACTCGGTGCTGTCAGCATGGAGCCTGACTTGGGGCTGGAACTCACAAACTGTGAGATCATGACCTGAGCCAAAATCAAGAGTTGGGCACTTAACTGCCTGAGCCGCACAGGCGCCCCAGGGTTTGGTTTTTGTTTTTTAATTATTTATTTTGACATAATTTCAAACTTATGAAAAATTTGCAAGAAAACTTACACTATATCCTTTACCCAGATTCCCCAAATGTTAACACTTAACCTAATTTGCTTCGTTTTCTCTCCTGAGTCTCTCTGTGTCTCTTTCTCTCTCCATGTATATACAGACACACACACACACACACACACACACATACATATATATCTACTACATATATTTTTTTCTGAATCTTGGAGACTAAATTAGACACGAAGCCCTTTTATCCCTCAATCTTTTATTAATGATGATATGATATTACTTTCAAATCTTCAGACTTTATTCAAATTTCTCAAATTATTTCAGTAATCGCTATAGCAGAAGAAAATCTGCATTCCATTTTACATTCAGTTATCATGTCTCTTTAGTTTCCTTTACTCTGGACTAGTTTCAAAAATGTTCTTTGTCTTTTAAGACATAGACATTTTTGAAGAATACAGGCCAGATATTTTGTAGAATGTTCCTTTATTTGGGTTTGTTGGATGGTTCCTAATGATTAGATTCCAGCTGTGCATTTTTGGCAGTAATACCACAAAAATTTAGGATTTTTTTGAGTTTAAAAAGAAAACAGTACGTATTTAGGAAAGATATGCAAAAATGATATAGAAAATTATAGAATTATGTATTTCTTTCTTTCTTTACATAAACAAACATTTGGGGAGCTTTTTAAAAAATACTGATGCCCATCCCATCCCTAAGAATGTTGATAAAATCAGGATGTTGCTTGAGTATTAGTGTTTTTTTTTTTTAAAGCTCTCCTGATGCTTCTACTGTGCAGTCAGGATTGATGTCTACCCTGCTAACTCCAAAAGGGACGTCAGACAAGGTACAGAGATCCATAAAAATGCAAAGGTAAATTGGAAGAAGGGGAGGGGCATTCAGTAGGAGAAAGATATGCATGAAGCCTCTTAAGCTTGCTTTGGGTGGGCAATAAATTTGTTCTAACAAGCAACGTGAAGATAGTGAAATAATATTAAAGGCAGAAATCCAATTTTAAATGACATATACAAGATAAAACTACACCGTGCCTAAAAAAATAGAAGCGTCAGAGATCGCATTTGAATGGGAACATTAGGGGTGATCTTTATTTAGGCCATATTTTTCTTTATTTTCAAATTTTCCCTTAAAGAGTCTGAGGTCCTTTTTATAAATAAAATGCTTTTCAAAATAGCAGTAGAATTAAAATAATTTTCATTTGCGAAACGCCTGGGTGGCTCAGTCGGTTAAGTGTCTGACTCTTGGTTTCGACTCAGATCATGATCTCACGGTGTGTGAGTTGGTCTCCCACACCGGGTTCTGTACTGACAGCATGGAGCCTGCTTGGGATTCTCTCTCTCTCCCTCTCTCTCTCTGCCCCTCCCCACTCATGTGCACGCGTGCATTCACACACTCTCTCTCTCAAAAGAAATAAATACACTTTTAAAAAAAATTAATAGTTTTCATTTGCATAGCACTTAATTTGCAAAGCTCACATTATCTCCCAATAGTAATAGTAAGTAAATGAGGACTGTAGGCTTGCTGTGCGTGTCGGGTACTACACTATAAGCTTTACGTAGATTCTCTTTTAATTCTTACAGCTCATCTTTGAGGTAGGTTCTATTATTAACCCCGTTTTACAAGATGAAGAAACAGACTCAGAAAGGTTAAGTCACTTGCCCAAGCTTAAACAGCTTCCAAGCGTCAGAACCATCACTGTACTCGAAAGCTTTAACATTTTGCCACTAAGGACACCAATATCTAACTGCTGGGAGAAACATTCCACTCCTCTGCCTGTTGTTTGTTAAAAGCTATTTTCCATATCAGATGAACGTGGAATATGAGAAACAACTTGTTATGCTCTGCTTGGTTGCTTTGAAAATGAAGTGAGAACTCTTGCTGTACTTTGGTCAGTAGTTTGCCACCAACATTCAGACATGTGCTTTTTTTCTAAAAAGCAAACACACCAAATAAATTACAGTAGCTAGGCAAGATTCAGTACTTTCGTTTATAATAAGGATTTTACACGTGATGCCCACATTTCCAGAATGGAGTCATTCTTCAAAAGGAAACTCGGAGAATATCTTTAATGTTTTCCCCGTGCATTGAGACCACACATTTTTACTGAGATCTGTCTAAAAGGCTCAGGAGTAGGAAAACAAAATGTAAAAGTCTGGTTTGGGTTAGCATAGCTGAGTTTTAAGCGCTTGTGTTTTTAAGAAAAAGAATTGGAAAAATATGTGGACTCTTCCACTGGGAGTTCTAGAACCAGCACAGGGCGGGGGTCAGGAATCCTGGGTCCTGGTGAAGTCACTTCTCCTCTCTGGGTTTTTATGTCTTTATTTATAAAATGAAGAGATTGGACCAGACCATCGCTAAGGAACCTCCCAGCTCGAAAATTCATGATTTTCCAACTGGATTCTCCTGCACTGTTCTTAATTACCTGACTCTAACGAATGGCCTAAATGGCCGCCCTCTCTTAGGTCCGGGAAGTCCTGAGACGGTGCTGGGGCGTTTTTGGACAACACAAGGGAAATGAATCAGGGTAGCTTTCCCCCTGTCCACCCTCCATCCACTGAGGCTGCTCTCAGCTCCAGCCAGAGGCTGGAGGCCCCAGAAAGAAAAGAGAAAAACAGGAAGGACACAGAATAATTGGATTTGGAGAAGAGGAAGGAGACAGTGGAGGAGAAGAGAGGGAATGAAAGGTCCCTTTTTGTTAAGGATTTTCATATATTTAACCATTGCAACATTTCATATATTTAACCATCCTTACCATAAAGTCTATGTGATATATGCTTGTATTCCAAATCGGATCCAGTAAATTTAGATCTGTAAAGAATCCTTAAACAGTACTGCATTCATTTAAAATTCTGCCAAATGTTTTTCACTAAAGGAAAAGCTTTTTCTTCCTATCCCTCACAGTTTCTAGCGCTGTGTTGTTCAGTATGGTATAGCTATGGCTAGCTACTAGCCACCTGTGGCTATTTAGATGTAAATTTAAATTAATGAAAATTAAATCAAGTTTACAAATCAGCTCCTGGATCACACTAGACCGCATAGCAAGTGCGCAAAGCCACAGGGGACTAGTGACCGCTATATTGAATATAGCGCAGACATAGAATATCTAAGTTCTTGAAGCGGGTTCCACTGGAAGGCACTGTTCTAGACTGTTTGATTAAGGGAAAATGGAGTTCGAACATTTGACAGAAAATTAGAGAGTGGGAGAACAAGAATGATATGGTCAATTGTTAGCACTTATAATAATTATAATCGTGCCAGGTGCTGGGCGAAGCAATTTATATGCATCCTGCTACTCCTTAAAACACCCTTATGAGGTAGATACACATATTACCTCCATTTTACAAATGGTAAAACCAAGGTTTAAAGAGATGAAGTTGCCCAAGGGCACGTTGCAAGCAGGCGAACCCAGTCTACGGAGCACCAGAATCCATATGACTTATTGCCTCCTTCCCTCAAGTTTAAGGGGCAAGACAGACCTCTAGCCGGTTGCAGTAGGCGCGGTAAGTGCTAACCACCCTCTCGGCACTGTCCTCGGCACTGGGGACAGGAAGAGCCGGAGCCCGAGCCCTCATTCTCAAGGGCTGGGGAGAGACAATGGAGTAAACAAATAAATTAAGGGATCCTTTCAGCCACCGACTAAGGCTAAGAAGTGAACAGGCTAACATAGATGGGGAAGGGGCTCCTTGAGGCAATGGTGGGGGAAGGGCCCTCGGAGGGGTGACATCTGCACTGAGACCTGAATGAGGAGAAGAAACCAGCCAGAGGGAGAGCAGAGGCGTTGACAGTGCAAACATTCGAGGCGGGCCAGAGCTGGTGAGCTCCACAACTAGGGAGGAGGGGGCGGGGAGGAAAGCACTGGGTGTGTTAAGTGGAGAGCCAGCTGTCCCTGCCTCAGGAATAGAGCCATCTCGGCTACAGGATGAGGAAAGAAAACCCAGAGGGCCACAAGGCAACTCTCCTCATTCATCTGCACTCTGGCCACCCCGGTGGAGCCACCTTTTCATCTCACCCTAATTGATGGCCAGTCTTCTAAGTGGCTTCCTGCGTCCATCTGTGGCTCCTGGAATCTATCTCTACTCAGCAGCCACAATGACCCTGTTCCTCTCCAAGGGCAAAGAGTAAAAGGCAAAGGCATTGCCATGGTCTGCGAGGCTCTAAACAGTCTTCTCACAGCCATTTTCCTGACTGTCTTCCCTCCACCCTCCTCCTGTGCACTCCACACCAGCTACACTGGCCCCTTGCTGTCCCCAAACACTCCAGACTCTGGGCTGCTCTGCTGGCATGCTCCTCTCCAAGTTCACTGTAGAGTTCACTCCCTCACCTCCTTAAGTTTTGGCTCTGATGTCACCTTCTCCACGAGGCCTCCTCTGACCACCATATTCAAATTCCAAACGCTCTGCTTTGCTTTGCTTTTCTCCCTATCAATCATCCTCTGCTAACATGCTGTGTCTTTTCCTGCATTTCTTCAATGCACTGAGACTATGTATTTCTATCTCCTGTCTTATCCTTTCCATGAGAGGAGTCTTTGCTTTGTTCCCTGCTGGATCCCCAGCCCCCTAGAACATGCACATGGAAAAGCACTTGGATAAGTGTAGAATGAACACTGAGCTCTACTCTCTTAGGGGTCCTCTTCCAGATTTGGGGCACAGTAAATGTGACAGAACCCCTTTCTCCCTATGACCCCTGATTTTTATTAGTCACCGATGACTGAACCAGTAAATGGTGTATTTTTAAAAATATTTAAACCGGTGACACCTTCCAGTTTAAAATTTTCCCAGGCCCCTGCAGACCTATCCCCAGCCTAAGACACAGACACTGTAGACCAGCACCAGCCAACAGAAATAGAATGCAAACCACATATGTAATTTCAAATTTTCTGGTAGCTGCATTGAAAAAAGAAACAGGTGATACTGGCACAAAAACAGACACTCAGATCAATGGAACAGAATAGAGAAACCAGAAATGGACCCACAAACATATGGCCAACTAATCTTTGACAAAGCAGGAAAGAATATCCAACGGAAGAAAGACAGTCTCTTCAGCAAGTGGTGCTGGGAAAACTGGACAGCGACCTGCAGAGGAATGAACCTGGACCACTTTCTTACACCAGACGCAAAAATAAACTCAAAATGGATGAAAGACCTCAATGTAAGACAGGAAGCCATCAAAATCTTCGAGGAGAAAGCAGGCAAAAACCTCTTTGATTTTGCCCACAGCAACTTCGTACTCAACACGTCTCCGGAGGCAAGGGAAACAAAAGCAAAAATGAACTCCTGGGACCTCATCAAAATAAAAAGCTTCTGCACAGCGAAGGAAACAATCAGCAAAACTGAAAGGCAATCGACGGAATGGGAGAAGATATTTGCAAACGACCTATTAGATAAAGGGTTAGCATCTAAAACGCATAAAGAACTTATCAAACTCAACTCCCCAGAAAACAAATAATCCAGTGAAGAAATGGGCAAAAGACATGAATAGACACTTCTCTGAAGAAGACATCCAGATGGTTAACAAACACATGAAAAAATGCTCGACGTCACTCATCATCAGGAAAATACAAACTAAAACCACAATGAGATACCACCTCATACCTGTCAGAATGGCTAAAACTAACAATTCAAGCAAAGCAGATGTTGGCCAGGATGTGGAGGAAAGGGAACCCTTTTGCACTGCTAGCGGGAATGCAAACTGGTGCAGCCACTCTGGAAAACAGTATGGAGCTTCCTCAAAATATTAAAAATACAACTACCCTACGACCCAGAAATTGCACTACTAGGTATTTATTTATCCAAGGGATACAGGTGTGCTGTTTTGAAGGGGCACATGCACTCCGATGTTTATAGCGGTGCTATCAACAATAGCCAAAGTAAAGAGCCCAAATGGGCATCGATGGAGAAACAGATAAATAAGATGTGGTATACCACATCTTCTTTATCACACACACACACACACACACACACACACACACACACACACACAATGGAGTATTACTTGGCAATCAAAAAGAATGAAATCTTGCCATTTGCAACTACATGGATGGAACTAGAGGGTATTATGCTAAGTGAAATTAATCAGTCAGAGAAAGACAAATATCATATGACTTCACTCATATGAGGACTTTAAGACACAGAACAGATGAACACAAGGGAAGGGAAGCAAAAATAATAAAAAAACAGAGGCGGGGGGAAAACATAACAGACTCTTAAATACAGAGAACAAACTGAAGGTTGCTGGAGGGGTTGTGGGAGGGGAGATGGGCTAAATGGGTAAGGGGCATTAAGGAATCTACTCCTGAAATCATTGTTGCACTATATGCTAACTACCTTGGATGTAAATTAAAAAAAGAAAAAAGAAAAAACAGGTGAAATTAATGTCACTGATACATTTTGTTTAACTCAGTATATCCAAACATCACCATTTCCATACGTAATCGACATGAAAATTATTAACAAGATAGTTTACGTTCTCTTTCCATACAAAGACTTCCAAGTTGGGGTATGTTTTATACCTAAAGCACATCTCCACTTGGACCAGCCACATTTCAGTGCTCCTAGCCATATGTGGCAAGTGGCCACAGCACAGCCCTGCAGTCTCTGAAGGAGAGAATGTGGAATACACGGTGCCTCACCAGGAGCTTTGGACCTGTGACCAAGGCTGGTAAAAATCTCGCAGGAGCCCACGCTCCAGAAGCAAGCAGGCCTCATTCTCTCTCATTCCCTCCTTCCCTGCCCCAGGCCACTTTAGGTTCCTGGGTCTCCCATGGGTGCTGTGGGTCCCTGGTCCTGCTGGGTCTCTTCCACATCAAAGATTCCCCGCTGGGACACTCCAGTGACCCACTGTGGAACCAGACTCTGCAACGGGGAGAATCTGAGGTCAGCCCCCTCCGTCCAGGGGAGGAAAATGTGGGGACCAGACGCCCTCTCCCAGCAGCCCAGGGAAGGAATGCACACAAGCCGTTCCCTTGTCCAGGGACAGGAGCCGTATGCCCAGCCCTAGGAACGGAAGGAGAAGGGGGGACTGGCCCTTCAGCTGGAATTTCTGTTCATGCTTCTTTCCAGGAAAAAAAAAAAATTCTGGAGCAATTTTGGCTTCCCTCTCTCACAAGTCAGGACAGTTGACTGGTTCCCAGGGTGAAGTTATTTGGACTTCGGCCCCCCTTCACATAGAGCTCTTTCCCCAAAGGCTCTGCCACATGGCCCCGTTTTACATGCGCTGCTTTCTCGGGCTTCAGTCTGGGCCACCCCGTCTCTCGGACTCCCACCCCCTTACTGTATTTTTATCACCCTCCCCTCAACCCCACATGCTCTGTTCTGCCTTTTCCCTCCGCCCCATCAGGCTCTGCTGTGGTTTTTGATGATTTCCCCTTTGTTTAATCATTCTGCTGAAATAGGACCCAAAATAGAAAACAAGGCAGTGCTGACTTGGATGGGAAATAGACCCACTAGAACAACTTCAAGTAACAACAATGTGCTAATCGCCATTCCTAATATTGCCAGCTCCCTCGTTTATGGACAGAGTGTCGTCTTACAAACCAGGGCAGTGCTTTTACTCTGCAGACAACACGTGTGTGCTGAAGGCCTACTACGGACAAGGCTGTATTGTGCCAGGATCAGGGTGGGGAGGGGCAACAGAACTGGGCCCGGGTGTCAAGGTTTCTGCCCCAAAGGACCCTGTAGGGAATAAAAACAATGCGTGACCTGCCCTGAAGTCTTTAAAGCAGGCTATAAGGGAGGTGGGGGGCTTCATGGCTGGGACTTGAAGGATGGGAAGGATTTAAGGGGCAAGAACAGTAAGGAATTGCCTGCCTTGCTGATGGACAGGATGCAGGAGAGTGTGGGTCAGGGCAGAGAGTGGGAGAGAAGCACCCATTCAGCACAGCAGCCAGATTAGCCAGGGCTGGTGCCGGACGGCCAGCTCAAAGTGTTCAATATCATCCTCGAACGAAGGAAAGATCGCCAGCTTCCGTGCCCAGGATCCCCATCAACATTTGCTACCCGTTAATACTTCCTTCACTTCAGTGCTCCCAGCTCCGGGAGCATCCAAATCAGAAGGCTGACGGGGGTGAGCCTGAAGAACCATCTGGATCCTCCCAGCCGAGCGGCCGCCACCACAAGACTCCATTTCTGCAGACTGTGGGCCGCTTGGACTGGATGAGAACTCTAGCTCAGGTGGCCTGAGTTACAAAGGCTGAGGCCTCTCCAGATCTGGCCTCCACTGCTGCTCTATGGGCTGACCTCTTCAGACGGCGCAAAGGGTAACCCTCCTGTGGAGCTGCTAGGTGAAGACGATTTTCTCTTTTGCAAAAACAGAATAGAGAGAGAGAAAACAAGAAAATGTCTCCAAACCTCTCCGCCCTACGAGAGTAATCCCTACTACTTAGGCAACCAGCCAAACGATGGGGAAAGTCTGAAAGAGCTGTACAAACCACACAAATTCGAAGTCTGAGGCTTAATTTTTAATCTCGCCTGGTACCATCCCCCCAAGTACAGCTCAGTGATCCAAGAGAGGCTGTTCCTAGTCCCCATTTAAGTGGTGCCCTCCACACACACCCCATCACAGCACTTGAGGTATTTTTTTTTAATGTTTATTTATTTATTTTTGAGAGAGAGCGAGCATGGGTAGGGAACAGGCAGGGAGAGAGGAAGACAGAGAATCCCATGCAGGTTTCGCGCTGTCAGCACAGAGCCTGATGCGTGGCTCGAACCCACGAACCGTGAGATCATGAGCTGAGCCGAAGTCAGATGCTCAACCAACTGAGCCACCCAGGTGCCTCATTTGGGCTTCTTGTTGATTGATCATAGGTCTCCTCCCTCAGCCCCTAACCAGACTGTCTCCCCAGAAGAGCAGGGACTGTCATGGCACTGGAGTATCCCGAGGGTTTTGCAAGAGTGTTAGCACAAAGTGGGCACTCAATAAATACTTGTGGAAATTCACAGAAGGTTGAATGGTGGTATCCATTCCACTCCATTAGATCTGGAAATGCACATGCCCTCGACTCTGACCGAAAAAGAAATTGGGAGGGCGAATCTGACTTCCATTTTCCCCAGCGGAACCAAGGCAAACTCTGAACCACACTGGTCAAAATCGCTTATTACACCCTGTTTGTAATAACAAAAGCCTGGAGGAGCCTAAACGTCCACGTGGTTAAATAAATTACAACACAGTTACACAATGAAGATACTATGCATACTTAGAAAAGAACAAGGAAGCTCTTTGTGAACTGAGGCAGAAAGATTTCCTGGATATAATCTTTACTGAAAAAAGCAAAGTACAGGACAGTGTTAAAGTGTGTGATCAGTGGGGAGGGGAAAAAAAAAAAAACAGGGTGGGAGGGTGTGTTCATATGTGCTCATTTATGCAAACAGTATTTCTACCAGGGTGCAAAAAAAAAAACCAAAAAACAAAACCCCACGAATTGTAATGTCTACCCTCAGGGGCAGGGGAGCCGAGAAGATTTTTCACCATAAACATTCTTGTAACTTTGGAGTTTTGAACCATAAGAATGTATTACCTGTTCTGAAATAAAATCAACTGAATACACAACTATGTTCATTTATTTAAAATATATATTCATTGGATAATTTGATGTATATAGTTTTGAGTTTCCCTCGGTGGCTTTCAGGAAACATAAGCCAGTATCCCCTCCCATTCCACCTAAGCCTGCCCTCGCCCATCCTCTCCCCGCCTCTCCCCTCCTCTAAAAAAGGCCACATTCCTGAAGGTGGGGCCCCGGAAGGAGGCTGTGTCACTTGCTTGCTGTAGGCGTGCGGTGTGCGGAGGACAGGTAAACAGCAGCTTGTGGTGGCAACGCGAACCCCCTCCATGCCAGTGTGTTGCTGTAAACAATGAAAGAATGTCATCATTCATCATGTTTACCTTCTAGGGAGTTTTTCAAAAACAACTTTCCTGCTTCCTTAAGCTACTAGATAAAAAAATAAATAAATAAATTTGGCTCTGCTCTGAGTCAAGTGGCTTAGCTGGAAACCACGGAGTCTGGGGGTAAATCTGGGGGTAAGGAGCAGCGGCAGCTTCTTGGGCGAGTGGCGTATCCTGGTTGCTGAGAGTCCTGTCTGGAATCAGTATCATTCTTGAGCTGATGGAAGAAGGGTCTTTGGAAGCCACAGTGTCCACAAACAGCAGGCCAGCCCGGAGAATCCAAACTCATCTCCTCACTAGACTCTGAAGGCAGCAAGCAGGGTCCGGCTCATGGGTGTGCAACTCTCACTTAGGAGGGTCCTGGCATGGGGCCCCTGGGGGGCTCAGTCAGTCAAGCACCTTGGCTCAGGTCTTGATCTCAGGGTCATGAGTTCAAGCCCTGCACTGGGCTCTGTGCTGAATGCGAAGCCTACTTTAGGAAAAAAAAAAAAAAAGGCGGGGGTAGGGGGGACGTCCTTGCACTTGGTTTAATGCTCTGTTGTCACAATCTCAACATTCTTAATGAATTTTTTAAAAGCCCATATTTGCATTTTGCACTAGGCCCTACAAAATACATAGTCCTGCGGGAAGTATCACAAAAATCCTTGTCATCTCAAGTGTCGTGGTTTATTGTTCGTTATGAAAAAGAGTGTTCTCCTTCACCAGTGTACCTGACTTCATCGGAACCTTTTCTGAAAATCATTTCAGGAGAGCTTTAGGGCCCAGACACGGGTCCCCATGGATATGTGGGAAGGCAAGGGCATGCATGCTCAAGGTCAAGGGACGGGGGCAGGGCAGCCCGCTCCATACCAGTCTGGGAAGACCCCGGCACCGCCAGCATTTCTCGCCATTCCTGGCTCACACAAGGTGCCGAGAGCTACTGGTTCACAGGATGGCACCTTTGAGGAAAATCCAAAGAAGTCACAGGGACAGGCCTCTAACGTTTTGCATTTGTTCTTTGATTCAAGAAATAGGGGCGCCTGGGTGGCTCCGTCGGTTAAGCCTCTGACTTCGGCTCAGGTCATGATCTCACAGTTCGTGAGTTCGAGCCCCGTGTCAGGCTCTGGGCTGACAGCTCAGAGCCTGCAGCCTGCTTCCAATTCTGTGTCTCCCTCTCTCTCTCTGCCCCTCTCCCACTAGCTCTGTCTCTCTCTCAAAAATAAAACAAAAACATTTAAAAATTAAAAAAAAAAAAAAAAGTACTGATTGAGTACATACATGCTGGGCATACAACAAGAAGGTACTTTCCCTGCTGTCCTGAGCTTACAGTGTCGTGGGGCTAAGCCAATACGCAGCTAAATGACCACAGTGATAAATAGGAATTGCAATACGCGCTGTGAAGGAAACAAATGGAGGCAGAGAGAGAGAAGGAAACTGGTGGGTGGTGGGGATTACTTGGGTAGAGTCATTAGGGGAGGCTTCCAGTGGCCTGAATTTACCACCCGATGGGGCACTCGTGGGCAGAATAACAAGTATAAGTCCTCTGCAAGTATCAGACGTGCCTTGTGGAAGGGCTGGTGCCCACTGAATGTGAGCGTTAGCCTTCACTCAGGAGCACTGAGTCCCTCAAGCATGCCGGCCTGGGAGGCAAGAGCCCTGGGTCGGTGGGCCTGTCATCTGCACCACGCTCGAAGGTTTACAAAGCACTTTCACATGCATCTTCTCAACCTCAACAACCTTTGAGACCAGTGTGGATTGTCTCCACTTGGATTAACTCCACTTTCTATAGGGAGGTTCAGAGGGGCTACTCTAACTCACCTGGGTCACACAGGAATCAAGTCTCTCTGAGGAGCGCCTGGGTGGCTCAGTCAGTTAAGGATCCGACTTCGGCTCAGGTCATGATCTCAGGGTTGGTAAGTTCCAGCCCCACATGGGGCTGTCTGCTGTCAGCGCAGAGCCTGGTTCAGATCCTGTCTCCCTCTCTCTGCCCCTCTTCCGGTCACGTGTGCATGCTCCCTTGCTCTCAAAAATAAATAAATATAATTAAAAAAAAGAAAAAGGTCTATCTGATGCCAAGTCTATCTGAGGCTTTTTCCAGTAAGCCAGGTCATTCTGTGTCAGGTACCTCCCATGTTTAGAAAAAGCTGCCTTCATTTCTGAGATATCATGTGAAAGGCACTGGGAGGGCCCCGCTGCCTGTGACACTGCCCTGAACCACAACCCTAATTAGAATTGCAAGGGCCCACTGAGATCCTCGCCAGCCTCCTCATCTTGTAGCTGAAGAAAACACAGACTCACAGAGGGAAGGAAGTTCACGGCAGAAAAGAACTACAACCCAAATCTCCAGCCCAGATCTTTCCACTTCACTCAAGACCCCCTGGGTTTGGCCCTCTTTCATCTACAGAGAGGTCAGCCCTTGTGCTAGGAGAACTTTGTGGGAAATAAGCATAACCAGAACTAAAATGTAAAAGGTTGCTTAGCAACTAGAAAGGTGGGCATGTGTGTTTTTGCCACGTGGCCTCCACTTTACCCTTTTTTTCTGATGTTCCTCATCCCCAAGCTTCCTCTAGAGGGACCACTCACATCCACAGGGTCTGCACCCCAGTGGAATTATTTCCAGGAGTTCATTTCACTTCCTGATTTAGGAGTCGGCATGTGCCTCAGGTTTGGCCAATCAGAGCATCACATTTTCCTGGCCACGGTGATTGGCTCAGGAATAGACATGTGACCTCAGCTCAGCCATTCTCCCTTTGTCCCCCCAGAATCCTCTATGTTGAGAGTAGGGCAGGAGTAGAAGATGTGGCTGGGATCTATTAATTCCTGCTGGTGTTTTTCAGCCCAAGTCTTTAGCCTGCTAGACAATTCGTCCTAACTGAAGGCCCTCCTGCAGCCCTTTTGAAATGGTAGTTAGGCAATCAAGTGATAACATTGTTTCCCTTACTTCCTGACAAGACTCTTTTCACCCAGAGGTGTACTTAACTTGGAAAATGAGACTGGATGCAAGAAAATTCAGCGGACACAAAGTTTTTGCATGAGTCCTTTAAGTCAGTGATTCTCTGTGAGGTCCCTAGATCAGCAGCACCAGCAGCCCCTGGGAACTTAAAAATGCAAATTCTCAGGCCCCACACCAGACCTGAGGTATTAGAAACTCTGGGGGAAAGGCCAGCAGCTTGGGGTTTTCAGAAACTCTCCAGGTGATTCTTATGCCCACTAGAGCTTGAGAACTTCTGCTTTAAACCACTAAGCCGCCTGTCTGGCTCAGTCGTTGGAGCTTGACTCTTGATCTTGGGGTTGTGAGTTTGAGCCCCACATTGGGTGTAGAGATTACTTAAAAAAATAAAATGTAAAAAGAAATCAAAACACTAAGTTCAGTCCTATATGAATTTACATAAAACATTCAAGTGTGAACTATGTGTCAGGTTTTCTTTAAATAAGTTCTACACCCATTGTGAGGCTTGAACTCACCACCCTGAAATCAAGTCACATGCTCTACCAACTCAGCCAGCCAGGCACCCCTCAATTTTTTTAATTGTTAGAAAAATTTCAAATAGGGGCACCTGGGTGGCTCAGTCAGTTGAGCCTCCAACATCGGCTCAGGTCATAATCTCACAGCTCATGGGTTCCAGACCCACATCAGGTTCTGGCCTGACAGCTCAGAGCCTGGAACCTGCTTCAGATTCTGTGTCTCCCTCTCTCTCTGCCCCTCTCCTGCTTACACTCTGTCTCTCTCGCTCAAAAATAAACGTTTAGGGGTGCCTGGGTGGCTTGGTCGGTTAAGCGTCCGACTTGGCTCAGGTCATGATCTCACGGTCCATGAGTTCGGGCCCCGCGTCGGGCTCTGTGCTGACAGCTCGGAGCCTGGAGCCTGTTTCAGATTCTGTGTCTCCCTCTCTCTCTGCCCCTCCCCTGTTCATGCTCTGTCTCTCTCTGTCTCAAAAATAAATAAACGTTAAAAAAATTTTCATAAAAAAAATAACAATAAATAAACGTTTAAAAAATAAATAGATAAATAAAAATTCAAATATGAAAGGGAAAAGATGCCTAAAACTTACATGTCACTCCAGAACAAATTTTACAAGATTATTTTCTGTTCATCTAATGACCTGACAACAAGGTTCAGCCTCAGACTTACATTCTCGCTCGGCTACCTGCTGGCTGTGTGAATTCTGGCAAGTTACATCACTTTAGGCCTCAGTTTCCTTATGTAAAAACACTTGCAATAATAACACCTCCTTCACAGGTCAAGTGACATTAAACGAGATCATGTAAAACTGCTTGCACATAAGATCTCAGTACATTTCAGCTCATTATTATGTATATGGGGTTAAGGCTACCAGTTACTCATTTAGAAGCACTGACTCCCTTGTACCATCCCAGGCTGGCTGAGAACACGTGAACCGTTTGTCTAGCCTGAGATCACACCAAGTGGAATCCGAAAGCCTACCTCCGAGGCTTAGCACTGCCAGTATCTTACCACGTGGCACTCAGTGAGCCAACTTTCATCCCAGAACCTCAGTTTCCTCAAGTGTTAAATAACCGGATGTGACTAACTGAGCTCTAAGGTCCTTAGACCTGGCACTCTAAAATCTTATGCCTTAAGTTTTGAAAAGAATTTTTCTAATCGGCTGTGGGAGGCACAGGCGTCGGTGCCAAAACGCGACGGAGAGCAGCTCTTTCTTAGGACGCACAGAAAGAGAACAAAGCTGTACAGGGGGGCACGAGAGGCAAGCAAGCCTTCCCACGGAGCAAATGTCCCCATAGATTTACCCACCTGTCTCAGGGACCACCCCATCCCCAGACCGTACCGCCATGGAACCCATTTCCTCATTCAGCCAGGAGAAACGCTCTCCCTCTCTCCGGGTCCTGCCAGTTGCTTCATCACCTGGCTTGCGCTGAGTACTCAGCAACTCTGGCCAAGGGCCCTCCCCGAACAGAAAACACTGCAGCCGCTACCCCCTTGAACCTGCCAATAAGAACAAGAAGTTCAGTCACTGCTGGGTTTTAAGCCAGGTTCCAGCGCATCGCGTAAGAGCGCTGCTCTGCTTCAGCCAAAACAGCGTGGCATCACGTGACCTTTTTCCTCTTCGTCTTTTTATTTATCTACGCTTTCCATGGTGTTTCTCTCTACACTGTACGTTTATTATTTCTGTTTTATCCTCAAAGCAGTCGTCTTCGGAGACCCTCACCAAGCACAGTGAGTCTTCTTTGGCGGCAAGAGCACAGTGTTCCGGGAGGGTGGCGGCCCCGGGTCACGGGCATCCTGGGCAAGTCACTTAGCATCCCAGGCTCTGCTCGTCACTGTCGTAAAGTAAGGGGAGGTTGGAGCAGCACATAACCTAGAATACTTCCCAAATCTGCTAACCGCCATTCAAGGGGTGGTGGGAGGCACAAATGCTATGCAGATAGTCCTACCCCCTCTGCAACCCCCTCTGCAACCCCCTCTGCAACCACTGCCTGGTCTCGGCCAGCTGTTCATGGATGTGAGTAAATAGGGAAGAAAATGTGAACTGACTGATGCAAATCCACCAACAGTACAACCCTGATATCCTGCTAAGGGATGGGAGGGGTGTCAGCAAGTGGGGAGGTCTTGAAAGGCTCACATACTTCCCCAGACCCCCAAACGCATAAACGACAGACTGGGAAGATAGGTGGCCTCTGGAGTCACCCATCTCGTCCGTATTTCAGATAAGGAAACTGAGGCCCAAACTGGGGGAGTGAGTCCTCGAGGCCAAACAGAGAGTGGGTGACCCCAGGTCAGTGCTCAGCCAACAACAGCCCCCTACTCTGCTTTCATGTCATGAAAGTTAGTGGGCCCAGGGGAATCTTGTTACCAAGACGGTAGATCAGATGGACCCTTCAGCCCTGCTAACTGAGATGCCCATCAAAGCTGAAAATCACCCTCTGGCACCGCTATCCCCTCAGTAGGAACAGGAGGTGGTTCTGACCCTGGCTGCATTTTTCCCAGGCTAACTCAGACAAAGGGCCTGCCTGGCCTTCCCATGTTATCTCTTGATCTTAATCAGCTACAGTCCATTTTCTGTCATGTTTTATCCACAAAAGCCTCCTTGGCTTCCCAATAGGAGAGCCAGGCCAAGGTCCCAGAGTTAGTATAAAGGCCAGGCTGAGACTGGTTTGATGAGAGAAAATACAAAGGATGTGCAGGGTCTGCAGCCTACAGTAACTTCAGAAATCCACACCTGTGCACACAAAGACAGCTCGGGGCACCAGAAAGGGCGGGCAGACGGGCTCCGGTTCAAGTTCCAGGTACTTCCCAGCTGCGTGACTTTGGATAAGATGTTCAGCCTTCTGAGCGTCACTTTCCTCATGTATAAAATAGGGGTGTTATCACTTTGTTCGCATGGTCGCTGGCTTGTGCAGGGAGCATCATTAGCTCTGGGCCTGGAAGATGGAACTCTGGGGCCCGTGCTCTCCCGACGCTCCACACCAGAGTAGTGCCAGGAAAAAATCAGAAGTTTGGCCTGACTTGGAGGTGGCCATGGGGTGGGACGGGCATAGCCCATGCCTTGGGTTTGAGGATGGCTCTGTCGCTCATCAGCCATGGCCAATTGCTCCTCTTCCCTAAGATTCACTTTTCTAATCTCTAAGTGGAAAGCTTTTCCTGCACCTGAGATTCTGGTGATGAAAATTCTTCATCAACAGTAAAGTATGCCAGCGTTATCTCTTCTCATTAGCACAGCCTGGTATGTGGCCACATCCTCCTGAGACCTTGGACAAGTCATTCAACCTTTCTGGGTGTATCGGTCAAGGTCCCCGCAGGAAACAGATGGCACCGTCCAAACTGGGCGATTTGACTCCAGCGTCAGAATGCAGCTACTTACAAAGACATGTGCGCAAGATGTGCTCTCATGTGCTCTCATTTTTTAAAATGTTATTTATTTTTGAGAGAGAGCACGCACCGAGAGGGGCAGGGGCAGAGAGAGACAAAGGATCTGAAGCGGGCTGTGGGCTGGCAGCAGAGAGCTCGACGCGGGGCTCGAACTCACAAACTGTGAAATCGTGACCTGAGCCAAAGTCAGAGTCTTAACCAGCTGAGCCACTCAGGTGCCCCTTTATTTTTCTCTTCTAACCAGAGTGAACCAGGTGCCTGTCCCAAATGCTAAACAGATGCCCTTCTGCTTCCATTCATTGGAAGAAATAGAATGCAATATAGACGTCTCTTTAAGCCTTATCTTTAGAAATAATAAATTGCATACAAGTGAACACCCTGGAGCAATCTATTTTTTTCCAGCACCTTCTAGCTGACAGTCAATGTGGCTCCCAGGGGAGATATCAAAGAGCTGAGTAATCTTGAAGAGACAATAGTTCCCAAATCCCCTTTTTTCACTCCATCCCATTCCAGATGGGTGACATAAATCAAGTGCCTATAAAAGAAAAGATAAGCGAGAGCTTCCCAGGTGATCTGGGACAATAGTTAAAACCATGGGCTCTAGAATCACTAAAGGCCAGGATTCAAGTTCTTGCTCTGTCCCTTAACTAAGCTCTGTCTTCGTGACCTCAGACAAATGACCTAAGCTTCAATTTCCTTATCTGTCAAATGAGCTTAATAATAATGCCTTATCTACCTCCTAGGGTTATCTCAAGACTTGAATGAAATAGTACAAACACTTAGCACGTAGTAAACATTCAGAAGAAATGGTAGTGCAGGGGAAAGGGGGAGCTGTTGATAGATCTAAGACACTAGATCCCTAACAGTGGCTCTCCCCTGGCCATGGGACTTGAGCAATGCGTCTTCTATGGCACTCATCACTTTCCCTTGCGTTAGCCATCCATATCACCCTCCTGCTCTAGAGATACCACTCACAATGCTTGTCATACCCACAGCCTTTTGCTGAGAAGCACCCCCTTCTCCCCACTCTTATGGATCGGGAGTAGCTTTTTTAGAATTTTTTTTAATGTTTATTTCTGAGAGAGAGAGAGAGAGAGAGAGTATGAGCGGGGGAAGGACAGAGAGAGAAAGAGAGGGAGGGAGACCTAGAATCTGAAGCAGGCTCCAGGCTCCAAGCCGTCAGCGCAGAGCCCAGCACAGGGCTGGAACTCACGAACCGCAAGATCATGACCTGAGCCAAAGTCAGACACTCAACCGACTGAGCCACCCAGGCGCCCCATATAAATCAGGAGTAGCTTTTAGCTCTTCGAGCAAATCATCATAATAAAAGACTGCGTATTAGTTATTCCACCATTCTAAAATACAGGGCAGAGAAAGGCCATCCCAATCCTGTAATGCAGATGGTACCAGAATCTGGAAGACTGCCTTAACCATAAAATCTACATGAAGCTGAAAACCTACCACCAAGCTGTGACAACGCAAAAATGCAAATAGTATCTGTTTAAGGGCAGGCTGCAAACAGAAAGCATACTCAGAAAAGAAAAAAAAAAAAAGGACAGGAGAGAGATAGGAAAGAGATTGAAACCTATTTACCTTGTATTTACTTATTTTTGCATACTTTTATGTATTTTACTGTTTATTTCATTATCTTAAATTTATTAGAAACTGGCAAGGGGGTTTCCTATGACATCATGAGGTGAGGACCAGAACCCCAGAAAGAAGCTCTATTCTTCCCCTTTTTACAATCGAGGAAACTGTAGCTCAGAGAGGGTGAGTGATTGACTCAGAGTCACACAGCCAATTAGAAAAAAAGTACAAACTCTCAAAAAATGGATGTGTATGTTTTATGCTACCCCCTTCAAAAGTACTAGTTTGCTAGTACTGTGTATAAACAGCTCCTGAAGTTTGCTAACAGTACAGATTGTGAGTCAACACCACAAGCTACTTCTCAATGTCGTAAAGTGTCATCATCGTGCTCCATTTGCATTGTGGGATGGTGCCTGAAGAAAATTTTTTATTTAACCTGTTGTCTAATCTTTTACACCCATCTTTTATGGTGATAAACTACTGGCCTAAAGGAGCAAGCCAAGAAAAAAAAAAGGGGGGGCGGGCAACTGGGTGGTGCAGTCGGTTGAGCGTCCGACTTCGCCTCAGGTCACGATCTCACAGTTGGTGAGTTCGAGTCCCGCGTCAGACTCTGTGCAGATGGCTCAGAGCCTGGAGCCTGCTTTGGGTTCTGTCTCCCTCTCTCTCTGCCCTTCCCTGCTTGCGTTCTGTCTCTCTCTCAAAAATAAAAAAACATTTAAAAATTAAAAAAAAAAAAAAAAAAAAGGAGCCAGCCAAGAACTTGAGGCGGGGGCTCCTCCGGGCTTGACTTGCGTATAGGCACCCTCCTTCCTTCGTTCACGCAGCTTTAGTGACAAATCTTCATCTACAATCTTGACTCCGTGCTTTTATTTCCCCCCACTCTCCTCTTGCCAGCCCCACTGCATTAGCTCCATTCGGGTCTTCAGATTATCATAGTGAGCTCCCCATCATCCCCCCCATGTGCAGCCTCTCTGTTCCCATCTATTTTGCACCCATTACTGATTATTTACCCACAACGCCACTCATAGCACAGTACTTAAATACTCCCAGTAGCTTCTGATTGCCTATGGAAAGGCTATAGAAAGTCTCTTATTCCCCATCCAAGACCTTCTGTGATCTCTTTCTAATCTGCTTTTCCAATATGAACATCCTTGCTCCAGTGCTCCCAGCAAATTGTATTTTTCACTAATGCCTCAACTCCCCATATTTTCCCTGAAATGATGCATCCAGGGCCCAGTTGCTCTCTCTCTCTCTCTCTCTCTCTCTCTCTCTCTTCCCCTCCCCTCCCAGCTGTACTTCCTCAGAGAGGGTTCTGTACTTAAAAGTCTCTCCCCCTGTGCCTGTAAGATAACTGACAGTGGCTTCTAAGGCCACATACTTCCATGTTCAAATTCAGCAGAGAAGAGGCACGTCTGCTTCCTGGTAGATCTCACTGTCCCTGGCTTGCTTGACTTTTGTCACACACCATCCTTGAATCAATGCTTGTGGCTGGGGGATGGGATGGGTTCACTGGAGGAACTCCCTGAATTTCCAGTCATGAGGTTTAGGTGAGACTGACCCTCATCTTCAAGTTCAGGTATGAGCCCTAATTGACCTAGGGTAATAGACGCTCTGCAGGCCTTTTCTTTCATGAAGCTTTTCCTTTACTCCCCTAGCTGGAAGGCAAATTCTTTCTCATTTGAACTTGGAAAGCTTTTCATCAGCACTTCCTTTGTTGCCATTACCACCGTCTACCTTGCATTAAAGATCGCTGTCTTATCTCTGCATCCTGAACATAGATCATTATGCACATCACATCCACAATCTCTGGTGAGAAATGGCTCGGTCCACAGTCCTTGGCTAAGCAGCCACCTCTGGATTACTTCATGTGATCATATCCATCCTGTCTCCCTGCCGGCCATGCTGATTACACCTGACCCAAAGGCAGGCAATGGTAGGCTGGCCAGCAGCTTCTGGAGTGTCTGAAATGAACAGTTCTACCCAGAGACCTCAGTGACTAGCTTTGAAGACCATGAGTGAGCTGCCACAATGACAAGGCAGAAGTCACAAGATAAGGCAATGACACAGAGGGTAGAGAATAAATACTCTCATCTTCTGGGGTAGGGAAGCTGAGACTCAAAGATGCCAAGTAACCTGCCTAACAGGTAGCCTAATCCTAAATCCTACTCTCCCAACCAGCACACCATACTCTCAAGACGCTCCCAAAAGCATCTACGTTACATTCAGTGCAGATAAATCCTTATTATACAAGCTAATGGAGGGAACTGTTTGTAGGGAATGAACAAAAAGATCCTTGGTCATTCACTGGTGGTGGCTCCTTTCTGTGGGATGGGTCTGGCCACCTAGGCCTCTCTTCCTACCCCTGAGTCTTTTGGTCTCTCCTTTCAAGGTTGTCCAAGAACATTTCCCCCACATTATACCCTGATCCAAAATGGTTTTCATCTACTCTCAGCCAAGAGAGGTCTCATTGACCCTAACTATGATGAGCAGAATGCAGAGCCCTGGAAGAAGGCCACTGTAGTAGATTCCTGTGGGGGAGGCCACCCAGCCCACAACAACTCCCAACTCTCAGAAGTTTCCTCCACTCCTACCCAAGAATGGGTGCCAGCCAGCACCGTGCTAGGTACCTCCATTTCCATTGACTTGTCTTACTTTCACAACAACCTTGAGACTTACAACTGAGATTAAGTCAGCCATACAAGGCCACAGTTCTCTAACATGCTATCATCATAATTTTGATGGACTCAGGTCTGGCTGAGTCCAAAGCTCTTGTTCTTTCAACTGTTCAATGCTGCCTTCAAAATGGAAAGGCAAATGAGACTATTGCATTTGACTTAGGATAAGTCAACATAACTAAGGTTTTGGGTTCATTTTCTTTTTATTGGCATCAATAGTACTCAGACTGTTATCTTTAGCCTTTATTTGGTCAGTGACACATCTGTAAAACACCAAACAAACTCTCAACTTGCTTAACAAGCTAGTATTGTGAGTCTGGGGAGTCTGTGCACATGGTCACGTCCAACCACGGGATCAGTGTTGAAACAAGTGACTGTCCCAGGGGTGCTCAGTCAGATGGCTCAGGATTCTCTTGCAGTGAGGATATTACTGATGAGAAATTTTTAAAGGCCTGAGGGAAAACCCTCCCTCAATTATGGAACACTTCCAGTATATCTGAGTGGAGCTGGAAATGTGTATGTAATATCCTGATGGGAGTCTTTTCTGCAAGTCCGAAGTTGTTTAGGCAAGTTGGTCCAGAAACACTCCCCAAATGTAGCTGAACTCCAAAAATTAAATGGCTCACGTTCTATGTTCAAATCACTGTTTCTCTGCAAGCTTCGATTACTCCAGTCTATTCAAATAACACCACACTGAGTTGAAAGAAGGAAATATTTTATCTATTTCATTTCTAAAGTCAATAAATCTATTCTGAGGGCCAGCATGCGCAGGTGCTAAAGATTCAGTGGTGGATAATCACCATCTCTTCCATTAAGGCGCTTCAGTTTTTAACTCATAAGGTGCTTCTGGACTTCCATGATAGTACCAATGAGAGCTTCTGTCGGTGCATTACAGTTCATTTGAGTGTCATCATCATCCTGGGGGAGGCAGGGCAGCTTTTACAATCTCCATATTACAAATAAGGAGCCTGAGATGAGAAAAGGTATTATGTGTTTTCTCCCAAGGCCCACAACTTGTAGATAATAGACTTGAGATTCAAGCTCACTTAAACAGGGAGTCCCATTTATGGAATCAAGAGTGCTCTCCGATTATATTTGAGACTTGATATTTCTCGAGGATGCACAGATTTCTGTTTGTGGTACTCCAGAGTAAGGGTTAGCATATTATGGGCTGTCAGCCATATATGCTGCCACCTGTTTTATAAAGAAAATTTTAGGGGAACCTGGGTGGCTCAGTTGGTTGAGCCTCCAACTCTTGATTTCGGCTCAGGTCATGATCCCACAGTTCATAGGATGGACCCCTGCGTGGGGCTCCCGATGACAGCAGGGAGCCTGCTTGGGATTCTCTCTCTGCCCTCTCCTACTTGTGCATGCACACACCTATGCACGTGTGCACTCTCTCTCTCAAAATAAATAAACTTTTAAAATATATATGTGTGTGTGCGTGTGTGCGTGTGTGCGTGTGTGTGTGTGTATAATTGTATTGGGACACAGCCACACTCATTCACTTGCAAATTAACTATGATTGCTTTCATGCTACGACAGCAGAGCTGAGTGGCCGCAATGGAGATGAAGACTGTGCGGCCCAAAAAGGCCTAAAACGCTATTTCTGGCCATTTATAGAAGATGTCTGCTGACCATTGGCCCATAATATAAATTTAACTGGTCTTCCCCTTGATCACTGTCTTTGGCTAGGGTCATGGGTCAGCCTGAGACCAGGATCAGGGTTCAACCTGAGGCTTCTTGAAGATTGTAGTTCCACAAATTCTACCTTTTATAGGGCTTTTCTCCTTCTGCTTGGCCTCAGATGTTGCCATGTGTCTCCACCTCTTCCGGTATGACTTAGAACCCCAGAAGAGCATATGACTTCATATCCAAAGGAGGAAAGAATGTGCATAAACAAGGACTTGATTTGCCGGAAAACTGCCCTCATTAACTCTATTCTATAGCCACAGCACATTCCATTCACCATATGTAACATGCAACTCAAGAGGAGGCTACCCAAGAATGCACTTGGGTTCAAAAGTCAAAATAACTCTCTAAGACCAATCCTGTGCTTACCCAACTGTGCCTGAATTCAAAACAAGTTCGCCTTCCTTCTCAATTCCAGGGGAAGACCAAGAAAATTTGCATATTTGAATGGTCAGGGCTTCTAGTCACCCAGTTCATGCTTCTCTGCCCAACATGCCCTTTGTGATGCCTTCACAGTAATTTCAGTCCAGTGAGAGTCGCTACACTAGACACCCTCGGCTCTCATGAATTCAATAAATAGGACCCAAGTTCTGTCTTTGATGCTAGGCAAACCTAGTATGGTTTGGGGGAGGAGATGGGAGGCATTTAATTCAATTTGTCGATTAAATTCACATTGACAAAGACCTCAAACTCAGATTTTTCGCATCATCTACAGAAGAATTTAACCAGGGCCACTGTATTATGCTGAAGGACTGCACTTGATACTGGGTCATGTCACTTAGAACCTCCTTTGAATTAATACTGCTTTTGGGGCACCTGGGTGGCTCAGTCAGTTGAGCATCTGACTTCAGCTCAGGTCGTGATCTCACAGTTCATAGGTTCCAGCCCCACATCGGGCTCTGTGCTGACAGCTCGGAGCCTGGAACCTGCTTTGGATTCTGTGTCTCCCTCTTTCTCTGCTCCTCCCCCCTTCATGCTCTGTCTCTCTCTGTCTCTCAAAAATAAATTAAAAAGTTAAAAACATTTAATATTGCTTTAGAACTTCATTATGACTTGTAAATAACATTATAAAACTACATTGGGGGGGATAAAAATAGTCATTTGTTAAATCCAAACATTTTAAATATACCACATTTGTATCACACTGATTCAGGCATTCTTCATATTTCCATTTGGGGGAGATACTCCCCCCCCCAAAAAAAAGAATTCTGAACTTCTTTTGACTTCCAGAGGTCCCGATGCCTCAATCAAAATAATCTAATCAATTAATCTAATTAATCTAATCAAATCAATCTCAATCTAATCAAATTAACCAGTGCCTGAAAGTGGGCACTGGTCTTTCCAAACAACATTCCCGAGCTTGGACATAGTTGAGTATGTTTTACATCCTACTATCTTATCCCACATTATTTGTACATCTCAGGATCCATGTAGGCCAATGAGAAGGAACTCCTATAATTATCCCCTCTTCTGCACACCGCCCCCCCATGCAAAAGGGGAGAAAGATTAATCCAGAGAAGACCTTATTTTAAAATCTTAGACATGGGGGATGCCTGGCTGGCTAGTTGGTGCAACACGTGACTCTTGATCTCAGAGTTGTGAGTTTGAGCCCCACAGTGGGTGTAGAGATTACTTAAAAATGAAATCTAAAACAAAAAAATCTTAGACATGGAACAATCTCAGAATTGTTTACTACATCAGTGGAATCAAAATGCAAGCTCCCCCACACACAGCTGTAACCCAGTATTGCGCACATTTAAATGTCATTAGAAGAACAGCAACCAGCTGAATTGTCTGCCAATCACCTATTTAACTTGGTCCAGTGCTGCCTACAAAGCTGAAGTTACCATATATGTGTATGTTTACACATATACCTACGTGCACATATAATGTATATAGCTACTCACACACGTATATAATGAATTGAATTAATACTAATTTCTGAAATTTTGCTTCCACTTTCAGGTGATAGAGATGAAAGTTACTGCATCTTTACTTGATCTGGTAAGACCCAGAGTCTAAAGGGATTGGATTGTTTGTTCATTTGATAAACTTTTACTACCTCGCTGGCTCAGTTGGAAGAGCATGTGGCTCTTGATCTCAGCATTGTGAGAGTTCAGGGTTGTGGCTCTTGATCTCAGGTTTTGTAGAGATTACTTAAATAAATAAAAACGTTTCCAAAAAATAAGTAGATAAATAAACCTTTATTAGTATGTGTAGACACCCCGCTCTTTTGAGCAGTGAACAACCTGCTCAGCTATACATGGCAACCTTGAATGCAGGAAACTCAAAGATGAATGAGACATGATCTCTGCCCTTGAGGAGCTCATCTGGTCAGGGAAAGAAATATGGAAACAAGTATGATATCATATAAGTGACATAATAAAGTGAGTGTAAAAATATTATGGCAGGGAGCAGCGAGAGAGAGAAGTGAGCAAGGATAATGAGGCATGAAAATATGGGGCCAATTTAGAGGAGACCGAATATGCTCGGGCCGAAGGGGGAAGGAGCTATGTGCTCTGCACCAGTGGTTCCCAAGCCTGGAAGGCCATCTGAATTCCTTGAGGAACACTTTATTATTCAGCCATTAAAAAATGAGGAAATCTTACAACTTGCAACAACCTGGGCATTATGCTAAGTGAAATAAGTCAGACAAAGAAAAACAAATACTGTATCATCTTACTTATGTGTGGAACCAAAAGAAAAGAAAAAACTAAACTAATAGAAAAAGAAATTAGATTTGAGGTTACAGAGGGGCTCAGGGAAACAGGAGGAAGGTAGTTATAAGATGAATAAGCATCAGGGATGTAATGTACAACAGGATGACTATAGTTAACACTGATATATGCTATATAAGAAAGTTAGGAGAGCAAATTCTAAGAGTTCTCATCACAAGGGAGAATATATATGTGTTTGTATCTATGTGAGACAAAGGCTGTTAACTAAACTTACTGTGGGAATCATTTCACAGTATACATGAATCAGATCATTACGCTGTATATCTTAAACTTATACAGCGCTATATGTCAATTGTATCTCAATAAAACCGGGTGAAAAAAAATAATGATTTAAAACTAAAAATGAGGGGTGTCTGGCTGGCTCCATAGGTAGAGCATTCGACTCTTGATCTCAGAGTCCTGAGTTCAAGCCCCACATTGGGCATAGAGATTACATTTAAAAAAAAAAAACTAAAATTGGGGTACCTGGGTAGCTCAGTCGGTTGAGCGTCCAATACTTGATTTTGGTTCAAGTCATGATCTTACAGTTCATAGAATCAAGCCTCGCAACGGGATCTGAGCTGACAGCACAGGGCCTGCTTGGGATTCCCTCCCTCTCTCTCTCTCTCTCTCTCTCTCTTTCTCTCTGCCCCTCCCCCACTCATTCCCTCTCTCTCTCTCTCTCTCTTTCAAAATAATAAACACTTTAAGAAAAACTAAACTAAAAATGAAAAAAGAGAAAGGAAATTACAGACCCTCCCTGCTCACCCGTCCAGGTGGAGCCTAAGCCTCTGCCTCACACCAAGCTCCCCCAGGTGATTCTAGTGCTTTGCTGGTTAGGAACCACACGTGTGAATCAAGTCCCCACCCAGTACCCAGTTACTCATGGTGAAATAGTAGTGTTCAGAACTTTCTCCTTACAACAAAAGGGAAACGAAAGTTCTGTGGTCACTAGAACTAACTGCCCAGGTGAAATTTCAGTTCTGCTTTAGAAAGAGTAAAGCACCTGAGGCCTGAGGTGACCCATCCATCCACTGGGCTAGCTACATGGCACGTGTAAGAACTTTCCATCCACTGATGCGGCAGCTGCAGGGATGCAGGGAGAGAGAAGGGGCAGCCCAGCCAAGAAAGTGGCCTTATGGGCAGGAATCCTGATGAGGAACGTGTTCTATTGTCTGTGAACCTGACCATGATAGCACCCCACCAAAGGATTCTTCCTTCCTGACTTCCTTGGTTCTGGCCTTAGTTACAGCCTGTGTGTTTGGGCAATTCAGTGCTAGCTACCCCCTTGGAAGACGGAGCATGTTCCTAGGACACCAGTAAGGCAGGCACACACACACACACACACACACACACACACACACACACACACGCAAACACACACACAAAATAAAGGGGGGGAATTTTTTTAAGTTTATTTATTTCTTTTGACAGAGAGAGCATGAGTGGGGGAGAGGCAGAGAGAGAGAGAATCCCAGAGCCTGATGCAGGGCTTAAGCTCACAAATCATGAGATCGTGACCTAAGCCAAAATCAAGAATTGGATACTTAACTAACTGAGCCACCCAGGTGCCCCTAAAAGTTTATTTTTTTAAAAAAAAGCTCTGATGCCATCATAGGAAAAAATAATATTTTCCCGTAGGTTTATTTATTGTATATTGTCCTTAGTTCAAATTATTTGTGGGAGTTGAGGTGCACCACAATTTTGTTGCCTTTTTTTTTTTTTAATTTTAGGTTCACGGCACAATTGAATGGAAAGTACAGAGTTCCCATATACACCTGTCCTCACACAAACCTCACTCCCCTGCTATTAACATCTCCCACCAGATGGTACATGTGTTACAATCCATGAACCCACACTGACACATCATCACCCAAAGTCCACACTTTATGGACAGATACATAATGACAGGTGTCCCCATTGTAGTATCGTACAGAATAGCTGCACTACTTTAAAAATCTGTGTTTCCCTCTCTCTGCCTCACTCTGTCTCTCTCTCAAAAATAATAAACATTAAAAAAAAGTTAATAAAAAAATCCTCTGTGCTCTGCCTATTCAACTCCCTCCCCACGAGTCCGTAGCGACCATTAATGTTTTGACTATCTCCGTAGCTTTTGCCTTTTCCAGAATGCCATGTAGTTGGAATCATATAGTATGTAGCCTTTTTCAATATGCCATTTAAGTTTCCTCCATGTCTTTTCACGGCTTGAGAGCTCATTTCTTTTTAGCAGTAGCAATATCCCATTGTCTAGATGTACCATCGTTTATTTACCCATTCACCTACTGAAGGACACCTTGGTTGCTTCCAAGTTCTGACAGTTACGAAAAAGCCGTGCAGGTTTTATGCGGACACACGTCTTCAATTCATTTGGGCAAATACTACAGAGCATGACTGCTGGGTCATATAGTAAAAGTATGTTTGCTGTCTTTCAAAGTATGCAAACTGTCTTTCAAAGTGGCTGTACCATTTTGCATTCACACTGGCAATGAATGGGCGTCCCTGCTGCTTCACATCCTCACCGTTTGGCCATTCTATTATGTGTGTGGTAGTACCTCGTTGTTATTTTAAATTGCAGTTCCCTAATGCCATATGTTGTTAAGCATCTTTTCATGTGCTTACTCGCCATCTGTGTCTCTTCTTTCGTGAGGTTCCTCCTTAGATTATCAATCTTACATCTTTCTTCTTTTCTGGGGTGCCTGGGTGGCTCAGTCAGTTGGGCGTCTGACTTTGGCTCAGGTCATGATCTTGCGGTCTGTGAGTTTGAGCCCCACGTTGGGCTCTGTGCTGACAGCTTGGAGCCTGCTTTGGATTCTGTGTCTCCCTGTCTCTCTGCCCCTCCCCTGCTCATGCTCTGTCTCTCTCTGTCTCAAAAATAAATAAATAGGAACATCTTTCTTCTTTTCTTGTTTTAAATTTTTTAAAAAATATTTATTTATTTTGGGGGGAGGAGTGGGGTGGGCAGAGGGAGAGGGAGACACAGACTCTGAAGCAGGCTCCAGGCTCTGAGCTGTCAGGATAGAGCCCAATGAGGGGCTCGAACCCATGAACTGCAAGATCGTGACCTGAACCGAAGTCAGACGCTTAACTGACTGAGGTACCCAGGCGCCCCTCTTCTTTCCTAATATATGCATTCAATGCATATAAATTTCCCTCTAAACCTTGCTTTCACTGCATCCCACAAATTTTGATAAGTTGTGATTTCATTTTCATTGAGTTCAAAATATTTTTTAATTTCTCTTAAGATTTCTTCTTTGACTATGTGTAATTTAAGAATGTGGTGTAGCCTAAATGTAGCTTTGCCAAGGTGTGTTTTATGGCCCAGAATGTAGTCTATTTTGGTGAATGTTCCACATGATCTTGAGAAAGAACATGTAATCTGTTGTTGGATGAAGCAGTGTATAGATGTCAGTTATATCCAGTTGATTGATGGTTTTGTTGAGTTCACCCCTGTCCTCACTGAATTTCTGTTTGTTGGTTCTGTACGTTACTGATAAAGGGTTGTTAAAGTGTCCAACTATAATAATAAACCCAGGATTCTATTTCTCCTTGCAGTTCTGTCCGTTTTTGCCTCACATATTTTGCTACTCTGTCGTTAGGTGCATACACATCAAGGATCACGTGTCTTTTTAGAGTATTGGCCCCTTTAACATTATGTAATCCCTGGGTCTAAAATCTGATCTGTCTGAAATTAATATAGCTACTCCCACTTTCTCTTGATTCATATTAGCATGATATATCTTTCTCCATCCCTTTGCTTTTAATCTATATGCATCTTTATACTTAAAATGGAGGGCGCCTGGGTGGCTCAGTCAGTTGAGCAACCGACTTGGGCTCAGGTCATGATCTGGCGGTTCGTGGGTTCGAGCCCCGCGTCAGGCTCTGTGCTGACAGCCCAGAGCCTGGAGCCTGCTTTGGATTCTGTGTCTCCCTCTCTCTCTGTCCCCCCCCCCCCCCCCCGCTCACACTCTGTCTCTCTCTCCTTCAAAAATAAATACACGTTAAAAAAAAAAAAGCATCTGACTCTTGATTTTGGTTCCGGTTAGTGAGATTGAGCTCCATGTCAGGCTCTGCACTAACAGCGAAGAGCCTGCTTGGGGTTCTCTCTCCCTTCCTCTCTCTCTGCCCCTCCCCAGTGTGCTCATGCTCTCCCTCTCTCTTTCTCAAAATAAAAAAATAAACTTAAAAAAATTTAAATGGGTTTCTTATAGACAAAATGGTCTTATCTTCTGATCCACTCTGACCAGCTCTATGTTTTAATTGGTGTATTTGGACCATTGATGTTTAAGGTGATTACTGGTATATTTGGATTAACACTTACCATATCCATCACCTTTGTCTATTTATTACTCGTGTTCTTATTCCTGTTTTTACTTTCATACTTCTTCTGCCTTCTGTGGTTTTAACAGAACATTTTACTATTCCATTTTCTCTCCTTTCTTAGCATATCCGTTATACTTTTTAAAAACTTTTTGTCGCAGTTTTCCTAGAGTTTGCAATGTTACATTTACAACTAACTTTCCAAAAGCCCCATACTCCTTCAGAAGTAGTGCAAGTACCTTATCATAACCAAATATTCCTAATTCCTCCCTCCAATCTCTTATATCATTGCTGTCATTCATTTCACTTACACATAAGCACGTGCAAGCATACATACGTACATGAGCATACATAATCAAATATGTTGCTATTATTTTGAACCAACGATTCCCTATTACATCAGTTAAGAATAAGAAAAAATAAAAGTGTTTGTTTGACCTTTGCTTATTCTCCAATGCTTTCCCTTTCTTTGTATAGATTGAGATTCGGACCTACATCGCTTTCCTTCTCTCTGAAGAACTTCTCTTAACATTTCTCGCAAGGCAGGTCTACTAGCAACAAGTCCTCTCAACTTCTGTTTGTGTGAGAAAGTCGTGCTTTCTCCTTCACTTTTGAAGGGCAATTTGGGGGGGTACAGAATGCTAGATTGGTGGGGGGGTTTTCTCTGAGCACTCTAAATACTTCACTCTTCTTGCTTACATGGCTTCAGAGAAGTTGGATGTAATGTTCATCTTTGCCCTTCTTTATTTTCTTAAAGTTTATTTATTTATTTTGAGAGGTGGGGGGAGGCAGAGAGAGGGAGAGACGGAATCCCAAGCAGGCTCCGTGCTCTCGGCGCAGAGGGCCAGGCAGGGCTCTAACTTGCAAACTGTGAGATCATGACCTGAACAGAGATCAAGAGTCGGATGCTTAACCAACTGAGCTGCCCAGGTGCCTCGCTCCTCTTTAGATAACGGTTTTGGTTTTTTTGTTTGTTTGTTTGTTTGTTTGTTTTCTTTCTGGCTTCTTTCAAGATTTTTTCTTTATCTGCAATTTTCTGATGTTTCAATATGATACTTCACACATAGTTTTTTTGGTCATTTATCCTGGTTGGTGTTCTCTGGCTTCTTGTGGGCTGGGGTCTGACATGAACTTAGGGAAATTTCTCAATCGTTGTTGCTTTAAATATTGCTTCTGTTCCTTTTTCCCTGCTCCTTCTAATATTCCCATTACATGTATGCCAAACCTTTTGTAATCGTCCCACGGTTCTTGGATATTCTATTCTGTTGCTTTTTTCGGTCTTTTGTTCTCTCTGCCTTTCAGTTTTGGAAGTTTCTATCGTCATATCCTCAGGCTCGGAGATTCTTTCCTCAGCCGCGTCCTGTCTACTCATGAGCCCACGAGAGACATTCTTCATTTTGGTCCCAGTGTTTTCTTTATTGCTAGCAGTTCATTTCATTCTTTGTAGAATTTTTATTTCTGTTTACATTATCTGTCTGTTCTTGCATGTGGGACGCCTTTGCCATTAAAGCCCTTGGCATATTAATCATAGCTTTTAAAAATTCCTGCTCTGATAATTCCAACATTCCTACCATATCTGCCTCTGGTTCTGATGCTGGTTCAGTTCTCTTCAAACCGTGTTTTTTGCCCATTAGTATGCTTGTTGTTGTTGAAGGATGGACATGATGCGCTGGGTAAAAGGAATTACAATGAGCAGGCCCTTAGTGACGAGGCGGTAAGGTGTAGGTGGAGGGGACATATTCTAGAACCCTCCAGTGAGGTCTCTGTCCTTTGGTGAGCCTGTGCCCCTGGACTGTGAACTTCACCGGCGCTTCTCAGTTCCTTTCCCCATCCTTCCTCCCGGAAGAGACGGAGTTATGTATTGCTCTTGCCCCAGGCATGTTAAGGCTCTGCTAAAACCCCCAATAGGTTAAGCTCTGGCAAAAGTTTCTCCTGAGGGCAGGCCCTGTTAAGAACAACAGAATGCTCTGACAGATTTCAAAATGGCTCCTTTTTCCCTCCACCTGCCAGAAGTATGAGTACTTTTCTCCAGTATTTACTGTGAGGACCTGATAGAACTCCTGAAGGTAAAACTCACCAAAATAGCCTCCCCCGCCACCGCCCCCCCCCCCCCCCATGAATGAGTCCCCCTGGAGTTTTTTAACTCTCAGAGTTGACCACACTGAGCAATTTGCCCATTACAGTTCAGGTTTTTCTACCCTGGCCCTGCTTCCCATGGCAAGTTCTGCCCCTGGAAGTTGTGATTCTCTGTGTGCAACTGTCTTTCCAATTTGGGGAACAGCAGTTTGCTCTGTGACCTCATTTCTTTGACCGATCTAAGAAAAGTTGTGGATTTTTCAGTGCGTTCAGCATTTTCCTTGTTAGGACAGAATGGCAATGTCTAAGTTCCCTACATGCGGAACCAGAAACCGGAAGTCCCCACAACATGTTTTTCAATACTAGGGTTCGCTGAAAGGTTCTACTCTGCTCTAGAAGAACTGAATTTCAGTTACCAGTTGTCAAGCACCGTCTAGGAACCAGATGTCTGGCAAACACTCTCACTAAATCTTGTTGTGAGGCCCACTTTACAGATGAGGAAGCGGATACTGAAAAAATTATAATCGCTTGACAAGATTGCATAAGAAAGTGGGAGAGCTAAGATGAAAAAGCAGCTCTTCTAACTCCAAGGCCAGGGACTTGACTTTAGAAAATGAAAAGTCTAGGGATGCCTGTCTGGCTTAGTCGGTTAAATGTCCGACTTCGGCTCAGGTCGTGATCTCCCAGTTGGTGAGTTCAAGCCCCACATCGGGTTGTCCGCTGTCAGCAAAGAACCTGCTGCGGATCTTCTGTCCCCTTTCTCTCTGTGCCCCTCCCCCACTTGGGCACTCTCTTTCTCTCCCCTCTCTGTCTCTCAAAAATAAACATTAAAAATTTAAAAACAAACAAACAAAATGAAAAGCCTCAAGTGGTTTCTGGCTTCTCTTCCTCCTCTCTCTGGGACCTTCACTCGGGTTGGGTTGGCTTGGAGGTGGGGGGGTTGGGAAAGCTAAGGTCCACCCACTGAGTCAATGTGACAGCAGAGGCTCCAGCAACTATACGGGAAATACAATTCGGGTTTATTCTGACCTCCCAAAATATACTGCCTTAATTAGCAGACAGCTAACTGTCACCGTCCAGTCTCAGCGAGCAGCTCTTCCATTTTATTTTTTGCTGTACAGACCGGAGGTCCTTAACCAGGGTCTACAGATTCCGCAAGGGTCCTCGGGGGGCTTCAAGAGGTTTGTGAAGCTCTTGAAACCGTGTTCCATTTTGTAAGCGTGAGAAAATGCGAATCCTTCCGAGGAGAGGGTTTTTTCTTTTTCATTAAATTCTCAAAAGAGTCCTCTAATGCAAACGAGGTTTAAAAATAATCAATATAGGCTTTGTCCAAGAAGAATTTGTTTTTAAATTTTCTAACTGCAGCCGAGGGAGAGGACCAGATACAAGTAAGGAATGCAGGAATTCATATCAGGAAATAATAATCACACTAATACTTCAGTAATTACTTTTTTCCTCTGTGCTGATAGAGACATAGATCTGGCTTTGGTGAAACCAGAAAAAAGAAACCCCAACAATTTGTGCTGAGACCAAGAGGATGCATCTGTTTCCTGAATCAACCAGATCAAATGAGCAGTGCATCAAACGCTGCCTGTGCTGAGACTTTATTTTCTTCCAAAGAAAGATGAAGCAGTCACACTCAAAGGGGGCGGGGAGGGGGGACTATGCCCAAGCCAAAGGAAAAATATAGTCTCTTCTTTGGGGTAATGCCAACGGATTTCTTGATATGGTGCCTTCTCCAAGCTAAATTTCACTCCTCACAGGGATCATTTCTAAAATGCTTGTAAAGTAACTCTACTCTCTGAAATCTTTATACGTTGGAGGCTTTGGCTCAGCCGGCCTGATTTATTTCAGCCAGTGCCACATTGTGTGTTTGCCACCCACTCCTGTATCTCCCCCGTCTTCCTCATGCTCTTCATGATCCAGGCATGCTTAATTCTTTCCTGTGCTCTCAACTGCCTCTGCACCTTTGATTTGCTCTTCCCTCACATTTGCTGTTCCCTCTGCTTGAAATGTACGTCACTCCCTTGAGCCTCTGACTATTTCCTCCTCAACCCAAGGCACATCTCTTCTAGGGAGCTTTCCTCAATCCCTTAGGACGAATTGTCTGCCTGTGAATATCTTCACAGTTCCTGTGCTTACCCTATACCAGCACCCAGTGCACCACTCCCTTCTAAGCTCCTTGACGGCAGGAGCCACATCCTTCACCTGGGACCTTGAAGTGTGCTTGACATCTAGTAAGCTTTTACTGAACATGTGTGAAATGAATGAGTAATTTCCCACCAGTGCCTAAATAAGGGGCATTAAATAATAGACCCTTGTGCAAATATTCTGCTGTTGAAAGTAATAGAAATGCTCTTTTTTTTTTTTCCTTTTTCCTCTTAGACCCTGGGGGTTTTACAAATACTGACCTTTCAATATCAAAAAAGCTCGATTTGGGGCACCTGGGTGGCTCAGTCGGTTAAACATCCAGCTTCGGCTCCGTCCACGATCTCATGGTTCATGAGCTCAAGCCTCACATTGGGCTCTCTCTGCACTGACATTGCAGAGCCTGCTTAGGATTCTCTTTCTCCTTCTCTCCCTCTGCCCCTCTCCCACTCTCTCTGTCTCTCAAAATAAATGAACTTTAAAAAAAAACTCAAAAAAAATTTTTTAATCTCAATTTAACACCCCCACCTATATCAAAGGCGCTGTAAGCGAAAAAAAATGATTAAATAATCTTATTTATTACAAGAAAATGGATTATGTAATACATTAAAACAAAAGAAAAGGTTTGGATTTTAGTCTCGAAAATATGTTTTCTTTTTTCTGAGGACATTACTGTGACTTTCAAGGTAAAGGGCCATCGCTGACCATTTCTTTGAATCTGCTGCATGTGACAAACTCCTTTAAGTATCTGGTTTTCCAAGAGGCTGAATCATGGCCACTTATTTAGGCATAAGGATGTGCAGTTCTAAGTTTGAGAAATGCGGTTGCAAAACAGAGAGAACTATATAAAGCCTTTAACTTCCTTCCTCTAAGAAAGATAATGTGCGGAGAGCAGAAAGGAAAACGAACCAGAGATCAGGGACTCCAGTAATTACATCTGATTGGGAAGACCCAAGCCTGGTCTCTGATTGCTTAATGTGCTTAAGGCAGATGAAATTAATTGAATCGCAACAAAAAGAAAGACTCTAATCCCAGAAACGGGATTTGAAAGAAATCCAAATTCTTAAAAGGAGAGACGAGCTGCTCTCTTTCCTGAGGGCAGGTAGATGCATAAAATGACCAGCTAATGCTAGAATTCTGATTCTCTTTTTCATGTTGAAATGGTATAAGATCATATGTTTTTAGATTTAGATGAGACTCTGAAGATCAATTACTCCAGCGCTCGCTCGTACCCATCCTGATTGGACTCAGAACGCTCTGTCATATCCCTGCAGAGCACAAGGGGGGTCCAACCTAAAGTAGTCTTCTTCAGAAGGATGTCTTCCGTCCTCTGAATATTTGCCTTAAGCATCATCTGGTCTAAACACCTTCATTTCTTTCACAAGGAAGATGATGTCTAAATACAGGCTCCCCACAGATATGCCCATCGCCTTGTGATCAACAAAGTGTGTTCTCATCAGAGTAGCTAATTCAATAAAGAATAACCCAACAGCTCTCCAAGGTCATCCAGCTTGCTAATGGTGGAAGCTGGACCAGAACTCTTTTTTTCTTTTTAGCATTCCTTTATTTTTTTAATTTTTTAATTTTTTTTCAACATAATACTTAATTTTATTTTTTAATTTACATCTAAATTAGCATATAGTGCAACAATGATTTCAGGAGTAGATTCCTTAGTGCCCCTGACCCATTTAGCCCATCCCCCCTCCCAAAACCCCTCTAGTAACCTTCTGTTTGTTCTCCATATTTAAGAGTCTCTTCTGTTTTGTCCCCCTCCCTGTTTTTATATTATTTTTGTTTCCCTTCCCTTCTGTTCATCTGTTTTGTCTCTTAAAGTCCTCATATGAGTGAAGTAATATGATTTTTGTCTTTCTCTGACTAATTTCACTTAGCATAATACCCTCCAGTTCCATCCTCGTAGTTGCAAATGGCAAGATTTCATCCTTTTGATTGCCAAGTATATATATCCCACATCTTCTTTATCCATTCATCCATCGATGGACACCTGGGCTCTTTCCATACTTTGGCTATTGTTGATAGAGCTGCTATAGACATGGGGGTGCATGTGTCCCTTCGAAAGAGCACACCTGTATCCCTTAGATAAATGCCTAGTAGTGCAAGTGCTGGGTTGTAGGATAGTTCTATTTTTAATTTTTTGAGGAGCCTCCATACTGTTTTCCAGAGTGGCTGCACCAGTTTGCATTCCCACCAGCAGTGCAAAAAAGGTCCTCTTCCTCCGCATCCTCGCCAACATCTGTTGTTGCCTGGATCAGAACTCTTGGTGTGATACTCTTTCCCCTTCACCACAATACTTCCTGAAAACTATCCCCAAAAGCTATGTGTACAATTCTGAGCAGGAGGGTTTGGCCACATCCAAAGATAATACGGAGGCAAGCTAACTATCCTGCTGTTTTACAGTGAATTCACAAATCCCTTCATGAGGTGGGCACATCACACACAGCCCCTATACCAGGAAACGTGAAAGAGGTATCTCAAAGCTGAGGGGAAACTGGTCACACCACGGCTAGTGGCGTTTTGTCTGGTTCCAAAGCACTTCACAGGATTCTGGGGGAGGGTGTACTGTGAGCAGCACTCCCGAACTTCAATGTGCATAGAAGCATCTGAAGATCTAGAAAATGCAGACTCTGATCCACAAAGTCTCGGGGGAGGGGGGGGTGGTCTGAGAGCACAGATTTCTAACATTCTTCAGGGTTTACCAGTGCTGCTGGGGGGGGGAGGGGGGGCGCACGCTGTGAGGGGCTAGTTGTAAGGAAGAACATCACTGTAGGAAGCAGGAGACCCGCGTCCAAATCTCAGCTGCGCGTGTGGGCCACGTGACTTGGGGCGAGTCTCCCTCAGAGTCTGCAGCCTCGCCTGAATAGCGGGAGGTACACGTCTCGATGGGTATGTACCAAGAGCCTTGGGACTGTCCTCTGCCATCCCGTTTCTGGGACCATATCCTAAGCATGTATGCATATGGATGTGTGGACACATTTTCGACCATCAAAGGTGTTTATCACGACATTTTTTGTAATAGTGAAAAACAAGAAGAAACCTAAATAGCCCAAATTAGGGAAACATTTTAGTAAGCTAGGATAGATCCATGGAATTGAATATTAAGTGTCCATTTAAAATCACATTTAGAGGGGCACCTGGGTGGCTCAGTCAGTTGAGCAGCATCCGACTCTGGCTCAGGTCATGATCTCACAGTTTGGGAGTTCGAGCCCCGCGTGGGGCTCTGTGCTGACAGCTGAAAGCCTGGAGCCTGCTTCTGATTCTGTGTCTCCCTCTCTCTCTGCCCCTTCCCTGCTCACGCTCTGCCTCTCTTTCTCTTTCTCTCTCTCTCAAAAATAAATAAACGTTAAAAAAAATTTTAAGTCACATTTAGAGAGACAATATAAGAATATAGGAAACTGTTCATGCAATGACATACTAAGGTTTTTAAGCCAAAATACAAACTTGCAGATACAGAATAATCCCTACAGTAAATATATAAAATCCCCACCCTTGCTGATTCACGGGGACATTGTGAATAAAATGAGAGGAACGGATAACTCACTATATAGCTAGGAGGTATTATGACTCTCTTCTAATGGCATTGAGAAAATCCAGGTCAGGTCTGTTCGCGTGCTTTGGCAGCCTGCCCTAATTCTGCAACATAACATTTCCTAGAAGGGCCAGCTCCCATCTGAACATTCCCTCTTAGCAGACAGAGTTCATTCTGACTATGCTCTAAAATATGAATCCAAGGAGCAGAGAATGTGTGTCTCCTATGTCTGTTGTTACTCTTGAGAAAGAGGAATGAGGGGACGATTTTTTAAGATTTTTCTGGTACCAACTAGTTAAAAGATGAGGTATGTAGGGTAGAAGGTGATTTTAGGATCAAACTTGGGTTTGCATGTCAGATTTGTCATTGATTGTGAGACCTTGAACAACTCAAACACCGATTTCTCTGAATTTCAATTTGCAAATCTACAAATTAGCTCTCGTAGGATTCATTTCATAAAATAGTTTGAGGATTAAGTGAAATAATTAATGGAAAATGCCTAGCACAGTGTCTGGTGCACAGTAGATTCTCAGTAAGTCATAGCTAATTGTGGACAACAGGCCCTAGGGTGGCCCCTATGGTCACACCTTGTCTGGTTACAGGTGAGACGTTGGACTTGCTCATAACCAGAGGAATGTGGTCAATGTGATTGGAGTTGCAATTATATAGATAAGGCTCGGGGCTGCTAGCACACTCTAGAGAGATCCACTTTCTACTGCTGGCTTGGAAGAAGCAAGCTGTCATGTCATGAGAGGGCTGTTAGAGAGGGTCATGGGGCAAAGAATTGTGAGAACTACGGGCCACCTGTGGTAGCTAAGAGTGGCCCCTGGCTTAAACCAGCAAGAACACTGAGAGCTCAGTCACAGAACCATAAGGAAATGAATTCCGCCAACAACCTGAACGATCTTGGAAACTAATTCCTCACTCCTGGAGCCTGCAGATTACAGTGCAGTACAGCGGCCACCTTGACTACTGCCTGATGACATCCTGAGCAGAGGATCCAGCTAAGCCATGCCAAACTCCAGACCAGGAGATAACAAATGTACTGTTTTGGAGCACCTGGGTGGCATAGTCGGTTAAGTGTCAGACTCTTAATCTCGGCTCGGGTCATGATCTCACAGTTTGTGAGGTCAAGCCCCCCATCAGGCTCTTGGCTGATGGCGTCGTTCTGTCTCTCCTTCTCTCTGCCCCTCCTCACTTGTTGTCTCTCTCTCTCTCTCTCTCTCTCAAAAATAAATGAACTTAAAATTAAAAAAAATTTTTTTGATGTTTATTTATTTTTGAGAGAGAGAGAGAGAGAGAGAGAGAGAGAGACAGCGTGAGTGCGGGAGGGGCAGAGAGAGAAAGGGAGACACAGAATCCAGGCTCTGAACTGTCGGCACAGAGCCCAATGCAGGGCTCAAACTCACGAGCCGCGAGACCATGACCTGAACCGAAGTCGGATGCTTAACCGACCGAGCCACCCCAGAGTCCCAATAAACTTAAAATTTTTTAATGTGAAAATTTTAGGGGTGCCTGGGTGGCTCGGTCGGTTAAGCGTCCAACTTCGGCTCAGGTCATGATCTCGCAGTCTGTGGGTTCGAGCCCCGCGTCGGGCTCTGGGCTGATGGCTCGGAGCCTGGAACCTGTTTCCGATTCTGTGTCTCCCTCTCTCTCCGCCCCTCCCCTGCTCACACTCTGTCTCTCTCTCTGTCTCAAAAATAAATAAATATTTTTAAAAAATTTTTTAAGTAAAATGTAAACATTTTTAAAAATTCAGGGCACCTGGGTGGCTCAGTTGGTTAAGCCTCCGACTTCGTCTCAGGTCATGATCTCCCAGTTTGTGAGTTCGAGCCCCGTGTCGGGCTCTGTGCTGACAGCTCAGAGCCTGGAGCCTGCTTCGGATTCTGTGTCTCCTTCTCTCTCTGCCCCTCCCCTACTTGTGCTCAGTCTCTCTCTGTCTCTCAAAAATAAATAAATTAATTTAAAAAATAAATAAATAAAATAAATAAATAAAAATTAATGTACTGTTTTAAGTCTCCAGATTTGTGGCCATTAGTTACACAGATATACAAAACCAGCACCCTCATGTAAAGTAGAGGACTGACACTTATCTTTTTGCCCATTGCAATGAACAAGCTCACCTCCAAGTCACCAATGTTTATTGAACACCCACTATTCCACTGGAGCTGAATCTTTGTATAGGGGACAGAACCTACCCTTTGTGAGCTAAAGGGTGGTAAAGGAGACAGAAAGACCAAAAAAAAAAAAAAAATGACAATAAAGGCAGTAAGTGCTACAATCAAGATGGTGAAGCTTCACAGTGGTAACATTTCACCCGGATCATGAGGGATCGGGCTGAATTAGGAATTAGCCAGGAACAGAGGGAAAGGAAAGAAAGGTGTTCCAGACCCACGGACTGACACAGCAAAAGCATGAGCACTAGGGGGTACACGTTGTACCAAGTGATTGACAAGGGAAATTTTCATCAGATAGAAGTACCCGCGGATAATATATGACGAAGGAATTATAGATGTAGAATATCACCGTTCGTGCCCCTAAACCCCTGGTGAAATAACAGATCTAGGCAAAGATCATTATCTGCTAAAAGACAAACAACCAGACATCACCTGTTCTTTTTTTATTGTGGTAAAGTCATGTAAAATAAAATTCACTTTTTTAGCTATTTTAAAGTGTTCAATTCAAGGGTGTATCGTGCATTCACAGTGCTGTGCAACCATCACTGCTGCCTGGACCTAGCGCATTTTCATCTCCCCAGAAGGAAACCCCATTCCCATTAAGCAGTCGCTCCCCATTTCCCCCTTCCTCTAGCCCACAGCAATCGCCAACCTGCTTTCTGCCCCTGCAGATTTGCCTATTCCAGATATTTCACCTAAATAGGGGAAACCACACAATCTGTGGCCTTTAGGTCTGGCTTATTCGGCTTCACATGTTTTCAAGATTCAGCCTTGCTCGACATGTGTCAGTCCTTTGTTCCTCTTTACGGCTGAATAATATTCCATTGTCTGGATATGCCACGTTTTGGTTATTCGTTTACTATCTGATGGACATTTGGGTTGTTTCCACATTTTGGTTACTGTGAATAACGCTACCATAAACATTTGTGTGCAAGCGTTTGTTTGAATGCCTGCTCTCACCTCCTTAGAGTATCTGCCCAAGAGGAGAATCACAGGGTCACATGGAAATTCTACGCGTAACCTACGGAGGAAGTGCCAGACTGTATTTCGTGGCTGCTGTGCCATATTCTACATTCCGCCAGCAATACATGAGGGTTGAAGTCTCCCCACATCCTCGTCAACACTTATTTGTTTCCTTGCCCATCACGGCAGTGTGAAGTGATATCACCAAGTGCCTTCGGGGAAAGTACACCTATGAAGTATTCTTGACAAAACTGAACTGACTTTGGATGAAGCCCTTGGAGCTGTGCTGGGCAAAAAAAACCCCAGTAACTGCTAGCCACAAGTAGCTATTCATACTTGCAGTGTTTCCAGTCTGCATTGAGACATGCAGGAAGTGTCCAACCCGTGCTGGATTGCTCAGACTCCATAGGAGAAAAAGAACACAAGATATCTCGTGATCTTTTCTATACACTACATTGTTCATATTTTGGGTATATTGGGTTAAATAAGACATAGTAGTAAAGTGAATTTCATCTTCTCCTTTTCGTTTGATCAATGTAGCTACTAGAAAATGTTAAAATTGCCTTTGTGATTTACATGATATTTTTATTGGGCAACACTGCTTGAAATCTAAGTACCAGTTTATAGGAAATGCAGAGAACAAACATGTGAAACGACACCATAAGGTCGCCACCATTAAAATCTAATATGTGGGTAACTCTACAAGACAAAATACTCAGTTTCTTCGATAAACAACTTGCGAGGTTAGAAAAAGAGGGTGGGAAGCCTATGGGTTAAAAGAAATCTGAGAGACATACCAACGACCTTGTTTGGATATCAGAGAAACCAGCTCCAGCAATCCACAGAAATTTGAACACCTGCTGGATATTTGATAACAAGGAAGTATTGTGTTTTTGAGAGTCCACATGGTATTGTGATTACCTTGTTTTAAGGATCCTTAATCCATAGATATACTTATTGCGATATTCACAGATGAAACAATATGATGTTGGAAATTTGCTTCCAACTAATCCATTAGGAAAAGTAATGGGGGCATGGGTGGGACAAGATCGGTCATTCACTGATAATTGTTGAAGCTGGGTGATAGTATATGGAGGGATCAGTATACTATCCTCTCTACTTTTATGTGTATTTGACAATTTCTATAGTAAATGTTTTCAGCATGGAGTGTTTAGGGAGCTGCAAGAAATTTTAAACAATACAATGTTGACATATAGCTAGGAAAGAGAAGGGAACTGACAAGAGATTAAAGTCAGCAGGAGACCAGACCACAGAAGGCCTAATAAGCACCACGAACACACACTAATACAGTTGGGTTTTACCTCCAGGGTCTGGCGCGTAACAAACTTTACTGTGCATCAGAATCACCTGGGAAGTGTAATGAAACCACATTAGTAACCACGAGTTCCTTTCATCATATGGGGTAGTGCACCTCTCCCATGCCACGCAGATGCTCCACCCCTATTTGATGGGTACGCAATTCATGACAAGTCACAGGAACCTGTTTTCCTGTCAATAGTGCTTTGTCCAAGGGGTGGAATGTGACATCAGCAGGGCCATTGAGTGTCTTTCCCCGAGATTGATATATGAACAATGGAAGAAAGAACTTCCCGTTTGGATGGCATTGAGAAGCTGGAATTCTATAAGCTTGGAAATACCAGCAGCCATCTTCGCAGACACACGGAAGACAGTTTAAAGTAGGAGAGAATGAATTACAAATATACGTAAAAAGAGCAGAGTCCATAGAGAGAAAGAGAACATTTGATCCTGACGACTGCTGTCCAATAGAAATATAATGTGAACCAGGGGCGCCTGGGTGGCTCGGTCGGTTAAGCAACCGACTTGGGCTGAAGTCATGATCTCGCGGTTCATGAGTTCGAGCCCCACCATCAGGCTCTGTGCTGACAGCTCAGAGCTTGGAGCCTGCTTCAGATTCTGTGTCTTCCTCTCCCTCTGCCTTTCTCCCCAGCTCACGTTCTGTCTCTCTCTCAAAGTGCAAGCTGCACGTGCTGTTTCAAGTTTCTAGTGTCTATGTTAAGAAAAGTAAAAGGAAACAGATGAAATTAATTTCCATGCTATATTTTATTTAATCCAATATTTCCAAAATATTAAATATTATTTTCAACATGTAATCAATATAACAGATCATAGGGGCACCTGGGCGGCTCAGTTGGTTGAGCATCCAACTTTGGCTCAGGTCATGACCTCGCAGTTCTTGGGTTCGAGCCCCATGTCGGGCTCTGTGCTGACACTGTGGAGCCCACTTCACATCCTCTGTTCCCCTCTCTCTCTCTGCCCCTCCCCTACTTGCACTCACATACACTCTCTCTCTCTCTTTCAAAAATAAATAACATTAAAAAAAAAGTTGAAAGATCATTAATGACATAGGGTTTTTTTGTTTTGTTTTGTTTTTTACAGCATAGGAAATATAGTCGATAATACTGTAATAATGTTGCGGGTGACAGATGGCAACCACACCGATGCTGGTGAGCACTGAGCAACGCACAGAATTGTCAAATCACTGGGCTATACAAGTTTTCTCTTCGTTATGCTGTCTGAAAGCCGGCATGTGTTTCACACCTCCATCACATTTCAGTTTGTGTTACCCACGTTCTAAGTGTTCAACAGCCACATGTAGCTCGTGGCTGCATTATTAGCACACCTCTAAAGCCATTCCCACTGAAGCCAGCTCTTGTTCTAATTGTGTTTTCTTAGATTCTACATCGGTCTCTTTGGCACCCAAAGTAACAGCTGAAGTTGTTTACATCTCCCCTGAGATCCAGAGTTGATACTCTGAAGTCACCTCCTTCAGGGAATTCACACCACCAAGACGTTATGTCCCCTGCCCTAAATCAACCCAGGGCCCAGTAACAGACTACCAGGTACAGTTGCTAACCCCCAAAGGCCACCTGATTTATTCAAACTAGCTAGTCCTAAACTGCCTTGCCTGTCCCGCAGGAATCCCAACAAAGGCTGTGGTCTACGCCCCCTCAACGATCCCACTCCACCCCCGCTCCCTTCCACCTCGTGCTTCCCCAAATGGTCCTGTGTGGCATAGCATACCCTCTCCTCTTAGGTAATTAATTAATACTTTAGTCTTTCAATGGTATTGACGTCTCCACATCATCATTTAGTTACCTCCATAAATTAAAATCTCACATATAATTGAGATCATTTTACCCCCTAAACTTCCTTGTCAGAGGAAATAATAGATTCCTTTTTTGACCTAAGCTAGTTTGAGATGAGTTACTGTCACTTACCAACCTAAAGAATTCAGGCTAACATAGGCAGATCCCCAGGTTCTAACCTAAACTCTACAAACTACATCTGAATACAATGCTTCTTATATAGCTGGCATAGACCTCAGGCAGGAGTTTGGGAACCCTCATTGTGGGCCAAAAGGCCACAGCAAGTTCTTAAGTAGATGAAATGAAATGATCAGATTTGCGTTTTAGGACAATCCCTTCTGGCAGTTGGTTTGGAAGACGGTCCAAGAGGGCAAGAGATGAGAGCAAGGCCGCTTTACAGGCCCCATGGGGCCGCACACCGATTGGTGGTGTGCATTCCCCGAGCGTGCCCGCCATTCCCAGGCCACTGGGTGTAAAAGGAAAAGGAAGGGATGTGGGCATTTGCTGACATTCCCTTTGTGCTGCTTGCCCAGGAGGGCGTATTTTTGGGAAGGGGTGTGTTCTGAGAGTAGGGAGGAAGTCGCCACCCCATTGGAAAGAATCTGCCACCCTGCCTTCCAGCTGAAATATCAGATAGAGTCTGTTCTTCTCCATGGGCGGCAGGGAACGGAATGGCCAAGGGTTTTTTTTTGTTTTTGTTGTTGTTGGTTTTTTTTTTTTTTTTTTTTTTTTTGAGAGAGAGAGGTTATATGAAAGAACACGATGTCTTAGGCTCACAAAGGGAAAAAAGATAAGGGAAAAGTGGCAAGTTAGAAACTCCATTGTGTATGTTATCTCTGTTATTTTAGATTAAGAAAAAGCAAATATGGCAGATGGGGTTTACCATTTCTGCCAGCCTGGTCCAAAACTGTTGCTTTTATCCTTTTTCCTTGGTTTTGCATTTTGGCAGAGGCTCTCCCTGGGAATTTTCTGGTGCTCAGCACCACATTGCCTTGCTAAGGAAGAGATCGGAAGGCCCACTGGGTGAAGCAAGGGACTGCTGCAAAAAAAACAAAAAAACGAAAACATAAAAAACATCTCCCTAAACTCTAGAGACACTTGGAAACCTTTGGCATGCAGGTGCTTAAAAACACTTTCTTTTCCAGGGGGTATATGAAAAATAGGATTGGCGTTGCTGCAAATGGAAAGATAATGGAGAGGTTGAGCATATCCAGGGAGGGCAGCAAGCTGGCTCCCGAGAAGCCCCACTACTCTGGTGAATACAGTCCAGGCCACGTCTGTCCTCAGCCCCAGCCATTCAGAATCCAGATCTTATCAGCACCCCAGGGCAGCCTTAGCTCTTAGAAGCAGATACACATTACCTAAGCTTGTAAAACTAATGGATAAAACTAGAATTCCAATTCATTAAACAGTAGACTTTGAACAGTAGATTTGCTAAGGCTCAGACACTTAGTGTACCCAAGCTTTAGCATATAATCAGAGTAGTAAAAGTAACAATAGAAGCTAACGTTTGCCAGGCTCCTCCTATGTGCCAGTCACCGCGCTAATGCTTTACGTGAGTTTTTTCACTTACTTTGAAATAGGTACTTGTATTGTCCTCAAATTACAGATGAAAAAATTGAGGCACAAGGAAGTTATGCTTAATTTGCCCAAGGTCGTATGTCGACTCCCCCATCTGACCCTTGAACTAGAACTGAACAGGACAGAAAGTTGACAGAAAACTTGAATGAGAGGCTCTGTAAGCACAAGCATTGTTGCTTTGGGGTACAGGTAGAGCACACTATGCCCCCACACCCCCGCCCAGGCCCAGCCCTGCTCCTCACTCACAAGACACGTGACTTTAGAAGCCTGAGGAAGAAGCGTTGGCACACTCTTGGTACTTCTTACATTGAGTCCCTTCAACTTTGGCCACAGTAATGGTCCAGTGAGATTGCCACGCAGGCCCAAATGCCCGTGTCAGCATGACCAAGGCATTCTCTCCCTGAAGACAGACCCCCAGGGGACACCAAATTTTAACTCACTGGAGAGTCACTTCCTCAGGACACCTCCTCTGACATCCTCCTCCCTTCCTCATTTGCCATCTTGCCACAATATACACAGCACCCTCCGCTTCTGGTTTTAGCGCTTATCAAATCGGAGTTGAAGAAATGTGTTGACCGTCTACCCCTCCTCTGCTGGACTGCCAGCCCCATGAAAGGAACCACGTCTGTTGTTAGCCTCTGCTCCAACCCCACACCTCATATGATGACCGGGCATAACAAACAATAAATAATATTCCTCTGCTCCTGAGGACAGTCAAGCTTCTCGAGTCACCTTCAGAACCTACTCGCTCTCCTGCTTGCTCCGATCTGGTGACCCTCCGCCATTCTGCTGGCGTCACCACCACCTCCACGAGCCAATTCCAACAGATACTCTCAGTCTTGCTTTACTAGATCTCAGAGCAGCTCTTGACAGGTGACCACTCTCTCTGGTTTAAAATGCTTTCCTCTAGGGGCACCAGGGTGGCTCAGCTGGTTAAGCATCTGACTTTTGATTTCTGCTCAGGTCATGATCCCAGGGTCAGGAGATCGAGCCCCGCGTCAGGCTCCATGCCCAGTGTGGACCCTGCTTAAGGTTCTCTCTCTCCCTCTACCACTTCCCCTCCCCCACCCTGCCACACTCTCTCAAAAAAAAATTCTTTCCTTTAGGGGCTCCTGGACGACTCAGTCAGAAGAGCGTGCAATTCTTGGTCTTGGGGTTGTGAGTGTGAGCCCCAGGTTGGGTGTAGAGATTACTTTTTTAAAAAATCTATCTATCTATCTATCTATCTATCTATCTATCTATCTATTAGCACCTGGCTGGCTCAGTCAGTGGAGCATGTGATTTATCTCGGGATTGGGTGTTCAAGCCCCACACTGGGTATAGAGATTACTTAGAAATAAACATTTTTGGGTACCTAAGTGGCTCAGTCAGTTAAGCATGCCACTCTTGATTTCCACTCAGGTCATGATCTCATGGTTCATGAATTCAAGCCCCATGTTGGACTCTGAGCTGACAGCATGGAACATGATTGGGATTCTCTCTCCTCTCTCTCTGCCCCTCCTCAGCTTGTGTTTTCTCTCTCTCTCTCTCTCTCTCTCTCAAAATAAATAAATAAGCTTTAAAAAATTTTTTAATCTTTAAAAATAAATTCATTAAATCCTTTCCTCTAAACACAACGGGAGGCCACTTCACACCCATTAGTATGGCTATTATTTTTTTTCAGGATGGCCATTATTTTTTTTAAAAGCATTTTTTAAACAGAATATCAGCGTTGATGAGGATGTGGAGAAATCGAAACCCTCGTGCGCTGGTGCAGTTGCTGTAGAAAATAGGACGGTGGCTCCTCAAGAAATTAATCATAGAATTACCAGATGATCCAGTAATTCCGCTTCTTCATATATAACCCCCCAAAAAAGTCAAAGCAGGGTCTCAAAGAGATATTTGTATGCCTATATTCATAGCAGTCTTATTCACAATAACCTAAAGGTGGAAGCCACCCAAGTTATCCTTCAACAGATGAATGGATAAACATTGTGTGTGTATGTGTATATATATATATATACACACACATACATATATATATATGCATACAATGGAATATTTAAAACAAATTTTTTAATATAAAAACATTTTTATTGAGGTGGCTGGGTGGCTCAGTCAGTTGAGTGTACAACTTCAGCTCAGGTCATGATCTCACGGTGAGTTCAAGCCCCATGTCAGGCTCTGTGCTGACAGCTCAGAGCCTGGAGCCTGCTTCTGATTCTGTGTCTCCCACTCTCTGCCCCTCCTCTCCTCACGCTCTGTCTCTCTCTGTCTCTGAAAAATAAATTAACCTTAAAAATTTTTTTTTAAATATTTTTATTAAAAAAAATTTTTTTTAAGTTTATTTATTTCAAAAGAGAGACAGAGAGGGTGTCAGCAGGGGAGAGGCAGAGAAAGAAAAAGAGAGAGAGAGAGAGAGAGAGAGAGAGAGAGAGAATCCCAAGCAGGCTCCACACTGACAGTGCAGAGCCCAATGCAGGGCTCAAACTCACAAACCATGAGATCATGACCTGCGCCAAAATCAAGAGTCTGTCACTTAACCGACTGAGCCACCCAGGAGCCCCTAAATATAAAAATATTTTTAGGGGTGCCTGGGTGGCTCAGTCGGTTAAGCGTCCGACTTCGGCTCAGGTCATGATCTCACGGTTCGTGAGTTCAAGCCCCGCATCCAGCTCTGAGCTGACAGCTCACAGCCTGGAACCCACTTCAGATTCTGTGTCTCCCTCTGTCTGCCCCTCCACTGCTTGCACTCTGTCTCTTGCATTGTCTCAAAAATAAATAAACATTAAACAAAATTTTAATAAATAATTAAAATAAAAATACTTTTAAAAGCTTTTAAAAAGGAAGGAAACTGATAAATGCAAGACATGGATAAACCTTGAAGGCATTATACTAAGTGAAATAAGCGAGTAACAAAAAAGGCAAACGCTGTATGATTTCACTCATATGAGATACCTAGAGTAGTCAGTCATAGAGACAAACAGTAGAGTGGTGGTTGCCTGGGGTAGCAGTGAAGGGAGGATGGAGAGTTGTTTAATGAGTAGAGTCTCAGTTTGGGAAGACAAAGAAAGTTCTGGAGATGGACAATGGTGACGGTTGCAAAACAATGTGAGTGTACTTAATGCCACTGAACTGTCTATGTTAAAATGGTTTTACGTCATATATATATGTATACGTATACATACATATACATATATATGTGTATATACACATATGTATATACATAAGCTTTATGAGCAACATGGGGCTTGAACTTACAACCCTGAAATCGAGAGTCACATAGGAGCACCTGGTGGCTCAGTCGGTTGAGTATCTGACTTTGGCTCAGGTCATGATCTCAAGGTTCGTGAGTTTGAGCCCCACATCGGGCTTGCTGCTGGCAGTGTGGAGCCCACTTTGGATCTTCTGTCCCCTTCTCTCTCTGTCCCTCCCCTGCTCACACACTCTCCCTCAAAAATAAATAAACATTAAAAAAAAAAAAAGTCACATGCTCCACTGACTGATCCAGCCAGGTGCCCCTGTTACATATTTTTTACCACAACAAAAAATGCTTTCCCAGCATGCCTGGGTGGCTCATTCGGTTAAGTGTCCGACTTCGGCTCAGGTCATGATCTCATGGTTCGTGGGTTCGAGCCCTGCATTGGGCTCTGTGCTGACAGCTCAGAGCCTGCAGCCTGCTTCAGATTCTGTCTCCGGATCTCCCTGCCCCTCCCCCATTTGTGCTCTGTCTCTAAAATAAATAAACATTTTTTAAAAATTTTTTTACATGCTTTCTCTCGCAGCTTCTATTATACTTCATGCTCTTGGCTTCTCCTTTCCTACCTTCTTAGTCTCCTAGTCAAGCCATTTCTTAGTCTCCTAGTCAATTCCTTCTCTACCTGGATGAGAAATGCTGTAGTCCTTCCTTCCTTCCTTCCTTCAACAAATATTTGAGTGTCTACTGTATGCTAGGACTAAGCAGTGAACAAGAGACACAAAGTTTCTCCTATGGACCATATATTCTTACTACATAGGTAATAATCTAGAAACAAATAAGTAAGTAAATATGTAGCATGTTAGATGATCATAAGAGATAGATAGATAGATAGATAGATAGATAGATAGATAGATGAAGCAGGTTAAGGGAAATTGGAAGAGTCAAGGATAGAGGTTGCTATTTCTTTACAGGATGCTCTGTTAAGGTTACATTTGAGCAGTGAAATGTAGGTGGTGGGGAAGCAAACAATGCTGTTATATGGAAAAGCTTTCTAAGCAGATCACAGTGCAAAGGCCCTGAGGCAGAACAGAGTGCTTGAAGGATAGCAAAGGGCCCAGGGTGATGGAAGCAGAATGAGATGAGTGTGTACTCCAGGAGGTAATGGGGCTGGGGATATAGGTCATAAACAGCCTGAGAGACAGTTTCAGTCTGATTGAGAAGAGAAGCAAATAGAGGAATGACATGACCTGACAAATGTTCTGACAGGACCATTCTGGTTGCAGAGTTAAGAATAAACTAGAGGAGGGGGACGCCTGGGTGGCTCAGTCGGTTAAGCGTCTGACTTCAGCTCAGGTCATGATCTCACAGTTCATGGGTTCGAGCCCTAGGTCCGGCTCTGTGCTGACAGCTCAGAGCCTGCAGCCTGCTTCAGATTCTGTGTCTCTGTCTCTCTGCCCCTCCCCTGCTTACACCCTGTCTTTCTCTGTCTCTCAAACATAAATTAAAATGTCAAAAAAAAAAAAAAAAGAAGAAGAAAAGAAAGAAAGAATACACTGGAGGGTGGCACCTGGGTGGCTCAGTCAGTTAAGCATCTGCCTCTTGGTTTCAGCTCAGGTCACGATCTCAGGGTTCCTGGATTTGAGCCCTGCGTAGGGCTCTGTACTGACAGTGTGGAGCCTACTTGGGATTCTCTCTGCCTCTCTCTCTGCCCCTCTCCCCCTCTCAAAATAAATAAATAAACTTTAAAAAAGAATAAACTAGAGGAGGGAAGGGTGGAAGAGCTACTGTAATAATCCAGGGGAGAGGAGAAGATGGCTTGGACAAGAGAGGCAGTGGCAGACATAATAACAAGTGGAAAATTAAGGAGCTCTCCTGGAGGGAGGATTTATTGACCGACTGGATATAGGATGTGAGAAAAAGAGGAGTGATCAGGTAACTCAAAGTCTGGGGTTTGAGCAACTGGAGGATGGAGATGCCATTTGCAGAGTTAGAGAAGACCAGGAGGGTGAAGGTCAAGGTTGGGCTTTGAGCATTTGGTCTGAGATACCTATCGGATATTCAACTGGAGACAGCTGGACACATGGACCTAGAGTCCAGCACAGACATAGAACTTGGAGGTCCAATCCTGGGTCCTCCCTCCTCTTCCTCTTCACCCTGTATATGATCTCACCCATTTCCTCAGCTTTCCATACCACCTGTAGGCCTCATGGGCATTTGTTCTCTGCTGGTATTTAAATGTAAGACAGCACCATGTGACGTTGCCTCCCTTCCCTGAAAGTTCTACGTGTGAGGTAACTGGCAGTTTCACTACCCCCATTGTGCGCTCTAGTGAAGTTGGCAATCGCTAACAGACATGTGCCATCATGCAGCTGTACAAAAAAACAAAGATCACATTTTTTGGGGGTTCCTGACTGTCCAGGACTTTTTTCAGAAGTTCCCTGTAGAATTTTCAGAACAAAAATAGGTGTGAACTGTGTGCACTTTGGAAAGGAATGAGTTGGCCACTGTAGGGCTAAGATTGGTATTGTTCGCAGAATGAAATTCCTGTTCACTGATGTTGTTTTGGGTTGGGCTGACCTTACGAACTGGATTTCTTTTCAGATGGGTGTATTTTTCCTTATTGCAAATTTCCTTCAATTCATCAGCAGAAATTCTAGCCACTTTGCTGGGAGCTTGTGACCCTGGGTTGGACGGCTTAGGTATTCGCCTTTTGACAAATGCTTATTTATTTATTTTTTTGGACTTTCTGCTTGGCACTTCCCGCTTTCCCCCTGGTGACCTTTTCTGGCACTACTTTCTGGTTTCATCCCCTACAAATCACTTCCTTTGGGTCACTTGAGTCTTTCTCCCATAGGAGAGTCTAATCATTTTCAACAACAAAGTTGAAAAAGACCTTCCTAGATTCCTGCCCTACCATTCATTCAGCGATTCCTGGGTTTCGTGACTTGGGTGAAATTCACACATCCATTGCTATATTTATCCATACTAAGAATTGCCATGGTGCTCAAAAGGGCACTGCATTTTCTAATACAATCTACACAGTACCTTGGGTAATTTGTGGCAGGCCCCAAGGTTCTCTTGTGGCCTGAGAGAACTCATTTTCTCTGGATTTGCCTGTCCATAAAGGTTTACTTATTTACCTATAATCTATCTTCCTGCAAGAAGAATGTATGGCTACTTATAAAAATGTAAGCACTGTAGCAAAATAGAATAAATTTGAGATGAGAAACATACAGCAAAGGGAGAAGTAGGATACAAGTCATGAAGTCTCTGCTAAAGATGGATCAGAGTCTGGGGCGCCTGGGTGGCGCAGTCGGTTAAGCGTCCGACTTCAGCCAGGTCACGATCTCGCGGTCCGCGAGTTCGAGCCCCGTGTCAGGCTCTGGGCTGATGGCTCAGAGCCTGGAGCCTGTTTCTGATTCTGTGTCTCCCTCTCTCTCTGCTCCTCCCCCGTTCATGCTCTGTCTCTCTCTGTCCCAAAAATAAATAAACGTTGAAAAAAAAAAATTAAAAAAAAAAAAAAAGATGGATCAGAGTCTCCTGATAAGCAACACAAAGAGAGAAACATTATATAATGAGCTATAAAATGCGCAGAGCCCCTAACGGATAAAAAACACCAGCTGTATAGGATGAGCACAATTGCACTGTCTCCCAGGGGTCCACCCGAAGGACTTTAGAAAACAGTGTCCTACTGTCTTTCTCAAAGTGCAGTGAAGGATCTCATGGGACCTCCTTGTAATACCAAAGCACCAGTTAGCAGAGCTATTTCTACCTGAGGCTACAAAAACATGATTAACCTCCTCTGACACTACCAGAGGGTGAAGAACGAATGGAATGACCTCCATAGAAATGCTGTGAGGGCCTCAGGGAAGAGAAATGAGAAAAGGGTCTGGTGACAGTTCTCTGATTTTTAGGGCACTGTAAGAATGCCAAACACCACTCAGGAGCTGAGGATTTGATCAGATCTGCTACCAGGGCCATGATACCAAAGAACCTGTTTATCAAATTTAGTGATCTGAATGCCATGGTGACCGCCCCCCTCCCTTCTTTTGTCCCCCCAGAAGGAAAGTGGGATAGGAGGAAGCAGTCTTGAGAGGCTGAGGGAGAGCCCCAAGAAGGGATGTGAAAGAGGGCCTCACTTAAATAGGGCTGGATGAACTTCTGTGGGTTGCTTTGGCCCCATACTGACTTTTATTGGGTTTTTTTTTTAGCTTTTAATGAAATTCAGGTGAGTCTGTTGTACATTGTCTAGCGAGGATGGTAATGGTAGATGTTAGATTTGGTTTATTCACAGTCCAAGTTCACACAGCATCTTTTTCACTAAAACTTGCTTTAGCTTCTTCCTATCTGGGCGTGTCAGTCTAAATTTCATGATATAACTCAGGAAATGGAAAAATGGTTTTCAACTAGCCGGGAAAAAATGAATTTAGATCAGCGAAACTCAACTCTTGTAGCCATGATTTAATTGTTGCTAATGTGAAGTTAAAAGTGTTCTCATTCTTAAGCTTAAATCAGCATGTAATTGACACACGAATTTTCATAACTGGCCTGTGAAATGTACAAGGGGGATCCAAATGAACCCAAGAAAGGAAGGCTCGTATGTTTCTTTGCATTAAGAAAGAATGGAGGGGCGCCTGGGTGGCTCAGTCGGTTAAGCGTCAACTTCGACTCAGGTCATGATCTCACAGTTCGTGGGTTCGAGCCCTACACTGGGCTCTGTGCTGACAGCTCAGAGCCTGAAGCCTGCTTCAGATTCTGTGTCTCCCTCTCTCTCTCTGCCCCTCCCCTGCTCACGCTCTCTTTCTCAAAAATAAAATAAACATTAAAAAACTTTTTAGAAAAAAAAGAAAGAATGGAGGAGAGGGGAAGGAATGAAAATTCTGAAATACTGACAAATATTAATCATCAAAAATTAAAAGTCCCTCAAAAGGAAGGATAATAATAGCTTTCTCTGAATCACCATTCAATCTGCACAGTATATCATCACCAACAGGAATCTTGCACTTACACGGTGGGGGCTTGCGGGGGGTGGGGGGGAGGGAGGGCAGGAAGCATTTTTTTTCTAACTTCTTTTTCAGACTAATGACTACCTTAATCTCCAGTATGGTAATTCAATATCATCTAGAGTTGAGACAAATACTTCTGTATAGGCTAAGTTATGCTAATAAATTTATTTAAAAAAGAATAAAAAGTTTCAAAAGTATGTGTTACCAAACTTAGAAATTGGAAGAAAAAAAAAAGTAAGACTTTCAAAACTATATGTTACTAAAAATAACACTGACCCTTGATATTTGTCTGAAGAATCCTCTGGAGAGAAAAGGATTTCATCCATTGGAGATAAATGGGGCCAACTCATCCGTGATCTTTGGTTTAATTAGCTAAACTCTTCCAGATGGAGGACATTCAAAGCAAAGGAATATTTCTGAGCCCCCTGGAATTGTTAATAAGCATAACAATATGTTACATGTACAAGAAAATATGTGTCTTTTATCTTTGTCTTTAAAGGGCAAATGAGGAAGTACTTGGTAGCATTATGATTTTCAGTTTGATTACTGAAAAAGAAATGCCCGAATTTTATTCAATGCTGAACAAACAAACTGAGTATTTGCTTTACTCCTATGCTAACCATGGGGCCGGGGGTGGTGGATGAGACAAGCCCCCGGCCCTATGGAATCCACCATTTAAGTAGAGGATACGTTCCAGTGCCTGGCGCAATGTTAAGGGCTGGATAACTATTTGTTGAATAAAGAAATGAATGATGTAGACGTTTGTATAAGGAATCGCATTAATAAAGGTCTGAACAAGTTACTGTGGTCAGAGGAGAGCGTGGGGGACCTCAAGCTGTCAGAGAAGGCTTCACAGAGAAGGTTGTCAGGAACACAAAAGACTTCCAGACACAGAAAACAGCATGCTTAACAGCATGGAGAGAAGAAAAGAGTAACATGTATTTAGGCAACAGCTAGTAATTTGGTGTGGCTGGAGCATAATGTGTATATACAATGTGCCTGGAAGATAGTGAGACCACAGAAATGGGCTGGGGCTCATTTAAAGAGGACCCTGAAAGCCAAAGGTTAGACTTGATCCTTGAGTACGTTAATGGAATTTTAGAAAGATAATAGAAGACACAGTATGGAGTATGTATAGAAGTGAGAAGGAAGTAAAGGATACCAAAGGCTAAGAGCCTTGTTTGTGACTGGCACTAGGATGGGTCCAGCACATATTTACATTAAATCTCATTTAATCCTTGGAATACTCTGAGTGAGTAGAAAATACTATCCTAATTTTCTGGGGGGGGGGGGGGGTACTCAGAGAGGTTAAGCAACTCTCCATAGCTCACAGAGCTAATAAAAGATGGAGCTAGGATTCGAAATCAAGGCAAGAATCTCGGAGAGTGAAAACGCCATTGGACCTATACGAATTAGTATCAGGAAAAATAGACACTGGAAGTTTGGAGAAAGTTAGCAAGTATTAAGAAAGACGCACATGCAAGACACAGAAAGAAAAGCATGACTATACAAAAGGATATTTACAGTAAGGGAGATACAACACAGGAAGTGGGAAGATAATCATAGAAAAACCACAACATGTGTTTTTAAAATGCAAAGCCCTGGGGAGGAGAAAGCAAACGATACAATAATGCCATTCACTCTGGCCTCCTGTGCATTTGGTTTGGCTCTTTACTTTTTTTTTTTTTTTAACTTTAAACAATTTGTTATGAGAGTAACAAAGATACAGCTCATGATCTTGCAACTCTAATGCCCTAAATCAGAAACAGATGGTACCTAGTGTACCCTGTTTCCTAGAAACAGCAGAATTTTGAGGACAACACCCTCCGTGCACCGCACCACTGATTTCAGTTCCTTCACAAAGACTAATACACGGCTAAATAATGTGGTTGCTGGGCATTGTATTGAAACATCTGTTTTTCTTGCTCGAGAACCTTCTTGAAGGTCAAAACTTCTCTCTGTTTTTATTGTGTTTTTTTTTTAATTTCAAAAGTAATCCATTCTTATCATTTCTGAACATGGAAGAAAATTAAAGTCCCCTGTAATCCTTCTACCTTGCAATAACCAATGACCACTTTAACATTTTGACAACATTCTTCTGGTTCTTTTTCTACGCATACACGGGCATAAATACACACACATGAACAAACTTTATAGAAAATAGGATGTATACAAATTGTCTTCTGATCTGTTTTGTTCATTGGATATATCATTAATGTTTTTTTTCCATATCCCCAAATATTTATGATGACCACTAGTATTCCATCATATCATATAAATTAATTTATTTAACCAATCTATTTTTCATCCAACAAATTCTGTTCATGGAACACCCACTTTATGTCAGAACTGTGCTTGGTACTGGGTGCACAGTGGGGAGTGAAACAGTCAAAATTCCCGCCTTCATGGAGTATACTGTCCTGTTACTGATGTGTAGCTTATTTGAGAACTTTTTTTAAGTAGGTTCCATACCCAGCATGGAGCCCAACGTAGGGCTTAAACTCAGGACCCTGAGATCAAGAACTGGGCTGAGGTCGAGTCCAACACTTAACCAACCGAGCTACTCAGGCACCCTGCTTATATTAGAACTTACATTATTAGAAAATTGCACAGTGAAACCTGGCAAATGCTACCTCTACTGGGTGGTTAAGGTTAACATCATTGGTGAAAACTCATGTAGACAGTTTGTCCCCAGCTTAATAACTAAAACCCCCGTTTAATAATGATTTTTTTTTTAATCAAGAGACATGCTACAAAATATCTGACCAGTGCTCCTCAGAACTGTCAAGGTCATCAAAAATAAGGAAAATCTGGGGCGCCTGGCTGGCTCAGTTGGTAAGAGCATGCAACTCTTGATCTTGTAAGTTCGAGCCCCACATTGGGTGTGGAGATTACTTAAAAATAAAGTATTTAAAGGGACACCTGGGTGGCACAGTTGGTTAAGCGTCTGACTTTTGCTCAGGTCATGATCTCGAGGTTCGTGAGCCCTCACAGCCGGCTTTCTGCTGTCAGCGCGGCATCTGCTTTGGAAAATCAGTCTCCTTCTCTGCCCTTCTCTCTCTCAAAAATAAATAAACCTTAAGAAATGTTTTAAAAAATAAAATCTTTATGGGGCACCTGGGTGGCTCAGTCGGCTAAGTGTCTGACTTCAGCTCAGGTCATGATCTCACAGTTCGTGGGTTTGAGCCCTGCATTGTGCTCTGTACTGACAGCTCAGAGCCTGGAGCCTGCTTTGGATTCTGTGTCTCCCTCTCTCTCTGCCCTTTCCCTCTCACACTGTGTGTGTCTCTCTCTCAAAAATAAACATTAAATTTTTTTTAAAAGAAAAAATAAAATCTTTAAAAAAAATAAGGATAGTCTGGCAAACTCTTACAGTCTTGAGGAACCTAGGAAGACATGACAACTAAATGTAATAACGTAGTGTTCTGGATAGAATCCCAGAACAGAAAAAGAATAGTAGGTTAGGGGTACCTGGGTGGCTTAGTCGGGTAAGTGTCTGACTTTGGCTCAGGTCATGATCTCGTAGTCCATGAGTTTGAACCCTCATTGGGCTCTGTACTGACAGCTCAGAGCCTGGAGCCTCCTTCAGATTCTGTGTCTCCTTCTCTCTCTGCCCTTTCCCTGCTCACACTCTGTCTTTCTCTCTCTCTCAAAAATAAATAAACATAAAAAAAAAAATTAAAGAAAAGTAGCTTAAAATTAAGGAAATATGAATACAGTATGGATTTTAGTTAATAAAATGAAATCAATAGTGGTTCATTAGTTGTGATGAATGTAATATGCGAATAGCAGTTGTTAACAATGAAGGAAATGAGGAGGAAGGATGGATGGAGTACAGAAGAACTCTCGGTACTATCTTTGCAACTTCTCTGTGTATCTAAAACCATGCTAAAATTAAAAGTTTATTAAAAATAAACACTGTGACAGTCATCCTTGCTTATTGAAGCACATCTCTGATTGCTTCCTTTGGATAAAGCCCCAAGAGTGAAATTGCTGAGCCAAAGTATATACAAATTCTTATTTAGTAGAGATTAATTTTACAGTGTTATATATAGATGTTTTGCTGACTTTCTGAAGACGGGTTAGCCTTATGCCTTTATCCCTGCGTTTTCCTAGCTGGAGATCCAGGAGCTGGAAGAAAACCTAAGAGACCATGAATCCCAACTACCTCATGTTATAGATGAGAAGGAGTCAAGTGACTTGCCCAGGGTTGAGCGCCTTGTTAACAGTGGGAAGTAGAACTCGTATCCCTGCAGACTGTCATCTGGGCTGGGCTGGGCTGTCCATGAGCATGTGCAAAAGAAATAAAGTTTTCTGACTCATAGTGGAATCAGTGATCAACAACCAGACCTGCCTCTATTTTCTGTAGGTAAACATAAGGGTTTGCTTCCTTTGTTTTGGACACAGTTGCTAGGAACGAAAAGGATTTTTAAAGTTTCAGAATAGATTTATTTTTATTATTTTTTAATGTTTATTTATTTGAGAGAGAGAGAGAGAGAGAGAGAGAGAGAGAGAGAGAGAGAGAGACTGCTGGCGGGGCGGGGGAAGGGCAGAGAGAGAGGGAAACACTGAATCCGAAGCAGGCTCCAGGCTCTGAGCTGTCAGCACAGAGCCGAACATGGGGCTCAAACTCACGGACCATAAGATCGTGACACTTAACCGACTGAGCCACCCAGGTGCCCCTTAAAGAATGGATTTAGACACAACTAATAGAATTGCTTGACTCAATCCCTGGGCAAATTATTTTTCCTTTCTGAGCTATTGCTTCCCAATCAGAACAATCAGAATTCCAACACCTACTACGGCCTCAATCTTCTGAGAGGGACCTCGTAGAAACTAAGTAGCTAGAGCAGATTATCTGCAGGAGCCTTAGAAAGAGAAATGTCATTTAAGGAAAAGGCATTTGAATGAGAACAAAGGGCACAGTTTCTGTTAAGCAGTCTGTCATATCCCAAGAAAGTTCATTTCCTTGCCTGGTATGGTCTCTAGACAAGGAAAATCCCAGACTTGGCATTGGTAAGGAAGAAGAGGGCGATAGGAAGGAAGGGAGAGAATTGTTAGACTTCTTGGCTGGAAATCAGAAACAAATAGTTCCCGAGCCTGGCATTGTCAGGGGCCAGCGTCAGGACCAGCCCAAGAAGGCAGACGAGGAACATTACCGGTCCTGACTTGGCTCCACACACCGTTACTCAACAGAAAGTGGTGCGTAAGCAGGATTCTGGAGGATGCAAGAGAAATGTAAACAATCACTGGGTGCGGACCTGCGGTTGCCTATAGAAGCTTTGCCAGGCCCGAGATTGCAGGAGTACATTTTGACTTTTAATTCCCAGACATTCTTCCAGGATTTGGGCAATGACAAAGGCGAGCTAAAACAAACTAAAGGCTGGGAATTAGGAAAGCACTGGCCTCTAATCTCAAACTGGAGCCTCTAATCATAGTCCTAACCCTCGCTCAGGTTAGCGAGCATCTTTGCTCTGCAACATGGAAATGACTTATTTTATTTGCCTATAAACATCTGTCAGCACCTGCACTGAATTGAAACTTGGCAGACAAAATGAGGAAGGGGCAACACTTCTAAAAACTCTTCCTATTTTTATGATTTGAACCGTTTCCGTCTTTGAAACAGTAGAACAGGAGAAAGACATTAGATAACTTTCAGGATCAGATAAAAGGAGGAAAGAATTAAACAGATGGCAAGAATCTCCCATTATTATTTATTGCAGTCATGATTTTGCAGACATGCAAAGATGTGGGCAGTTTGATTGGCACTGCTTGTGACTGTGCAGCAGAAAAAGAAGTGACGGCCCTGAGTTTCGAGAGAGGACAGGATGAGGGGCACCTGGGTGGCTCAGTCGATTGAGTGTCCGACTCTCGATTTCAGCTCAGATCATGATGTCTCAGTTCATGGCACCGAACCCCACATCATGCTCTGCGCTGACAGCGTGGAGCCTGCTCGGCATTCTTTCATTCCCTCTCCCTCTGCCCCTCTCCTCTGCTCGTGCTTTCTCGGTCTCTCTCTCTCTCTCTCTCTCAAAATAAATAAATAAACACTTTTAAAAAGGGGGGTGGGGAACAGGATGAGATGGGAGCATCTGGGTGTGATCTCAAAAGAGTCCAGAACTAAATGAAAATCTATACTTTAAAATGTGGATTTCTAGCTTAACTGTATTGTGTGCTTTTACCTACAAAAGTAGTTCTGGGCTCTATTCATGCAAATAAAAACTCTTTACTGGATCAGCTTTGATCTTGGTCGGTAAGGTCAATATTAATTATATTTCACTGAGATGACTTAACTGCCCCCTGTTGGGCTTACCTATGAGTCTGGTTCCTTGTTGCTGCCTTCAATCCCACCTCTGGAGTTCCATTCCTTTAAATTGGATGGTAAGCAGATCATGTATCACAGGCCAATACCAGTCGACCAACAGAAGTCTGAATCACTATGTTGAAATGATATTAAGGTAGAAAAGGGCTCCCACAACTGATTAGCAAGATAACAAGAAAGGAAGAGAGGCAATGTCTGTGGGTTAAGGCAATGTGTGTTGCAGTACCCATTCTTCTGGAAAGGGTTATTTATTAAGCTTTTATCTATCATCAGCACCTCAGTGTGGATATACTGGAGCTGGGTTTGTAGATACAGCATTGGTATTTTCAGAAGCAAAACTCAGGATGTATGGTTTAAGCAAGGACTTTCTTTTACTGATTTTGTAAATTAAATCACGTACCAGTTCTCACAAAGATATACAAGTAATATTTGATTAAGCATGTAATGAATCACAACCTATTGAAATTTGTGGGAATTATTACATAAAAGGTAATGAAAACACTCCAGGGCACACCTACCCAAGGATAAGTCCAAAGCACAGGACAGTCAAGTCTGGCTGGGAACCCTGCGCTTTCAGGGGCCATCAGAGGGCCCTGGTCTCTGAAGTCATCATGGTGGTTTCAGAAGCAGGTCGAAAGTATAATGAAAAAAGGAAGTGAAAAGTCACTGACATACTTCACTTATTCCACAATTTTGCTTTTTTAAAAGAAACTTCTCTGCAGGGCTCTGCACTAAGCGTTGCCTTGGGAGAGCTTCAGTCTAGATAGCATGGTCAGGGTAATTATTAACTACTTACAATATCATCCTGGCTCCCCCTGAATTCACTGACCTTACAGTGATGTCTTCTCTTTTTCAGCAAGGATCTTGTGGGCCCACACACATGCTAAGGCTCTCTATATTGAGGTCAAATCAACCTTTCAAAAAAAAAAATTATTTACAAAGTTTGATTTCAGCTGAAATAAAACTTACATCTACAACAAGAATTAACCAAGTATTTTTTAATCAAAAAAAATTTGGGGGGGGGGGCGCCTGGGTGGCTCAGTCAGTTGAGCATCCGACTTCAGCTCAGGTCATGATCTCATGGTCTGTGAGTTCAAGCCCCGCATCGGGCTCTGTGCTGACAGCTCAGAGCCTGGAGCCTGCTTTGGATTCGTGTCTCCCTCTCTCTCTGCCCCTCCCCCGCTCGTGCTCTGTCTCTCTCTGTCAAAAATATATAAACATTTAAAAAAATTTAACATTTATTTATTTTTGAGAGAGACAGAGCACGAGCGGGGGTGGGGCAGAGAGAGAGGGAGACAGAATCCAAGGCAGGCTCCAGGCTTTGAGCTGTCAGCACAGAGCCTGACATGGGGCTTGAACTCACAGACTGCGAGATCATGACCTGAGCCGAAGCCAACCAACTGAGCCACCCAAGTGCCCCTCACCAAGTACTTTAAGCACGGAGTTGTAAAGAGAAACATTTCAATAAACTCTAACTCCTCAGCAAGAATGAAAAAGCTCTCTCCACTGTAACTCCATCCTTCTCAACCACTTCCCAACCCGGTTCTCTCCATACATTCAAGACTTTTAGCCTAAAATGCTTTCTCCTTCTTCTGCATATCTTTTACTACAATGATCACACTTTACTGTTATCTGTATTTCTTTGTCTATTAAACCTCAAAAACAGAGAACAGGAAATGTGTATTCTGTCCAGATACCTCCTGAATACTTCGTCACTGCCAGGCACTGTGCCAGGCGTGAGAGATACGACAGAAAACAAGGTGGACAAGATCCCTGACTGCATAGAGCTCAATCCAGCGGGGTCTTTCTAACCCAAGTGCCTAGCTCATGGTAGGTGTGCAATCAAGACTGAAAGAATAGGGGCACCTGGCTGGCTCAGTCTGTAGCACCTGTGACTTTTGATCTTGGGGTCGTGAGTTCAAGCCCCACATTGGGCATAGAGCTTACTTTAAAAGAATAAAAGAAAGAAAGAAAGAAAGAAAGAAAGAAAGAAAGAAAGAAAGAAAGAAAGAAAGAAAGAGAGAGAAAGAGAGAGAGAGAGAGACAGAGAGGGAGGGAGGGAGGGAGGGAGGGAGAAAGGAAGGAAGGAAGCTTCTGCCAGGAATTTATAAATTAGTTGCTTAGGTTAATACGACAGCACATAGGTAAAAGGCAGAAATAGGAAATCTTAAGTCAATTGCATTGTGGTTGAATCCCGAGTCATTTCCACCATCACTAATGGCAATTATTGAAAGTAACAGCCCAAAGAGCAGGAAACCACATTCTTAGAATCCAAAAGAAAGCAGATTATGTTAAAAAGCTTTTGATGTGGAAGAATACTAATTCCGATTAAAAATATTATTACCTAAAAACTAAGATCCATATACATGGAGAGTAGAACTCCTGACTTATTCTGATGCTTCTTGAACTGACTATACCATGGAAATAAAGGTCAAAGAAGGCTCCGTAGTCAGGAAATGCTGTGCACTAATAGATACATATTTTTTAAGTTTATTTATTTGGAGGGGAGAGGCAGAGAGAGAGAATCCCAAGCAGGCTCCACGCTATCAGCACAGAGTCTACTGTGGGGCTCAAACTCATGAACCGTGAGATCATGACCTGAGTCAAAATCAAGTGTTGGATTTAACCAACTGAGACCACTGAGGCACCCTAGATATTTTTAACATATTGGGAAAATGACAATAAAACAGTGTTTCTGAATTTTTTTCCCATAAAACAATGATCCAATGAGTTGTTCCCTGAAAAGAGTATAAAGTGTCTGGAAAACATCACGCATAAGCCCCTCTTACAGCTTCACAAAGCACACTATCATATTAATGTCTCTGAAAAGTTCTGCAGAAAAGAAGTATGTTTAACTGTGTTAATCATCATTTCCCATACTTACTTAAACCACCAAATTTTTTTTTTAATTTATTTAAATTCAAGTTAGTTAACATACAGTGTAGTCTTGGCTTCAGGAGTTGAACCCAGTGATTCATCTCTTACGTATGACACCCGGTGCTCATCCCAACAAGTGCTCTCCTTAAGGCCCATCACCCATTTAGCCCATCCCTCCCCCCAGCTCCCCTCCAGCAACCCTCAGTTTGTTCTCTTTATTTAATAGTCTCTTATGGCTTGCCTCCTTCTCTGTTTTTGTCTTACTTTTCCTCCCCTTCCCGTGTTCATCTGTTGTGTTTCTCAAATTCACATATGAATGAAATCATATGATATCTATCTTTCTCTGACAGACTTAATTCACTTAGCATAATACATTCTAGTTCCATCCACGTTGTTGTAAATGGCAAGATTTCATTCTTTTTCATTGCCAAGTAGTATTCCATTGTGTGTGTAGATTTCTTTTGTTTTAAATTTTTTTTTAACGTCTTATTTATTTTTAAGAGAGAGTGAGAAAGAGCAAGCGAGCAAACAGGTGAGGGGCAGAGAGAGAGGGAGACACAGAATCCGAAGCAGATTCCAGGCTCTGAGCTGTCAGCACGGAGCCCGATGCGGGGCTTAAACTCACAAGCTGTGAGATTATGACCTGAGCCTAAGTCAGACACTTAACCAACAGAGACACCCAAGCGTCCCTTTGTGTTTGTAGATTTCATTCTTTTTCATTGTCAAGTAGTATTCCAGTGTGTGTGTGTGTGTGTGTGTGTGTGTGTGTGTGTGTGCATGCGTGCATCACATCTTTTTTTTTTTTTTTTTACCGCATCTTCTTTATCCATTCATCAGTTGGTGGACATGATAGCACTGCTATAAACATTGGGGTGCACGTGCCCCTTCAGATCAGCATTTTTGTATCCTTTGGATAAATTCCTGGTAATGCAATTGCTGGGTCATAGGGTAGTTCTATTTTTAATTTTCTGAGGAACCTCCATACTGTTTTCCAGAGTGGCTGTACCAGTTGCATTCCCACCAACAGTGCAAAAGAGTCCCCTTTCTCCGCATCCTTGTCAACATCTGTTGTTTCCTGAGTTGTTAATTTTAGCCATTCTGACAGGTGTAAAGTGGTATCTCACTGTGGTTTTGATTTGTATTTCTCTGATGATGAGTGCTGTTGAATATCTTTTCACGAGTCTGTTAGCCATCTGGATGTCTTCTTTGGAGAAGTGTCTATTCATGTCTTCTGTCCATTTCTTCACTGGATTATTTGTTTTGGGGTATTGAGTTATAAATTCAAAATGGATGAAAGACCTAAATGTGAGACAGGAAACCACCAAAATCCTACAGGAGAAAACAGGCAGCAACCTCTTTGAACTTGGCCACAGCAAATTCTTACTTGAGATGTCTCCAGAGGCAAGGGAAATAAAAGCAAAAATGAACTATTGGGACCTCACCAAGACAAAAGCTTCTGCACAGTGAAGGAAACAATCAGCAAAACTAAAAGGCAACCGACAGAATGGGAGAAGATATTTGCAAATGACATATCAGATAAAGGGTTAGTATCCAAAATCTATAAACTACCAAATTCTCCTTTCAAAGAATATCTCTTAGGTTAGGAAAATCGGCTTTAAACTTCAATTTACAATACCGTTTACTTCTACTTACTCATTAGTGGTGATCTAGCAAACCAAGACATTCTCACAATACAGTGTCAGGTGATAAAAGTATTTTTCTTATAAAAGTATCTTTTAATAAAATTTGCTGCGCAAATAATAACCTTATTAACATTCTGCATTTTGCTTCTAAATGAAGTCACCAACTAACCACTAGATGGCAGTATGATTCCATTTATATTACAGTCATCCCACAGCAGCACAGTAATGGTTCAAAAGGTATTTGAGTTTCCTAAGGATTCCTTTGCGGGTTTATTCATTCATTTAGTAATTCCTTCAAACATTTTTAGGTAACTTTTAAGTTTCAAGGACTCTGATGGATGTTGAAGATCAGAAAAGGAATGACAAAGCTCACTGTAAACATTATAATTATTGGATTCCTAGGAAACTGTAAGGTGACACCCATCAATTTAACAAACACTTTTGTGGAATGAAGAGAAGAGAAGAGAAGAGAAGAGAAGAGAAGAGAAGAGAAGAGAAGAGAAGAGAAGAGAAGAGAAGAGAAGAGAAGAGAAAGGGAAGAAAGGAGAAAAGGAAAGGAAGAAAGAGAAAGAAAAGAAAGGAAGGAAGGGAGAGAGGAAGGAAGGAAGGAAGGAAGGAAGGAAGGAAGGAAGCAAGCAGGGAGGGAGGGAAGGAAGGAAAGAAGGAAACTACATAAAACATGCACACTGATTGCATGACATTTTAAGTTATCAACACAGAAATGAGAATACGGCACATGTGGAAAGCCTGGTGATAGACAAGCATCTAAGAAATTTTCACAGTCTGAACTAAGTGTCCCAAAGGCCACAAGTTGTGCAACTCGAGAGTCAATTTTGACCCAGGAAGGACATGCCTGTCCTCAGTCCTGGGGAACTTCTGGAGGGGACTCAGTTTCGAACTCGGAAATTAGGGAGAGATGAAGGTGAAGATCCAGCCTGTCTCTGGCTTTTGGGCCACAGATCTGGAGCTTCAGTGCCAGAAGAGAACTTGTGGGCGCCTGAGCGGCTCAGTCGGTCAAGTGTCCGACTTCGGCTCAGGCCACGATCTTGCGATCTGTGGGTTAGAGCCCCGCCACGGGCTCTGTGCTGACAGCTCAGAGCCTGGAGCCTGCTTCAGATTCTGTCTCCCTCTCTCTCTCTGCTCCTCCCCCACTCACACTCTGTCTCTCTCTTCTCTCAAAAATAAATAAACATTAAAAAGAAGTACAATACCCTCTTCCTTAGAGGCAGGGAGATGGGCAGCAGCAGGTCAGTGAGGCAGGGCTAGAGCTTGAACGCAGGCCTTCTAATGCCCAGCTGACGTTCTTTTCAATATTTCATCACCAATTTTGGAACTTAGAGTAGATCTTCCCCTAAACTCTTTCTCTCCCCTCAACTTTTTTTTGTGGATTCCCAGCTGGCTGAGCATCCTTGGACAAGATGTCATGTGCATGTGTCTCATGTTGGATTCCCCAGGAAACAGACTTGGAGGCAGAGATTTGCGTGCAGATTGCTCTCAGGAACAGTGCCTGGAAGGGACTAAGGAAAGCAGGGTTGGGCAGAAATAGAGGTTGAGGCCTCAACCCATCCCACTCAGCACCCTGGAGCTGAGATGGTCCTTCAGAGTTGTCCTAGATCAAAGCAAGAGGGGAGGATCTTTCCATGTTGGCCACTCACTGGTTGCAGGGGGCATAATCATAGACAAGGCAGCTCCCTTCAGCTAAAAGCAAAAATAAATGGACTAAATTCAAGGAGTTGGCGGGGTTCCCATTCCTTTTTGGAGGCTGTCGGGGGAAATCTGTTTCTGTGCCTTTCCCAGCTTCTAGAGGCTACGCACATTCCTTGCTCCTGGCCTTCTTGCTCCATCTCAGTCCCTTTCCATCCTCAGAGGGAGATGCTCTCTCCTTTTAAGGACTATGTGATTAGATAGGGCCTACCTGTGTGATCCAGGCTCACATCTCCACCTCTAATTCCTCAACCTTACTCACACTTACAACATCCCTTTTGCCATGTAAGGCAAAAGGCACCCTTTTCAGGTGCCAGGGATTAGGATGTAGACATCTGTGGGGGCAGGGAGGGCATTACTCTGCCTACCACAATCTGGATTAAACATTTTTGCAAGAATACTTTATATATTCATAGCAGCATTATTCATAATAGCCAAAAAGGAAAACAACTCAAATGGCCAGTAACTGATGAAAAAAATGTAGTATATCTGCACAACGGAATACTGTTTGACCATAAAAAGGAATTTAGTACTGATTCACACTATAACACAGATGAACTTTGAAAACATTATGCCAAGTTAAAGAAGCCAAATGGCACGTACATATTATTCCATTTGTATAAGATGCCCAGAATAGGCAAATCTATAGAAACAGGAAAGCTGACTTCAGTAGTTTCCAGATGCTGAGGACAGGGGAAAGGGGCAGTGATGTTGATGGGTATTGGAGTTCTTTGGGGGATGATATAAATGTTTCAAAATTAGATTGTGGGGATGGTTACATAGCTATGTACATATACAAAATTCACTGAACTGCAGACTTTATAGGGGCAAATTTTATGGTATGTTAATACCTTCATCAAGTTGTTTAAAAATCTTCTACAGATGATGCCATATTCTTTCACTTTGCATCACCCAGGAGGCACTTTACACCTGGTTGTCCTTATTAGTGAGTAATGCTAAGACTGAACTCTGGGTTAAGATAGTAACAACTGATGGGAACTATATTTTTAATAAGTGCTTCAGAAAAGTTAACTGTCTTATAGGAATAATCTATCATACAAGGATGTTACAAAAATGAAATGAGAATATGATATATTTAGTAAATCGTAAATATGGTACATAGAAAAATGTCCCCTTTACCCACAACCCAAGGAAGATGTCCACATACTAATCCTTGGAACCTGTGACTGAGTACCTCACATGGCAAAAGGAACTTTGTAGAATCTAGAGATGAGGAGATTATTCTAGATGATCTGGGAGGCCCAACCTAATCACAGCAGAGAACTTTTCTCTGACGTCAGAGAGAAATGTGACATTGCTGGCTTTGAAGATGAAAGAAGGGGCCACCAGTCAAGGAGAGGGTTGGCATCATGAAGCTGGAAAAGATACGGAAAGGGACTCTCCTATACAGTCTCCAGAAAGAATACAGCACTACTGACCCCTTGATCTTAGCCCAACAAAACCCATGTTGGACTTCTAACCTATGCAACCATGTAAGCCACTAAATCTGTGGTCATTTACTGTAGCAGCAATAGAAAACTCATACAATAAAGCACACTGAACTCTAAGAGCATGACATACACGAGTGAAATAGTTCAATACAGTAATATCCAAATTTCCCCAACCTATGGGTAAAAGTACAATTACATTAAAAACATGAAGAGGGGCACCTGGGTGGCTCAGTCAGTTGAGCACCCGCTTTCAGCTCAGGTCATGGTCTCATGGTTCATGAGTTCAAGCCCTGCGCTCGGCTCTGTGTGGACAGCTCAGAGCCTGGAGCCTGCTTCCGATTCTATGCCTCCCTCTCTCTCTGCCCCTCCCCAGCTCACCCTCTGTTCCTCTCTCTCAAAAATAAGCATTAAGATTTATATATATATATATATATACACATATACACACACACATATATATGTGTGTGTGTATGTAAATATAAATATATCATATATATATATATATATACACACATATATATACATACACACACACACACATACATAAAATGAACAAATTCCACTGACTTCTGGTCCCACCTACTCCAGCTGGCATATTATCAGTCCCTGCTAAAGAGCCCTGCAAGCATTTCTGGGAGTATCCAAGGAGGATGTGTGTTCATGAAATAATTCATCTCCAAGTAATCCAGGTAATTCCACCAAGTTACTATTAAGAATTGCTGTGCTGGCCAGGCTCCAGTCTCCTTGGGGAAACCACCCCTGCTTTCTAGGACACAAGTCCTTCCCAGGTACTCACCCCACTCCTTTGGTCACCAGACTTCTGGAAGGCACCCCCTCCAATATGCTGGAGGCTTTAAACTGGAAAAACTGCTCTGGGGTCATTTGCACAGGAGGAAGACTGGCTTTCTCCTGTTTGTGTACCCTCCACATAATCAGTCTTGATGCAGTACTTGAGGGCGCTCAATGTTTTATAGATTTTATAATGTACTTAGTCTTTTTGTCTTCCTAGTTCCCCACTCTGCTCTCCATGGACATCAGATATAAGTCCAGTAGGAACCAGGGAGGTAGGCGAATCACAATGTACTCACAATGATCCCTCCACTACAACTAAGTCCCAAATCAAACTACTTCAGGTTCCTTTTGCCCTAAGGCAAACTTTTTTCCCCAAGTCCCTTTTCAGTCCCCTAGCAAGTAGGTTTCGGGCAAACCCATCACACAAGTTTGACAGATGTGCCCAGATATGACCAAATCCCACTTGTACTCAAGTTAAGACTCCCACTGTATGAACAAGGCAGTCTACGCCTGGGACAGTGTTACGTGTTTCTCCCTCAAGGAGATTCAAGAATTAAAAAAAAAAAAAAAAATTAAAAAAAAATAATAATAAATAAATAAATAAAAGGGGTGCCTGGGTGGCACAGTCGGTTAAGCGTCCGACTTCAGCCAGGTCACAATCTCACGGTCCGTGAGTTCGAGCCCCGCGTCCGGCTCTGGGCTGATGGCTCAGAGCCTGGAGCCTGTTTCCGATTCTGTGTCTCCTTCTCTCTCTCTGCCCCTCCCCCGTTCATGCTCTGTCTCTCTCTGTCCCAAAAATAAATAAACGTTGAAAAAAAAAATTAAAAAAAAAAAAAGAATCTAAAGAAGGTAGATAAGCTTAAATTAGGACAAAGACCTTAGAAGTCAGGGCAACAGGGAGCCCCTGAAAGGCTTTTTTGAGTCCCCGAAACTTTTTAAGAAGTGTTAGAGACTGAATGTTTGTGTCCTCACCACCACCTCCCAAATTAGTATGTTGAAACCTAATCCCTACTGTCATGATATTTAAAAGTAGACTTTTCAGAGGTCCAGTGTGTGGGACTTTTCCATACCACCAGGCAATTAACTCAACTCCTGTGGACACTGACCAGATATCCCACAAATTTAACTCAATTCTGACACTATCTACCTGGAAATAACATCAGATTTCATAAGTTAAGGGCTCAGTCCCACAACACTGCTCCCATTTCAGATGCCAATTGCAAGTTCAGGTTGTCACATGTGCTTCTGACCATTGGCTATAAACTGGAGGTTCCCACAACCCCTTCCTTCAGTTTGATTAACTGCTAGAGTGGCTCACAGAACTCAGAAAACCAGTTTACTTACTAGATTTTGGTTTATTACAAAGGATACTAAAGGATATGAATAAACAGCCAGATAGAGATACATAGGGCAAGGTCCTGAATGCAAGAGCTTCTGTTCCCATGGAATTTCGGGCACAGTACAATGGGTTTATTCTGGTTCACCAATCTTGAAGCTCTCCAAACCCACCCTTCGGGGCTTTCACGGAGGCTTCATTATATAGGCGTGGTTGATTAGATCATTGGCCATTGGTGACTGAACTCAATCTCCAACCTCGCAAACCTCCCCAGAGATTGGGGGCTGGGGTGGGGCTGAAAGTTCCAACCTTCAAATCACACGGTTGCTTCCCCTGGCAACCAGCCCCCACCTTTAAGTTACCTAGGGACTTTCCAAAAGTCATTTCGTTAGCATAAAAAAAGACACCTTTATCCTCTCATCACTTAGGGAATTCCAAGGGTTTTAGGATCTCTGTGCCCAGTATGATTCCTAGATTTCTAAATCAGGTCACTGGGTACTGATAGGCACATAATCACATAATGGTGTAGAGTGAGATAAAATGAGTTAAGTCCTGGATATGTTGAGGTTGAGAGGTCTGTGGGGGAATCCCAGTGATGTTTGTAGGCAGATGAATGCAAAGACTGAGCACTCAAGGGACTGGGTGCCTGGCTGGCTCAGTCAGTAGAGCATGTGACTCTTGATCTCGGCTTCGTGAGTTCAAGCTCTATGTTGGGCCTAGAGCTTACTTTAAAAATGAAAACTCTAAAAAAAAGAAAAAGAATAGGCAGTTGGATGCATAAGGTTGGAGTTCAAGGGAGAAAGGTTTTTACACTGGAGATCTGCATCTGGGAATTATCAGAATGTAGCAATCTAGTATTTAAAGCCAGAAGACTGCATGAAATCCTCAGGGGAGTTATTTGTTAGACAGGCTCAAAAACTGAGCTCTGGGGTACTCCAACATTAAGAGGGTTGGGGAAAAGAGAAGCAAATTAGCAAAGGAGTCTGAAAAGAAACAGTCAGTGAAATGGGAGGAAAACAAGAGAGTGTAGTGTGGTGCCCTGGAGGCCGTGTGAAGAAAGTGAGCAAGAAAGCAACTAATTGTTCAAATGTTGCAGATGGTCAAGTTAAGTTCAGGGTTAAGAATTCAGGGGTGTCTGGCTGTCTGAGTCTGTAGAGCATGCAGCTCTCGATCTTGGGGTCATGAGTTTGAGCCCCACATTAAGTGTAGAGATTACTTTTAAAAAAAAGAAAAAGGAATAAGAGTTCAGAGTTAGATATAATGGATGTCATTGGAGATCTTGAAAAAAGCTGCTTCAGTAGAACAGCAGGGGCAAAAGCCTGATAATAGTGGGTTTAAGAGAGACTGGAAGATGGGACTGCAAGCTGGTGCAGCCACTCTGGAACCTCAGTATGGAGGTTCCTCAAAAAACTAAAAATAGAACTACCCTACGACCCAGCAATTGCACTACTAGGCATTTATCCAAGGGATACAGGTGTGCTCTTTCAAAGGGACACATGCACCCCCATGTTTATAGCAGCACTATCAATAATAGCCAAAGCATGGAAAGAGCCCAAATGTCCATCGATGGATGAATGGATAAAGAAGATGTGGTATATATATACAATGGAGTATCACTCGGCAATCAAAAAGAATGAAATCTTGCCATTTGCAACCATGTGGATGGAACTGGAGGGTGTTATGCTAAGTGAAATTAGTCAGAGAAAGGCAAAAATCACATGACTTCACTCATATGAGGACTTTAAGACACAAAACAGATGAACATAAGGGAAGAGAAACAAAAATAACATAAAAACAAGGAGGGGGACAAAACAGAAGAGACTCATAAATATAGAGAGCAAACTGAGGGTTACGGGAGGGGTTGTGGGAGGGGGGATGGGCTAAATGGGTAAGGGGCACTAAGGAATCTACTCCTGAAATCATTGTTGCACTATATGCTAACTAATTTGGATGTAAGTTTTTAAAAAAATAATAATAATAATTAAACTAAATTTTAAAAAAGAGAGAGATTGGAAGAAAAGAAATTAAACAGAAAGCTCTTGAATTCTGCTCTAACAGTGAAGAACAGCTCTGAGGTAGGAGATAGTAGCTAAAGAAAGCAGAGATCAAATGAGGGTTTCTGTGTGTGGTGAGAAGGAAAAATAACAGCATGTTTGTGTGCTTAGGGAAGCAAGTCAGTAAATAGGAGCAGGGGTTGAAGACGTAGGAGAGAGGATATAACTACTAGAATGGTGTCCTTAAGTAGGTGATCTGGAAAAAATGTAAAAAGGTTGTCCTCCCGTAAGTTCAGGGGCAGTTCAATTTATAGTGGTAACAGTACAGGAAGGCAGAGTATGTGGGTACAGATGAAGGCAGGTAGGGAGAGGTGGTAGTGAGGGAAATTCTCTTTCGATTGCATCAATCTTGTAAGTGAAAATGCAAGCTGAGAGTGAGGAGGAGGGAGGAGGTGTTACCGGTTAGAGAAGTTGTGAAATACTCGTATCTTGGACCATAAGTGGACAAAGGAAGTACGATGTGTTTGTTGGGCAGCAATATGGACCCACTCAAGGTTTAGAAGCCTAATGGAGGTAGAGGAAGTCATCTGTATGATTGCGTATTTTATTCCAGCCCTGTTCAGCTGCAGACTTGGATTCAATCAAAGCTGTAGTTTTTACCAGAGCATAATGAAGAGGAAGAGAGCTAGGCAAAGGAGTAATTTAAACGGAACTTAAGCAGAGCAAGAAGGAAACCTCAAGGAAATGAGGGACAGTGAAAAGGTGTAAGAACAATGGACACAGTAGGTGGGATGGAGGGATGGCATCGCTAGCGTTGGTGTCCTAGGAGCAAGCTGGAAAGTTAGGCGGGAGTGGTCAGCATTGGATCAATGAAACACAGAATGACAGCGAAAGGTTGCAGTCACTGGTAATAGCAAGAATAACAGAATTGCTTAACAAATGTTGACTACTGAGGAAAAAAGAAAAACATTTTCCCTTGAAAATCAGCATTTTCCCCAGTTCTGGGCATCTATTGTGCCCTAGATATGGGCAAAGTCACAGTATCGTCCAAACTTCCAGATGAGGAATGGAAGCAAAGGCAAATTCCCTTCACGTACGCAAGTGAGCAGTATTTAGGTAATCTCAGCAAGTTGTATCAATGTTTTATCGAACGCAATATCTATCATTACACAAGATTACACGAATACAGCCTCTTGAAAAGATTCCAATACAAAAGATTCCCTCTCCCCATTCCACATGTCAACCGAAGGCCAAAAGGGAGACCAGGAGACTTACGGACTGCCACCCCAACGCAGGGAAGGGTGACCGCGAACTCGGAAAACCCGGCAGAGGGCGCTCAGCTGCCCCGCCTCCCCGGACCTCGCCCCTCCCGGGAAGCTCAGCTCCACCGCCGCCCGCGCCCGGGTTTTCAAAATGGAAACAAACCCGGCCCCGCCCCGCTCCCGGAGGTCGCCGGGAAAAGGGCACCGCCCCCTGGGGGGCATCCCAGCCGGCCAGGCGAATGTTCCCGCAAGCAGAATCGGCTCGCTCTTTCCCTTTCCCTTCTGACTTCCTCCCTGCCCACTTTCGTTCTCCAGCCAACTGACTGGAAGCCTTGCAACGAACCGTCTTACCCTCTCTTCTCCTCTGGCTTCCTCACCTGTCCGCAACTCCGCCCGCCCCACCCCCGGAAGTGACGATGGCCTCCCATCCTTGCTTGCGTCCCGTCGAGCCTTGCGGCGGCGGCGGGAAGATGGCGGCGGCGGGAGCCCTGGAACGGAGCTTCGTGGAGCTCAGCGGTGCTGAGCGCGAGAGGCCGAGACACTTTCGGGAATTCACAGTGTGCGGCATTGGTACGGAAGCAGCTAAGGAGGACGCCATCCGGTCCTTCCCCTCGGGCATCTCCTATGGGTCCCTAAATGTCTGACCCCTCGTTCATACTCCTAAGTCCACATGCCTATAGCCCCGGGATCAGAGCTTCCGTAGTGTCCTACTTCGCCCTCCTTTCTTCCCCTTCTCTTTGTATGGATTGTCAGTCGTCACCCTCTGCTTTCTCAGTGCCTTCAGTCCCTATCATCCCTAAAGAGCTAGGTGTTCGGGCTGACCAATCTTCTTTGGCAGGGACTGCAAATGCCTTGGCTGGAGCCGTGAAATACAGTGAGAGCGCGGGAGGCTTCTCTTATCTGGAAAGTGGCAAGTTGTTCGCCGTCACCAGGAACAGGTTCATTCATTGGTAAGTGCTGTGTTCGCCAACCCCCCTGGCAGGTTGGGCTGTTGGACTTCTGACTTCTCGTGGCTGTTCCCAGAATGTCATTCTCCGAGGCGGTAATAGACAGGAAAAGAGGACTGTTTTCACATCTGAATCAGGGGAAAATTAGGGAGACGCAGAGTACTAGGAGAGGTGCCCTTCCAGGCAGCACTAAAAGCAGAGGAAATGAAGTTTATGGGATAAAGCCCCAAAGTCCAGTCTTAAACTTGAACTCATTGTGTTTTTATAGTGTTCTACAGCTTCCTTAATTCTTCAAATACATTTGAGCTCTTTCACATCAGGCATCTGAGCACGTCTAGTATCTAAGTTTGCTAGAGATGGAGTGGTGAACAAAAGCAACACCATTTCCATCACGCAAGATGTTGTAGCTGTTTGAAGATGGGTGTGGACCTGCTTTTGATGGTGCAGTTTTATGAAGGAAAAGACACTAAAGTAAGGGACTGCGACATAGGTGTATAAATACAAATTTTTCATACTTGCCTCATAGGAAAAGTATAGGGGCTGTGAGAGGCTAATGAGAGGACCAAATGTTATTAGTGAGACAGAGAAGGCCTTCAAGGATATCACATTTAACCCGTGATCTGTAGGATGAAAAGTTGGCCGGGCAGGGAGGGGATTGGGGGACAGAGCCGTCCAGCACACAGCATCACCATATGCAAAATCCATGAGATAGAAGGAACTGGGCAGGTTTGAGGAACTAACTGGATGGAGATCTGTGTGGCTTAAGTACAGTGGGCGAAATGGAAAGTGGTGTGAAGATGCTGAGATGGGGGAAATAAGCAGGACTCATTGTGGAGGACCCTCAGATCCTTTCTAAGCGTTGTGGATTTTTTCCCCGCAAGCACATTGAGTAATTGAGTAAAGGATTTTAAAGAGTTACTCTTTACTAACATAACCAAAATTGCATTAAGAAAAAAAACAGTTTAGGGGTGCCTGGGTGGCTCGGTTGGTTAAGCGTCTGACTATTGATTTCAGCTCAGGTCTTGATCCCTTTTATTTAAAAAGAAAAAAAATCATTTTACTTCATGGCAGGTGGATTTCAGTTAGATAGGTATAATACAAAAAAACTGCTTGCTTTAATGATGGCCCACGTGAGAGATGCTGGTGTCTCACTTACGGGAGTAGCTAGGAAAGGAGAAATAGATGGATTTAAGATGCATTTAGAAGGCAGTTTCACTAGGACTTAGTGACAGAGTGAATATGGGGTAGAAGATGGGAAGGGAAATGGAGGGAACAAAGTCAGTTCCCTGGTTTCTGGTGTGACTAACAAGATATTGGGTGGGCAAGTTGCCTTTTACTAATACAAAGAAGATGGAGAGAGGTGAATAATTCTTTCTGATACATTTGAAGTTACCTGTGTAGGAGCCCTTCAGAAATGTCATGTAGGCCTTGAAATGTGTAGGTCTGAGGCTCAGAAGAGAGACCTATGTTTGACGTACAAGTCTCATTTAAGAAATACTTTTTAGTACCTAATATTTTCCAGTCAGTGTTCAGGGACTGAGAATATAGCAGGGAACAAAACAAAGTCCCTGCTCTCATGGAGGGAAAGAGGCAATAAACAACAATAACCCCCCAAAGCAAATAAATACAGTTTGTCCAGCGATGAGTGGAATAGAGAACAGGGAGGCAAGGTGAGAGGAAAGGGAAATGCCTGTAGGACATGCCTGCAGTTACCTTTCATAGAAGGTAGTCAGGGAAGACCCAGTGAGAAGTTGGCATTTGAGCAGAGGAAGTAGGTATCTGGGGGATGAGATTTTTCAGGTAGAGCCTTCCAAGAAAAAGGAACCAAAAATGCAAGGAACCTCAGACAGGAGCTTGTTCATTGTGCTCAAAGAATGGCAAGGGGCCAGGAGTCTGCAGCTAAGTGATCAAAGGGTAGAATAGGAAAGTAGCCACGGGTCAAATCAGGGCTTTGTTGGTAACTTTAAGGCTTCGACTTTTGCTCTGAGTTAGATGAGAAGAAGCCATTGAAGGGTTTTAAGTGGAGGAATGACCTGATCTAGGTTGTGTTTTTAGAGGATCGCTGTGGCTGCTGTATTGAGGACAGGGTATAGTGGGGAAAGGTTGGGAGCAGGGAGACTGATTAGGAGGTTGGTGCCATGGTTCAGACGAGATGCTGGCAGCTTAGAACAGGGTGGTATTGGCAGAGGCAGTGAGAAATATTCTGTTTGTGGATATGTCTTGAAGGTGAGTTTGTTAGAATTACTATTGGTTCAGATATAGGGTATACAGAAAGAGAAGCATCAAGGGTGACCTCCAGAGTTTTGTCTTGAGCAACTGGAAGTTACAGAGATGCCATCAATTGAGTTGGAGAAGAGTGAAGGTGAAGTGGGTGTTTTGGTCTCTTTGTTTTGCAGGTTTGCTAGTCTAGGTGTTCTGTAACAGGTTTCATTTGAAACCCCTGTTAGATATCCAGGTGGAAGTGTTGAGGCAGTAGCCAGTTCAGTGGAGAGTTTGGACTAAAGATATAGATTTGGGAATTGCTGGCATTAGATGGCATTTAAAGCTATTACACTGAATGAGATCACTTAGAGATCGCCAGAAGTATTGGCATTTGGGGCCAGAAAAACCTTTGTTGTGGGGAGCTGCCCTGCACATTTTAGGGTATTGAGTAGCATCCCTGGTCTCTACCCACTACAGGTCAAGAGCACCCCCTCCCCAGTGTGACAAGCAAAAATTTCTCCAGGTACTATTAAATGTTATTAAGGAGTGGGGTAGATTGTTCCCCTGTTGAGAACTTGTGTAGTGGAGGAAAGTTAAGGTCTGAGGACTAAACCCTGGAGCACTCCAATATTTAGTAAGATAAGGAGACTAGGAAGGAATAGGAGGGACATAAGAGTTGAACAAAAAGCGAGTGTTACCTCAGAAGCTAAGGGAAATATTTCAAGGAGAAGAATAGTGAAAAACTGTTAAGTACTGCATATAAGTCAGAGAAATGAAAATAGACCTCTGCGTGGTGGAGGTTTGTCAGAAACTGCTCCCACTGTGTTACAAACATCCGAAGTGGCTGGGCTCTGGAGAGAAGATGACAGGAATTGTGAGTACAGAATAGCTCTCTTAAGGAGCACCCCTGTGAGAGAAGTAGAGAACTCCAATTCTCGAAGGAGGGCAATGCAAGTGTATGGAGGAAGTATAATAGTGTATGCATACACAGTCAAGAGCAATCACTAGAGGGGAACTGCAGAAAGTGAGATATTAGAAAAAAATATAGATGCGGGAAAGGAAGTGTGGGAGAGTAACAGTGAGCCAGGAGCTAGTCTTCAAGGAATGAAAGAGACCTGCAGATAACTGCGGTGGGCAGGGGTCGTAGGTGGTGTCTGGCTGCACATGCCTCAGAGCTGAGTAGTTCGGGCAGGGAGGGAGGAACAGTGGCGCTGGAGTGGCAGTGGGGAGCAAGCAGGACAGCTGTGCCCCACTTTGAGGCCCCAGCACAGAGAGTGTGGTAGAGAGAGCTTACCACCATTAGAGAGGACTCTGGGGGGTGTCCCCAGGGCAAGATCCAGGACCCAACTTTAACCATAAAACAGGAAGGTGAAGCAGGTTTTCAGAGATGAGGTTGAGAGTCCAAAAAATAGTGCTGATGACGTGCCGTGAGTTACCAGAAGCAAAGCAGCCCTAGGAAATTAGAGTTCACATGGTGCGTACAGCTTCGGGGGTGGAAAAGATGCGCTTTGAGAGAATGGGTACAGTAAGCAGATAAGACACCCGAAAATCAAGGTTGGAGGAAATCAAATGCAAGCGTCAGGTCCAGGAGAAGGAGAGGGAATGCCTGGAGACACGGGGAAAAAGCAGGAGAGGGTAGTATCATCGAAGTCAAGAAAGAAACTCTCAGAAAGACAGCATTGTCAAGTATGGGGAATGCTACTAAGAGGTCAAGTAAGAACAGGACTGAGGAATCCACTGGAATTGGTGTGGTGACCTTGGTAAGAAGAGGGCAGGTTGAAGAGTATGAGGGAGATGAGGAGATAGAGAAGACATGGCCATGGAGGGGAAAGGAGAGATGGTGATAGCCAGATAGTGGCAGGAATGGGGTGATGGAAAGGGAGAGGCCAGGGAAGAGCACATTTGAATGTTGAGGGAAGGCTTTGGCAGAAGGAGAGGTGGACACAGAAGGGATATACTTGAGAACATCAGAGGTTGCCCTCGAATTGCTGGAAGGAGACTCCCTCTTCAGGGGAGGATGCAGGCAGACTGGTAAATGAGCTGATGAGAAGGTAGGGCCCTCCCAGCGCGGTGTTTTCTATGATCCAGTGCTACCGTATGGCAGAGTTGCGCCTGAAGAGGTCTTCCCTGCATCCAAGAGGAAGTCACTGAAAGGGAAAGAGTCACATTTGTTAGGGTCACCATAGTATGATGCTGTAGTACTGATAGTAGAGGCATTCCACTGTAAGTAATGGGGGTGCATGGTGTGAATTTTCTTTATAGTGGGGTTCAGTTACTTTGAGTATCATCATCCTAAATAAATAAGCCATCAAGTTTGGAAATGCCTCCATTTTAACAGAGAATCATATAGTAAGATTGGAATTTTATATGGTGCTGTGGTTGGCAAATGAATGTATCGTGATGGTTTAGATTCTAAAAGCTGATCTGAATTTGTTTACCCAAAACTTCGAAATTGGGAAAGTTCATCTGGAAGCCACTTCCATATATTTCAAGACAACAGTCAGTTAGGAAAGCATAAACTGTTTAAACAAATGTCTCTTTTTTAATAGGAAGACCTCTGGAGATACATTGGAGCTGGTGGAAGAGTCACTGGACGTAAATCTGTTGAATAATGCAGTTCGCCTCAAATTCCAAAATTGCAGCCTCTTACCTGGAGGGGTTCACGTCTCTGAGACTCAGAATCATGTGATAATCTTGATCTTGACCAATCAGACAGTGCACAGATTACTTTTACCACACCCTTCACGGATGTATAGGAGCGTAAGTTGGTTAAGAGTAATATCCTTTATTTCCCAAGTTACTCTGGTTGTCACACATCTAATGCTGGAGCAATATCCTTTAGAAATTGAAGGAAAATTGGATTTCTTGGTAGCTCTTACCAAGCATACTTTTGATAGTTACAATTTAAAATGATCAGACACATTTTTAAGTTGAAATAATCTTGATGAAAAAGAACAGCTTTGTTTCCAGGCTCAATTGTTTCTTTTAAAACTTTTGTAGCCATTGAAAGGAACTGAGCAAAATTCAGTTTATTTTGATTTAACAGATTTTTCTTTTTAATTACTTCACAGGAGTTGGTAATTGAAAGTCAGATGCAGTCAATATTTACTGACGTTGGAAAAGTTGATTTCAGGGATCCTTGCAACTCTCAATTAATTCCAGCAGTACCTGGACTCTCCCCTAATTCTACCTCCTCGGCAGCTTGGCTTGGCAGTGATGGGGAGGCTCTGTTTGCTCTTCCGTCTGCTTCTGGGGGAATCTTTGTTCTTAAACTACCGTCTTATGACATACCTGGTAAGAGTGGGAGCTGAACTTGGATTTAACTTTAAGCAAGGAATGTTGGCAGTAAAACAGACCTTAGAAGACCATACCCATCATCCAAGGCAGGAATTGCTCCTCTACTCCCCCTGAAATTGATCATTCAGTGTTGCTTGCCAAAGGAGTCTCTAGTGCTTTTACTGTTTTTTGTTTTGTTTTGTTTGTTTTCTGAGAAGGTAAGATTTTATACAGCGGATGAGGAATTGTAAAGCTTTTCGGAATGTGGGAAGACATAACTGTGAGACAGCCTAGTCTAAGGCCTGTAGTAGAGATGAGTTGACTAGTTATCTACCTTCAGGTTGAGGTGCTATAACTAAAATAAGTTAATTGACACAAGGAAGTTCGGCTGCTGATAACCTGCTCCAAGTCACCACTGTCTCCTGCCTGGATTATTGCATTATCTTCCTAAATATCCCTCAGATCTGTTCTTACCCCTCTACAGAAACTTCTGAGATACACTTAAATCTAAGTAGAGTCATGTCACTCCATTGCTCAAAGCCCTCAAGTGAGGGTTTGTTCTTCATATCATTCTGAATAAACCCAGAGTCCTTACATTGGCTTTCAGAGACCTCTTTTTTCCCCTTCGCCTTCTCTACACCAGCCTCATGCTTCTCGCAATTGCAATTCCTTGAACATACCGGGCATACTCTTACATCAGGGTTTTTGCCTAAGATAGTCTTTCTCCAGCTGCCAGCTTGGCTCATTCCCTTAACTCCTCAAGGTCTTCACTCAATGTTCCCTCAGTGTGTGAGGCTTTCCCTGACCACCCTTTTCCAAATTGCACATACACACACAGCATTCACTGTATGCTTTCTGTTTTCACTTATTACCATTCTGCTTAGTTTGTGAGCTGTCTCGGCTTCTGCCCTTCTCCCAGTGGAATGTAAGTTTTATGAGGACAGGTGTTTTTTTTTTAATGTTTACTGCCACATCTTCAGCACCTAGAACTGTGCCTGACACATGAAAGGAACCCAATGATTCTTTTGGGAAGAATGACTGTTCTGAGCAGCAATCAGGTTACTATTTGTAACTGTTTGGCAAAAATTTTCCCTAGCAATATGTTAGTGCTATTTTTATTAACGCAATAATGATTCAAGATATTTTAAGTGTGATGTATGTGGAAAGGTACATCCTAAAGCCCTCTTATTCAGTATGGAAATGGAGAAGCCTGTCACCTGTTATAAGGACCTTGTTCATGATTGGATGGATCTTTGTTTTTGAGTTTCTCTGAGTCTGATCAAGAGGTGCCTTGGATGTCACTGGTCTGTTTTCAATCTCGTAGGGATGGTGTCAGTTGTGGAACTAAAACAGAGTTCAGTAATGCAGAGACTGCTTATAGGCTGGATGCCAACAGCTATCAGGTAAGTGGTGTCTGGTGGGCAAACCAAAGGGCCCAAGAATTTCATTTTTGCACTGGTCAGGAACTATTAGTGATTCTAGTCTTATTCTAAGGTAGATAAGCATTATACTGGAAAGGAGAAGAGTCTGCAAAATATCACAGTCCATCTGAGGAGAGCCACACCTCAGACATCTTGATAGCAGAAACTGATTTTTTCTATATTTTCTCATGATATTCAACTCAGTGCTCTGCCCTGACTCACTAATTTTGTGTAAAATTAGAAGTAGGAAGTTTCTGATGATTAAAACTCTATTCCTTTCTTATGTAGAGCCCTTTAAACTATATCATAGTGATTGGTTATAGACCAAGTAGAAAATATAGTTCTCTGATACCAGCATGTAAACTCTTGGTTCCTTGTGTTGACTAAGAGTGTACATTTATAGGAGCACCTGGCTGGCTTAATCGGTAGATCATGCAATTCTTGATCTTGGGGTTGCGAGTTCATGCCCCATGTTGGATGTAGGAAATACTTAAAATCTTAAACAAAATGGTACATTTATAACTTTCTTTTATCTGTTTAATTACAAGTTCTAATAATCTTGGGGTGCCTGGGTGGCTCAGTCGGTTAAGCATCCGACTTCGGCTCAGGTCATGATCTCGCGGTTTGTGTGTTTGAGCTCTGCGTCGGGCTGTGCTGACAGCTCAAAGCCTGCAGCCTGCTTTGGATTCTGTGTCTCTCCATCTCTCGGCCCCTCCTCTGCTCATGCTCATAATAAATAAATGTTAAAAAAGTTTTTAAAAACAAGTTCTAATAACCTGATAGTTAGAACACTACGAGCCTAAAATTGGGGTTTATGTTTTTAGAGGTGACCAGGGGCCTTCAGATCGTCCCCTTGCTCTTGCCGTTCATTGTGTCGAGCACGATGCCTTCATCTTTGCTCTGTGCCAGGATCATAAACTACGAATGTGGTCTTATAAGGTAAATGCTACATTTATAGTTACTGTAAGTTAAAATAGCATTGCGAATTGTAAGACAATTGAAGTCAATCTTGCTGTTTCTGTCAAAGATTATTAAGATCACTGAAGTTTGGAAATTGCAGGCCATTTCTACATTCAGACAGTTTCATTTAGCTTTTTCATACATTTCTCCCCTTTTTATATATTTATAATTATGAATCCTACAGAATTAAGATAGTACAAAGAATAATGTTCACTTAAGAGGAATGAATGTGTTTTGTAAATGCAAGTTGATAAAACAGTTTTCAGGATTCATAAGCAAAACAGTTAGATGATCTTATTTATCAGACTTAAGAGACATTTTCATCTCAGACTTTAAAAAAAAATCTTTAGTGTCCCTTAGCAGATAAAAGAGGAGTGCTAGCTGTGATGAGTGCACATCCTTTCAAAGGGGAAGAAGTTTGTTTTTCCTGACTTGGATATTCTTGGATACTACTTGTTGGCTTATCTTGAGCAGGACCAAATGTGCCTGATGGTGGCCGACATGCTGGAGTATGTTCCTGTGAGTAAAGACTTTCAGCTCAGTATTGGAACTGGACATAAGTTACGGCTTGCTTATTCCCCTTCCATGGGACTCTACCTAGGGCTGTTCATGCATTCACCAAAACGCGGACAGGTATGAAACAAATAAGACCTGTATCAAGCTACACTGTATGTACTGATGTGGGCAAGTAGCGGGAGATACATTTGAGTCTATTTAAGCTCTTCCCACCAACCTAGGTGTTTCATGTGTTGTTTCTGTGGAGATGATGGGTTTTGTGCTAATGTGTGAATCAAAAAAATCGTGAAGAAGTCGTGGTGAAAGGGAGTAGAGAGTTCAAAGGAACGTGAAAGGAAAAGTTAACCAAAGCTAAATAAGAAAGAGCCAGTTTTGGGGCTCCTGGGTGGCACAGTCGGTTAAGCGTCCGACTTCAGCCAGGTCACGATCTCGTGGTCCGTGAGTTTGAGCCCCGCGTAGGCTCTGGGCTGATGGCTCAGAGCCTGGAGCCTGTTTCCAATTCTGTGTCTCCCTCTCTCTCTGCCCCTCCCCCGTTCATGCTCTGTCTCTCTCTGTCCCAAAAATAAACGTTGAAAAAAAAAAATTAAAAAAAAAAAAGAAAGAGCCAGTTTGGACATCTGGGTGAAAAAATGGAGTTATGAAAGGGATGCAGGTGTTACTAAGTGGTTGGAGGGAAGTTAATTTTTAGAAATAATTTTGCTCGTCTTCCAAACACTAGCTGTTGTATGTAGATGAGGTATTTAGGATGTCATATAATGGTAATCCTGTAATAAACAACCATTCGTTGGATATTCTGTGTTTGCCATGATGCCGGGCCCCTTATGTACATTAATAGCAAATACTTGGACAGTGCTTACTCTGGGTTCACACGCTTTATGCATGTTATCCATTTAATCCGGATAACGTTTCACTGAGGTAGGGTCTGTCCTCACTGTGCTGGAGGTGCCCATCCGGGTGCCTCTTCACCCTTGTTGGGCTCTGATGCCCAACTACAGGTTGCCCCTCCATATGGATGCCTTGTTCATGCCTTTTGAGCTGATACTCTGCCACTCCTATTCAGTGGTCACCCTCCTTCCCTGCTTGGGCTTTAATCACCAATACAGACTGCTACTCTATGTGAACACCCTCCTTGTTCTGCTTGAGCTTCCACCCTATACCAGGCCTTCCATATGTGTGGAAGCCTTCACACTCTGCTCATGCACCTACACTCTAAGCCAAATGTGGATACTCTTTTTACCTCCTTGGGCTCTTGATCCATCCTATGACCCTGACCTCGGTCTCAGTTTCCTCCAGTAGTCCACAGAACTGCGGGAAACAGTAACTTACATTTGCCAGTTTACTATATGACAAAGGATACAGATGAACAACTAGATGAAGAGGTATGTTGGGTGAGGTCCAGAAGGATCCTGAGTTCAGAGGCCTCTGCCCTGTGGTGTAGGAGTTTGCCACCCTCCTGGCACATGGATGTGTTCACCAATCTGGAAGCTCTCCTTATACCATACTTCAGGGATTTTTATTTTAGGGATTTTTATGGAGGCATCATGATGTAGGCATAATCCATTATTACTAGATTTCCAGCCTCTCTCCCCACCCCAGGGAATGGGGGTTGGGGCTGAAAGTTCAAGCTTCTAATCATGGCTTGGTCTTTCTAGTGACCAGCCCTAATCCTTGAAGCTATCTAGGAGTCATCTCATTAGAACAAAAGGTGTTTCTGGGGTTCCTGGCTGGCTCAGTAAGTAGAGCACGAGTAAGTAGAGACTCTTGATCTCAGGGTGATTTCGATCCCCATGCTGGTTGTGGAGCCTACTTGAAAAAATAAAAGGCATTTATCACCCAGGAAATTCCAAGGGATTCTAGAGCTCTGTATAAGATGCTCCTATCATCTTCATCATTCAGGAAATTACAAGGGTTTTAGCTTAGTGCCAGCACCCAGTGGCAGAGACCAAAATATATTTATTATTATTATTTGATAGATTCTGATAGAGATTATGTTGGTTCTGTAGATGATGCTGGAAAATATTGCCATCTTTGCAATATTAAGTCTTTTGGTCCATAAACATGGAATGTTTTCCCATATATTTACATCTTTAATTTCTTTTTACAATGTTTTATAGTTTTCAGAGTAGAAGTTTTGCAGTTCTTTTGACCAGTTTATTCCTGGGTATTTATTCGTTTTAATGCTAGTGGAAATGAAATTATTGAAATGAAATTATTTTCTTAATTTTATTTTGAGATTACTCAGTGAACGTTTATAGAAATACAGTTGATTTTTGTATCATTGGTCTTGTATCATGCAACCCTGCTGAATTATTTTATTAGTCCTAATAGGGTTATAGAGGAGTCCTTAGAACTTCCTGTATACAAGATAACCTCATCTGCAAATAAAGATAGTTTTATTACTTCCTTTCCAATTGAATCAACTGAATGCCTTTTTTTTTTTTTTTTAATTGCCCTGGATAGATCTTCCAGTACAATATTGAATAGAAGTGGGAAGAGCTGGCATCTTTGTCTTGTTCCTGGTCTAAGGGAGAAAGCTTTCAGTGTTTCACCACTGAGTATGACATTAGCTGTGAATTTTTCATAAATGCCTTTTATCATGTTGAGGAAGTTCCTTTCTATTCCTAGTACTGAGTGTTTTTCTTATGCAAGGGTGTTCAGTTTGGTGCCATTGCCTTGATTCATTATAAGGCACCAGTAATTTTACCCTCTCATTTAGGCTTGTGCATCATCAATGCAAAAATATTAACACAGATATTGCAGATAATGTATTCTTATGAAAAGAGCTTCGGCCTCACTGATCCCCTGAAACAGTCTATGGTCTACATTTTGAGAAGCACTCCTCTAAAAGACTCAAAATTGAGTGTAGGAGTGGTGTGAAATTGAGCAGAGCTGTTATCTCCTTTGTTTTGAGCATTATGGTTCTATTAATGAAGCCTAAAATCAGATAAACCTTTTTGCCAGTTAGACCTACTCATGTTATGGTGAACTTGTAGACTTTTTTCCCCCTACACAAATCCTGCTCTTCAGCCTGTATTTGCCTCTAATAGGCACAGTTGAAATTTATTTTTCCTTTGTCTCTAATATTTATATGCATTCCTATTCATTTGTTTCTGGTGTTTCCTTTGGTTCTTTGGATTCTAATTCTTTAGCAACTGTATTACTTCGGTTATTTCCAGGATCTTGTTCTCATTGATCATACAAGCTGCCATCTGTATTCCATCTAAGACCTTAATACAACTCTCAAACAGAAGTCCTGTAGACTGTGGTGTGTGGTCCACAGACTGGTCCTGGGCCACAAATTCTTGTTTACCAGTTTGCAGTAAGATAGCTACAGAACATGAGAGTAAACTTTCAGATACTTTTATAGTGGTTTGACATTGCTACAGACGTCCATATTCAAGATTCCTGTATGTTATAAATAAAGTATCAATCTGCAACAGGTTGGAAATTAAATAAAACAAAAAACTAGTCCTTTACCACAGGTAATTTGAGAAGCACTATATGCTTGGCCAGCATTTTTCCAACAAGACATACCTTGTTTTAGTATCTACTATACACATATTGTGGTGATGGACATGTAACAAGAAAAAAATATATGAAACATGTTTACCTTTACTATGAGTGATGAACTGATGAACTTTGATACTTTGTTGTTGTTGTTCTTGTTGTTTGAATGCTGGTTGAGACCTGCTAAATTGATTTATATTCCACTAACAGGTTGAGATCTGCAACTTGTAAAATACAGCTCTAGACTAGGATGAATATGAACACTGCATATATCTTTTGTATTTCATACACTCCTACTTTTTCTCAGAAGGGACTCTCTGTATATTTTTCTTTTTTTTTTTTAATTTTTTTTTAATTAACGTTTATTTATTTTTGAGACAGAGAGAGACAGAGCATGAACGGGGGAGGGTCAGAGAGAGAGGGAGACACAGAATCTGAAACAGGCTCCAGGCTCTGAGCTGTCAGCACGGAGCCCAACGCAGGACTCAAACTCACAGACTGAGATCATGACCTGAGCCGAAGTCGGACGCTCAACCGACTGAGCCACCCAGGCGCCCCTGTATATTTTTCTTTTAGTACTACCCTTTAGTAACTTCTGTGTTATAAAGAGAGAACCATTGTCACTCTTACCAGTTTACAGTGAATTTTCTTTTTCCAAAAAAATTACTTAAAATATCCATAAAGTATCATTTTTGAGTTTGAAATTTTTTGTTTTGGCAATAGAATTAAATACTACACTTGAATTATTTTATAGAGTTTTGTTTTTAGTAAAAGTTAACTAGTGTTGATTTGTATTGTGCATATGTTTTAAATTATCTCTGGCACTTTGGTAAAAATATAAACTTAAAACAGGCTTCTGACCACAATGAGATACCACCTCACACCCGTGGGATGGCTACTATCCTCCCCAAAAAAACAGAAAATAGCAGTGTTGACAAGGGTATGGAGAAATTGGAACCCTTGTGCACTGGTGGTGGAAAGTAAAATGATGCAGCCACTGTGGGAAACAGTATGGCAGTTCCTTAAAAAGCTAATTGTAGCATTACCCTGTCTATGATCCAGCCATTCCACTTCCGGGTACATACCCCAAAGGATTCAAAGCAAGGTCTCAAAGACGTATTTGGGGACACCTGGGTGGCTTAGTCGTTTAAGCGCCGACTCTTGATTTCAGCATAGGTCATGATCTCATGGTTGGTCATGAGACTGAGCCCCACATTGCGCTCCACACTTATAATTCTCTCTCTCTCCCTCTGTTCCTTCCCTGCTTGTGCTCACATGCGCATGCGCTTTCTTATTTAAAAGCTAGTGTTTTCTTGTAGACAGTCCAAAAAAAAAAAAAAATGTGTACGCCCATAGTCATCATACTATCTACAGTAGCCAAAAGGTAGAAGCAGCCCAAGTGTTCCTTGACAGATGAATGAATAGACAAAAATGGTATATACATAAAATGGGATATTATTCAGCCTCAAGGAAGGAAATTCTGACACATGCTACAACATGGATAAACCTTGAGGATGTTATGCCAGGTGAAGTCACAAAAAGAAAATACTGTTAATATTCTACTTATGTAAAGTGCCTAGAGCAGTCAAGTTCATAGAGACAGAAAGTGGAATGGTGGGTGGAAGGGACTGGAGGGAGAAGGGAGTGTGCAGCTATTTAATGAGTATAGTTTCAGTTTTACAAGATGAGAAAAGATCTGGATATAGGTTGTACAATAATGTGAATGTATTTAATACTACTGAACTGTGCTCTTAAAAATGGTTAAGATGGTAAAAAAAAATAATAATAATAATAAGGGGGGGTTATAATGACAAATGTTATGTGTATCTTACCACACCTTTATAAAAATTGGTTTCTAGGGGCACCTGGGTGGTTCACTCGGTTAAGTATCCAACATCTGATTCCTAATCTTGGCTCAGGTCTTTTTTTTTTTTTAAATGTTTATTTTTGAGAGAGAGAGAGACAAAGCACGAGCAGGGGAGGGGCAAAGAGACAGGGAGCCACAGAATCTGAAGCAGGCTCCAGACTCTGGGCTCGAACCCATGAACTATGAGATCATGGCCTGAACCAAAGCCAGACACTCAACCTGCTGAGCCACCCAGGCGCCCCTCGGCTCAGGTCTTGATCTCAAGGTTATGAGTTCAAGCCCTGCATGGAGCTCTTGCCATGCAGGGCATGGAGCCTACTTAAAACATTTTTTTAATTGGGGCGCCTGGGTGGCTCAGTCGGTCGAGCGTCCGACTTCAGCTCAGGTCATGATCTCACGGTTCGCAAGTTCGAGCCCTGCATCAGGCTCTTTGCTGATGGCTCAGAGCCTGGAGCCTGCTTCGGATTCTGTGTCTCCCTCTTTTTCTGCCACTCCCCCACTTCTGCTCTCTCTCTCTGTCTCTCAAAAATAAATAAATGCAAAAAAATTTTTTTAATTAAAAAAATAATTGGTTTCTGAATGCTCATAACTGTTAGAAAAGTAGCATGTTGATTTTTTTCAAGTTATGAATTATTAACTTGTGTTTTAACAGTTCTGCATTTTCCAACTGGTGAGCACTGAGAATAACCGCTATAGTCTAGATCACATTTCGTCCGTTTTCACTTCTCAGGTAGGTTGGATCATTCTTTGCATATCACTCAAGTATAAGAAAGAATTGGCTGACTTAACTATGTTGTAAAGGGACGGAAATCTTAAAATGAAATATTTACTGATAGATGCAGACCAAATTTCATTTGAGTTTTACCAAGTTCGTGTGGTACTATCTTCTGTTTTTATGCTTTTGACCTCCTATTTATACAAATTTAAGTTGCTGTAAGCTATGCCTCTTTCATATTTTAACCCCTTTCCCCCACATTTCCTCCTAGGAGACACTCATTGACTTTGCCTTAACCTCTACGGATATCTGGGCCCTGTGGCATGATGCTGAGAACCAAACTGTTGTGAGATACATCACCTTTGAGCAGTATGGATCACTTCTTCTGTCGTCTTGCCTCACCCCTAGGGGTTCCATTCTAAGAAAGCAAGAGAGCTTGTTATGTAGAACCGAAGTCAAGTGTTTGCATTTAAAGGATTCAGTCCTGGGTTTGCCTACTGTTAACTATTTTCCAAAATTCCTCCTTTTACATTTTGTGATGTTTCTTACCTTTTGGTTTTAGAACAAAATGAAGGATTCTTAGGGTTGGAATGAGATGAAATACCATATTTCTTGGGAGCAATAGCACCTATCTAAAATACTTCTAATTTGGGAGTTTACTCTGCTTCTGAGCAGACTATTTCCAATACCCACAACTTCCAAAAGATACTGCAGCCCCTTAGGGTTCTCAATTTTCTCATCATAAGAGAAATTGATTGCACAAGTATAGTGCTCTTCAAACTTTTTTGTTTTAAACAGGAAACCCTTTTTTTCAAAAGATAATTAACTCCAATATATAAAACTAGTATTTTGTGAGAATAAAATTATAACACAATTTAATGTTATTGTTGGTTATCTCTAATATTAGATATATTTGGTCTCTAATATTTTAATGTACATAATAGTTTTAAATGTTTTAATAGCTACAAAACACATTTGAAAAAAATTTCTTAATCAGACACTTATATACTCCTGAAACACCCTGTGCAGGATTCCCTGGAATATAGCTTAATGTCTTTGGAACTAAACTAATTGAACTTTAGGGATCCCTCATAATCAGTCCTATACTCTAGACTAGAACTATAGGGATAGTTGCCCCAGATGGTTGAGCCACATCTCAGATAATATGAGCGTACTCCTTATAGATGGCATTCAAACAAAGTGGTGATAAGCAAAGAATCGTATCAGATAAGAGTATGAGTCCACTTGTGAAATTTAGCTGTGACAAAGCCTTACTTTTCCCATCTACAAAATGTGGGTGATACGTCCTTCAAAATTACCATAAGGCTTATAAGAATAATATCCTTAACTGTGCCCAGCATAATATCTAATAATAGTAAATGCAAAATAAAAGTTAGCTATTGTTTGTAGATTTGTGGTTAGAGTGTTCATTTCAGGAAGATGCCTGTTAAAACTGGTAAGAGCAAGGGCACACTTGGCCGGCATAGTGGAGCGTGGGACTCTTGATCTTGGGGTTGTAGGTTCAAGTCCCATGTTAGGTGTAAAGATTACTTTAAAATAACATTCTCTCAAAAATAAACATTAAAAAAAAAAAATTAAGGGGCTTCTGGGTGGCTCAGTCGGTTGAGCGTCCAGCTTCAGCTCAGGTCATGATCTCACGGTTTGTGAGTTCGAGCCCCATGTCGGGCTCTGTGCTGACGGCTCAGAGCCTGGAGCCTGTTTCAGATTCTGTGTCTCCCTCTCTCTCTGCTCCTCCCCTGCTCGTGCTCTCTCTGTCTCTCTCTCTCTGTCTCTCTCTCTCTCTCAAAAATAAACATTAAAATAACATTAAAAAAAAAAAAACTGGTAAGAGCACTTCTATAAAGCCAGACTGTTGACAATAAATTTTACTTATTTATTTTGAAATCTTCAGTAGATCAACAGCATCAGCTTTTAGTCATCATTTTTATGTAGACTGATGGCCTTTTTTGTTTCCCTATAGTAATGTTGCAGGTCAATGGAATTCAGTTTTTATGCACTCTCTGCCAGAGGAAGAGATCATTATCAGAGATGATCAAGACCCCAGAGTAAGCAACATTAAAGTCTTATGTAAGAGGATGATTTACCCTGATCATTAGTTTGAGAAGAACCAGGTGCATTAGTCCGAATTCTTTCAGCTGCACGTGAAAGAAACCCACCTCAAACTGACTTAAGCTTAAAAGGAAAATATTTGTGCAGCTGAGAAGCGGAGAGTTACCTGGCTTCACCCAAGGCTGGAACAGTGCCACAGTGCCTTCAGGGCTTGATTTCTCCTTTGTATTTTGTTTTCCTTCTTGTTGGGTTTATTCTCAGGCAGGCTCCCTGAGCCTATGCATTGTGTGAACTACGCATTCTATGGACCCCAGAGGAGAGGGAGAACCACTGTCCCTGGTCCTGAAGTAGACTCTCATTGGCCTGGCTTGAGCAGTGTGCTGATTTCTGACACAGTCACTCTGATCAGAAAGAATAGAATAATCTGCCTTAGCATGAGAAACATGTCCAACGTGCACCTTGTTCTTGTGGAGGTGGTGAAGTCAGTTGAGTATGGGGAATATGGGTAGAGGAGGAATGGTTCCCCCAGAGGAAGGTAGGGATTTGTTAGTGAAAGAAGGGTAATGGATCCTGGGTAGGCATAAACACTAGGTGTCCACTAGTGTTTATAACCATGTTGGTACATGCATAGAAGCTAGAAATCAAATAAATTCTGGTAACAGTATATGCTATGAGGAAAATAACTTTAAAATGCAATTGGGGTACCTGAGTGGCTCAGTGGGTTGAGAGTCCCAACACTTGATCTAAGCCTTGGTCTTGATCTCAGGGTCATGAGTTCAAGCCCCGCATTGGGCTCCACACTGGGCATGAAATCTCTTTTTAAAAAGATGATAATTCCGTAGAGAGCAAAACAGGCCAGTCTCCCTATTTTTCAGAGATATCCTCAGGTTAAGAAGAAGAGAAAAAGGCATCAGTTGATGCCTTTATGTTAAATGAGGTTGAAGATTATGGGCCCTGGGTCACCCCCCAGAACCCCAGGAGAAGGAAGGAAACTTGAGTGAAGATTAGTCAGATTTGCTACTTCCTGGCAAATGTGAATTGTGAAATTTGGGTAAAATATTTGGGCAACTTAAGACTTTCCGTTTTTCTTCTCTCTACTTCATCTTCCAAGTAGTGACAGTTTATTGCATGTTTTGTTTGTTTTTACATGTAATGCCTATTGGTTCCTTTTATATGTGAGACATAAGATGATTACTTTATGGATGGTGGAGAAACCAGTTTAGCTTAATTGTTCTCTTACCAGTGTGTATCACAAATAAACCTGTGTTCGCCTTTCCATATAAGGTTGGCATTTCACATGCTATGTTTTCCAGTGGAACCCAGTAAAGTACTCCATGAGGAACACGCTGATTTCCTTATAGTATGCCTAGTTGGCTCAAACACACTGTAGTCTCTTCCTTAATGTGAAAATATAGAACTGCTCTAGTACTTGGTATTGCTCAAATACAGAAGGGCCATGTTGTTATAATGGAAACTCAAGTGTTGGCGTTATGTGATTAATTCTTCCTTCAAATTTTTCCAAATTTTACCTATTTAGGATGATACTAATTTTTGTTTTACTGTTCTAACAGGAGATGTATTTGCAGACTCTATTTACACCAGGACGATTCATAAATGCAGCTTTATGTAAAGCTTTACAGGTCAGCAAGAAAAGATTTAATGTTTATTTAAGACTGTCTCTTGTATAGTCATTGTATAATTAATAATTACTATTAACTTTTGTTTTATATACACAAAACAAACATTTTTGCAGTTACATATGCATGTGTTTATAAATGTCAGTGTAATTTTTTTTTATGTTTTTTTCCACTAAATAAGACTCCCAACAGGAAGGTAGAATTGTGGATACTTTCCCAATGACTACTGAAGCATACTAGTAGTTGAAAGAGAAATGTGTGCTTACACTATTGTAAAAAGATCCCATACTATACTGCATATAATCTCTGTACTTGAAAGAAATTTAAAATGTTTTCTTCGTTAGTTTTGATAGTACTCTACATTTACCTTTTTGTTAATACAATGGAGGTCTGACATGTTCAGATTCAAGAAAAATCTGAAAATTGAATCTTCAAAGTCACATGGCTTAAGAGATACTTAATGCTTTATAAAAAGATTCTTTACCTTAAAGTCACTTAGAGGGGCACCTGGGTGGCTCAGTCAGTTAAACATCTGACTCTTCGTTTTCGGCTCAGGTCATGATCTCACAGATTGTGTGTTCGAGCCCTGCATTGGGCTCCAAGCTAACAGTGCTTTGGATTTTCTCCCCCCCTACCCCTCCCCTGCTTGCACACCCTCTCTCTCTCTCTCAAAATAAATAAACTTTAAAAACAAAATTAAAGGGGCGCCTGGGTGGCTCAGTTGGTTCAGCATCTGACTTTGGCTCAGGTCATGATCTCGCTGTCTGGGAGTTCGAGCCCCACGTCAGGCTCTGTGCTGACAGCTCAGAGCCTAGAGCCTGCTTTGGATTCTGTGTCTCCCCCTCTCTCTGCCCCTCCCCTGCTCACACTCCATGTGTCTGTCTGTCTCTCTCTGTCTCTCTCTCTCAAAATAATAAATAAACATTAAAAAAAAATTTTTTTAATGAAAAAAAAAAATAAAGTCACTTAGGCTTCCTTAAATTGCCAATTAGTTCATGGATTTGAAATAGAATCGTGGGGCACCTGACTGAGTCAGTAGAGCATGCAACTCTTTATCTCAGGATTGTGAGTTCGAGCCCCATATTGGGTGTGGAAATTACTTAAAAACAAAATCTTGGGGTGCCTGGGTGGCTCAGTAGGTTAAGTGTCCAATTCTTGGTTTTGGCTCAAGTCATGATCTCATGGTTCATGGGATCGAGCCCTGAGTTGGGCTATGTGCTGACAGCAAGGAACCTGCTTGGGATTCTTTCCCTCCCTCTCTGTCCCTTGGTGCCCACACATGCGCATTCTTTCTCTCTCTCTCAAAAATAAATAGGGGTTCCTAAGTGGCTCAGTCAGTTAAGCACCTGACTTTGGCTTAGGCCATGAATTTGGGTTCATGAATTTGGGCCCCACCTCAGGCTCTCCACTGTCAGCGCAGAGCCCACTTCAGATCCTCTGTCTCCCTCTCTCCCTCTCCCTCCCTCCCTCCCTCCCTCTCTCTGTCTCTCTCTCTGTCTCTCTCTCTCTCTCTCTCTCTCTCTCTCTCTCTCTCTGCCCCTCCCCAGCTCATGTGCTCTCTGTCTCAAAAATAAACATTTAAGGAAACTTTTAAAAATAAATTAATTAAATATGATAATCACTCATAGACTTGAAAGACCCCTTAGAATCTCCTAACCTGACCCTCCACACAAAGAAACACCTTCTGAGGCTTTTAACAGACAGCTTTTCAGCTTCTAATTGTCTCTGCCTCCAGTGACAAGTTTCTCACTGGCTCTTGTGGAGTTCTTGTTCCTGAGCTGTATAATTTAAAAGTTCTTCCCATTTGGATCAAATTTAGTCCCCATGCTTTTGGTGAATTCTTTCTTTTGGAACTTCATAGAACATGTCTGTCTTCTAGAAAGCAACTTTTCAAATATTTCAAGAATCTTTCCGTATTGTCTTTCTCCAAGTACATGCAATGCCTTAACTTTCTCTCAGGTGATACCATTTATAGACCCTTGACCTTTCCGTTACATACATTCTTAAATATCTGGCTATTACATGTTTTCTGTTTTCTCTCTGATAGAACTTCAGTGTGACATGATCACTCTCTCCAAGATGGTTCGTTTGTTTGTTTAAGTTTATCGGTTTATTGGGGCGCCAGGGTGGCTCAGTCGGTCAAGTGTCGACTTCGGCTCAGGTCGTGATCTTATAGTTCGTGAGTTCTAGCTCCACTTTGGGCTCACTGCTCTCTGCACAGAGCCTGCTTCGGATATGCTCTTTCCCTCTCTCTTTACCCCTCCCCTGCATGTGCACGCACTCTCTCTCACAAAAATGAATAAACATTTAAAAATAATGATAAAGTTTATTTAGAGAGAGAGCACTCCAGCAGAGGAGGGGCAGAGAGAGAATCCCAAGCAGGCTCCATGCTGTCAGCACAGAGTCCAACATAGGGCTGGAACTCACAAACCATGAAATCACAACTTGAGCCGAAGTCAACAGTCAAACGCTTAACTGACTGAGCCATCCAGGTGCCCCCAAGGTGTTTTTTCTTTTCCTCTCATCAGCCTTCTTCCTTGTTAACAACAATTAAATGGGTATTTCTTATGGTATCTCTTGCACACGGAGATATTAAACAATCACTAAAGACATTTATTAAATGCTTTCCTTTAGGAGAGTCATTCGTAGTAGAGTGGCGAGCCACATGACTACTCTGGCTTGCTTTTATACCAGTCTCAGGGAGTATGTGTTTAACATCATTTTATAACTTCCCTCCAGCTAAGCAATGGCCTTTCCAGGGCTTTTTGCTTTTTTTAGTAATCCAAATGTATCCTGTTATAATTCTGTCAGATTCATGGATATCTATAGTTCGTTCTGGTCTATAGAAATGATTTCAGAGGTGCCTGGGTGGCTCAGTTGGTTAAGCATCTGACTTCAGCTCAGGTCACGATCTCACAGTTCGTGGGTTCGAGCCCCACATTGGGCTCTGTGCTGACACCTCAGAGCCTGGAGCCTACTTTGGACTCTTTGTCTCCCTCTCTCTCTCTGCCCCTATCCCCTCATGCTCTATCTCTCTCTGTCTCTCAAAAATAAATAAATATTCTTCAAATAATTTTTTAAAAAGAAATGATTTTAAACTTGCTATGATTTTACTTACAGAAATTATTTGCACAGCATTAGAAGTAGATGGGTATTTTTGGCATGTTCAGTTTCTATTGTATAGTTACGTATTGCCTCCGTGCCTTCTAAACTGAAGTTTTTTTCATTCAGTTTTGGATGATATATAATACTCTAAAATGTCTCTCTTAATTTTAGATTTTCTGTAGAGGAACTGAGAGGAATTTAGATCTTTCCTGGAGTGAACTGAAGAAAGAAGTCACTTTAGCTGTTGAAAGTGAGGTGAGGTTTGGGTAGAGAACAAATGATAATTTCTTGATATAGGGTGAATTGGTACTGGGGAATTGTTCAAATAGTTCACTGCACCTTGTTAGTAGGAAGTATAAATATTTAAACCTTTTAATTAGAGAATTATATATATACATGTGTATGTATATATATATATATATATATATATATATATATATATAAAATCTATGGCATGTAAGGCCTAAGGGATATTCATTTGGTTATAATTTAGTAAAATGATATTAGGCAGTTAGGTTTTGGAGGAGAAAGATCCCAAATGGTATTAACAGTTTCTTTTTTGTCTTCTTCTTTGCCAGCTCCAAGGAAGTGTAACAGAGTATGAATTTTCCCAGGAGGAATTTCGAAATTTACAACAGGAATTCTGGTGCAAGTTCTATGCCTGTTGTCTTCAGTACCAAGAAGCCCTCTCTCATCCTCTTGCCCTGCATTTGAATCCACACACAAACATGGTGTGCCTACTGAAAAAAGTAAGGGAGCTAAAGCTAATCCTTAATCGTCTAATCCTTTAGACGATTCAGTGGATCTTTCAGAGTATCAGTCTGTTGTATGTTGTAGTTAGCTTTTTAGGACTTTGTATTTTTTTTCTTAGAATTCTAGTTCATTTGTATTTAGATAGTCTCCTGCATTATTTATAATTTTCTTGCATTTTATTTTCTTTATCTTATTATACATTGATTTCACAGTTAAAGAGCTACAGGAATAGCACAAAGAACTTTTGTATACCCTTCTTCCAGATTCATCGTTTGTTAACTGCCATTTGCTTTCCTTCCTTCTATACGTTTTTTTCTTCCTGGGCCACTTGGGAGTTAGTTGTAGACATTATGCCCCTTTGTCCTTAAATATTTTACCACGTATCTTAAGAACAGAGTATCCTTACGTAACCACAGCACAATTTAAAGATCAGGTAACTCGATATTGATATGGTATCATACAGTTACATTCTGATTCTACCAATTGTGCCCATAATTTTTCCTCTTGATTAGGGTCTGATCCAAGATCTTGGATATGTTTGGTTGTCATGTTCATTTAGCTTAATCTAGGGCTTTTGTCAACCTTTCCTAGTCTTTCATGACCTTGATATTTTTGGAAGACCATACCTGTTTTATAAAGTGTCCCTCAGCCTGGATTTGTCTGGTATTTTCTGCTGATAAGAATCTGGTCTCAATTTTTTTTACACCTATAAACATTAATTGAAAAAAAGTATAACTGGAAGATTTATATTTCCAGGGGTACCTGTCTTTCCTTGTGCCTTCCTCCTTAGTGGATCATTTGTATCTCCATCCTGATGACGACCTTTTGGCCGAGGATGAGGCAGCCATATCTGATGGTAATAATAATTACTGTGACCATATTTAGCCCCTTCCTACATGAACCCTGTGCTTTGTTTCAACTGGATGTAAAAAACATTGATTGCCACTATGACCTCTCCTGGTCAGTTTACCACAATATAGATGCTATAAGGAAAACTGAAGAGACCTAAGCATCTCTAAGACTTCAGATAGATTCTTGGCATTTAATTATTAATATTTTATTTTAGTATAATGTTAATCAGTAGCTCTTCATTGGCTTGAGTCGTGAATATTAACTTTCTCTTATAGATGTGGAAGTTGCTCGGGATGTCATGTGTCTTATAAAATGCCTTCGGCTGATTGGAGAGTCAGTAACTATGGACATGTCAGTAATGATGGAAATGAGTTGTTACAACCTACAGTCTCCAGAAAAGGCTGCAGAACAGATTCTGGAAGATTTGATCACTATTGATGTGTAAGGAGAATTTAGGGTAAAGTGCATTTCCTAATGAAAATTCAGCAATTTTTAGTGCCAGTGTCAGGTTTTTAATGTACATTCAAGTACGGACAATAGTGGCTTATGGATAAAGTGAGCTGTCATAGTTCTAAATAGGTGTTTCCCCTTTTAAGCAAAATCTAACATATGAATTCAGATCTGGAAGCTAACTCATAAGTTATGGTCAGTTAAACTACTAACTAAGCTATGAATTCTAAAACAGAAAAGTATTTTCTCACATTCATTTTCTGTCATTTCTGAAAAAATGAGGAAAAATTCTCTATATGAAGTAAAGGTATCTTACATGCCAGAGTGATTATCTCCATTTCTTTATTGTGTAGCTGGTCTTCCTGTTTCGTAGAGCATTTAGTTTACGGAACATAAACAGTCTGCGTTACCTATTCTCAGTAGTAATGGTTTTCTAATTGTCCTTCTAGAGAAAATGTGATGGAGGATATTTGCAGTAAGCTACAAGAGATCAAGAACCCAGTCCATGCCATTGGGCTACTTCTACGGGAGATGGATTACGAGACAGAAGTAGAAATGGAAAAGGGGTTCAATCCAGGTAAATGACAAAAAGCAAACATGTCTCTGATTTAGAGAAAGCAATTTAACTTCTTCTAACTTTTCCTTTTTTCTTCCTCTTAATCATAGCTCAGCCTTTGAATATTCGGATGAATCTTTCCCAGCTATATGGTGGCAGCACAGCAGGATATATTGTGTGCAGAGGTGTGTGCAAAATTGCCAGCACTCGCTTCCTCATCTGCCGAGACCTTTTGATCTTACAGCACCTATTATTGAGGCTGGGCGATGCGGTAAGTATGGCTTGAAGGAAAACTTGTAAAATCTACTCACACAGAGCAGAATGTCAGCCCTATGAGCGCAGACTTTTGTCTTTGTCCACTGCTCTGTCACCTATGTTTGACCTGTAGTAGGTGCTCTATAAATATTCGTTGAATTAAGAATGAGTAAACAGTATAATCTAAAATTACAAATTAAGAACGTATATGAAGTGGGGCGCCAGGATGGTTCAGTCAGAAGAGCCTGTGACTCTTGACCTCGGGGTCATCAGTTCGAGTCCATCCCATTTGGGGTATAGAGATTACCTTTAAATAAATAATACATACATACATACATACATAAACAAACAAATAAACTTTTATTTAAAAAGTACATAAAGGGGCGCCTGGGTGGCTCAGTCGGTTAAGCGTCCGACTTCGGCTCAGGTCATGATCTCGCGGTTCATGGGTTCGAGCCTCGCGTCAGGCTCCGTGCTGACAGCTCAGAGCCTGGAGCCTGCTTCGGATTCTGTGTCTCCCTCTCTCTCTGACCCTCCCCTGCTCATGCTCTGTCTCTCTCTGTCTCAAAAATAAATAAACGTTAAAAAAAAATTTTTTTAAGTACATAAAGCAGATTATTTTATAATTAACCTTTGTATATATAACAGTGGGGAAATTTCCCCAGATGGCTTTCCCCAAATTTAATATCGTTACTAACTACTCTGCATGTGGTAGCAAGGTACCATTTAGTGTGGAGAAAAGAGGAAAAAGAAGAAAAAGAATTCTCTTTCTGCAGTACAGAATTTAGCCTAAGCACGTTTTTGAGATGGCAGTGTCTTTGAGGTCCTCCCAACTCTATTCTGTGCTTCCTTTTCCATCCTAGTCTTCTTAGGCCACCAGACTCTTGTCCGATAGTCCTTGTCTCTCACCCTACTGAAAGTTCCATGTTTGGAGATTGCCTTTCCACCCTCATGCAAAAGTCCCACTTGTCTCTCAGGTGGTCATCTCACACGAACCTGACCTGAGGAAGCAGTCTAGTTATCTCATGTTAATATGTAAATAACTGAAAGGTGTTTGGGGCTCTCAGAACTAGTCATACTTTTTTTTTTTTAATGTTGTTTTATTTATTTTGAGAGAGAGCACAAGTCAGGGAGGGGCAGAGAGAGGGGGAGAGAGAGAATCCCAAGCAGGCTCCGCGCTGTCGGCATGGAGCCCAACTCAGAGCTCAGTCTCACAAACTGTGAGATCATGACCTGAGCCAAAACCAAGAGTTGGACACTTAATCAACTGAGCCACCCTGGCCCCCCTGTTTGTACTTTTTAAGCCAGAATTTATTAGCCCAAATATATTGATAATGGTAGAATTTCGGGTAAAAATAAGGAAAAACATTTAGGAAGATGATTTGTTTAAGCCACCAAAGAGAAACAGGAACCTTTCCTGAGAGGCCATTACTTAAGGCAGCCATTATTAAGTTCTTCTCAATCTTTGTAGAATCTTCCATTTCTTCAGGGTTTTTAGTGGGGTTTTTTGTTTGTTTAATTATAACCATTGTTTTTTTCTAAATACAGAAGTAATGGATGTTCTTTATAGAACCTTTATATGTAAGCCTCTCTGTAAACAAAAAGAAATTAAAATTCGTCTGTAATTGACCCAGCTGATAACCGCTGTTTACTTACATTTTAGTGTATATCCTTTTTTCTCCTATGCAAATGTTTTGTTTCCATTATTTCTAGAATTAGAATATGCTACATGGTTTGGAATCTAATTGTTTTCTACTTTACACACCTCATCTGCATTTTCACATGTCATTAAGTATTCTTCTACAAAATTATTTTTTTAAAGTTCCCTACACAGTTTTAATTTATTCAGCCATTCCCATCTGTGGCCTGCCAGGTTGTTGCCAGTTTTTCCCTCCTACCTAAATACTTTTGTACACCTCTGACTATATCTCTAAGATAAATTCTCAGAACTAGAATTGATTGGTCACACACTATGCCCCTTCCTTTTTTTTTAATTTATTTATATTAAGAGAGAGCACGAGAGAAAGGGAACAGAGGGGCATAGAGAAAGGGAGAGAGAGAATCCCAAGCAGGCTCCACACTGCACATCCATGCAGAGCCTGATGCGGAGCTCAATCTCACAAACCGTGAGATCATGACCTAAGCCAAAATCAAGAGTCGTACCCTTTTAACCACTGACCGAGTCACCCAGGCACCCCAGGCTATGCACATTTTTAAGGCTTTGGGTGGTTTTGCCAAATTTTCCTCTAATGTTCATAATTGTCTTTACCCAAGGCTAATAGCATAAAGAAAGGCTAGATATCCCTGTTCCTGTTCTTGAATTCTGAACCCACACATTCAATGAAAGTTACACTTTTGTTGTTTTCTCTTTCACTATCAGCATTTTTGCACTATTAAATATTTGGGTAGCTATTTTTGCTACGCTAAAATTTAATGAGTGTGTTGCCTTTATTTATGTACATATGTTGCTTTTTTTTTTGTATGCCCTTTGTAACTGTGTTTTGTTATTTATTTTACCTCCACCTGACCCTTAAGAGTTATCATCACTAATCACTGTGTCCCGTCTCACCCACCCACCCATCATGTATAGGCGATCTTGGGAGCTGATCAGCTCTTTCAAGCCCAGCAAGACCTACTACACCGAACCTCTCCTCTCCTCTTATGTTATTATCTCATTAAGTGGGGAAGTCAGTGCTTAGCAACTGATGTTCCAGTTGACACACTGTGAGTTTCATTATTCTAATTATTTTTAAAATAAATTGCAAGTTTGATTAGTTTTTTCATCATTTTCAAAAAATTGTAAACATAATGCAGTAACATGATTTGCCTTTAAAATTCAGAGAGCTTTAGATGCTTCATTTTCTAAAGGTTGAAGACAACTTATAAGAATCAAAATACCAAGTATGTATTTATTATACGTATGGCATTTTGAAAAGAAAAAATGTTTATTCTGAAGTGGAAGTGGAAAATATATGTCATTTCTAAAATTTGTCTTAAAAACTGTCGAGATAGGTGACTTTTCACAAACACCCACTTTTTTAATGCTTATTTAAAATCGAAGTATAGTTGACACACAATGTTACATTAGTTTGGGGTGTACAGTTATTACATGTGTGTGTGTGTTTAACGTAAAGATAAATCCTACTGAGGGCAAAATAGTTAGATGAGGTCACAGGGAAAGTCGGACCACACACAAAAACATACCAGTTATTAAAGGTAGGCTGAGCTTCCTTAATAACCAAAATAAAAAGGGAAATCTATTACTTACTAGATTTACATTTTCAATATAAGATAAACCATCCTGTTTGGCAGTGTTCTTTCAGTAGAACTTTGATGTGCAACTTACTAATCAAATTGACAGTGTTCCTGGTAGGAGAGCTTGTTGAAGCAATGTTTTTGTAGAACTACTGTCTCTTTGTTCTCACAGGGAGTCCAACCTCCAACACTTGTCAGTACTGGAACTAACAGACTCTGGTGCTGTAACGGGAAATAAGTTTGGTAAGGACTAGTCTGTGCATGCGTTTGATTTTAAATTGGGCTTTTATTGCATATTCATTAAAGTCCTTTGCCACCTTTGCTGAAGAAACATTAGGTAAGCTCTGCTTTCATTTGGGGAGGTTAATAAGCTGGCTGTGACAGGGAGTCCATGAAACCCCGTGAAGCCCAAATCAGGCATAAATTAAGGGCTCCAGTGATTAATTCAACAAAATTATTTTTTAAATTTACTAAGTTCATGGTAGCTTTCATAATCTTGTCTTAATAAAAATTCAAGAGGCGTCATCTCTCATGCTTAAGAACCATTCTGGAGAATTTGTTTTATATTATTTTGGTAAAAAACTTGGAATCTTGGGGCACCTGGCTGGTTTAGTCAGTAGAGCATGTGACTCTTGATCTCAGGATTGTGAGTTCGAGCCCCATGTTGGGTGTAGAGATTATAAATAAATAAACTTTAAAAAACAAAAACAAAAACATGGAATCTTGAGACCATATTTAATGTAAACACTTCCTAAGGAAGATGCTTAGCTGTAGTGAGGTCAGTGAAAAAAAGAAACGAGTGCAATGTTGATTTAAGTGACTTTTTTTTTGCATTTGTATAGTACTGCACACTTTACAAACTGCTTTTATTTATATTGCCATTAATGACACCCATGGTACATTTCATGTTTTGAAATAATAAATGTTCTTTATTACAGATATAACATGAATTGGTAGACTATCTTAATTGAAAATTGATATTACTGTCATAAATTGGTGATTGTCATAATTTTTTTCTTTTCAAGTATCTAGCCCTCAGACAATTGTGGAATTATTCTTCCAAGAAGTTGCAAGAAAATACATCATAGCCCATCTCTTCTCTCAACCAAAGGCACCTCTGAGCCAAACTGGGTTGAATTGGCCTGAGATGATTACTGCAGTTACCAATTATTTATTGCAGCTTCTGTATCCTTTTATTTAAAAGCCAGTTAGAAGGTTTTTTCTGTCTAAATAGTCGAAGACTCTTCTATTCTCCCTGTATAATGAAATTTTTTAATGAGGTTGAGTGCTATTCCCCCAACAAGAAATAATAATATTTACTATCAGATGTCCTAGTTTTTATTTTCCTCAGGAGTTAGCCAGATTTTATTGGTACACAAATATGTAATACTTAGATCTCTTTTACAACATTATACGTGTATCAGGTATTTATTGAATGGCTCTGTACGTCAGGCACTATGTGGTAGATGCTGGGTGTCCCACGGGCATCAAGAGTATGTGCAATACGCCAGAGTTAGAAGTGATCGTCCAGGGATGAAATACGTGCTTTAGCCCCTAGTTAACTGAGGTCTGAGTTAGGTAACTGGCTTTTAGTGTATAGCCTTTAAACTATATTTGTCTTATATTAAGGTTATATAGTTATGTGGAAAGAACATGTGCTCTAACCCCTTCTCTTTACCTTCTTTTTTAAAAATTAAGTCATTACATGGTGTTTGATGCCCAATATGTATATGATTTAAAGTTTTGCCAAAAAAAAAAAAAAAAAAAAACTCCTTATCCAGTGACTAGATGGCCTAGCAATCCTGGTTGTCTCTTTATGGAATGTTTGATGGCCAATTGTCAGTATGTACAGTTGCAGGTGAGTACTGTTGAATACTTCTGGTTTTGTTTTGGTGTTTGTTTTAGTCTTTATTTTTGAGAGAGATAGAGACAGAGTGCAAGTGAGGGAGGAACAGAGAAAGAGAGAAGGAGACACAGAATCCAAAACAGGCTCCAGGCTTAGCTGTCAGCACAGAGCCCGACACGGAGCTCATGAGCCATGAGTTCATGACCTCGGCTGAAGTCGGATGCTTAACCTCCTGAACCACCCAGGTGCCCCAAATATTTCTGGTTTAGTCGTTCTTTTAAAGAATGGGATTTCTGGAATTTTGAATGTTACCTGCATTTTAATTGGCTGATAAAAAGAGCCACAATAATTTAAACTTGACTTCACCAAAACATACTCCAGAAAATCTCCAGAGAGATTTTCTTTATGTACTTCTCTCTTGACATGTCATTCCTAACATTTTTTTCTAGAGTATCTTGGCTTGTTTTTTAATCCTATTAGGCTCTCTTAAAAAAAAAAAAAAAAAAATTATGTTTATTTATTTTTGAGAGAGAGAGAGCAAGCCGGGGAGGGGCAGAGAGAGAGGGAGACACAGAATTTGAAGCAGGCTTCAGGCTTTGAGCTGTCAGCACACAGCCCAACATGGGGCTCGAACCCACAAACTGTGAGATCAAGATCTGAGCTGAAGTTGGACGCTTAACCAACTGAGACACCCAGGTACCCCCTATTAGGTTCTCTTTATAGTAAAACAAACATAACGTTGTCTTTATATAAATCCTTTACAGGATGGGCACCTGGATAGCTCATTCAGTTAGGCAGTCTGACTCTTGGTTTCAGCTCAGGTCATGATCTCATGGTTCCTGGGTTCATGCCCCGAATCGGGCTCCATGCTGGCAGTGCAGAGCCTGCTTGGGCTTTTCTTTCCCTGTCTGCCCCTCTGTTGCTCACGTGCACTTGCTCTCAAAATAAATAAATAGTTGTTTTTTTTTTTTTTTAGTTTTTTTTTTTGTTTGTTTTGTTTTTTGTTTTTAAGTTGTACAGAGTGTGTGCATACAAGCGTGGGAGGGACAGAGAGAGAATCAGGGCTCGAACTCCAGAAACGGGAGATCATCACCTGAGCTGAAACAAGAGTCCGATGCTTAACCAACTGAGGCACCCAGGTGCCCCGATAAATAAACTTTAAAAAAAAATCCTTTACAGGAATCTAGTCATTGAACCAGTAAATAATAAAGTTGGGAAATTGCTGAATTGGAAAAGCATATGTGTGTTTATGTGTGTTGGTATTATTGAGTTTTGTTCACGTTTTTAAAGTGTGTAACTTAATACAAGAATAGATTAACAGAATTAGATTTTAACTTCTGGATGATTTCAGGAAATACTTTTCTGTTGATTGACCACTATCTTTTCTCCCTCTGTGAAGAGCTTGGGGGTGGTTATCGCATTAAATAGCACTTACTTTCTAATCAGAAAGCACCTTTTATGCCTTTCAGGATTATATTCAACTGCTCCATCCCTGGTGTCAAGTCAACATTGGTTCCTGTCGATTTATGCTGGGACGTTGTTACCTGGTTACAGGAGAAGGACAGAAGGTAAATTGTATTCAAATGGTGAACCTACTTCAGTGCAAAGAGGACAGTTAGTCTCCATCTAACTAGGTGAGGGGGGATGGGGTGGCACAGAATCCTCTAAATAAGGATAAAGACAACTAATGCCAGCAAGAGCCATGTGGGGGTTGTTCAGCTTTCTTGTACTTTTGCAAATTAGTTAGAACATAGGAAAACATGAAGAAGAAAACATTAAAATCCTTTTGCCCCAGGATAAATTTTGTAAATGAAATTTATTACTCGATTACTTTGTTTTTATTACATATTTTTTAAATGTTATGCTGCTTTCTTCCCCCATTATGGTAGTTTATCTAATTTGTTCCCTGACATCCTATTAATGTACATTTTCAGACATGCAGGAAAGTTTAAAGACTTATAATAAACAATCATATACTCACCACTCAAATTCTACAAATATTAACATATTAGTATGCTTATATTAATTTTCTTATTAAAGTTTACCTTTTAATAGCATTTAAGTTAAAAAGTGAGATAAAGAAAAATATTAAATAACGTGTCAGAGGGGTGCCTGGGTGGCTCGGTCGGTTGAGCTTCTGACTTTGGCTCAGGTCATAGTCTCACAGTTCGTGAGTTTGAGCCCCGCGTCAGGCTCTGTGCTGACAGCTCAGAGTCTGGAGCCCACTTTGGATTCTGTGTCTCCCTCTCTCTCTGCGCCTCCCAACTTGTGCTCTGTCTCTCAAAAATTAATAAACATTAAAAAAAAAAAAAAAACTTTAAATAACGTGTCAGAATTTAGAATAGCAGAAAATGTAAATATAGTCAACAGTCTTACTTTTTCTTTTTTGGCTTTCCTTTAGCACCTGAACCCGCACCCACCCACCTTAATTGTTAGCACTTAGAATTGAAACAGTCCATTATAAGTCATTTTGTATCCTTTTACTTCTCCAGGCTCTCCAATGCTTCCGCCAGGCAGCATCTGAAGTGGGCAAAGAGGAATTCCTGGATCGCTTGATTCACTCAGAGGATGGGGAGATTGTATCCACCCCCAGGATGCAGTATTATGATAAGGTACATTGTGGCTTGGTTTGGTCTTTCTTACCTGTGTAAAAATGTATCTGAAATAATGGCTTTGGTATTGGGGGAGAAAAATGTGAAAATTAAGTCATTCCCGGGGCACCTGGGTGGCTCAGTCGGTTAAGCATCCGACTTCGGCTCAGTCATGATCTCGCGGTTCATGAGTTCGAGCCCCGCGTTGGGCTCTGTGCTGACCGCTCAAAGCTTGGAGCCTGTTTCAGATTCTGTGTCTCCCTCTCTCTCTCTGACCCTCCCCCGTTCATGCTCTGTCTCTCTCTGTCTCAAAAATAAATAAACGTTAAAAAAAAATTAAGTCATTCCCTGAAATTCCAAAAGAAGAGAAATGAATTTGCCTTGAGAAATTTAAAGAAATGTCTATTTTAATGAAACTGGTAAATGTTTTTAACTTCAGTGAAATTCCCATTGTGATACCATTTTATTAGCCAAGTCATCACTAGAATTTTATTAATATCAGTCTTGCCGATATCTCAAAGAATTAACTTGAATGTTGTATTCAGCCTTAATTTACGATTTGGCCCTCCTCTTCTGGCCTTTTTTGCTCTGGTCACTCAGTTGTTGCAAGGGTGGCCTATTATTATCTCATGCAAGCCAAGCACACAGTCTGCCCTTCAAGACCCTTCTACCTGCTGTTCCCCTTTTTCCAAATAGTCAAACCTCAAGCCCTTGTTTCATTGAGATGTCTGTGCATTTGTCACCACCTCAGGGAGTTCCTCTCTGTCTCCCCGTGTAGAATAGCTGTGGTGCTCGCGGGCTGCGTGCTGACCTGTACCACCCCCCCCCCACGTGCAGATTGAGGCACTGTGAGCAGTCTCTGCCCTTGCCATCCTTTATTATTTTCCTCATAACATTTAACCATGCTTGTTGTCATATTTTGGGTATCTATTTGTTGTTATCTGAGTTCCCCACCAGAAAGTAAAGGCAGGCTTAACTACTTTGTTCATTGCTGGTTAAAGAGATAAAATTCTTTTTTTTTTTTAATGAACTCTACACCCAATGTGGGACTTGAACTCATGACCCCAAGATCAGGAGTCGCGTGCTCTACCGACTGAGCCAGCCAGGCACACCAAGATAAATGAAATAGATTTGTAACTCTTAATAACCTTCCCCATCCTACTAATGGGAAAATTATTTTGAATTCTAAGGATTTTTTTAAGGGTTTTGTTTTGTTTTATTGGGGGGGGGTGGCACACAGATGAATGAGGGGCAGGGAAAGAGAGCATCCCAGGACGGACAGAGGGAGAAAGGGAAAGAGAGAAGTGGGGCTCAGCCAGTGTGGGACTCCAACTCACAAACTGTGAGATCATGACCTGAGCCGAGGTCAGATGCTTAACTACTGAGCCACTCAGGTGCCCCAAGATACGCCTATTTTTTTTCTTAATGATCTCCACACCCAATGTGGGGCTCGAACTCATAACCCTGAGATTAAGAGTTGCATGCTCCACCAACTAAACCAGCCAGGCCCTCTGAATTCTGAGGATTTTTAATCTGAGACTAGATAGATTTGAGGGATTGATAAATCCCCTGAAATTGTGTGCAAAATGTTGCTTGTATTTTTTCTGTGGAGAAGCTCCATAGCTTTCATCAGAAGAAACTTACTGATTCAAAACACATGAAGAATCACTGCTCCAAAAAATGCAAAAAAAAAAAAAAAAAAGACTTAAGAATCACTGCTCTAGTGAACCCCAAAGTGGGCCTTGGGAAGAGAATACTCACAGAAGAATTAAATTAAGATGTGCTAATGTTTAATAGAAAGATCAACCTGGGGCGCCTGGGTGGTTCAGTCAGTTGAGCATCACACTGCCACTCAGGGCATGATCTTGTGGTTCGAGAGTTTAAGCCCCACGTCAGACTTGTTATTTCACTGCTGTCAGTGCAGAGCCTGCTTAGGATCCTCTGTCCCCTTCTCTCTCTGCCCCTCCCTGGCTCATGCGCTCTCTCTCAATAATTAACATTTAAAAATATGTATATAAGGATCAACGCTGGTTGATCCCTGGTGCCCTTATTTGGACCTATTACCAGATGGTCGTTTATCATTTAGTCTCAAAGCAGGTGTCTGAAAGAGTGACGGTGTCACAGCTGGGGTGGGGCACATAGTGGCACCTACACTCCTGTATTTCATTTTAGTAGATTATGTTTGATTGGTTAAATTAATTTGCACATTATATTGCTTAATTTTAATGAAAATCACCTTCACAATTTTTAAAAATTCCTTCAAAAACCTAGATTAAGAAAGTACAAGCAGGGGCACCTGAGTGGCTGGATCAGTTGAGCATCTGACTTCAGCGCAGGTCACGATCTCACATTTTGTGGGTGCGAGCCCCTCATCAGGCTTTCTGCTGGCAACGTGGAGCCTGTTTCAGATTCTGTCTCCCTCGCTCTCTGCCCCTCCCCCCACTCATGCGCTATCAAAATAAACATTTAAAAAAAAAAAGTACAAGCAAATGAGGACAAAATAGGGCTGACACTTCTGCCTTTGATCAGCCATATGGGAAGGTAAAAACAGTGACAGTCTATAATCAGGTTTGATAAGAATCAGCTGATAACAGTTGAACTTCTCAGGAATGCTATTTTAAAATAAATGTACCTTGAAATAAAATTTCAATTTAAGATACTATGAAACCATGAAAAGTATCAAGGTATTAAACATCCTACTTACTTGTGGTGGAGCGTAAATTGGTGTCAACCACTTTGAAAAACTGCCAGTGTCTACTGGCTGCAGTCATTGACATATACCCTCTGACCCAGTAATTCCAGTTCTAGATCTACCCAGAAACATGTACGTATTTACCAAAAGAGATGTGCAGTTACGTTCCAAGCAACGTATTCATAACACTCGTACACTAGAAACCCAAGTGTCCATTGATAGAATGGATCGTTAAATTACGGTATATTCTTTGAATGGAATACAGTATCAGTGAAAGGAACTACTGCATGTAATAACAGATCAGCCTTATAAACGTGTTAAGCAAAATAAGGCAGACACACAAAAGAATTCATACCATAAGATTCTGTTTCATGAAATTAAAAACAAAACCAGTACAAGTCAGTAGTGGCTGGAAGGAGTCACATGGGAGCTTTGGAGTACTGCCATAACACAATTCTTAATTTAGGTGCTTGTTAAATGGATATATTTACTTTGTGAACATTCAATTAGCTACATACCTAGGATTTATGTACATTTCTAAATATGTTCTTTCAGTGGAAAGTATGAAAAACTAAGCACCTGAAAGATAAATGTGTTTTATACTGTTAATAAAAGAATAAGTACTAATAAAGATGATTTTAAACTGTTTTTTATCTTTATCTTCTATACATTTAGTTTTATATGTATGTATTAGACAGTTGTGTGTATATAAGTAAATACATGTGCACAGGTCTAGGAGAGTATGCACATTGGTTTTTTTTAAGATTTTTTTTTAATGTTTATTTTTGACAGAGAGAGAGAGAGAGAGACGGAGCATGAGCAGGGGAGGGGCAGAGAGAGAGGGAGACACAGAATCTGAAGCAGGATCCAGGCTCTGAGCGGTCAGCACAGACCCTGATGCGGGGCTCGAACTCACAGACTGTGAGACCATGACCTGAGCTGAAGTCGGATGCTCAACCGACTGAGCCACCCAGGCGCCCCATGCACAGACATTGTTAATAGGGTGGACAGTCAGATAAGTTTGAAGAGCACTGTTCTGTCTTGTTTTAAAAATGGGTTATGTCAAACATCATTCTCTTTAGGGTTTTATAAGGCTATGGCGGCAATTTATTTATTGGGCTTTAAATTCGTCTATGACCTAAACAGTAGGAAAAGTTAGTGAAATTGCCAACCAATACTTACTGAGAGCCCTAAACACTGAGGATGGAGCTGTGAACAAAAAGATCAATAGGAAATTTTACAGTAAGTGTGTTGATGGTAGAATCTAAAGGAAAGTCTTTTTTTTTATTGTGTTTATTTATTTTAAGTAATCTCTACACCTAACGTGGGTGGCCACCAACTCACAACCCCAAAATCAAGAGTTACATGCTCTTCTAACTGAGCAAGACAGTTCTCCCTGAAGGAAAGTCATAAATATTAACCAAATAGTCCTGTCTTGTAGTCAGTATCTTTGATCTTAACTAGTTGTCTTTCTGATTGTTTTAAATCCTCTTTCAGTTTGAAGTGCACTACCATATTAATTTTCATGGACACTCTCTCTATTTCTCTAGGTTTTGCGTCTACTAGATGTTATTGGTTTGCCTGAGCTGGTTATTCAGTTGGCCATGTCAGCAATAACCGAAGCAGGGGATGATTGGAAAAGTCAGGTAAGAACTAACTGTAATCTAGTTATTTCCCTTTAGATTGGTCCTGGATGTAGTATTTCAATTTCTACTCTTCTTTTCCCCCTATATTTGATATTTAGGCTACTTTAAGGACATGCATTTTCAAACATCATTTGGATTTGGGTCACAATAGCCAAGCATATGAAGCCTTAACCCACATTCCTGATTCCAGCAGGTAGTCAATCCTAGTCTTTTTTTAGAGAAGACAGTTTACCAGCTCTATTTAATTCACTGAGACAGTTTGCCTTCACTCCTTTTTTTGCCTTCTAGGCGGTTAGATTGTCTGCGGCAGCTGGTGGTAGTTCTTTGTGAACGCTCACAGCTACAGGATCTTGTAGAGTTTCCCTATGTGAATCTGCATAATGAGGTAATTTTACGTGTCCACTGCTGACTGGACACAGCTGTGGTGGTTGTTACGCTAGCTGCTTTGAAATCTGATTGCTTCCCCTTCCTTAGGTTGTGGCAATAATTGAATCACGTGCACGAGCCGTGGACCTTATGACTCACAATTACTATGAACTCCTCTATGCCTTTCACATCTATCGCCACAATTACCGAAAAGGTGAGCGGTTGAAGCCGACAGTCTTTGTTGGGGGCAAACTTAGAGTTTAGTCATGTTTACAAAAATACTGTTAGACTTATGTAATTTTTACCTTATTTTTACTATTGAATGAGTGTTCTCTACAAGCATTTGGGGAAATTATATTTAATTACAAGATTGGCTTCACCCCTTTGAAGATTACCAGCTAGACTTAAAGAGATGCACTTATCCCATTCTAGAACATTCTTGAGGTATTTCCAGCGAGATGTCATTCCGTCTATATCTTCTGTCTGATTTTAAGACAAACTAACTTTTTTACTAGAGGCGTCTTGAATTCTTGTGGCTGGTTATGACTTCTTGTGCCAGCTTGCTATTGGCCTTTTCTTATTTTTGTTGATTCTTTTGAAAATAAGTTATGGACATCATTATCTCATGCATAGTTAAGATGTATCCTAAGGACAGTTTCTTATTTAATTTCAATACAATTATTAGATTAAGGAAATACAACTAATTTCATGAATTAAATGTAAATATAATACTATTGGGATTTTTTAAAGTTTATTTTGAGAGAGAGAGCATGCGTGTAAGAAGGGAGAAGGGAGAGAGAGAATCCCAAGCAGGCTCTGCACTCACAGCGCAGAGCCCAATATGGGGCTCAATCTCAGGAACTGTGAGATCATGACCTGAACCGAAATCAAGAGTCAGATTCTCAGCCCACTGAGCCACCCACAGGCCCCTATCATGATTATTTTTATAGCACATTCCTCCTATACCATCCTTACCCCCTGGTCTAGAATCACAATATTTCAGGGCGCCTAGGTGGCTCGGTTGCTTGGGCATCCAACCCTTGATTTCAGCTCAGGTCATGATCTTGCGGTTTGTGAGTTTGAGCCCCACATCTGGCTCTGCAGTGACAGTACAGGGCCTGCTTGGGATTCTCTCTCTCCCTCTCTCTGTCTCTCCCCCACTCTCACTCTGTCAAAATAAATAAACTTAAAAAAAAAAAATAGAATCAGAGGCATCTGGGTGGATTGTCGGTTAAGCGTCTGACTTCAGCTCAGGTCATGGGTTCAAGCCCCACGTCAGGTTCTGTGCTGACAGATCAGAGCCTGGAGTCTCCTTCAAATTCTGTGTCTCCCTCTCTCTCTGCCCCTCTCCCACTCATGTTCTGTCTCTCTCTGCCTCTCAAAAAAAAAAAAAAAAAGGTTAAAAACAGAATCACATATTGCATATTTGTCATGTCTCTTTAGTATCCTTTAATCTGGAGCCCTTCTTTTGGCCTTAATTTGCCCTTGGTGTCATTGATATTTTTGAAGAGTACAAGCCAGTTATTTTTGTAGAATGTATCTTAGTTTGGATTTGTATGATGACTAATGAAGACTCTATCAGAACAGCTAAAATGAGCATAGCATAATGTATAAAGGAGTTGAATCACTGTGTTGTACACCTGAAACTAATGTGGCATTGTGTCCACTATACTTAAATAAAGAGATTTAAAAGAAAAAAAAATTATGGGACACCTGGGTGACTTGGTTAAGCATTGGACTCGATTTCAGCTGAGTTCACGATCTCCCGGGTCAAGGAGATCAACCCCTGCCTGCATCTGGCTCCCTGCATTTGCTGACAGCACAGAACCTGCTTGGGATTCTCTCCCTTCCCCTCTCCCCCTCTCCCCCTCCTCTTCCCCCTGCTCACACAGGCACACACACCCTCTCACTCTTTCTCAAAATAAATAAACATTAAAAAAAATTTGAGCCTTGGAGGCTTAAAAAAAATTAGTCTTTGAGACAGGAAAAAAAAAAAAGAACAGCTAAAATGAAGGGATTACATGTCTATTAGAAGATCTTATTTTACAAGATCACCATTGTGGTCCCCCTTTGGAAATGGTAACATTTTTATACCATTTTCACTCAGAAAACTTTTAATAAGGTTTCTTGCTGATTTTCATTGGCAAGAATAGATGGAAGTAATTTGTAGACATGCTCTTAATTTTCCTAATGGTAAAACATGTGTGTATTACTTATCTCCTTGACCCATACAGAGAAATATAGGTGATTAAGTACCGCTCCCTGTTTGCGTTTATAGTTACAACATCCATTACATCAACTTGGTTAAGACCAGTTTAGCCTGATTAATGTCCAGGTCTTTCTGAAGCAAGGCTTGTTCTTCTAACAAAATGTCTTACATATGGCAGGCACTCAGAAACATTTGTTGGGGAGAAAAAGTCAATTAACTTCAATTTAAATAAAATCGTATAAACTTTAAAACTTGGAATGAAAAATAGTTTCATTTGAAAACTAAAAGATGTTTTTAATGTCCTTTGATTTCTGGAGTCACATGCTGTCTCAGAACAAGGTGTTCCTCAGTATCTCATTCAACCTGTGTAACTAAAGTTTTATAAAAATAATCTGTTCTTGAGCAGAGCATCCAAACATTTCTTGGTCTCATGGTGTGGAATTAGGTAACAATGTGGCTGAAAGTAGCCTTCTAAACTAGTCTTCTGTACTGTCTGGGAATGTAGTATCTAAAAGTCAAAAATCGGGGCACCTGGCTGCCTCAGTTGGTAGAGCTTGGGACTTTTGATGTCAAGATAGTGAGTTATCACAAGCCCCACATTGGATATAGAGATTACTTTCTGAATGAATGAATGAATGAATGTCAGAAATAATATTTACATGATCTTTTTTCTTTTTTTTTATTGTAGTAAAATACATATAAGCTTTACTAACATAACCACTTTTAGTATACGGTAATGCTAAGTGCATTCACATTACATGTAACCAATGTCCAGAACTTTTCATCTTGCAAAATGAAAACACTATACTCATTAAACAACAGCTTCCTATTTCCACTTCCTGCAGCCCTTGGCAACCATCATTCTACTTTCTGTCCATATGAATTTGGCTACTGGAATCATATAGTATTTTGTGTGTGTGACTGGCTTTTTTAAGTTTGTTTATTTTGAGAGAGAGATCAAGTGCAGGAGGGACAGAAGGGGGCAGGGAGGGAGAGAGAAAAATCCCAAGCAGGCTCTGCACTGTCAGTGCGAGTCTGATGTGGGGCTCAAACTCACCAGCTGTGAGAACATGACCTGAGTCAAAGTCGGACACTTAACCAATTCAGCCACCCAGGCACCCCTTTTGACTGGCTTATTTCACTTAGCATAATATCTTCAAGGTTCATCCATATTGTAGCATGTAACTTCTTTTTGAAAAAAAATTTTTTTTAACATTTATTTATTTTTGAGAGACAGAAAGAGACAGAGCATGAGCAGGCGAGGGGCAGAGAGAGACAGGGAGACACAGAATCCGAAACAGGCCCCAGGCTCTGAGCTGTCAGCACAGAGCCCGATGCAGGGCTCGAACCCACCAACTGTGAGATCATGACCTGAGTTGAAGTCAGACACTTAACCGACTGAGCCACCCAGGCGCCCACATGTAACTTCTTTTTAAGACTGAACAATATTTCATTATATATATATATCACATTTTGTTCATCCATCAGTGGATGCTTGGATTGCCATCATCTTTTGGATAATATGAGTAAAGGCTGCTATGAACAAGGGCATACAAATATCTCCTCAAAGCCCTGTTTTCCGTATTTGGACTATATGTCCAGGAGTGAAATTGCTGGATCACAAGGTAATCCCATTTTTAATTTTTTGAGGAACTGCCAATACTGTTTTCCATAGCAGGTACAGCAATTTACATTCCCACCAGCAGTGTAAAGCAGTTTCAGTTTTTCCACATCCTCACCAACACAGGATTGTGTGTGTGTGTGTGTGTGTGTGTGTGTGTGTGTGTGTGTGTGGTTTTTTTTAATGTTTGTTTATTTTTGAGGGAAAGACAAAGCATGAGCAAGGGAGGGGCAGAGAGTGAGGGACACACAGAATCCGAAGCAGGCTCCAGGCTCTGAGCGGTCAGCTCAGAGCCCAACGCAGGGCTTGAACTCACGGACCGTGAGATCATGACCTGAGCTGAAGTTGGACACTCAGCCGACTGAGCCACCCAGATACCCCAGGATTTTTTGGGGTTTTAAGTTAAACTCAATCCTGTTTTAAATTTTATTATTTGATTAGTATAACAGATTCTCTAAAACACATTTTTTTAATATTTTATTTTTTAAGTAATCTCTACACCCAACATGGGGCTTGAATTTACAACCCCAGGATTAAGAGTCACATACTCTTCGGGCAGAGCCAGTCAGGCGCCCGTCTAAAACACGTTTTTGAAGTTCTGATGTCTGACTTATTATTGCCTCCTAGCTGGTACAGTGATGTTTGAGTATGGAATGCGTCTTGGCAGAGAAGTTCGAACTCTGCGGGGACTTGAGAAGCAAGGCAACTGTTACTTGGCCGCTGTTAACTGTTTACGACTTATTCGTCCAGAATACGCGTGGATCGTCCACCCAGCATCTGGTGCAGTGGTATGAAAACTTTCCATCTTGGAGTTTGGAGATCATTTGGCTTATTAGCGTTGGTCCTTTTGAAACTGGTTTGGTCCTTTAGAAAACATCACCTCATTTTGCTTCATTTAAAATTTCTGCTGGGATATTTGTGAACTTACCTATTTTTGCAACAATTCGGTTCTGTATTACTACCCCTTTAGTTCTCAAGTTTAGAATTATTATAGGAAGAAGTATTGCAGTGTGGTTTTGGAATTAGACCTAACTTCAAGCAGATTACTTAATGTTTTGGTGTCCAGTTACCCTTTTGCATAAAATAGGGATGATGATGATGATGTCTACCTTGTAGGATTTGGGGGGTGTTAAATGAGATCATTCATGTAGATTGCTTAGAACAGTGACAGTGCCTGACCTGCAAAAAGTGCTCAGCAAATGGTCACTGCTTCTATTTCAGTCATTTTTGTTAATTAAATCTACAATTACTGTTTTAAAGAATGTGCACTTTGAGTTTTTCTTGTCATGCTGATGGGGTCATATATGCACAGCTACTTGTGCTGTGTATAGTTCCTGCATTTACTAGGCTGTTTCCTGGGGTTAGGGCTGGAGAATATAACTCTGGAACCAAGGAAAGTCAAGTCATTTATATGGGGGTTAAATCCATGTCCTTAGACCCAATAACATGTTAGAGCTAAGTTGGCCAACTTGGCAAACAACTCCTGTGTCTGATAGTTACAGTACCTTTGTAAGAAGAGCTGTGCTGGTTGAAATAAACATAATTTATGTGGAGAGAATTTAAGCATGAGAGCTCTGGATCAGTTAATGATCTCAAAATACAGCTGACCCTTGAACAACACAAGTTTGAACTATACAAGTCCACTTATACACAGCTTTTGTTAGTAAATACAATAACGTAAATGTATTTTCTCATGATTTTTTTGATTTGCTCCAGCTCATTTCATTGTAAAAATATAGTACATAGTACAGATAACATACAAAATCTATGTTAGTCGACTGTTTATGTTATTGGTAAGGCTTCTGGTCATCAGTAGGCTATTAAGTTTTGGGGCGAGTCAGAAGTTATATGCAGATTTTCAACTGTACAGGGGTTTGGCGTCCAACCCCCACATTGTTCAAGTGTCAACTGTACTAACTTTTCACATTTAAGCACTTGTTTTCTCTTTACAGTGTGATCGCCCTGGCGCGTCCCCTAAGAGGAATCATGATGGAGAATGCACAGCTGCTCCAAGTGAGTTGGACATCTCCCGCGGATTCTTTGCTGGACAATAATTATATTGTTATGTTACAGTATTATTTGTATTAAATGTGTGTTTTTGTATAGTAGTTGTAAATTATGTACAGTACTGTAAAAATATTGTGAAGTTCCTTCTTTTACCTTATTTTCAAGATTTTAATCTGCTAGAAGTTGGCTGGCAGCTCTTGGAAAACTTCGTATGGCTGCACAAGAAATGAAGATGCTCGAAAGAGAGTGCTTGTTTTTGTTGCTTGCTGTATTTGAATCAGCTTAGTGTCAAACTTGTTTTATCGGGCTCCTTGCCTATTACCATGGAGGCATTGTATTGCTTCTTATTTTTTTTAATTTTTTTTTTCAACGTTTTATTTTATTTTTGGGACAGAGAGAGACAGAGTGTGAACGGGGGAGGGGCAGAGAGAGAGGGAGACACAGAATCGGAAACAGGCTCCAGGCTCTGAGCCATCAGCCCAGAGCCCGACGCGGGGCTCGAACTCACGGACCGCGAGATCGTGACCTGGCTGAAGTCCGACGCTTAACCGACTGCGCCACCCAGGCGGGCATTGTATTGCTTCTTAAAAAGCCTGGGCTCCAGAGTTGGACACACCTGGTTATAATTCTGCCTTTCTCACTGTGGGCATGTTCCTTTCATACTGATGTAGATAACTGCATCTCAGGGTTGTAAGAGTTAAAGGAAATTCTGTGGAAAGTACCTTGTAAGCATCTTCTCAACTGCAGCTGTTATTTGAGTACTTTGATTTGGCTCAGCTGCATGCTGGACACGGCTATTGCTTTATTTTTATTTTTAATTTTTTTTTTCTAACGTTTATTTATTTTTGAGACAGAGAGAGAGACAAAGCATGAACGGGGGAGGGTCAGAGAGAGGGAGACACAGAATCCGAAACAGGCTCCAGGCTCTGAGCTGTCAGCACAGAGCCCGACGCGTGGCTCGAACTCACGGACCACGAGATCATGACCTGAGCCGAAGTTGGCCGCTTAACCAACTGAGCCACCCAGGCGCCCCCTGTTGCTTTATTTTTAAGTTCACTTTTATGGAGCCCTGTGTTTTCCCTCTAGTGCCTTTGGAATTGACACTGAATTCATGTTTAGTGGAAATTGATAGACTGAGTTAATAGGCACTGATGAGACACACTTCCTTTGTACTTTGGGAATTGAAAACATTTTTCTTTGGCTTCTAGCCAATCGGCAGATTGAAATTCTGGAACTGGGAGACCTGGAAAAAGAGTGTTCCTTGGCCCGAATCCGCCTCACTCTGGCTCAGCATGACCCGTCAGCAGTTGCAGTTGCAGGTAGGAATGAGGCATTCTGGGAGCACTGGCAGCATGCTTCGCTTCAGGCCGGGCGGTGGACACAGTAGGCTAGACTGGCCAGAGCCTCTCACTCTTCCTCTGAGATGCTCATACCAGGGGCGGCTTTGGGGCTTTGGGTCATCCACATACACCATTGTTTGCAGTAAAAAGCTCTTTTCCATTTTCACAGGAAGTTCATCAGCAGAGGAGATGGTCTCTCTCTTGGTTCAGGCTGGCCTTTTTGACACTGCCATATCCCTCTGTCAGACTTTTAAGCTTCCCTTGACGCCAGTCTTTGAGGGACTTGCTTTCAAGTATGTATGAAATTGTCTTTCCATGGTCTTCATTTTCTTTCTTTCTTTTTTTTTAACGTTTATTTTTGAGAGAGAATGAGTTGGGGAGGGGCAAAGAGAGAGGGGGACAGAGGATCTGAAGCAGGCTGCACACTGTCAGCACAGTACCTAAGCCAGTAGTGCTTTAAAGAAATGCTTTTGTCTAGTCTACCACAGTGATTTTTATAATTTCTTTTAATTATGATTTTTTTTAATCTTGATTTATAGCTTCTCTTGAGAACTCAAAAAACCTGGCATTCCTAGGCCTACATTCCCACAGGACAGTAGATAATGTGGCGTCAACAGTGGGGTCCATTTTAGAAAAGGCATGTATTCAATCCTTTAGGCCCCTGTAAGCATTATTAAAAAGTACTTTTTATTGAAGTAACCTTGTACCTAAATATTAGTCAAGTAGTTTGTGAATTGGAAATATTTTTTAAGCTTTCAGAATTTTTCCCTTGGAAGTAAATTCTCTCTTAACACTTACCAATGGCCTTGTGGGTCCTCCAGTTATGTGGCTGTAAGGAGAGGAAAGAGCCCGTATTCTTCAGTAGTGAATTCAGCAGCAGACCAGAGCTAAAGTTATCACCTTATCTCTAGTTTTGGTAACAAAATAATGTGATTGTTTTCAGCAGATTAGTTTATGGCGTGTGGAACCATTTTCGTTGCAGATGCATCAAGTTGCAGTTAGGGGGCGAGGCAGCCCAAGCAGAAGCCTGGTCCTGGCTAGCAGCCAATCAGCTCTCATCAGTCATCACCACTAAGGAGTCCAGGTACAGCTCTAGTGCTCCTCTGCCCCAAAGGGCTTACCTTCCAAACACTTCCCCTAGTGCCCAATTCATGTCTACCTGAATGCACTTCAGTTTCTTTAGAATCCTTCTCTAACCCTAACCCTCAGTAAAATTCCCTTCCTTGAATCGCATTTACAATTTGTATTACACAACTTTAGAATTGGGGCATTTAACGATTTGGCAGTCCTCTGACATTAGTTTTCAACCCCTAAATTAGCATACCAATATCACTACTAAAATACAGATCTATTGCCCTCATTTTCTAAAGCAGAACTTCTGCATGATTCTAATGCTTGATCGGGTTTGGAAACAGTGATGTGAGCCTATTTCCTTGTTTTAGAAATCCGTGACAAAGAAGTTAAATGAATTGTGTAGTTGAGTAAAGATGTGATTAGTGGGAGAGATACAATCCATGTCATTTGGTTTCTAGTACTACCCCTAAGTCACATTGACCCTAATGATATTAGTTGCCATGTAGTTATATTTTCAGTTCAGTTGTGAGCTTCTAAAGATTTTTTTTTCTCCTTGTAAATAGATGCTTTGAATGGCGCTGTAAATATCTGTTAAGAATCTGGAACTCATTAGTCCTTTCTGCTTTTATCAAGTGCTACAGATGAAGCATGGAGACTATTATCAACTTATCTGGAAAGGTACAAAGTTCGGAATAACTTATATCACCACTGTGTAATCAACAAGCTCTTGTCTCATGGAGTACCTCTACCTAATTGGCTAATAAACAGTTACAAGGTAAGTGGTATCTTAACTCGTATAGAGTAAGAAGCTGGTCGTTATCAGTATGAATAACTTCATAAGATGATTAAAAAGTAGAGGTGATAATTTATGGAAACATACTGACATATACTTTGGGCAACTTCTTAAAGTTAGCTAAAAACACTAAGAACAGCTGAACTTGAATTCTGTATGAAGTACTGGGTGTTTAGAATTAAAGTTCTACAGGTTAGTGATTAAGTTCATGCCTGCTTGTGTGCTCAACTGAACAATGACTATATGCATGACACAGTATTTACTGTTCATTACGCAAAAAATTCACAGGAGTGAGTGGAGTTGTTTTCAAAACTGCAGCAGGGTTTGAGTTTTATCAAAATTGGGTTTTTGGAATGCCTGCATCAGAATTATTTGGGTAGTGGGCTTCTTCAAAATACAGATTCCTGAGCCCCATTCCAGACTTAGAGAATCAGGTTATCTGGAGCCAGGATCTGGGATCTATATTTTAACAAGCTCCTAATTTGAAATAATGCATGCTTAAGTGTGAAAGCTATATCTGAAATACATAAAGTGGAATAGGGAAAGAGAGAAGGTAATGCTTAAAATCAGGAAAACTGATCTTTTTTTTTCTTTTTGGGTTTTGTTGTTGTTGTTAAATTAGAAAGTAGAAAAGCAGCTAAGATGATGAAAGTTACAAATGTGATCATATCAGAATATGGAAAGCATAATTACATAGTTAGTAGAGCCCTTCCAAACTGAGGTTGTTTTCACTTTTGTTTCACCCTGAGTTGAAAAGATTTAATTCAGGTACTGAAAGTTGGTAATTCTTTTAACTTCTTTTGCATTTGTCATTCATATATTTCTGGGAATTAACGTGAATATATCATCTCTTCAGTACTCAGCATTTCTGAGAAGGTTTGTTGACTTTTACTACTACTGTGGACACTGAAGTAGAAAAATAATAAAATGTGTCTTAGATTACAAAACAGGGCAGGAAGACCACTTAACAGATAAAGTCTTACAAGGTACCCAGAAGTAATTGGGCTCTAAGGAATCCAACCCTTGTCCCAGGATAAGTAAACCAAGATGCTCATTTATTTATATTGAGAAGTATAAATCCCAGGGAATTAGACACTCTGCATCCTTTGGTCACTGCCCAGGTAAGATGGAAATAGGTAGATGTTCTTAATCTCTGACTCTTTACAGAAGGTCGATGCCGCTGAGTTGCTCCGTTTGTACTTAAATTATGACCTTTTAGAAGAAGCTGTGGATTTGGTTTCAGAATATGTAGATGCTGTATTGGGGAAAGGACATCAGTACTTTGGAATTGAGGTAGGCGGCATGCATACGTGTTTCTGTATTATCACTCTAAAAAAGTCAGGATGTGAAAGTAGATTGAGCTATAGAATAGTGGATTTACCCTTTACTATTTGTAGTTACACGATTAGTTATTTCGTTTTTGTTGTTTTTTAAGATTTTATTTTTCGGGTGCCTGGGTGGCTGAGTCAGTTGAGTGTCCAACTCCTGATTTCAGTTCATTTCATGATTTGACAGTTCATGGGATCGAGCCTCCCATCAGCTCTGAGCTGCCAGCTTGGGATTCTCTCTCTCTCTCTCTCTCTCTCTGTCTCTCTGACCCTCACCCACTTGCATGCATTTGCACACTCTCTGTCTCAAAATAAAGAAACTTTAAGAAAAAAAAAAAGTGGGTTTTTTTTTAATTTTTTTTTTTTAACGTTTATTTATTTTTGACACAGAGCATGAACAGGGGAGGAGCAGAGAGAGAGGGAGACACAGAATCTGAAACAGGCTCCAGGCTCTGAACTGTCAGCACAGAGCCCGACGCGGGGCTCGAACTCACGGACCGTGAGATCATGACCTGAGCCGAAGTCGGACGCTTAACTGACAAAGCTACCCAGGCGCCCCAAAAAAGGTTTTATTTTTAAGTAATGTTTACACCCAGCATGGGGCTCAACTCACAACCCCAAGATTAAGAGTTGCATGCTTCACCAACTGAGCCAGCCAGGAGTCCTCACGACTAGTTTTCCTTATAATCAGGAACTGGCACTGTAGGATTTCCCAGTTTCCTGTTTATAAAATGGAAATACATTTCATTTTTCTCCATCAAAGGAACGTAGCTTTAGTTAGTATTTAGAGGAAAGAGGTAATTAAGAACAAAATGCTATTTTCTGTGTTCCAAAACTGTGCTGAATTTCTGCAAGTGTTTTCTCGTTTAATCCTTACAGCCACCTATGGGAGATTGTTTTGCCCCCCCCCCCTTTTTTTTAAACCCACAAAGAAACAGAGGTTCAAAGGTTAAGTAAGTTGCCAAAGCTCACACAGATGGTAAATGGAAGAGCCAGGTCTAAAATCTGGGTCTACAAAGCCAAGCTCTTAAACTCTCAGAAAAGTATTCAGAACTTTGAAAGGTGAGCTTTCCTTTTCCAAACTTTTCTTTCCAGTTAATTTGAATCTATATTTCAGACTGCAAATAGAAGCATTCATTGACAATTTAGAGTTTTATTGAGTGTATTTTTCCTTGATAGGCCTTAGGGTTACTTTAAGATAAGAGGTGAATTTAAAAATACATTTGGGGGCGCCTGGGTAACTCAGTTGGCTAAGCATCCAACGTTGGCTCAAGTCATGATCTCATGGTTTGTGGGTTGGAGCCCTGCGTCGGGCTCCATGCTGACAGCTCAGAGCCTGGAGCCTACTTCAGAATCTGTCTTTCCCTCTCTCTCTCCCTCCCTTCCTCCCTCTCTCTCTCTCTCTCTCTCTCTCTCTCTCTCAAAAAAAAAAATTTAAAAAATAAAACATTAAAAAAATTTTTACATACATTTGATTTCACTAAGAAAAGGACAAGTTTCCCAGTTGAAAAGAGAAGCGAGGGGGTGGGGGTGGTACAAATGTGTGTCTGTGTACATGTACATACATACACACACAATTTCTTACTGTGAAAAAAAATTACTAGTTTATGTTGTCCAAACCTATGAAACTACCCAGAAGAAATGGTCCACTTTTGAGATTTTCTTCAAATAGAAGATATTTTTCTTTCCAGTTTCCATTGTCTGCAACAGCTCCAATGGTGTGGCTCCCATACTCTTCTATTGACCAGCTTCTCCAGGCTCTGGGAGAGAACAGTGCCAACAGTCACAACATTGCTGTAAGTCAGTCCTTTCATGAGGCGGGGCAGGTGTCTTTTATAAGCCCTTGCACTAGCACTCCCACCTGAAGCTGGCTCTTCAGCTCTCAAGGATTAAGGGGAGAACAGAAAACATTTGTTGCCCTTAACATGCTGCTCCAATCTCTTTATAAAATGATTAGTTAAATCACATGTAGCCTCTCCGGTTCTGAGAAGATAGCCAGTAATGCATTTATTAAAATACTGGTGTGATTTGCATGTTTAGAAAATTCATTAGAACAGGAGTGGGATAGTGTGTGTGAACAGTGGAATCCAATTTTATCAGTAGAATCACAGAACAGACTCCGGTACTGAATGTTGAGTAAGGGAAGCAGAGTGGCGGACATCTTCATTAGGGGGAAGCTAGTTGGTGAAGTCAAAGTGATGACTAACTTCAGTCTTTTTTTAGTCCTTGACCTATTCTGTAACGATTCCCTTCTTTGCTCCTCCAGCTGTCCCAGAAAATACTTGACAAATTGGAGGACTACCAGCAAAAAGTTGATAAAGCAACACGAGATTTATTATATCGTCGGAACTTGTGATCTGGATGATTGCCTAGCTTTTGTAACCGCTTGGTGCCTCTTAGGGCTTAAGACTTTACCCTACAGGAACCCTGGATTCCAGGACAATTTTTATACCTGCAAATGGTGTGTGCAACATCGAGTCTGCATCCTGCACAAGAGAAGAGGGCAGATGAGTCACAGAACCTGTGCTTGCTGGCGGTGCTAACACACAATTTCTGGTTCTCAACCTTGGTCTCAAACAGCTGCTTTTGTATATGATTCACAAGCTTTTTTAGAGTTTCTATTTTTTTAAACAACCGAAGACATTCTTTATCTGCAAATTGAAACCCACCCTCACTTGCCACAGTAGCTGATGGTGGTGGTTGGTTGTGGCCAACCACTGGACGCAGCCACTACAGACCCTTTCATTCTTCCTGCCACTGTCTGTATTTCAGTGGAATTATTTTGGTCCAGAACTGACATGTATTTTCTGTATTGCAAACAGAGGCTAATGATTTTGCATACTCTTTTCATTATTTATTGTGGAGTTTTTGTATGATCTTCAATAAACTATTAAATAACTTGCCTAAATTAAACCTAAAATGATGATCAGCTGTGAAAGAAGCTGATTTTGAATCTGGTTCTGAGGCTAAAGTTGAGTAAACTCTTAGCTAAGAAAAAAATAGGGGATTTTACCTACAAAAGTAACCAATTTTCAAGGTAAATTCTGTTAACTTCTATGATTTATGATAATCAAGCCGGACTTGATCATACAACTTGTCTAATAATGTATTGGACCAAAATATAAACTTTCCTGGTCGGATTCAGAGTATTCATGTCCACAGATTTGGGGGGATCATGAAAAGTAAAATCTTGGATTTTATTCTGTATATTAAAATGTATCTTTTAAGGAAATGATCTGTATATTACTTGCTTGTATGCCCTTTGACCTCTCTTGAGTTTTTCATAAGCCTTTAATTTTTATACTATCAATACCATAATTACATTATATATTTTAAATAACAATGTGAGCTTCACTGTGGTACTGTTATTGGTAGATAATGAGATGTATGGCTCTTTTTTCATTTTAGCTCTGCCAAGATTAATGTGAAGTGTGATGTAATTGGGACTGGGAGAGCCCTTGCCCTGCCAGAGCTTCATAAACCCGTGTGGCTCCCAAGTATAGCAAGAAATACACATATATAACCAAATATACACATACAAAACCAAAAGAAAGGTTTCACAGAATATGTATTTGTCGCTGTGTAACCTGACACTTTCATGAATGACTAATGGATCATAAGCCACAGTCTGAAAAAATCAAATCCTCTTGTAGCCATTTTGGAGAACAGGAAGTAACTTGAAACTGACCCTGTTCCAGAAATTTAGCTACCTGTGTTGCTCATCAGAGCAATAGCTTCCATGGTGGCAGTTCACAAGACCCTGACCAGTTTTTCCTGTTGTCAGTATTTTGGTTCAAGACCCCACCCATGCTGGAGAAAACCCAGCTCTTCTGTCCTTTTCCTTTCTTTCTTTCTTTCTTTTTTTTTTTTAATGTTTATTTATTTTGGGGAGAGAGCACGGCTGGGGGGATGGGGCAGAAAGAGAGGGAGAAATGGAGAATCCCAAGTAGGTTCCACACTGTCAGCACAGAGCCCAACACAAGGCTCAAACTCACAAACAGAGCATGACCTGAGCCAAAATCAAGAGTTGGATGCTTAACCGACTGAGCCACCCAGGCACCCCTCTTCTATTTTCTCCCACCTTCTTCACTTTGGTTTCCAACCAGAACAGACGATGGAAATTCTTTCACTTCACTTTTCTCTCCACTTTAGTTCTGCATTTTTGTTTTCCTGGACTATGTGATGTTTTCATAGTCCATTATTATTATTCCTTGCATCGTTATTCCTTGGTTTTCCCACGCCAAAAATTTCTGATTACAAAATGTTACTAAAAGAGTTCCTCCTGGGGAGCCTGAGTGGCTCAGTCATTAAGCATCCAGCTCTTGGTTTTGGCTCAGGTCATGATCTCACTCATGGTTTGTGAGTTTGAGCCCCACGTTGGGCTCCACACTGTCAGTGCTTGACATTTTCTCTCTCCACTGCTCGCTCGCTCTCTCTCAAAACTTAAAAAACAAAAGCTCCCTCTTAACGGGCACATAGCTAGCTCAGTCAGGGGAGACACAACTCTTGATATCAGGGGATATCAGGGTTGTGAGTTTGAGCCTCACGTTGGGTGTAGAGATTACACTAAAATGATATCCTGAAAGAAAAAAAAAAAAAGCTGCCTCCTGTGCTCACTTCTGCAGCACATATACTGAAAATTGGAATACAGGATACAGGGGCACCTGGATGGCTCAGTCAGTTAAACGTCCAACTTCAGGTCATGATCTCATGTTTCATGGGTGTCAACACAGAGCCTGCTTCAGATCCTCTGTCCTCCCCTCTCTGCCTCTTCCCTGCTGGTTCTCTCTCTATCAAAATACATGAATAAACTTAAAAGCCACCTAGATGGCTCAGTCGGTTGGGCGTCCGACTTCGGCTTAGGTCATGAGCTCATGGTTCGCGGGTTCAAGCCCCGCGTCGGGCTCTGTGCTGACAGCTCAGAGCCTGGATTCTGCTTCTGATTCTGTGTCTCCCTCTCTCTCTGCCCCTCCCCACTCATGCTCTGTCTCTCTCTGTCTCAGAAATAAATAAACAAAAAAAAAAAAAAAATTGGAACAATACAGAGATCAGCATGGCCCCTATGCAAGGATGACACAAATTCGCCAAGTATTCCATTAAAAAAGAAAAAAAAACAACTCCCCCCTTTTTAGTACTTAACTGCCATTAAATAAAGATAAGACTCTCAAAGGGAAATTTTATCATTCTTCATGTAACAAGGTGTAACTGATAAGGTCCCTACCTTAACAGCCTGTGACAATAAAATATTTCCTGTGGATAATACAATTGATGATACACATGAGGTTCATATTGACCATTCTTACCAAGTTTATCATTGATTTTTGTGACCTTCCAAGAAAAGCTAATTTGTTCTATAAATACATTGTGCATTGTCACCTCTGCCAGTCGTCCTCACTAAAACACTCGAGAATCCCGGGGGTCACCTCTCACCAGCTCACTATGGGTTTTTCTCTCCTCATTCTGATTCCCTCCCAAAGTCCAGGCTGTGTTGTCTCTTAAAACTGAAACTGCACTGAGCACTTAGGAGTAAAGACAAACAAAAGCTTAAAAAAAAAAAAAAAATTGGATGTAAATTTTTAAAAATAAAAAGTTACAAGATATGGAAGCTTCTAGAAAATACGGACTGTGTGCATCCCCATAGATTGTACTATTTGCCCACCCTTTGGGTGCCAGGCTGTTCTGATGTGGCTGATACCAATATTCCCCTCATGGCTGTGGGGGTGGGGGAGGGTTGTAATATAAATGTAAATGAGATTTCTGTTTAATCAATAAGTGAAAAGTCTTATTACAGTCTATAACAATTACCCTAATTTACCTCAACCTGGTGCATTTAAAAAAAAATTTTATGTTTTTATTTATTTGAGGAGAGAGAAAGGGAGACAGAAACCAAAGCAGGCTCCAGGCTCTGAGCTGTCAGCACAGAGCCCGATGTGGGGCTCGAACCCTTGAACCTCAAGATCACGATCTGAGCTGAAGTGGAATGCTTAACCGACTGAGCCACCCAGGTGCCCCCATTTTTATAGATAGAACACAGTATGATAGAATACAGTATAATAGAACATAGTATAATAGAAATTTCTAAAGTGTTCTTTAATCTTCACAATTCTTTCCAATTTTGTCTGTACCTAGAAACAGTCCTGTATTAATGTTTCTTCACAAATTGAGACCTTAATAAGTAACTCATTAACCCCAATCTACAAGAATATACCTTTCCACATCTGTATGGAATTCCATCATCAAAAGACGAATTTATTGTTCAAATAACCTATGGCTGTCTTTATACACTAAAAATAGGTATTTCTTCCAGTAAGTGAGGTTTCATGGTTTAAATGAACTTCCATAAAACAAGTCAAATAGTGTAGTATAATAAAGAATGTATCTGGTTGGGGCACTTGGTTGGCTCAGTCAACAAAGCATGGTGACTCTTGATCTGGCGGTCATGAGTTCGAGCCCCATGTTGGGTGTAAAGATTACTTGAAAAAAATATATATATATGTTTGTGGGGTGCCTAGATGGCTCAGTCAGTTAAGTGTCCATTTCTAGATTTTGGCTCTGGTCATAATCTCACGGTTAGTGAGTTTAAGCCCCAAATAGGGCTCCACACTGCCAGTGTGGAGCCTGCTTGGGATTCTCTCTCTCTCTGCCCTTCTCCAAGTCACTTTCTCTCTCTCTTAAAGTAAATAATTTTAAGAAAAAGAATATATATATATATGTGTGTGTGTGTGTATATATATATATATATATATATATATATATTTGTGTATATGTATATATAACATATATATGGGTGCCTGGGTCACTCAGTTGGTTAAGCGTCCTGCTTTGGCTCAGGTCATGGTTTTATGGTTCATGATTTCCAGTCCCATGTTGGGCTTGTGCTGATGGCACAGAGCCTGCTTCAGATTCCCTGACTCCCTCTCTCTCTGCCCCTCCCTTGCTTGCGCTCTCTTTCGAAATAAACGAACACTTAAAAAATACATGTATAGGGGCACCTGGGTGTCTCAGTCTGTTAAGCCTCTGACTTTGGCTCAGATCATGATCTCATGTGAGTCTGAGCCCCACGCTGGCCTCAGCACTGAAAGTGCAGAGTCTGCCTAGGATTCTCTCTCCCTCTATCTGCCCCTTCCCCACTTGCGTGCTCTCTCTCACACGTGCAAAACTAAACTTAAAAAATACATGTATATGTATACACATATAGATAGAAGTCTTTGTTATGCTAATCAGGTGAGTAGAGGGGAACCCTTAGATAACTTCAGAATAGGGCCAGTTACCAAGAAGACCAACCCTGTGTTGGTGAATCTAGAGTTGGAACTTTGGGCCAGGCCAACCTCCTGGGAAGACCGGGAACCAGAGATGGAGTTCATCGGTCATACTGGGCAATGATTTAATCAACTGTGCCTGTATAATGAAGTCCCAGTAAAAGCTGTACACCAAGGCTGAACAGAGCATCCTGGTTAAGGAACATTTCATTGTGCCTGGAGGAGTGACATGCCCTAACTCCACGGGGGGCAGGCAGCATGGGAGCACTGTGCTCCCTCCCAGACTTCCCCCCATGTTTATCTTTTATAATAAAAGTGTAGGGGCACCTGGGTGGCTCAGTCGGTTGAGCGTCCGACTTCGGCTCAGGTCACAATCTCACGGTTTGTGAGTTCAAGCCCCACATGGGGCTCTGTGCTGACAGCTCAGAGCGTGGAGTCTGTTTCGGATTCGGATTCTGTGTCTCCCTCTCTCTCTGCCCCTCCCCCGTTCATGCTCTGTCTCTCTCTGTCTCAAAAATAAACATTTAAAAAGAAAAAATTTAAGTGTAATTGTAAGTGTAGAGCTTTCCTGAGTTCTGCAAATGGATCTAGAGAATTATCGAACTTGTTGAGGTCGTGGGAACCCCCAATCTTATAGCCAGTCCAAAGTGTGAGTGTCCTGGGAAATCTTAGAGCTGGCTTCTGAAGTAAGGGCAGTCTTGTGGGGGAAGTGAGCCTACAGAATCTGGTGCTAAATCCCTAAGGTGGGGGGCGTGGTGCTTATTGTCAATTGAATTGATCAAAGTGCACCCAGTTGGGAGTGAGACTGATAAAATTTAGATCTCACACACACACACACACACACACACACACACACACACACACACACACAGCTTCATTCTACCCTACTAAAGCTGAGACTTCTGTAGATAGTCCATTTCTGTAGGTGACCTCCTGAAGTTCCAAAACCTAGAGCTTTAAAATGAATTCAGGAAGGTCAACTTTTGACGTTAACATCAAATACCGAGTAAAGACATCACCCCATTGCACATCAAATAATAATTATAATTAAATATATTTAATATGTAAACACACATCTATTTATTGAAGTTTATTTATTTTGAGAGAGAGAGAGAACACATACAGGTGGGAGAAGGACAGAGAGAGGAAGAGAGAATCCCAAGCAGGCTCTGCACTGTCAGCACGGGGTTCGATGCAAGGCTTGAACTCAAGAACCATGAGATCATGACCTGAGCCAAAGTCTTACACTTAACTGACTGAACCACCCAGGGGCCCCTGAAAATGTATGTTTACTTAAACGATTGTTCTTCCTAGGTTTTGCTTGTCAAATGTCAGCCCTGATCATTTGGTTTTACTGAAACAACATTATCACCACAACCAAAAAATCTCAGTAATTCCAGAGGTGCTTAAGTCCCCAGTAAACAGGGATCAGGCCTGATTTTTCTTTAAAGGGAGTAACTTTGACCACTTTTAGACTAGATATATGCAAACTTTTCTGTAAAGAGCCAGATAACAGTTCAGCCTTTGTAATCTCAATATGGTCTCTCTCACACATTCTTTGATTTTGTTGTTTGTAGGACCCTTTAATTTTTTTTAATGTTTATTAATTTTTGAGAGAGAGAGAGAGAGAACAGGGGAGGAGAAGAGAGATAGGGAGACAGAATCAGAAGCAGGCTCCAGGCTCTGAGCTGTCAGCACAGAGCCCAATGTGGGGCTCGAACTCACAAGCCGTGAGATCATGACCTGAGCTGAATTCAGACGCTTAACTGACTGAGCCACCCAGGAGCCCCTTTGTAGGACCCTTTAAAATGTCTGCTTCAGGGGTGTCTGGGTGGCTCAGTCGGTTGAGCTTCCAACTCTTGATTCCAGCTCAGATCATGATCCCAGGATCGTGGGACTGAGCCCTTCATCAGGCTCCGTGCTCAGTGTGGAGACTGCTTGGGATTCTCTTTCTTTCTCTCTCTCTCCGTAGAATACAATACAATACAATACAATACAATACAATACAATACAATACAATACAATACAATACAATATAATACAATACAATAGAGGTGCCTAGGTGCTCAGTTGGTTAAGCATCCGACTTTGGCTCAGGTCATGATCTCACAGTTCATGAGTTTGAGCCCCGCATTGGGCTCTCTGTTGTCAGCACAGAGCCTGCTTTGGATCCTCTGTCCCCCTTTCTCTCTGCCCCTCCCCTGTTCATTCTCTCTCTCTCTCTCTCTCTCTCTCTCTCTCTCTCTCTCTCTCAAATAAATAAATATAAACTCTAAAGGAGTGCCTGGGTGGCTCAGTCAGTTGAGCATCCGACTTTGGCTCAGGTCAGGAGCTCACAGTTCCTGAGTTTGAGCCCCGCCTCAGGCTCTGGGCTGTCAGCTTGGAGCCTGCTCTCTGCCCCTCCCTCACTCATTCTCTCTCTCTCTCTCTCTCTCTCTCTCTCTCTCTCTCTCTCTCTGTCTCAAATAAATATTAGGGGCACCTGGGTGGCTCAGTCAGTTGAGCGTCTGACTCCAGCTTAGGTCTTGATCTCATGGCCCATGAATTCAAGCCCCTCATTGGGCTCCGTGCTGACAGCTCAGGGCCTGGAGCCTGCTTCAGATTCTTTGTCTCCCTCTCTCTGCCCCTCTCCCATTCGCACTCTGTCTCTCTCTGCCTCTCAAAAATAAAGAAAGGTAATAAAAAAAAAAACTTTTTTAAATAAATAAATAAACATTAAAAAAACAAAAAACTTTAAGGGGCTCCTGGGTGGCTCAGTAAGTTAAGCGTCTGACTTCAGCTCAGGTCATGATCTCACAGTTTGCAGGTTTGAGCCCTGCATTGGGTTCTGTGCTGACAGCTCACAGCCTGGAACCTGCTTCACACACTGTATCTCCCTCTCTCCCTCCTTAGCTTGTACTCTGTCTCTCAATCAATCAATCAATCAAACTTTAAAAATAATTATAATAAAATAAACAAATAAAAATAAAATAAAAGGTCTGATATAGCTATAATTTGCCTACTCCTGGTTCAGATCCCTAACACCTTCTATGAGGGCAATAACAGCAGACTATGTCTCCTTCAAAAGCCAGTGGTTCTCAACCCTGGCTAAGCATTAGAATATTATAAAGAGTTTTTTAAAAAATAATTCATAGGGGTGCCTGACTGGCTTAGTCAGAGGAGCATGCAACTCTTGATCTCAGGGTCATGAGTTAGAGCTGCACGATGGGTGTAGAGATTATTATAAATACATACATACATACACACAGACAGACAGACAGACAGACATAATTGATATTGGGTTGCCTGACTGGCTGGCTCAGTCAGTAGAACATGCAGCTCTTGATCTTGGGGTCCACGCTGGACATACAGCTTACTTGAAAAGAAAATTTGATATGGGTGGGCACCTGGGTGACTCAGTCAGTTAAGCATCAGACTTTGGCTCAGGTCATGATCTCACAGTTTGGGCATTGAGCCCCTCATCGGGCTCTCTGCTGTCAGTGAGGGGCTGCTTTGGATCCTCTGTCCCTCCCTCTCCTTCCACCCCTCCCCCATTGGTTCTCTCTCTCCCTCTCTCTTTCTTTCAAAAATAAATAAATAAACTTTAAAAATTCTTTCAAATAAATAAATGCATATTTTTTTAAATTTTTTTTTAACGTTTATTTTTGAGACAGAGAGAGAGACAGAGCATGAACGGGGGAGGGTCAGAGAGAGAGGGAGACACAGAATCTGAAAAAGGCTCCAGGCTCTGAGCAGTCAGCACAGAGCCCGACGCGGGGCTCGAACTCACGGACTGCAAGATCATGACCTGAGCCGAAGTCGGATGCTTAACCGACTGAGCCACCCAGGTGCCCCAATAAATGCATATTTGAAAAAAAAATTGATATGAGCTCTGTACTCCCACCCCCAATCCAACTGATTCCAATTTTTATATTGCTTTAGCACTACCCAGATGGTTTTATGAACAGACAGCATTGAGAACCATGGTTATAAATATTACAGTTATTTCAGTTACCTCCAGAAATATAAGTTCCCCAAGAAAAAAACCTTTCCCATTTCTGTGCACTGTGATTTAGCTCATAATCTCAACTTGGTTCCAGCCAGTTTTATAATAGGATCTAGATTTTTGTATAAAGGCTTATTAATAATAATAGCTACCATATAACGATTGCTTATTTTGTACAAGGCAAAGATCTTAAAACTATGTTCTAATTTAAACTTCATGACTACCCTAAGAATACTGTTACTAGCACATTGTATAGCTGCTGAAACAAAATTTAGGGTTGTTAAGAAACTTATCCTGGGTGCCTGGGTGGCTCAGTCGGTTAAGCATCTGACTTTGGCTCAGATCATCATGTCACAGTTAGTGAGTTCTAGCCCCACATTGGGCTCTGTGCTGACAGCTCAGAGCCTGGAGCCTGCTTTGGATTGTCTCCCCCTCTCCCTCCCCCACTTATGACCTGTCTTTCTCTCTCAAAACAAACACTAAAAAAGTAAAAAGAAACTTATCCAAGCAACCACATCTGGAAGGTGCAGAGGGTGAGTTTTTGAACCAAGATGTTTGGCTTTAGAACTCCTATGCACAACTACTATATTTCAATGCCTCTTCCCTAAGAAATGTCAGAAAACTGTTAATAGCTTCAAAGCAGCAAATTATCCTGTTTCTAGCTGCTAATTTTTCAGAAATTTGGGGAGTCTAATCTCAGGACACTAATCCAGATATTTCTCCCATAGGCAAGAAAGAATTCTTGCTACTTATTTCAAGTTTGTACATGTTTACGTACTATATTCATTTAAAAAATTGAGTGCTTATGTTCCAGAAAGTGCGTTTCGTAAACAGGGAACAAACTGGATGAGTCACGGTTTTCATCGCTTTTACATCCAAAAACTGGCTGGCTCAGTCAGAAGAGCCTGTGACTCTTGACCACAAGGTCATGAGTTCAAGTCCCATGTCGGGTGTAGAAATTATCAAAAAAAAAAAAAAAAAAAGAATTGGCGGTGCCTGTCTCAGTCAGTAGAGCATAGCAATCTTGATGTGAGGGTTGTAAGTTCCAGCCCCATGTTAGGTGTAGAGATTACTTAAAAATAAAATCTTTAAAAAATTTTTGAGGGGTTATCTATACATTGGGGTTATCTACCATACAAGGTTGGGGTGAGAAAATACAATTTTACGTGTAAAGCGCTTAGGCAGTGAGTGCCTCACACACAGTTAAGTGCTCAGTGAACGTTAGTTTACGGAATCTCGAGTGCACTAGGTCTTGAGTAATGGAGAATTTCCCATTGCCATGCTGTATTCCAGCTAGCGTCCAAGTGGCTGGCTCCAGAGGAGGGAAGAAGGGGAGAAGGAGGGGAGAGTGCTAAAGGACGATGAAGCAGGTTGAGGATACCAATGGGCCAGATTGGGAAAGCTGTAAACCATCGCAACAATTTAGGACTTTCCCTCTTATGAAGTACAATGTCTAGTGTGATTTTTTTCCAGCTGGTAAGTAACCCAATGAGACATCAGATTTGTGCTCTAAGAAAACACTTACAAAAGCATAAAAGACCCACTATTTTATTCAGTGTTCAATATTATACCCCAAGTAATCCACAATAATCATGACGAAACTCGGAAGGACTGGGAAAGCACAGCAACCTCCCAAGGCGCACACACACACAAAAACAACCAACCGCATGCAGAGAATAGGGACAAGATGGAGGACAAGGGGCATAAAGAAAACACTCCGCAAAAGACGCATGGGTGGAGTTCGTAATGGGAAGTCGTTCTAACTCAGGCTCTTCCGCGCTATTGGCTTGACTCTCACTCTTTTTCCTTTTCCACTGGCTACTGGCTCCTTCAATGGATCAAAACAGCCAATCGCCTAGCACCGTGGGTAAAGCCCGCCCTGCCTCCCTGGAAGGAGTAGCCAGAATAGCGTACAGGACCCAGGGCGCTTGCGCGGGCGCCCGCTCCGCCGGTTAAAAGCGGATTCTCCGAGGAGGCGGTATCGCGGTGCATGAATATTGATTACGCAGCGCCGCGCCGAGCGCCCGCCCCTCTCGGCTGCCCGACGCTCGCGGCTCGCGCTCAGGCTCGCGATGGGGAAGAAGTCCCGGGCGGTACCCGGCCGCAGGCCTATTCTGCAGCTCTCTCCGCCGGGTCCCCGTAGCAGCACCCCGGGAAGGGACCCGGAGCCGGAACCCGACACGGAGCCGGATTCGACGGTGGCGGCGCCCAGCCAGCCAGCTCCGGCGGCGCCACCGACGACGACGACGACGACCACGGTGACTACTGCCGCCGCGGCCCCAGACGACTCGCCTTCAGAAGGTAAAGGTGCGCGAGGGAACTCCGCCACCTAGGTGGGGCTTCCGAAACTCGAGCTCGGGGCTTGCGGCCTAGGGCAGGGCCCTGGGAGGAAGAGAAACCCGGGCGGGCGGGCTTGCTCCGCATCCGAGGCCTGCTGCGTGGGTCCCGAGGGGAGGACCGATGTGGGCCCCAAAGGCGGCGGAAGGGGCCGGCGGCGCCGCGCGCCCTGGCCCGCCCGCCCGAGGGGCGCCATCTCTGGTGCAGGGGTTGGCCTGGCCTCCCTAGTGTCCTCAGCGTCGGCGCTCGGGTTTGCATAACTTCAGGGGATATTTGTTGGAGTCCGGGCTTCGCTTCCGAGGCCTGGAGATAGGAAACCTGCCCTTTTCTACACGTCCTGTGCTTTTACCTTCGTTTTTGTTGAAACTGAGAGGGACCCTTTAGAAGTGAGTACACCCATTTTATTATGCCAGCCAAAACGAACGTAACTCCAAATGGGTAGGTAACCCCAAAATTCCTGCAGAAGTGGCGCTTGTGGGTTCCCAAGTACTTGTTGGTTTCTCCCCGGAATGGTTCTTGGATTAAGAGTACCTGTTCAGCGCGCTGCTACGGGGCCAGACGCCCGAGATGCCGGGACCTTTTCAGGCGCTAAAATATCCCCTTGGTAGTTACTGTAGGGGGGAAAATGCTATGGCTAGCCTTGCTTATTTTTTATTTTATTTTATTTTATTTTATTTTATTTTATTTTATTTTATTTTATTTTATTTTATTTATTTTATTTTATTTTTTAAATATAACTTAAATCGGTTTCCATAGGCTATGCTTGTTTAAAGGCCCAGTGGTATCCCCGAGAAGATTTGTTCTGTGTCTGTGTAGTTTTAAAATTTTGAATGACTTAAGGTATACTTTTATGTACCATCATCGTGTCCTTAAAGTCGCTAGTCACGTGGAAGAGTCTAGCTCTGCTTGTTTATCATCTCCCAGTTATTTGGGTCAGTGATGGATTTACACACCCTGTTTTCAAGTTGGTGAAATTGAGATTTGAAAGGTCAAATCAAAGATTGTTTTGTCACCTGTAGTGTTTTCTCTGGTCCACCGTCTAACTGTAGTTTTCTTTTGTACCTTTTTAAAATCCAGATGAACAGGAAGTGGTGGTGGAGGTTCCCAGAGTTCAGAATCCTTCCAAACCACCAGTCATGACCACCAGACCTACAGCCGTTAAAGCAACAGGTACACTTTTTTTTTTTCATCTTTTCTACAAGGTCTTTCATTAGGGTCAGATTGGGTTTGTATATATTTTGTTGAATGCTTCAGTGCTGCTTACATTTCTCCCGTAAAATGGAAATTTAACATTTTTGAAAATAAAGTAAATTTTTGTATGTGATGGCTTGCTGGTATATACACTTAAACCAAAGTAAGGTTTGTTGCTTTTTTTTCTGTAGCCAAAATACCTTTTACTATTTTTCTTCTAATCCTAGTTTGTAATTTTCTGGCTCCCCCACTAGCTTGATGTTCTTTAGGGATACCAAGGATGTCTTTCATTCTGTGCATTTCTTTTCCAGCACTATGCTTTGGTTGGTACCTAGCAAATGTTTGTGGAGCTGAAAATTGCTCTTATTAAATATTTTTTAGGGGCACTTGGCTGGCTCAGTCAGTAGAGCCTGTGACTCTTTTTTTTTTTTTTTAATATTTGTTTATCCTTAGAGAGGGAGAACACGAGCAGGGAAGGGGCAGAGAGGGAGACACAGAATCCAAAGCAGGCTCCAGGCTCTGAGCTGTCAGCACAGAGTCCGATGTGGGACTTGAACTCACGAACTATGAGATGATGACCTGAACCAAAGTCGGACACTTAACCAGCTGAGCCCCCCAGGCGCCCCAGAGGGTGTGAGTCTTGATCTCAGTGTTGTGAGTTTGAGCCAGACCTTGGTTATAGATATTACTTAAAAGAATAAAGTCTTAAAAATAAATAATTATTAAGTGTGAAGGAATATTTGCAACAGTGGTTTTGTAGATAAACCTGGTCTCAAATTGGCACTCCAGCATTAATGCTAATACCTTGGGAGTGCATTCATCCATAAAATAAATCTAATGGGAGGGCACCTGGGTGGCGCAGTTGGTTAAGTGTCCCAAGACTTGGTTTCCGTTCAGGTCATGATCTGGGGGGTCATGGGATCAAACCCGGGGTCAGGCTCTGTGCTGACAGAGCAATTCGGAGCCTGCTTGGGATTTTCTCTTTCCCTCACTCTGCCCCTCCCCTGCTCGCTCGCTCTCTGTCTCTCTCTGCCTCTCTCTCTCTCTGTCTCTCTCAAAATAAATATTAAAAATAATTTCTTTTTCTGAATCAGCCAGCCCTAAGTTGTTTTGAAGATTAAATTGAACAGGGTACATAAAGTGCAAATACACAGCAAGTGCCAAGAATGTTAGTTTTTTGCTAGTCTTTATATATCTTGAAAGATTAAAATGTTTTGATACTAAATTTTTTTTTAAGTTTATTTTTTGGGAGAGAGAGAATCCCAGGCAGGCTCCATGCCAACGGCACAGAGCCCAACACGGAGTTTGAACCCACAAACTGTGAGATCATGACCTGAGTTGGATGCTTAACCAACTGAGCCACACAGGCACCCCTTGATACTAAATATTTTATAATTGGTAATAATTTTATTCTTTCAGTTTGGAGTTCTGTCCAGACATGACACCTGAGATAATAGAAGTTTGTTCTCCTTTCCTCCCAGTTGCCATGTAAAAAAAATTGGGTCGTTTAGAAAAGCTAAAACTTGGTTGTAAGAGAAATTTCAGAACTAGGAATTACCATTTTATATTTGTAAACTATGTATGTTATTTTGAGTTTTCTATGATGAATAGAAATTTAATGTTCCAAGAAGAAATTTCTTGAATTGCTCTGTCAGCATTTCAGCCCTTCATGTGCCTTGTGAATAGAACTATTTTCATTCTATCCAACTTCATCCTGAAACATAAGGTATCTGCTTTATTCAGTTCTTAACCTACCAGTTGTGATACTCAGGAAAAATGTGTCAAACAAAACCCAAAGTGAAACCATTTTCTATTATTTGTATGGCTTCTATAGCTATTAGAGTAGATACTCAAGAATTTTCCTTTTTTTTTTTTAGATGATTTTAAAGAATTTTACCTTTATCACTAGAAACATGCCACATTTCTTTCCACAGAAATGAAGTATAAATCTTAAGTTGTTAAAGTATGTTTTTATAATACAGTAGAGCACCTTGGTGGCTCAGTTGGTTGGTCAAGCCTTCAACTCTTGATTTTGGCTCAGGTCATGCCCCCCCATCGGGCTCTGTGCTGACAGGGCACAGCCTGCTTTGGATTCTCTCTCTCCCTTTCTCTCTCTCTGCTCCTCCCCTATACTGATCACGAGAGTTCTCTCTTAAAATAAATAAACTTAAATAATACAGTACAGCAAGCATAGCTAATATTTTCATGCAGAAGAATATTATGGTAATATGCATATGAAATTAAGAAAAATTCAGGGGCACCTGGGTGGCTCAGTCAGTTGGGTGTCCAACTTCGGCTCAGGTCATGATCTCGCGGTCTGTGGGTTCGAGCCCCGCGTCGGGCTCTGTGCTGACAGCTCAGAGCCTGGAGCCTGTTTCAGATTCTGTGTCACCCTCTTTCTCTGACCCTCCCCTGTTCATGCTCTCTCTCTCTGTCTCAAAAATAAATAAATGTTAAAAAAAATTAAAAAAAAAAAACAATTCAGAGTGAGCTCTGAAGTTAGATTAGTTGACTACTATGATAGTCATTGATATTTCAGCATCATCTAGGAAAGGGTAATGTAGCTCCACTGATGAGTGTCAGAAGTCTGTAAATTGGCTAAAATTCTACACTCAGGTGTGTTTTCCTGGAAGAGGGTCCATAGTTTTTATTATATTTATTGTTAGTAGTTTCTGTAACCAAAAGGATTGAAACACTGTTCAAACGATGTTTTGAGGCAATAGTAGACTTGTTAGAAAAATAATAGTTACTGTTTGAAGCTTATCAAGTTAAGTTTATACCTAAGAAATAATTTTCTACCTAATGTAGTTGATTTGCACTATAAATTCTGTGGCACCATCCATTAAAGGTAAGCCTATTGAGGTTTCAGCAGCCAGCACCCCTTTCAGTAAAAGACTGCTAAGGACTATGGCTTCAAAGAATGTCCTGGTTTTATTTTATTATTTTTTTTTAATTTTTTTTTTAATGTTTGTTTATTTTGAGATAGAGACAGAGCATGAACAGGGGAGGGGCAGAGAGAGAGGGAGACACAGAATCTGAAACAGGCTCCAGGCTCTGAGGTGTCAGCACAGAGCCCGAAGCAGGGCTCGAACTCACGGACCGTGAGATCATGACCTGAGCCGAAGTCGGACACTTAACCAACCAAGCCACCCAGGCGCCCCAAGAATGTCCTGGTTTTAAATAGCTGTATCATCTCAATAGTAGTCTGGGTTATGGTCCTATGAAGCTTTTGTTTATTTATTTATTTTTTTTAAGATTAAGCAAGTTTACATAATATTAGGACTTTATTTTCAGTATCAGCTCTAAATTCATTCCTGTTCCTTATCATTGATGGACTAAATTTTAATAGGTGTGATTAGAACTTAACATGCATCTCATGGCTTGCTTTTATCTTCCTGTTATTCCTTTAGTGTTTAGTTTTTGTCCCGTTAGCATTTTTGCATGTAATCCTGTAATCTCATTAATCATAAATTAATATTGCATCAGGTTCCATGCTATAATTTGTTTTGCCAGTCCCCTATTTGAGAGCATTTGAGTTGTTTACAGCTTTCATTATTTAAATAAAGTTGCCAGAAGCTTTGTGTGAAATTTTTTTTTAGTTATTCCTTGGGGTTGTATTCTCAAAGATGGGATTATCTATCTTAAAGAAACTTGGAGTTTTGTGGCTTTTGGTATGTGTTACCAGATTATTCTTAAGAAATAACCAATTTAGGGGTGTCTGGGTGGCTCAGTCGGTTAAGCGTCCGACTTCAGCTCAGGTCATGATCTCACGGTCCGTGAGTTCGAGCCCCACGTCAGGCTCTGTGCTGGAAGCTCAGAGCCTGGAGCCTGCTTCAGATTCTGTGTCTCCCTCTCTCTCTGGCCCTTCCCCATTCATGCTCTGACTCTCTCTGTCTCAAAAATAAATAAACATTAAAAAAAAAAAAAGAAATAACCAATTTAGGGCACTGGGTGGCTCAGTCGGTTAAGCGTCCAACCTCGGCTCAGGTCATGGTCTCACAGTTTGAGTTCGAACCCTGTGTCAAACTCCATGCTGACAGCTCAGAGCCTGGAGCCTGTTTCAGATTCTGTGTCTTCCTCTCTCTCTGCCCCTCCCCCACTCGTGCTCTGTCTCCGTCTCTCAAAAAGAAATAAATGTTAAAAAAAATAATAATTTATGGGGGCTCTTGAATGGCTCAGTTGGTTGAGCATCTGACTTGATTTTTGTTTCGGTCTTGATCCCAGGGTCCTGGGATGGAGCCCCGTGTCAAGCTCTGTGCTGAGCTTGTGGCCTACTTAAGATTCTCTCTCTTTTCCTCTGCCCCTCTCCCCTGCTCATTCTCCCTTTCTCACTTTAAAAAAAAAAAACAAAAAAAAACCTTTTTAGGGCATCTGGGTGGCTCAGTCAGTTAAGCGTCTGACTTCAGCTCAGGTCATGATCTCACAGCTTGTGGGTTTGAGCCCCGCATTGAGCTGTGTGCTGACAGCTCAGAGCCTGCTTAGGATTTTGTTTCCCTCTCTCTCTGCCCCTTCCCCACTCACACTCTGTCTCTTTCTCAAAAAATAAATAAACATTAAAAAAAAATATTTCTAGTCAGTTTTGAATATTTTAGAAATTTGGGGTGCCTGGGTGTCTCAATCGGTTAAGTGTCTGACTCTTGATCTCAGCTCAGGTCATGATCTCACAGTTCGTGAATTTGACCCCCAAGCTCTGCATCTAGCACTGCGGTGATGGTGCAGAGCCTGCTTGGGATTCTGTCTCCTCCTCTCTGTCCTTCCCTACTTGTGCTGTCTCTTGTGTGCACTCTGTGTCTCTCTCTCCTCTCTAAATAAATAAATAAACTTAAATTTTTTAAATTGGTATTTAGTGCAAGAACTTTACCTGTATGCCAAAGATAATGAAGGCAAGATTGATAGGACTAAAACAATGAATGTGAACCCCTATGATAAATGAAGCAACCTAATGTTTATTTTTGAGGGATCTCATGAATTCATTTATGGAATTATGATACAACTAGATTTTACTTCCTGATAAATCTGTTCATTTACCAAATATTTACAGAGAACATAGGCTGTTGCCAGACCCTGGGAAATTTAGTCTTAGTGATAGCTGAAAAGTTGGCTGGAGTTTAACATTTAATGTATCTGTTACAATAAAATTAGATGTAAAAAGAGAATATATATTTAATTAAAATTTTTTTTAATGTTTATTTCTGAGATACAGAGAGACAGAGCATGAGTGGGGAAGGGGCAGAGAGAGAGGGAGACACAGAATCTGAAGCAGGCTCCAGGCTCCTGGCTATCAGCACAGAGCCCGATGTGGGGCTCAAACTCACAAACCGTGAGATCATGACCTGAGCCAAAGTTGGTCGCTCAACGGACTGAGCCACCCAGGCGCCCCTATGCTTGCTTAATTTTAACATTAGAGTGGCCACAGGTCGTACAGAGGGAAATGGCATACATAGCAGCATTACAGAAGCTATATCTGATACCTCTTAAGTTTGAGGAAGACATTGAAGATTGGTTCTGGCGGGGTTTTGGTTGTTTGTTTGTTTTGGTTCTAGCACTTTGATTTCCATTATAATTAGTCCCTACTTAATTGAGGAAAAATTGGAAAAGATTTTTAGCTTTGAAAATCTGTTTCATCTATTAAACCCTAATCGGCTTTGTTGCTTCAGATGGACACATAAATCAACAAATTCCTTTTTTTTTTTAATGTTTATTTATTTTTGATAGAGAACATGTACAAGCAGGGGAGGTGCAGAGAGAGAGGGAGACAGAATCCCAAGCAGGCTCCGAGCTGTCAGCGCAGAGCCCAATGTGGGGCTCAATCCCATGAACCACAAGATCGTGACCTGAGCCGAAATCAAGAGTTGGAAACTTAACCAACTGAGCCACCCAGGCACCCCTACGAATTCTAAAATCAGGATTTACTCTGTGCTATTTTGAAAGAGGATGAGGTTGATTGATTGTGTATTTTGAGAAGGATGTCAAGTAGCTATGTGGATGGTTTTATTAGCTCTAAATGCATATTATAATTTCTTTCTCTGTGGTAGTTCAGTGATGACTCATTTTGAGGCTGTGTTCTAATCTGTAAGTAAACTAATTGTAAACTCTGACTGAAGAACAAGATCATATTTTTCTTCCTGGAGCATACTGGCATTGTTGTCACTAACATTTACCATTTTCTTTCTAGGAGGTCTGTGCTTACTTGGTGCATATGCGGACAGTGATGATGATGAGAGTGATGTTTCAGAAAAACCAGCACAGTCCAAAGAGACAAATGGAAACCAGTCAACCGATATTGATAGTACATTGGCCAACTTCTTAGCGGTTAGTGGTGCTTTTGTTTGGCTTTTTAGCTATTGAAGCCACTTTGGGACCTGGATCTCAAGTGGTTAGCCTGCTTGTCAGTTTCAGTGTTTCCGTCTTCTTTCTCCCCTTCCACATCTCTTCCTTAGTCCCTCCCCATCCCAGTCATCTCTTTTTTGTAAAGGTTGTAAGGAGGAGAAAAATGGAGAATTAAAGTGTTTGGGGATCTTTTACATAATTGGAAATTGAGAGTTTTGATTTAAGCTGAGAATTGATCATACAGAATTTTTTTTATGGTGATTGTCATTTTCTCAGTGTTCTAGTTTTCAGGTTGTTAATGCATTTGTTACTATTTCCATACTAAAGGAGATTGATGCTATAACAGCACCTCAGCCTACAGCTCCTGTAGGAGCTTCTGCTCCACCTCCAACTCCACCTAGACCAGAGCCAAAGGAATCAGCAACATCTGCCCTTAGTTCTACCACTTCAAATGGAACAGACTCCACTCAGACAGCAGGGTGGCAATATGATACTCAGTGTTCACTTGCAGGAGGTAAGTTTGATACTTTGATTTTTTTAAAGAAGTCTGAAGTGTAATTTTCTTTTTTTTTTTTTTTTTAAATTGGAAGGATACAGAGAAGATTAGCACGGCCCCTGTGCCAGGGTGACATGTGAATTTGTGAAGCATTCCGCATTTTTTTTTTTAATTTTTTTTTCAACATTTATTTATTTTTGGGACAGAGAGAGACAGAGCATGAACGGGGGAGGGGCAGAGAGAGAGGGAGACACAGAATCGGAAACAGGTTCCAGGCTCTGAGCCATCAGCCCAGAGCCTGACGCGGGGCTCGAACTCCCGGACCGCGAGATCGTCACCTGGCTGAAGTCGGACGCTTAACCGACTGCGCCACCCAGGCGCCCCTGAAGTGTAATTTTCAAAGGTGTTCTAGGCATTGAAATTCCCAAGGATGAAAGCCCATATGCTTTAGCAGACTTTTAACCAGTTGCAATTTTATGCCAAGTGAATAATTAAAGCCATTATTTATTTTATTTACTTGCTTTTTTAATGTTAATTTTAGAGACAGAATATGAGCAGAGGAGGGGCAGAGAGAGGGAGACACAGAATCCGAAGCAGTAAGGCCATTATTTTAAAGGTTCTTTTTTGGGGGCACCTGGGTGGCTCCGTTGGTTAAGTGTCTGAGTTTGGCTCAGGTCACAATGTCATCGTTCATGGTTTTGAGCCCCGTGTTGTCAGTACAGAGCCTGCTTTGGATCCTCTATCTCCCTCACTCTGCCCCTCCCGCTCCCCTCAAAAATAAACACTTAAAAAAAACCAAAAAACTCCAGAATCCTTAAATAATTCTTTGTCTTTTTTTTTTTAATTTTTCAAAATGCTTATTTATTTTTGAGAGAGAAATAGAATGTGAGTGGGAGAGGGGCAGGGAGAGAGGGAGACACAATCTGAAGCAGGCTCCAGGCTCCCAAGTTGTCAGCACAGAGCCCGACATGGGGCTTGAACCCACGAACTGTGAGATCATGACCTGAGCTGAAGTTGGACTCTTAACCATCTGAGCCACCCAGGCACCCTTGTCAAACTTTTTTAAGTAATTTGTGCAAAAATGATTTGGGAAGGAGGAGTTAGACCTCCAGGGGACATTTGACTGTGTCCCTAGACATATTTGGTTGTTACACCAAGGGGTGGGGAACTGTTAGTGCATCTAATGGGTAGAATCCAGGATGCTAAACACTACATGGGACTACCCTCACCACAACAAAGAATTATCCAGCCCAAATGTTAACATTGCTAAAGTTGAGGAACCTTGTGTTAGATTGTTAATAGCTTTAGAGCTGAGTTGGGGTATAAAGTGAGAATTGTGGAGAAATTTATGCTTCCTTTTTTAATTTTTAAAATTTTTTATTTTAATTCCAGTATAGTTAACATGCAGTGTCATATTAGTTTCAGGTGTACAGTATAATAATTCAAGATTCTGTCCATTATTTTGTGCTCGTCAAAGTGCACTTCTTAATACCTATCATCGATTTCACCCGTTTCCCCTCCTCCCGCACCCTCTAGTAATCATCAGTTTGTTCTCTATAGTTAGTCTTTCTTCATTTGTCTCTCTCTTTCTTTGCCTTTGCTCATCTGTTTTATTTCTTAAATTCCACATGAGTGAAATATCGTATTTGTCTTTTTCTGACTGACTTTTCTTAGCATTATACTTTCTAGCTCTGTCTGCATTGTTACAAATGGCAAGCTTTCGGGGTGCCTGGGTGGCGCAATCGGTTAAGCGTCCGACTTCAGCCAGGTCACGATCTCACGGTCCGTGAGTTCGAGCCCCGCGTCAGGCTCTGGGCTGATGGCTCAGAGCCTGGAACCTGTTTCCGATTCTGTGTCTCCCTCTCTCTCTGCCCCTCCCCCGTTCATGCTCTGTCTCTGTCCCAAAAATAAATAAACGTTGAAAAAAAAAATTAAAAAAAAAACAAAAAAACAAATGGCAAGCTTTCATTCCTTTTTATGGCTGAATACTATTCCATTGTGTATATACCACTTCTTTGTTCATTTATAAATAGGTACTTGGGCTGCTTCCATAATTTGTCTATTGTAGATTATGCTACAATAAACATAGGGGTGCATATATACTTTCAAATTAGTATTTGTGTTCTTTGAATAAATGCCAAGTAATGCAATTACTAGATTGTATAGTAGGTTTTGTTTTTTTTTTTAATGTTTATTTTGTGAGAGAGGGGGTACTTGTGCATGTGCTGGTGAGCAGGGAAGGGGCAGAGACAGAAGGAGAGAGAATCCCAAAGTAGGCTCTGCACTGTGAGCACAGAGCCCAACACAGGGCTCAATCCCATGAACCCATAAGATCATGACCTGAGCCCAAACCAAGTTGGACACAACCGACCGAGCCACCCAGGCACCCTTATTTTTAATATTTTGAGGAACCTCTGTACGGTTTTCCACAATGGCTGCACTGGTTTATATTCCAGCCAACGGCGTGGGGAGGGTTCCTTTTTCTCCACATCCTCACCAACGCTGTTTCTTGTGTTTCTGATTTTAGCCATTCTGACAGGTGTGAGGTGACACCTCATTGTATTTTGACTTGCATTTCCCTGATGATGAGTGATGTTGAGCGTCTTTTTCTGTGTCTGTTGGCCATCTGGATGTCGCCTTTGGAAAAATGTCTGTTCATGTCTTGCCCATTTTTATTTGGATTATTTGTTTTTTACTTGTTGAGTTGAACAAGTTTTTTATATATTTTGGATATTCGCCCTTTATCAGTTATATCATTAATAAATATCTTACCGTATTCAGTAGGTTGTTTTTTAGTTTTGTTGATGAGAAATTTTTGGTTTTTAAAATTTGTCTTTCTTCTAGTTGGAATTGAGATGGGAGATTGGCAGGAAGTCTGGGATGAGAACACAGGATGCTATTATTATTGGAACACACAAACAAATGAAGTGACTTGGGAGTTACCCCAGTATCTTGCCACCCAGGTACAGGGATTACAACATTACCAGCCCAGGTAAGAATAGACTTACAGAAGAAATTACCTAGGAAGAAGTTAGAGTCTTTCTCTTGTTGATGATATTTGCCTTTTGTTTCTCTTACTAAGTGTATATTTATATATATATATATATTTTTTTTTTTTTTCCAGTTCTGTAACAGGTGCTGAAGCTAGTTTTGTGGTTAATACAGATGTGTATACAAAGGAGAAGAACGTTTCTGTTTCCAGTAGTAAAAGTGGACAAGTCCTAGCCAAGCGAGAAGTCAAAAAGGTAAGTTACAACATATCTCATTTGCTTGCTTGCATACTTATTTATTTCTTTATAAATGCTTATTTATTTTTGGCGGGGGGAGGGAAAGAGAGAGGAAAGAATCCCAAGCAGGCTCTTACATGGGGCTCATACCCACAGACTGCGAGATCATGATCTGAGCTGAAATCCAGAATTGGACGCTTAAACGACTTAGCCATCCAGATGCCCCTCATTTGCTTATTTTAAATCTAAAGAACTTGACTCTTGCTCTGGCACAGGTATAGAAGCTTTCTGTTAGTATTTTATAACTGGATGTGAAATAGGACAAATGTTTCTTAAAGCTTTATTTGATGTTTATGTTTAATATGTAGCCCTTATAACAGTTACCCAGTTCATTGGTTCTTCTGGAGCTTTAGGGTGCTACAGAGGCTCATTGGGTCATCATGAAAAGGATGTGGGAGCAGCCAAGCAGGCAGGCTTCAGATCTCCTTCTCTAGTTCAGAATAGTTCTATTTTGGGAACCCACATGTTTTTTTTTGTTTTAAGCCGAAATCTACTTGGACACTCAACCCACTGAGCCACCCAGGCTCCCCATATCTTGAATTTTTTATTTTTTTTAATGTTTGTTTATTTTTGAGAGAGACAGAGCCATGAGTAAGGGAGGGGCAGAGAGAGGGAGAGATAGAATCCTTAGTAGGTGGTTCTGAGCTGTCAGCTCAGAGCCTGACATGGGACTCAAACCCACGAACTGTGACATAATGACCCAAGCCAGAGTCAGACGCTTAACCAACTGAGCTACCCAGGGGCCCCATGTATCTTAAATTTTTAAATGATGGGTTTAAATAGGAGGTATATTAACATATATTTTTAGTGGGTGCCTGGCTGGCTCAGTCGGTATAGTATGCAACTCTTGGTGTCAGGGAAGGGAGTTCAGTCCCCATGTTGGTGTGGAGCCTACTTAAAAATACGTACATACATACATACATACATACATACATACATACATACATTAATTTTGGAACAATTTGGTTTTTACAACTCCAGGCAGGAGATAGACTATTTTTCTTTTGAGGTGGACTAAATATTATACCAGTGAAGGAAGTGAGCAATATAGGTATAACAACACATTTCACTTTTCTCTTTGTCACTTTCCTAACATATCTCTGAAATTATGTCATCTTACAAAAGAGGGTAGAGATTTATCCAGTTACATAACTGACAAAACTTAGATTTTATTTAATTGTTTAAATCTGCTTCTTGCTAACTTGCCTTTTGACTTGGGAGAATAGGTGGAAGGATATGTGTGAATCGCACCCAGAACTAGGTTCTAGTTCAAACACTGCTTTCCTTGTATGGAAAGATCCCAAATGTCCATCGATGGATGAATGGATAAAGAAGATGTGGTAGATATATACAATGTAGTATTACTCGGCAATCAAAAACAATGAAATCTTCCCATTTACAGCTACAGGATGGAACTAGAGGGTATTATGCTAAGCACAATCAGCCAGAGAAAGACAAATATGACTTCACTCATATGAGGAATTTAAGATACAAAACAGATGAACATAAGGGAAGGGAAGGAAAAATAATATAAAAACAGGGAGGGGGACAAAACATGTAAGACTTCTTAAAAAAAAAATTTTTTTTTTTACATTTATTTTTGAGAAGCAGAGCACAAGTGGGGGAGGGGCAGAGAGAACGAGACACAGAATCCAAAGGAGGCTCCAGGCTCTGAGCTGTCAGCACAGAGCCCAATGTGGGGCTTAAACCCACAAACCATGAGATGATGACCTGAGCCAAAGTCAAGACACTTAACTGACTGAGCCACCCAGGCACCCCAAGAGACTTCTTAAATATGGAGAACAACAGAGTTATTGGAGGGGTTGTGGGGGATGGGCTAAATGGGTAATGGGCATTAAGGAATCAACTCCTGAAATCATTGTTACACTATATGCTAACTAACTGGGATGTAAATTCAAAATAAAACAAAAAAAAACACTGCTTTCCTCAAGTAACAATGTTTGCGTTTTACACTTGTAAGGAAAATGGTGCAAATATATATACTAGTCTGTTGGCCGTTTGTGGTTTTTAAGAACATCCCATGGTTGGGGCGCCTGGGTGGCTCAGTCATTTAAACATCCAACTCTTGATTTAGGCTCAGGTCATGATCTCACGGTTCATGGGTTGGAGCCCCACATCAGGCTCTGTTCTGACAGTGAGGAGCCTGCTTGGGATTCTCTTTCCCTCTCTGTCAGCCTCTCCTCTGCTTGTACATGCATGTGCTGTCTCTCTTTCTCAAAATAAATAAAAAGAAAGGTTGATAATTAAAAAAAAAATATATATATATATTTATATTTATATATCCAGTGATTGAGGGGTGCCTGGGTGGCTCAGTCAGTTGAATGGCCAACTTTTAATTTCTGCTCAGGTCATGATCTCACACTTCGTGGGACTGTGCCCTGCGTTGTGCTTTGTGCTGCCAGTGGGGAGCGTGCTTGGGATTCTCTGTCTCCCCCTCTCTCTGCCCCTTCCCCCCTTTCAAAAATAAACAAACATTAAGAAAATAATATGCACTAAGTGGTGCAGTTGCTCTGGAAAACAGTGTGTGAAGGTTCCTCAAAAAATTAAAATAGATCTACCCTGTGACCCAGCAATAGCACTGCTAGGAATTTACCCAAGGGATACAGGAGTGCTGATGCATAGGGGCACTTGTATCCAATGTTTATAGCAGCACTTTAAACAATAGCCAAATTATGGAAAGAACCTAAATGTCCATCAACTGACAAATGGATAAAGAAGATATGGTTTATATATACAAGGGAATACTACTTGGCAATGAGAAAGAATGAAATCTGGCCATTTGTAGCAACATGGATGGAACTGGAGAGTATTATGCTAAGTGAAATAAGTCAGGCAGAGAAAGACATACCATGTGTTTTCACTCACGTGGATCCTGAGAAACAGGAGACCATGGGGGGAGGGGAAGGGGGGAAAGCTACAGAGAGGGAAGGAGGCAAACCGTAAGAGACTCTTAAATACTGAGAACAAACAGGGTTGATGGGGAGGTGGTGAGGGGAAAGTGGGTGATGGGCACTGAGGAGTACACCTGTTGGGATGAGCACTGGGTGTTGTATGGAAACCAGTTTGACAATAAATTATATAAAAAATATGCAGTGATTGAAAAACAGTCATTTTTAGCATGAACAATTGCGTGTGTTATTCAGGTAAAGTTTTTTTATTTTTTCATTTGAAAAATAAATGAGATTATTTTATTTATAGGAAGTAAATGAAGGAATTCAGGCTCTCTCAAATAGTGAGGAGGAGAAGAAAGGGGTGGCAGCATCACTGCTTGCTCCTTTGCTGCCTGAGGGAATAAAAGAGGAAGAAGAGAGATGGAGAAGAAAAGTCATTTGTAAAGAATCAGAGCCCATTTCCGAAGTGAAAGAAACCAGTACGACAGCAGAAGAAGCAGCAACAATAATAAAGCCACAGGAAATTACATTAGACAACATGGAAGATCCTTCTCAGGAGGATCTTTGCAGTGTTGTTCAATCTGGAGAAAGTGAAGAGGAAGAGGAACAAGATACCCTTGAATTGGAGCTGGTTTTGGAAAGAAAAAAAGTAAGTTTTTGTTAAGTACATTTTTTCCCCTATTACTATCACATTCTGGGGTCGTTGTGCTCTGTTTATAGCCATTACCGGGATTTTGTTTTTCTCAACCTTTTGTCTACATATGTTTAAGCTGATGCAATAAAAACCTTAACTATCGAGTTGTAGTTCTTTTGGTTCCTGATGATGCTTTTGATAGTTGACTAATAAAGACTGAAATTGCTCTGATTTAATGATAGCTAGATACAGTGAGGAATGACTATCTTTGATTTAGACTCTTAACAAATGAGCATAGTAGATTCTTAGTAATAACTTGGTTTTTAAATTAAAGTACAGGTTGACTTCCAGTGATCACCTATGGCGTTATTTAAATAGTTGAATGGGTCTTGTAAGATAATAGATTAAGAGAAACTCATAATTTCATGTGCTTTCTTTCAAAAAAGATGGTCCTCAGGAAATGTTCTTGATTGAGAAGTTGATTTTTACAATTTTCTGCCCTGATTTTTCTTTTTCTTTTTCTTTTTTTTTTAATGTTTATTTTTGAGAGAGTGTGAGTGAGCCAGGTAGAGGCAGAGAGAGAGAAGGAGAGGGAGAGAATCCCAAGCAGGCTCCATACAGTGCTCATCATGGACCCCCACACGGGTCTTGATCCCACAACCACGAGATCATGATCTGAGCCAAAACCAAGAGTCAGACACTTAACCGACCGAACCACCCAGGTGCCCCTGCCCTGATTTTTCTTGAAACAGTTTTGTCTGCTGTTTGGAGTATGAATCAAAAATGTAACAGGTGTTATAACAGCAATATCTCCTTTAAGCTTTTCCACTTTTGAAAAATTTAAAGCTATCAGGGACAAGCTACGTTAGATTCTATCTATTGTGTTCATGTACTAGAAACTTTGTCTCAGTGAATCTCTAGAACCTTTTCCCTTTCAAATTGGTATTTGTTAACTACAATCATGAATAAGTGTTTGCTGAGTAACGAGCATAATGCTTGGCGCTGATGGAAAAAATGTATTAAATACTTCTGTCCTCAAAGGATTTTAATTCTGATAATGCACAGTTACCATTCTTGGTCTCACAGATGCTTAAGTGTTGACGAACAGGTAATAGCACTCTAACTTTGTTGTCATGTTCATTGTAGGCAGAGTTACGAGCCTTGGAGGAAGGAGATGGTAGTGTGTCAGGGTCTAGTCCATGTTCTGACATCAGCCAGCCAGCGTCTCAAGATGGAATGCGTAGACTTATGTCTAAAAGGGGGAAATGGAAGATGTTTGTTCGAGCTACCAGTCCAGAATCTACCAGCCGGAGTTCTAGCAAAACTGGACGAGAGACTCCAGAAAATGGGGAAACTGGTAATTCGTGTTTTACGTTAAATTTGCAGAGTTGAAAGATACAAAGGGGAAATCCTTAGCCTTGTTTTGTTTTGTGTTTTGTTCCCTTTTCAGCAAGAAGGAGGTAGGACTTGCATCTTTTTATGGAAGTGCTGGAAAGGGAGCTTCCTTTCACTTCTTTAATTGCTCTGTGAAAAGTAGAGAAGTGAAAGGAAGCTCCCTTTCCAGGAGCTTTGGTTGGGGATTCACTACTGATTGGGGACTACCTCTCCCTCAAAAACAGAAAAGCAAGATTCACTCCCTTTTTAAAAATCTTGGTACGGTAACTGCCTTATCTGTATTTTTTTTAAACATTTTATTCATTTATTTTTGAGAGAGAGAGAGTAGGACAAGCAAGGGAGGGACAAAGAGAGGGAGACCCAGAATCTGAAGCAGGCTCCAGGCTCTGAGCTGTTAGCACAGAGCCCAACGTGGGGCTCGAACTCACGAACTGCAAGATCATGACCTGAGCTGAAGTCGGACGCTTAACCCACTGAGCCACCCAGGTGTCCACTGCCTTATCTGTATTAAGTCCATGAGCTCTCATTAGCTCACTGTTTCTGTTTGTAAGCAAGGCAGGCAAGGACTACCTCTGCCAAGCCCAGCCTCCTCTCTGCTCTGTCTCTGGTTTTTTGTTTAGATAGATTAGTCTTTTCATGAGGACCCAACTTATCTCTATTCAGGGTAATGTAGTAGAGACCCTGCTGCATCTTTCCAATCTGTTAATAGAACAAATATCTTAATCTCCATTTGACCCTGATTCTTTAGTGGAAAATTAGCAGTAAGATTTGAACATTAGACCTTAGTTTGGTGTACTTAACAAAAGATACTTTTATGGGTTATGGTCAAAATACGACAAATAAACAAAAACACAGTAATAAGTAAATGCAGACATCCTTGTTTGAGATTTTTTTTCAATCATATAGAAGAATATGAAGTGAAAATCTTAAAGTCCCCCTTCATCTTTTCCCGATTTGCATTCCTTACCTCTGAAGTCCGTTTTCTCTGTCCTTTACCTATATCTTTCTAGACCTTTTCCGCTGTATTCATTTGTGGTTGTGTGTATATGTGTAATCTGTACATGTGCATGTGTAATTTTTGCCATAGGTGAGATTAACCATGTGGATTGTTAAACATACTTAAAGTGTAAAATTACTGTTTTTAACCACCAAGTACAAAAGATATTTTTATTTAACTCTTCTTCATCAGTGGACATTTGAGTTGTGTCCATGTTTCACTTTTAAAAGTAATACTGCAGTTGTATTATTAGGTAATACCAGCAAGCCATTCAAGTGTCCATCCAGGGTAGAATGGATACATAGTAGTGTGTTCTTGCAATTGAATACTAAGCAACCGTGAAAAAAGGTCAATGGTCTACAGTTAATATGCATTAAAATGAATCTAAGAAACAATAGTGTTGAATTTAAAAAGCTACAGGAGAACACATATGTTTGTATTCTCTGTATGTAAGTTGGAAAATCGTAAAAAATATTGTGCTTAAAGATCTTTCCATGATGGAACTAGAGGAAGGCACTTAAACCACAAGGGTAGAGATCACGTCTGATGTGGATGTGATGGCAGAGGCACTGTGAACTTTAGAAGTGCCTGTGATAGTTTTCCACTAAGCTGGGTTGTGGTTTCTTGAGTGCTCATTTCATTCTTTATATTTATTATATACATACCCAGTACTTCACAATAAAAACAATGTTGTAGTAAACATCTTGGTATATATATATCTTTATGCAGATTTTAGTGTCATTATAGTATAGATTCCTAGCGATATAATATTATTAGGTACAGGGGTATATAGATCCTATCTAATTGCCCTTGGAAATAGGCAAAAGTCTTAGAGCACTAGTAGTGCTTTAAATTGTTAAAGTCTTTTACCTGCCAGCAAATGTAAGATGTCTAATATACAAATGAATTACAAACTGGTAAGTTGGGGGGAGAGATTTGGTCTCAAACAATTTTTTTTTTATTTTTACATTTATTTTTGATAGAGCACAAGTGGGGGAGGGGCAGGGAAAGAAGGAGACACAGAATAGGAAGTAGGCTCCAGGCTCTGAGCTGTCAGCACAGAGCCCGACGCGGGGCTCGAACCCACAAACTGTGAGATCATGACCTGAGCTGAAGTCAGACGCCCAACCGACTGAGCCACTCAGGCACCCCGGTTTCAATTTGAAAACGCAGAAGGAATATTAATAAGAGCAAGGCCATTATATGTAAGATTAAGTACTTAATATAAACTTTTAGGCCAATAAAAGTTATTGAAAGTGATGTTAAAAGTCATTATTCTTTACAGCAACGATTAACCAGAGTCAAGAAAAAGTATTTAAATTTAGTTATTTCTTAAATCACTTGATAGCCTCATGACAGAATGATTTATATTGTATGTGCGGACTAGTTTGATAAGCACACATCTAGGTGGTAAGCAAACATAACAGAGAGGTGGTAAGCAAACATAACAGTTCGTGTCTTTTACTCCATTTAAGTTGATGGTAAACCTGTTCTCTTTCGAAGTTTCCTAAAGAGACCTCACCAAGCAGAAGAGTAGTTTGGTCCGATACAGATTGTCTACAGGTCTTAACCAGTTTAGAAAGGAGTTTATCAGGTAGTTTAAAATTAATGCTGCTGTGATAGTGAAACCCTTTTTTTCAAAACTCATATTGTGAAGAACCTTTATGTATCCCAGGTTTGATAACCTAGCTTTTATAAGTAATTGAAGTAATGGTATCCTGGAATAGATCAGGAAAGATAAATAGATGAATGTGAAAGGGAAACTGAAGACTACAGGGTAATGTGGTAAAACAGATTGTTATTTATAGACATTTTAAGAAATGGGATTATAGAGGATAAGGTTTTTGGCTTTTTAAAGACAGGTAGATAAGTCATTACGGTTTATTTAATAAAGAAAACAGGCAAAGGAAAAAGAACTAAAAATTTTTTTCAGATATCGCTGCTATAGGAGTAAGAAAAGTTACGTGATGTACTATAATAGTATTCCTTTTGAATTAATTTTACATGTTTTCTTCTGTAGCAATTGGTGCTGACACTTCAGAAAAAATAGATGAAAATTCAGACAAAGAGATGGAAGTCGAAGAATCTCCAGAGAAGATAAAAGTACCAACAGCACCTAAAGAAGAAGAACAAGATTTGAAAGTATGTATTTAACATGGCTTGATAAATTTTTAAAAAAATATTTTTAATGTTTATTTTTGAGAGCGAGAGAGCGTCCAAGAAGAGGAGGGGTAGAGAGGGGGGACAGAGGATCTGAAGTGGGCTCTGTGCTGACAGCAGAGAGCCTGATACAGGGTTCAAACTCAAGGACCATGAGATCATGACCTGAGCCAAAGTTGGAGGCTTAACCAACTGAGCCACTCAGGCACCCTGACAAATAGATATTTTTAAAGTGTGTTTTTCTTTTGAGAATGAGTGTGTGCATGAGCAGGGGAGGGGCACAGAGGGAGAGAGAATCCCAAGCAGGCTGCACACTGGCAGGGCAGAGCCCAAGGCAGGAGTTGATCCCACAAACTGTGAGATCATGACCTGAACAGAAGTCAGGAGTTGGATGCTTAACTGATTGAATCACCCAGGCACCCGGACAGATATTTTTAAATTGGGCAACCGTTAAACTACATTCTTTGTTAGCAAGTACTGAAAGTAATCTTTGCTATCTCCAAATATAAGTCATTTATTTAGTTATGTGAAAAGGTCATATTTCAGGCTGTAACACTGAATTAGAAGACTGACTTGATGTAGAGAAATTACCTAAAAATAAATTCTAAATGCTTTAATTGGTTTCTTTTAAAAGTTACGCCTTCTGGGGCGCCTGGGGGCTCAGTCGGTTAAGCATCCGACTTCGGCTCAGGTCATGATCTCACGGTTCGTGGGTTCAAGCCCCGCATCGGGCTCTGTGCTGACAGCTCAGAGCCTGGAGCCTGTTTTGGATTCTGTGTCTCCCTCTGTCTCTGCCCCTCCCCCACTTGCACTCTGTCTCTCTCTGTATCAAAAATAAACAAACATTAAAAAAAAAATTAAAAAAAAATATAGGTTATGCCTTCAGGGGCAACTAGGTGGCTCAGTTGGGTAAGTGTTCGACTTCTGCTCAGGTCATGATCTGATGGTTTATGGGTTTCAACCCCACATCAGGTCTTCTGCTGTAAGCACAGAGGCCACTTCAGATTCTCTGTCTCCCTCTCTTTGCCCCACCCATGCGCACGTGCCCATGTTCTCTCCTTCTCTCTCTCATAAATAAATAAACATTAAAATATGAATAAATAAAATTTAAGCCTTCATTGGAAAGCAATAATAGTGTATCAGTGTAGGCTCCTGTAGTTTGGAAGTACTGAAGAGACTAAAAGTCACAAATTTAATTTCTGCGTGTACTTCTCTTTACATAAAGGCTAACTCGGTTCCAATTTTATTTCTAGCCTAACGTCAAGAGAATTGGACCATATAAATATGTGGCTATTTAAGGATGGTCTGTTGGAAAAATCACATAGTACATTCTTTTGACTCAAAAGAGTTTATCCAGTCACTGGCTAGTGTACAACCATGTGAAAGGGACTGGGAGAATTAATTTTGTTCAGTGCGTAGCTGATAAAAGCACTTAGTAATAATTAAATGATAGTTTGGACACTATTGGGAGTTACATCATTTAGCATCTATTTTCACCTGTTGAATTCTATATTGTCTCAAAGTACACATTCAGTTTCTCTAGGCTTGTCCTTATTTATCACTTGTTATGTGAAGTATTTTAACATAGAGTTTTCTACGTAACTAGAGATTTTTCTACGTAACTAGAAACTAGAGTTATTTTCATGACTGTTCAGATGCAGCTATTTAAGAAGGGCTGTTTCTAGGCAGACCCTTTTTTTAAGTATGTTTAAGAACAAAATAGTTTACATAATACAGAAAAATATTGCTGATTGAATTTTATTTTTCTCTTTCTTTCCTACATTACAGTTTCAGATTGGAGAACTGGCAAATACCCTGACAAGTAAATTTGAATTCCTAGGCATTAATAGACAGTCCATCTCCAACTTTCATGTGCTGCTCTTACAGACTGAGGTAATTTAGGCATTTATGTATAGTTGGTCTTTGAGTAAAATGCTCTACGTGTAAGGCATTTATCTTATTTTTCTAATCCTAAATTAAAATTTTTAACATTGGTGCAAATTTGAACGACTAACCCAGGAAACAAAACTGTGTATTAGCTAAAGCAAAACGTAACTATGAAGACAAATACTAAGATTTTATGTGTGGGCATACCACCTTCAGTAAGCATATATTCTATTTTATGTTTAAAAAATATTTTTTTATACAAAAATGCTGATTCAAAGGGGCACATGTGCCCCAGTGTTTATGGTAGCACTGTTAACACTAGCCAGATTATGGAAAGAGCCCAAATGTCCATTGACAGATGAATGGACAAAGAAGATATGGTATCTGTATACAATGGAATATTAGCAATCAGAAACAGTGAAATCTTGGCATTTGCAACAATGCAGATGGAACTAGAGTGTATTATGCTAAGTGAAATTAGAGAAAGACAAATATATGACTTCACGCATATGTGGAATTTAAGATACAAAGCAGGTGAACATACGGGAAGGGAAACAAAAATATAAAAATGGGGACAGGGACAAAACATAAGAGACCCTTAAATATAGAGAACAAACAGGGTTGCTGAAGGGGTTGTGGGTGGGGGGATGGGCTATAAATGGGCAAGGGGCATTAAGGAAGACATTTGTTGGGATGAGCACTGGGTGTTACATGTAAGGGATGAACCACTGGATTTTACTCCTGAAATCATTATTGCACTATATGCTAACTAACTTGGATGTAAAATAAATAAATAAATTGAATGAATGAATGCATTAAATAACACAATGAGCCTGATAACAGATTTACATCAAACTAAAAATAAAAGTTCGGAGTCCTTTTGTAACCTGAATAGTTTACAACATGGTAGAGCAGGATTCAGTAAGGAACTCCTGTAGGAAGCATATCTCCCTAAGTATTGAACCTTTGCTTTTGATTACTGAACCAAATGAACTCTCTACCAAAAACTAAAATTGCTAGGGAATTAATATAGTCCAAAGGAGAAAAACAAAACTGCTACTCATTTTCACAGATACTGGAGAGCTGGCAGTATAAAAATGTACTAAGGTCCAATCTTGTTTTTCAGAACTGTGTAGAGCAAACAATATTTTATATGAAATTAAGACAGTATTTCTGTGCGTTTTGGGTCTACTTTCCTTTTGTGAGAGTATAGCAATACAGTTGTGGACCAGAAGACCTGTCCCTTTTTATTTCTGTCTTCTCATGTAACAGTAAGCCTTTTAACTTATTTCTCTGTTTGTTGATTCTAGACTCGGATTGCAGACTGGAGGGAAGGGGCTCTTAATGGGAACTACCTTAAACGAAAACTTCAGGATGCAGCAGAACAACTAAAACAGTATGAAATAAACGCCACTCCTAAAGGCTGGTCCTGCCACTGGGACAGGTACGCACTCTTCTCCCCTTTTCACCTTTCACCTTTGACATCTCAGACATGATTTGTGATCACCACCACCTGACGACATGACAGCCTGTCCGGAGACTGAAAGCAGCTGCAGTTAGCGGTGCTGGGCAGGCAGAGCACCGCAAGCACTTACAGTTTGGGCCAGCCACACGGAGAAACAAAAAGCAATGTTTAAAGTGTTCCATGTAACGGATTTTTTCCCAAGATGGACAAAGCTGGTTTTTACTCTCCAGAGTGTTGTTGCACGGAGTAGGGCGGGCTTGGGGGTTAAGCGCATGCGAGAGCTCTGTGCGCTTTACAGGACCTCTGGAAGCAACTACTCCTGATTAACCTCGGTGAAGTTAAGGAAAGCTTCGTGCCAGAAGATGTGAATGAAGAACAAGATTACTATCTTCTGCCAGCAGGTCAGATGAAAACATTTCTTTTTATATTTGGCTTTTCTTGATTTTTTTTTTCGTTATTTGAAATCTTTGCTCTTTTATTTTTCAGCTCCCAGATCCTCTCCCTCTCTTTAGCTTTCACTGTGTTTGATATCAAGAGTATGAAATGTGAATTCCACGGTCCAAGAGGGGAAGAGTCACCTTTCGCAAACTTCGTTGTTCTCTTCTTTGGAAGGGAAATTAGTGTTCTAGGAGATTGAGTCCCTTCGTTAATGAAACTTGAAACCCTGTTAAACATTGGCAAAAAACAAAACAAAATGTGAGAGGTGTTTTCTAAGTCATCTGTTGGAGTGAGGGCTCAGGGCTGTATTCACAGAGCTGCTGGCAGTGCAAATAGCTTTGAATTATCCTTGGTTCTTCATCCTCAATTGTCAAAGCTCTTTGTTGCCTTTGTGAATAGCAGTCCATTAAGAAGAGGTTCGTCCCTGTGAGAGCAGACTGCTGTCCTGGGACAGGACCAAACGGAAGTGTCTTTGTAGGAGAATGGGTCTTAAAACGTGTGTTTTCTTTCTTGTAATTTAGGGATCATAGACGATATTTCTATGTAAACGAACAGTCGGGCGAGTCTCAGTGGGAGTTCCCAGATGGTGAGGAGGAAGAGGAAGAAAGCCAAGCACAAGAAAGTAGAGACGAGACTCTTCCTAAACAGACCTTGAAAGACAAAACTGGCACTGATTCAAATTCTACAGAATCTTCTGAGAATTCCACAGGTGGGACAATTTACCCTATACTAATTGGAGAGAAATACTTTTGGAGAAAAAAGATTTGTGTTAGTTGGTACCATAAAAGAAGAAAGTAATTCAAATCATAGCGTAAATTTCTAGCTAAAAAATAGTGGCTTAACATGAAAATGCAAGAGTTAATACTGAAGAAAACTAAGGCAGGGACTGCTTAGAAATCAGCAGACTATTAATATCAGACTTTGCTAAAAAATAAAATGATGAGCCAATATATTTTGATTTTTAAAAGATTGTCCCATAAGAGCTTCCATCTGCTTTCTAGATTGGATGCTCCCGATTCAGGAATCATTTAATGTACCCAATTAGATCTAACAACAACAGGATTGTCCTATAACCACTCTGTCATGCCACAAAGCCGTGTATCCACTAACAGGAATGTTAATGTTGAGGAACCTAGTAGCTGAATTGTCGATATCTTTGTGGAGTGATAATAGATTTGTTTTTCCTTTCTGTAGAAAACTTAATCTGTAGATAGTGCAGCCTCATTTTTCCACTCCACTATTCTTACAAGTATGGTTGTTGTAAATCAAAATACTCTGAAGAAATGGTATGAAACTAGGACCATTATTTCAGAGAAGCAAAATAATCATTGGAAATTGCCAACAATATTCTAGCATAAAACAATCAGGATGGCTCAACCCAGTAAATGTTCTCCTAGAGGTCTTTAGTTTTGTTGTATACATTAACTTATTTTTACTTATGTATTTATTTTTTGAGAGTGTGGGGGAGAGGGGCAGAGGGGAAGAGAGCATTTCAAGCAGGCTCTGTCCTGAGCAGGGGGCTCGATATGGAGCTTGATCCCATGACCATGGATCATTACCAAAATCAAGAGTTGGATACTCAACCGACTGAGCCACACAGGCACTCCTTATTTTGTTGTGTAGGTTTTTAAAAAGGCTTTCATAGCTCCTTAGTTAATAGGAGCTCCTCTAAAGAGGAGTGGCTTGATTTCCACATCTTGGAAGATGCATTTTTCCCCCTATAAATGCACCATTCTTGGAATGACAGAAATAAGTGAATAGTGAAGCCTAGTCAAGGCTATGATTTTTCATTCTAAAAAACTAGTAGCTGTTTGTTAAAATGACAGTACATGAAACAGGAGTCTGTGATTTGGCTTTTAGAGTAATAAACATTTAAAGGTAAAGGCATGGAATTTGTTGGTAACATAGGGAGTGGACAGCTGAATTCTTTTGTCCTCTGCTTACGAAAAATGATGTTTTGTATTCTGTTGCTCCCTGATCCCAATTAAAAAGTTCTAATAGTGTACCAAATGAAACTGATGATTTTTTAATTTCTAAAATTAATGATGTACCAAATGAAACTGATGATTTTTTAATTTCTAAAATAGCCTAGGGGCAGTTATCAGATCACTAAACAAAAAGCCACATTTGGCTGCAGTGATAATTTTCCATGAAGCAAAAGGGTGGTTTTATTCTACTTACTATTTCAGAAATACATTTTCTAAGTTACAGGGTGTCTTAATATTTTCACAAAGGGATTTTCTTTTGATTACTTTCCTCATTCTTTTGGTAGTAATGATAGATATGTCTAATAAGTTAGTTTTATCATGTTAACTGAAGTTAGTCCAGTGAAGGCTTGATGGTGGTTCTGGATAGGAGATTCCACTCCTGACTGCTGTCTAATGTCCCTTTCTTGTATGTTACAAAGCTGAGTATTCTAGAATTACCAACTCTTAGGTGTTCTGTGAACACCTTAGAATTACTTTCTCACATAAAGTTGGGTACTGTCTGGTTAAAGGAAGACTGAGACATTCCTATCTGAGTAAAACAATTATGCTGTAGGAAAAAGTCACTGATAAACTGTTTATATTCTTAAGCCTCTTTAATGAGAGCCATTAAAACTTGATAATCTTGATCTAAGTAAAACCCAGATCTTGTACTAAGATTTTTGGGATTTAAGAGCAATACTGATGGCTATTTAAGCCTGTCAAGAAAGTTTAGTATATTCACTTTGTCAGCCCAGTAGTGGTTAAAATCATGTTTTAAATAAGAAAAATTACTACACTGTGGGGAGCAAGGAAGTTTCAAACTTCTGTTCATTTCAGTCTTCGTTCATTGTTTGAATTTAACATCCTGTCTCTAAAGATGAGTGATATTACAAGATACCTACTGTGTCTGTCTTATTAGGCTTTGTCACTTTGGTTAAATTCAGCTGCTTTTCAAAAGTCTATGGAACTATTATTTATACAGTAACTGCTAAACTGGCCTCTTGGTTCAGAATACTAAGCAAAAATTTTCTCTTTGGAGAAATACAGGAAAACAGTAAAGGGAAGCTTGCCTAGAAATAGAAAAAAACAGGTTCTTGAAGAGCAAAATTTGTATCCCCACACTATTGTAAGCCTGTAACTTTCAAATTTATTAGCATATAATAAATGCTGTTTACCTTTATGTTTTTAATTTTAATTTTTTTTTAATTTACGTTAAGTTAGTTAGCATATAGTGCAATAATGATTTCAGGAGTGGAATCCATTGATTCGTCCCTTACATATAACATCCAGTGCTCATCCCAAAAAGTGTCTTCCTTAATGCCCCTTGCCCATTTAGCCCATCCCCACACCACAACCCCTCCAGCACTCCTCAGTTTGTTCTCTATATTTAAGGGTCTCTTATGTTTTGTTCCCCTCCCTGTTTTTATATTTTTGCTTCCCTTATGTTCATCTGCTTTGTATCTTAAATTCCACATATGTGTGAAGTCATGATATTTGTCTTTCTCTGACTAATGTCACTTAGCATAATACACTCTAGTCCCATCCTAAAAAAATTTTTTTTTAAGTTTATTCTTTTTTGAGGGAGGGGGAGACAGGGACAGAGAGAAGGGGACACAGAATCCAAAGCAGGCTCCAGGCTCTGAGCTCAGCACAGAGCCTGACATGGGGCTCCAACTCAAGAACAGGGAGATCATGACCTGCGCCAAAGTTGGCCACTTAATCAACTAAGCCACCCGGGTGCCCCCAAAATTGTGTTTTTTAATCTCTCCTTGGATTTCAGATTGAAAGTTCGCTTAAATGGCAAAATATACCAACTGAGTTATATTTAGAAATGAAGAGAAGCATCGTGTAGGAGGATATATATTAATATCCAAACTTTGTGTTTAAGCTAAAGGAAGCTATCAGTGTTAAGACACAGCTTTTATGTTTTGAGCAAACTTAGTATGGGATTCAAATATTAACTAAAAATGCTCCTTGTTTGCTGCTAAATTTATCTCCTTATTTACACAGTGTAATTAATTCTGATTATCTTTGCTGGAGGTTGTAAACCCCATTTTTAACCTTGAACCTGTATTTCCTTGAGTTGCTTTGCATAGTAGCACATTGCCATCATAAACATTTCTGTGTTGCATTATGATTTTAGACGAGAATATGTAAAATTTAGCTTATTCATTTACCTACCAAATGTAGTTGAAGGTTTAGTAGAAGGAAGTTTGATAAATTATTAATTCTCAGTACTTATTACCTTAGTTCTGATGTAATTTTGATGTTCTATTATTATGTAACATAGTAAACTGCCTGGCTATACCCAAACTTTATTCATCTAAAGCTCAGTGTATAAATTCACATTAGATATGACCAAATAAAAGAGTTTAATGAGACTTTTGAAGTCTATTAGCTGGAAAACTGCATTCTTGTTTTCTGGTGAATTTTTTCTTTCAGTGCTCCTTTCCTTTGCTAAGTAAGCAACATATCAGAATAATTACAGTAACCTTGTAAATCCTATTCTTAAAATCTTTTGTGTAATATTTTTACCTGCTCCATAAAAAGTAAAGCTATCCTTATAGCCAAATGGTTCATAACGGCTTAGGTTTTATCTTATTGAGGACAGCGTGGTATCTTCAAGCCAAGTAAATAAAGGGTTTTATCCTTGTCATAGAGACTTTTGTTTATGGTATATGGTTATACCATCACTTTTGACCATGAAATTTAACAGGTGATTGCATTTGGATCTCTATTCCATGAAAAGTGAGATTTATTTTTTGTACTATTAAAAAAATTTTTTTTTCTTAATGTTCATTTTTGAGACAGAGCATGAGCAGGGGAGGGAGGGGCAGAGAGAGAGGGAGACACAGAATCCTTAGTAAGCTCTAGGCTCTGGGCTGTCAGCGCAGAGCCTGATATGGGGCTTGAACCCACAAGCCATGAGTTCATGACCTGAGCCGAAGTGGGACACTTAACCGACTGAGCCACCCAGGTGCCCCAAACTGAGATTTATTTAACTGTGATTTCTAAATCTGTTAGATCCCTGGTATTTCACCAAGACTTCTTTGTAAAATAGCACTAGACTAGGAGTCAGACCTAGTCATTGAGAGCTGTATGATCTTGGGCAAGTCATTTCCCTCCTGGGTTTCATTACCTTTGAAATCAGAGAGTTGAACTAGATGATTTCTCATGTCTCTTCTACTCCTAAATTCTATGATTTTTAGGGAGAAAATTCCCTTCAGCATTCCTGGGATATATATCTAATAGTCCCATATATTGTGAAACTTCCCTATTGACGATAAAGAGGGATGGGGAAGGCTACAAGTAAGTATATCCTCCTATTTTCTCTAACCTTTAAAACTTTTCCCAGGAGAGAAAGGACAGTAATTAACTGGCTTTTGCAGAATTTGAGGAAAGCTGATCCTGCAGCTTTTCAGCTATAATTTCTTAACTCAGACTTCAGCAACTTCAGATCTTCTGCATCTTCAAATACCTCTTTTGTGTGTGCCTTTGTTAATCCTTTACCTTGAAGATTTGTTTTTCTAAATTTCCCTTTCTCATCACAGAAATAAAAAAAAAATACCTTCCTTGATTTGTGTTGCTGTGGTTTAGCAAATAATTCATACAAAGGCACAAAGGGATGATAGAGTTGACAAGACCACCTTGCAAATGGATTTTTAAAACTTAGTAACCCAGATTAATAAAAGGTGTTTTGAATGAGTACTTCTCTGGGTCATCCATGATCAGTTATCTACTCACTAAAAAATAAAATAACACGGAATCAGAATCACAAATGTACATTATTTACTCCCCTCTTCTTTTTTGAAATAAAGACCCAGAGCATTCCCTTCTAGTTGTGTATGTTGAAACTGTGAATGTTTGACATAAGAAACTTCAAGTTCAATGACCAAATTTCTCATTGAATTGATGTGATGTACTTTATTTATTTATCCATAAATCTGGGCCCAAAGAACAACACTAGTATATAACAGCTAGGGCAGGTGCTAACTGTGGGGTTCATAAATTTATCTTTCTATGGAAGCATTTTTGAACTGAATTGCTTAATATTTCAGTAGTTTGAGTGTAGAGAATAGATGCCTGTAGGTCCAGTTGTCTCACTAGGCAGTTGAACATTGTTGTGAATGTAAGCCATGGAGCTTTTGTCTTGCCCTTTCCCTGACTCCTATTTATTTTCATAGGTTCTCTTTGTAAAGAGTCCTTTTCTGGCCAAGTTTCTTCTTCATCACTCATGCCACTTACTCCATTCTGGACTCTCCTTCAGTCGAATGTGCCTGTGCTTCAACCTCCATTACCTTTGGAAATGCCACCACCCCCACCTCCACCCCCAGAGTCCCCTCCTCCCCCTCCCCCTCCCCCTCCTCCTGTAGAAGATGGTGAGATCCAGGAGGTAGAGATGGAGGATGAGGGAAGTGAAGAGCCTCCTGCCCCAGGAACAGAGGAGGATACTCCATTGAAACCTTCTACACAAACCACAGTTGTAACTAGCCAGGTGAGAAATGCTCTTTGGCATTCCGAAGGGTTTCTGGGGACTGGGGCATGACTGACACCATGTTTTATATTAGAAGAGGATGTTTAACTAGAGTTTTTAGCCACTGACTAGATTCTCTTCTGTTTCAGAGTTCAGTTGATTCTGCCGTCTCTAGTTCTCCCTCCACTAAAGCGATAAAAAGAAAAGCCACAGAAATTAGTAATGCAGTAGTTCAGAGATCAGCTACCATTGGTAGTTCTCCAGTCCTCTACAGCCAGTCAGCTATAGCTGCAGGTAAGCATTGTGATTGAAATCTGTTTTCCTGAACATATTACATCTTTGTTTTTGGAATTAGATGTCATAAAAGGCTTTTAGATATCATGTAAAGGCTTTTCATTTCAAGAACTCCTTATATGTTTTTCTTTCAGTTACTAAAAACTACTGTTAACAATTTGACATGTTCCATATTGTTTTCTGTGCACTTACATGACATCAGTAATTTTGATAATTTAAGTACCTTAATGCTGAAGTGCCTGGCTGGCTCAAGTCCGTAGAACATGGAACTCTTGATCATGGGGTCATGAGTTCAAGCACCACGTTGGGCTTAGAGCTTTTTTTTTTTAAAAAAAGAAAAAAGTACCATAATACTAAAGTATTCAGAAATATTTTGCTGCCAGAAAATGTGGCTGTATTTTTTGAGGAGAAGGTATATTGGCATCATTTTATAGGGGATCTAACCCCCAAATCCCTTTTCCATCTTTTCTTTGTTTTTGCTTTGTCAGAGTGTCCTTCTTAATAGTTTTATTTTATGGTTTGTATGTTAGGTCATCAAGCAGCAGGGATTGGACACCAGTCTGCAGGGATTGGACACCAGGCAATATCTGTTAGCCATCCAGCAACAGGAATGGGTCATCAAGCCAGAGGAATGACCCTACAGTCAAATTACCTAGGACTGGCAACAGCTCCTGCAATTATGAGCTATGCTGAATGTTCTGTCCCAATGGCAGTGACTCCCACATTGCAGCCAGTCCAGGCCCGAGGTGCTGTGCCTACCACTGCCATTATTGAACCACCACCTCCTCCTCCTCCGCCGCCACCACCACCACCACCGCCAGCTCCCAAAATGCCACCATCTGAGAAGACAAAAAAAGGAAAGAAAGATAAGGTACAGTAAATCTCTCCCAAGTTTTTATTTTAAAATTTTTATTATTGAAGTGATATTCATGTAAAAACCAACATTTTAAAGTATATAATTCAGTAGCATGTAGAAGTAGGAGTTCTCCAACTTTGTATGTAATTTTCAATATTGACTGTTTAGGCCCCCTTGTAAGTTGATATGAATTTATTCAGCTTTTCTATTTATGCATAAAAAGCCAGTGGAGTTTTGATAGGGATTGCATTTCATGTCTGAATTGTTTGGGTCATACTGCCATTTTAACAATATTGGATTTTTCAGTCTGTGAACACAAGATTCTTTCCATTTGTTTAGGTCTTCAGGGTTTTTTTTTTTGGCAATTTTTTGTAATTTTCAGTGTAGAAGTCTTTTACTTCCTTTCCTAAATTTACTCTTAGGTATTTTATTCTTTATTCTGTTGGATACTATCATAAGTGGTCGTTTATTTGGTTTACATTTAACATTATATAACGTCCTTTTTCATCTTTTGTAACAGTTGTTTACTTAGTCTCTTTTATATTAATGTTGTTAACCCTTGCTTTCTTTTGGTTACTATTTGCATGGAGTCTCTTTGTCCTTTTACTTTAAATCTGTGTATATCCTTAGATAGAAAATTAACGTTTTACAGACATCACTTCAATTCTGTTTTTTTGTTTATTTGTTTTGAGGGAGAGTGCGCACTTGCGGATGGGGCAGAGAGAGAGAGGGAGAGAATATCTCAAGCAGACTCCACCACTGTCAGCACACAGCCAGGCACGGGCTCAATCTACAAACTGTGAGATCATGTCCTGAGCCAAAACCAATAGTCAGACCCTTAACTGACTGAGTCACTCAGGCTCCCTATTCAGTTCTGTTTTTTTAAATCCATTCTGCCAGAATACATCTTTTAATTGGAGAGATTTATTTACATCAGTAAATTACTAATTTATTATCAGTAGTTACTGACAGGGAAGGACTTACTTTTGCCATTTTGTTACTTGTTTTCTGTATGTATTCTGAAGATTTTTTTTGTCCTCATTTCTCCTCTCACTGCCACCTTTTGTGTTTAGTTGATTTTTTTAGTGACACATTTTGATTTTCTTGTCATTTCCTTTAGCATATGTTCTATATTCATTTTCTTTTTTTTTAAGATTTTTTTAAAAAGTGTTTTTTTTTTTAATGTGTATTTATTTTTGAGAAAAAGACAAAATACGAGTGGGTTAGGGGCAGAGAGAGGGGGAGACACAGAATCCGAAGCAGGCTCCAGGCTCTGAGCTGTCAGCACAGAGCCCGACGTGGGGCTCGAACTCACGAGCTGTGAGATCATGACCTGAGCTGAAGTTGGACGCTCAACTGACTAAGCCACCTAGGCGCCCCTATATTCATCTTCTTTATGAAATCATGGGTATTATATGTAATGTGCTTAAGTTATAATCAGTTTTAAACTGATACACTCTATTGCAGACAAAAACCACTCCTATACAGCTGCATCCCACTCCATTATGTTATTGGTGTTATAAATTATATTTCTACATATTGTGTGCCCAGTAACATAGCTTTGTAATTACTTTTTATGCTTTTGTCTTTTAAATTCTGTAGAAGAATAAAAAGTAGAGTTACAAACCAAAATCACAATCCTACTGATTTTCATATTCCTGTGTTTACCTTTATCAGAGAACTTTATTTTTTTGTATGACAACTTAGGTATTTAGCATCATTTCACTTCAACTTGAAGAACTCCCTTATGCATTTATTGTAGGATAGGTCAAGCAATAATGAACCCCAGAGCTTTTGTTTATTTAGGAGTATCTTAATTTCTTCTTCATTTTTGAAGGAAAGCGTTGCCTGTACAGAATTCTCAACTTTTTTTTTTTTTCTTTGATCACTTTAAATATATCATCCTGCTGCCTTTGACCTGCACTGTTTCTTCCAGAAATCCTGATAATCTTATTGAGGAACCTTTGTACATGACAGGTCATTTTTCTTTTGCTGGCTTTCAAGATTCTCTTTGGTTTCTGACAAGTTATGTGTCACAGGGTGATCTTTTGGGGCTTATTCTACTTGGAGTTTGTTAGACCTCTTGGGTATGTATATCCATGTCTTCATTAAATTTGAGTAGTTTTTAGCTGTTATTTCTTTTTAATTTTTTAAAAATTTATTTTGGAAATAGAGCATGCAGACAAGCAGGAGAGAGGGGCAGAGGGAGAAAGGGAGAGAATCTTAAGCAGGCTCCATGCTCAGCACAGAACCCAACATGGGGCTCAGTCCCACATGACCCTGGGATCATGATTTGAGCCAAAATCAAGAGTTGGATGCTCAACCAGCTGAGACACCTGGGTGCCCCTTGGCTATTCTTTTTCTTTTTTTTGTTTATTTATTTTGAGAGAGAGAGAGCATGTACACTAGTGGGAGAGGGGGGAGAGACAGAATCCCAAGCTGATGCCACACTGTTAGTTAAGAGCCCAGCGTAAGGGTCGATATCACAAACCATGAGATCATGACCTGAGCTGAAATCCAGAGTCAGACACTTAACCGACTGAGCCACCCAGGCACTGTGGCTTAAAATATTTTATTTCTTTTAAAAAAAAATTTTTTTTTTCAACGTTTATTTATTTTTGGGACAGAGAGAGACAGAGCATGAACGGGGGAGGGGCAGAGAGAGAGGGAGACACAGAATCGGAAACAGGCTCCAGGCTCTGAGCCATCAGCCCAGAGCCTGACGCGGGGCTCGAACTCACGGACCACGAGATCATGACCTGGCTGAAGTCGGACACTTAACCGACTGCGCCACCCAGGCGCCCAATATTTTATTTCTTAAAATAAAAGTTCTGCCCTTTCCATATTCCTAGGATTCCCATAATGCATATATTACTCCACTTAATGGTGTATTATAAATTAGATTCTGTTCACTTTGCTTCATTTTCTTTTTTTTAATCTCTGAAAATGCACTTATGTATTTTCTTCAAATTCTTATATAAATTCTAATTAGTTAACATATACAGTGCAATATTGGTTTCAGGAGTAGAATTCAATGGTTCACAGTGTTTTTCTTTTTGCTCTGCAGACTCCATAATTTGAAATGACCTACCATCAATTTTGCTGATCCTTTCTTCTGCCTATCAGAGTTGGCTGTTGAGCTAATGAATTTTTCAGTTCACATTTTTCAGCTTCAGAATTTCTATTTGGTTTGCTTTTTTTTATATCTACCTGTTTGTTGATAACTCATTCATGTGTAATTTTCCTGATATCATTTAGTTCTTTGCCTTTATTTTTCTTTAGCTCTTTGAATACATTTAAGACAACTGTTTTAAGGTCTTTAGTGAGTCTGAAATATGTATTTATGGTTGGTTTCTAGAGATTTATTTTGTTCCTTTGAATGGACACGTTTGCCAGTTTCATCTGTGCTTTGTGATTTTTTTCTTTGTTGAAAATTAGGCATTTGGCAAAACAACTGTCTCTCCCAGTCTTTGCACATGCATTCTCTTTGTAGAAAGACCTTTATTAAGAAGGCCAGCATGAAGGTTTAGATCTCTTTGGGCCTTTTCTGGGCATCTGTATCCCCTGTGTAGATTTTTTTTTTTTTTTTTTAAGAGTGTGCAAGCATGAGAGAGAGGTAGGGGGGAGACAGAATCCTAAGCATGTCCCAGGTTCAGTGCGGAGCCCGACACAGGACTCAGTTCTACGACCCTGGGATCATGATTTGAGCCAAAATCCAGAGTCAGGCACTCAACCAACTAAGCCACCCAAGAGGCCCCTCATCTGTATACATTTAATTTATTATTATTTTTTTTTTTTTTAGTTTATGTATTTTGAAAGAGAGAGAACTTGTGTGCGAGCAAGCAGGGGAGGGGGAGAGAGAATTCCAAGCAGGCTCTTTGCTGTTAGCACAGAGCTGGACATGAAGTTCGAACCTGCAAATCATGAGATCATGACCTGAGTTGAAACCAAGAGCCGGGTGCTCAATCAACTGAGCCACCCAGTTGCCCCTAATTTTCATCTTCCTGTCTTACACCTTCTTTTTTCCGAGGAGCTTTATATGTTGTTTAGTATTCCTCTGCCCATAATCTCTGCTCCTAGGTATCCACAAGACTGCAGTTTCCCTGTGGTTTTCACAATGCTGCAGTACCTGCCGCTGCCTTTCAGGGCTTCCAACCTGAGATTCAAAATATGCTGCCATTACTGCTTGAGCTCCAAGTTAGTCAGTGTACCGAAACCAGTCCTTCAGGCAGCCACAGACAGAAGAGAGAATATTTTACTCTTTTCCTTCCCTCCTCAGGTAGGGAACTGAGAATTGGGCTGTTTCATCCCAACCACACAGGAGAGGGTGGTGCAAAGGCAAGCAAACATGTCACAAAATCTCCTACCGTTTTGAGTGTGACTTTTTTTTTTTTAGATTTTATTTTTATGTATTCTTTAGACTTAACATGGGTCTCAAACTTAAAACCCTGAGATCAAGAGTCCTGTGCTCTACCTACTGAGCTAGGCAGGTGTCTCAGTATGGCTTCTTGATTGAGTGTTCTCTTGTTTGCTGCAGATCTTCAACTTGTTTCCAGAGTTCCCATAAAGCGATTTTAGTCTGTATTTGTTTTCATAATGTTTCCTTGGGGAAACAGGGCCTGGAGCTTCATGGTCTTCCATTTTACTGATGTCCCGTCACATTCAGTGGCCACTTTTGTATGCCCTGATTACCCAAAGTTTCTCATCAGCTTTTTCTCTCTGTTGGCACTTTATCTGCCTGAACCAGAATCATTTCTCCAGGGATCAGCAGGGCAAATTCATTTGCCTTACCATGGTTAAAGGAACCTTACTGAATGAGATATGTGTTCACACAGAATAGGCCATGTGATTCCACTTGAAACCCCTTGTCCAAGTTAGTATTCTGGTTTCAGAAATTATCTGGAAACGAAGTAAATATTATGGAAGTCAATGATAACAATTAGAACACTGTCTTTAATATAGTGTCAAGGTCTATACTATAGCATATATGGTTCTCCTGAGCCAGCATACTGTTTACCATCTCCATATCTTTGCTTTGTCTACCAGTCCCACTACTTTTTGTTCTTTACACAATTAAATGTTAGAACAACCAGTGCTGGGGAATCATTTCTTGTATGAAGCCTTCCTTGACACTCTTTCTCCAATTCTCCAAAGATTTCATGCAGTAAGTAATTTCTTAGCTGGTCATTCTTTAATGGTTTTGTAAATAATACCTTAGGAAATCCAGAATTCTAATTTGTTAATATGTCATTTTTATGTACTTCATATTAAAACAACGTTAATCTTATTTTTCTTGTTACAGGCCATTTTAAAAGAATATAAAATAATATACTTACTTCCTTGGATGTTCAAGAATATTTGAAATGCATGTTTTCAATCTTGTTGCTGAAGAATTTTGTGTGCAGCTTACTAGAAAATAAGCTAGGGTCGCCTGGATGGCTTAGTTGGTTAAGTGTCTGACTCTTGGTTTTGGTTCACGTCATGACCTCACAGTTCATGAGTCCAAGCTCCACAGCAGAGCTTGCTTCAGATCCTCTGTCCCCCTTTCTCTCTGCTCCTCCCCTGCATGTGTTCTCTCAAGAATAAAATAAAACATTTATTAAAAATATCAAGTGTCCTAGGGGCACCTGGGTGACTTAGTCGGTTAAGCACCAAACTTCTGCCCAGGTCATGATCTCAAGGTTTGTGGGTTCGAGCCCTGCATCGGGCTCTGTGCTGACAGCTTAGAGCCTGGAGCTTGGTTCAGATTCTGTGTCTCCCTCTCTCTGTACCTCCCCTGTTCACGCTCTGTCTCTCTCTCAAAAATAAACGTTAAAAAAAAATTAAAAATATCAAGTGCCCTTAAAAAAAAAAAAGGCTAGAAAACAAGTCCTAGCCATTGGATCTTTATTCATCTTACTGCCTGTTCCCCTGTAAAAATGTGCTGGAACAGCCATTGCAGGGGCCCCTGGGTGGCTCAGTTGGTTAAGTGTCCAAGTTTGGCTCCAGTCATCATTTCATGGTTCTTGTGTTCAAGCCCCGTGTCGGGCTCTGTGCTGATAGTGCGGAGCCTGCTTGGAATTCTCTCCCCCTCTTTCTGCCCCTGTCTAACTTGCACTTTATCTCTCTCAAAATAAATGAACTTTAAAAGAAAAAAACAGCCAGTATAATTCTTTATCCATGGTTTTGGATGTGATTGGCAATAAATAATTTCTAAAACAACTTATTTTCCCATGACGAATCAAATGTGATAAAAATTTTTTTTCACAAAACCCATAGAAGTCAAAAGGAAACAACAGTGACTACCTAGAGCTTTGGATTTTAGTCATGTTTGACAGTGTTCAGTGAGAGGTCATACCTCACCGAGCCCTCTGTCCACTTATGACTGTTATTAGTTCATGTTACTTTTTACACGTATGGTTCCATGCTAACCCCAGGTGGGCTGTTTTGGAGCTTGTTGGCAGGGTATGTATGCAGTGTGTGAGGCTGAACCACAGGTGAAATGACAGACTGGAGTGTGGGGGTGTGTGGGGCTAAAGGTGTAAACACAACAGATGGAGCACTCAGTTCTCCAGAACGTTAAGAACTGTCCGTTATAGTCAAAATATGGTATTGAGCAGAGAGCAAAGTAATAGAAGAAAGACTGAAAATCTAAAACTTACTTCCTCAGATTTTGGGGAATTAAGAAATATCTCTCAAGTGCAGGCAGGAAAAACAGGGTGGGCCCCCATACCTGGTCCAAGATGAGCCCAGCAGCAGTTAGTCACACCTACCACTCAACTGCTTGTTGTGTTTCTAGTGTAACCTGGTCAGGTCTTCAAGTACATAGCTCTTCAAAATATAGGGATAAAAAACATGTTTCCCCCCATGTCTGATACAGGAGCCTTTGAATTTCACATAACTAATCACAGATTCAACAAATTTGGTTTTTGGTTTTATTTTTTTAACATCAGGTTTTTTTGTTTTTATTTTTAATGTTTATTTACTTATTTATTTTTGAGAAGGGAGTGTGCAAGAATGAGTAGGGGAAGGGCAGAGAGAGATGGAGAATCCGAAGCAGGCTCCAGACTCCGAGCTGTTAGCGCAGAGCCTGATGTGGGGGCTCTAACTCATGAGCTGTGAGATTATGAACTGAGCCAAAGCCAGATGCTTAACTGAGTTGAGTGAGCCACCCAGATGCAGGTGCCCCTCAACAAGTATATTTTTAAGGCATACTATTTGTCAGGCATTCTCCCCAGAAGCTGGGGATGCAGAAGTGAATCAAATGTTTGTGGGGGAATACAAAAGAATACAAACCAAAGAAGTGGGGGAATGGGGTTGGGGAGACAGATAAGCAAATGCATACATGTTTGGTGCTTTAAAATGCAGTGAGAAAAAACAAGCAGTGTCAGGACAGAAAGCGGTCTTTGGGAGGTGGTGCTGTTTCCAGTTAGGTTGGTCGGGGAAGGCCTCTTTGCTAGGGTGCCATTGATCAGAAGCCTGATGATAGTGATAGAGCAAACCGTGTTGGATATATGTAGGCCTACTTTTGCTACTTTCACAAGATTTTTTTTTACTCTGAAAGTAAATACTTACTATAGAAAAAAATTAGAAAATGAAGATGAGCCAAAAAAATTTTATTATATCTCCTCTTAGAACCATTCTTACCATTAATATTTTGATACATCTTGCTTTGTAAATATTTGTTGTTAATTGACTTTGTTGCTGTTTCCAGGAAAGCTGGTCATTTGTTTCTCAGCTCTATTTTACTTAATGTGAACACTGCATTTAGTTAAAATTTGCAAGAGGAAACACTGTAATTCTGAGATAAGGGCAACAGTTTTGAATTCCATAGAATAATGAGGCTGATGGAAATTTTTCTGACCTAATTTTATAAAAACACATTTATGGGTGTTTTTTTTCTAGTTTTTAGAATTTTGACCAAGCATTAATTAGATTTATAGTTGGTAGAAATTTCGGGCAAGAATTTATAATCGTATTTATTTTTTGTGTTTCTGTCCTTTTGATTTTTTTTTTTTGTCCTTTTGATTTTAAAGTTTATTTATTCCTTATATGTAAGAAGAACCTTGATCTTGTGTGGATCTTACTTCCATATTTTATGTATTTTCTTCCTTCTGACCTTTACCCTTTGTTCTAGGCAAAGAAGAGTAAAACCAAAATGCCGTCTTTGGTAAAGAAGTGGCAGAGTATCCAGCGTGAGTTAGATGAAGAGGAGAACTCTAGTTCCAGTGAAGAGGACCGGGAATCAACTGCACAGAAGCGAATCGAAGAGTGGAAACAGCAGCAGCTGGTCAGGTAAACAAAAGCCCCCAGATGAGTGGGTTATGGTGGTGGTTTTAAAGCAGCAGTCATATTCTTTAAATCACAATCCTTAATTTTTGATATATTTTACAAACCTTTATCTAAAAGTTTATAATTTATAATGATTATTTCCCTGTGAGAATTATGATCTACCCTTTTTCAAAATTCTAGATATCAAGAGTTTAAAATTTTTTTTAATGTTTATTTTTGAGAGAGAAAGACCATATGAGTGGGGGAGGGGCCAAGAGTGAGGGAGACACAGAATCCAAAGCAGGTTCCAGCCTCTAAGCTGTCAGCACAGAGCCAGACCCAGGGCTCAAACTCACAAACTGTGAGATCATGACATGAGCTGAAGCCGGGCACTTAACCGACTGAGCTATCCAGGCATCCCAGAGATAACAGTTTTAATACTTTATCCTACTGATTGTTTCTCTTAAGAAAAAGACTGTCTTTAACATACCTGTCTTAGCATACCAGGAAAAATACCTGTCCCACTTACCATGTAGATCCAATAGACCCTTTCATAAATTTTTTTTGAAATTATTTTACAGGGGCACCTGGTGGCCCAGTCGGTTAGGCATCTTGATTCTTGATTTCAGCTCAGGTCATGATTTCACGGTTCATGGGATAGAGCCCCACGTTGGGCTCTGTACTGATAGGGCCTACTTGGGATTCTCTCTTTCTCTCTCTGCTCTCTCCCCCTCTCATACTTGCATGCATGCCCTTTCTCTCTCAAAATAAATATTTAAAAATTTATTTTGCAAATAATTTACAGAAGTTAAAGGGAGGGGGAGGGGTGTGCCTGGCTGGCTAGTCAGTAGAGAATGCAACTCTTAATATTGGGGTTGTGTTCAAGCCCCACTTTTATTATTTTTTTAATATTTTATTTATTTTTTAGAGAGACAGAATGGGAGTGGGGGAGGGGCAGAGAGAGAGGGAGACACAGAATCCACAGCAGGCTCCAGGCTCCGAGCTGTCAGCGCAAGAGCCTGATGTGGGGCTTGAAATCTTGAACCTTGAGGTCATGACCTGAGCCCAAGTCGGACACTTAACCGACTGAGCCACACAGGCGCCCCTGTTCAAGCCCCGCTTTGAGTGCATAGCTTACTTAAAAAAAGATTTAAAAAGGGAAGGGGAGAAAACTTCATTAGAGATTTTTCTAAGAATTTAAGCATAGCTAACTCAAAATTTTTTCTTTATTTTCTTGGTTTTAAAGTTGTCCAGGCTAAAATGAGTAACATTCTTTGGATGCAACTAATTGTTTACTTGTTACAACATAACCTGGAAGATACTCATCTCATAAATAGTGCTGCCATATTTCAGATTCATCTTTGATAGGTTCTAGCTTATCATTGCTTCTGGTTCTTAACATTTGCAACATTCATAAATGTAATACTTAACGAAACCATTTGGAAGAGGATAGCCATCTTTTGTTTCCTAATTGAAGGCATTTTTAGTTTTAGATATATAAACACCAATTAGAATGGTCACTGTAAGAGGTTTTTTGTTCCTAAAATATCTATTTCTGCAGTCATTATATACCTGCTTTCAGCATTTGTCTACTTATAAACCCTCTGAAATGAATTTTAGCATACAGCATCATAAAACCTGAAGGATTCCTGTCATGTGTCATTTTAGGGAAATGACATAGTCCTGGTTCTTTTTGTTTGTTTGTTTTTTGTTAATATTTATTTTTGAGAGAGAGCATGAGCAGGGGAGGAACAGAGAGGGAGGGAGACACAGAATCCGAAGCAGGCTCCAGGCTCTGAGCTGTCAGCCCACAGCCTGATGTGGGACTTGAACTCACAAATCCTGAGATCATGACCTGAGCTGAAGTCAGGTGCTTAACTGACTGAGCCATCCAGGCACCCCAGTCCTGATTCTTGTTACAAAATAATTGGGTGGTGGTGTTCCTTTTTAATGAGAAAATTATACTTCTTTTTTTGTTAGAGATACACTGTTCACACATGAATCTCAAATTTGAGAAAATTCATCTAGGATATGGTCCTCTTCATACCCATAGTCTGAAATGTTACTTATCCAATAAGTTTTACCATCATAATTATTAGAATGTACAGTGCCACTGTCTGTTTGCTTTTATCTTTTGGTTTGTTTAATACTTGCAAAGCAAAGCAGGGGCACCTGGCTGGCTCAGTCGGTAGAGCATGCAACTCTTGATCTCGGGGTCACGAATTCAAGCCCCACTTGGGGCATAGAGCTTACTTACAAATAGTAATAGTATGGGGGGGCGTACTATGAATGAAGATGTTGCCTCCAGACTCTTTTACTTCCTTGAAAGGTTAACATGCTTTTTGGGGGCAACACAAGTAAGAAAGCTGGGGATGCTGTTACTGACAATTTGTGCTTTTGCCTCATCCTTGTAGGCGATTCTGTTACTTGATTTTCTTATTATTTTAGTCTTTTTGGTATTGCTGGGAATTGAGTAATGATTAATTCCTACAATAATGAAATAGGAAACTATTTCAAAATGATAGGTGGGGAATCACAAAAGATACTGTATTTAGATTATTTTAGATTTATAAAGATTTATAAAATGGATCCAATGCACCCGTTCTAGTAATTATAGTGTCTGAGTTTAATGTATTTTGAAGATGATTGAAGAAGCTATGAGATAGCATTGCTTACAAATAGTTAGAACTGTTCGAAAGAGAATTTCAAAAACATTATATCCAAAGGTCTTTGATAGTAAGTTGAAGGTTAAAATATATCTTTTCTAAAGAATTGTAACTCCTTGGGGCTAAGAAAAACTCTCACAAGAATTGTTGTATTCCTTCAATGTGACTTTAATCGTTACTGGAGATAGATAAAACTAAGCATGCACTCATGTATCCCTAAAACTGTAGAGAGAGTATATCTTTGGTTGACCCATCAGAATTAAGAAATTTGATGAAGAATATGCTGGTACTTAGCTGAGAAACTTTTCTTTAAAACTTTATTTTTGAGAGAGAGAATGAGTGTGACTGGGGGAGGGGCAGAGAAAGAGGAGGAAGGAGACGTCAGTGCAGAGGCTTGATCTCAGTTCTTGACCTCCTGACCTGAGCCATAATCCAGAGTTGGACGCTTAATTGACTGAGCCACCCAGGCACTCCTGAGAAACTTTTGAAGCATTGTAATGAATGTAGTTGTGATGGGTCAGATTTTCAGTGTTAGGCAGTGGCTTTTGTTAGGAAATAAACAGTTTCATATTTTTTCTTTCCAGTGAATAATCTGTATGTTGTTTTCACAGTGGCATGGCAGAGAGAAACGCTAATTTTGAAGCGCTTCCTGAGGATTGGCGAGCAAGACTGAAGAGAAGGAAAATGGCTCCAAACACATAGTTTGGGGTGTGGTGGGGGTGCTTTTTTATAGGTTTTTTTTGTTTGTTTTTTTGTGCATTCAGTTCAGAGTCTTAACCAGTTTTACTGTCGTCAGTAAACTAAATGTTATGAGGGAGAGCATATAAATTTCCTGGGCAAAAGCATAGACATACAAAGTTTTCACATTTGTGAAATGTAATTTTTCTGTTTTGCTGAAGGGTGAGGTGAGGTTGACTGAATGCTTTGACATGGCTGCCTTTATTTTCACACTGGCAAACTCAGCGTATTAGGTACATTAACCTCTGATTGGGAACATGTGGTTCATGAATATAATACCTCAGTGGAGGACTCACTGACAAAAAGTGAAGGACTTTCCTGTCTAGTAGAGGCTCATTTAGTTCCTAGTGTGGCTCTCTCTCATTAACTTCTACTCCAGAACAAGTGCAATTAAGAAGGCAGCTCTGTATTCTGTTTTGCTTAACTGGGATTATCGGAATCTCTGACGTCTTCTTCTAGCCTGCCACCCCTGAAGTGCTGAGGTATATTGAGGTGTTTACCTTGTGCTGACAGATGGCCACACTCTTTAGAGGATTCTCACAGATTCTAGAACTGATAGCTCAGTCATTTCACACACTAGTGGCATATTTAAATCTCAATACAGGCAGCAGCAGGTGTTCATATCTTTAATTTTGAGGATTTCCCCCTCACATGTGTGGCAGTAAATGTAACAAGAGCCACTGTATGTATTAATGTGTCTCCATTGTCTTAACCTTGTTCCAAAATTCACCTCCCTTTTATGTGAATGTACTCTCCATAAAATTCCAGTATTTAAAAAGCAGTTTACTGTTCTGTACTTTCTATTGTATCACAATCAGGTAAAAGTCACTTTAAACTGAAGAAAAGGCAAATTGTGTTTTAAAGCTGTTTGTATTTCTCCAGTTTCTGACCTTGTAAATTTGTATATATGCACTAATAAAGCTTTTTTTATACTTCTGATTGGTTATCCTTGCTCTTCCAAGCTTGTTATATCATGATTGTACAATCAAGACTTTAAGTCCAGTCATACTTGTCGTTTATCAAATACAGCATAACGCATGTGTAAACACTGAAGAGAACAGCTCCTGGGAAAGAGACCAGCAGGATCTTGAGTCATTTGTGGGTGGGAGAGCTGTGGGGACGGTGAGAAAACAGGCTTCTAGCACCAGAAGGTACTCTGTGACTTAAATTTTGGAGCTTGTATACTATAATATTAGCTAACGTTTGACCTAAAATCCTGGAAATGATGTAATGTGGTTAACATTTTAAGATTGCTTTATTCCCTCTGACTATAAAAGTAACCTCTACTTTGGTTATATTCATATAAAATTAACCAAAGACAACAGTTAATAGTTTGATTTTTATTCCAGTACATTTATATGCATAGGAGTTTTGCCTACTGGGTGTCCTGTATATCAGTGTGTTTTATTTTATTTACGATTAATGCGAGTGTTGGGGTGACATTTTGTATATAAACTTTTTCTTATAATTTTACTAGAGCAAATTTCTAGAAAAGCTACCAACTAGCAAAGCTTTTAACTCCCTAGCAGTTCTCTAGACGTGTAGGAGTTGTTGCAGAGCACCAGTACGTTTGTCATTATCTTAACAGAATGGAGCACTTTCTAAAGTCAGATAATTCCATGGTCAAAATGTGTGGTTTCAGTTTTGTAATTTTTCGATTCTAGCTATGGGCTGGTGAGACTATAAGGTCAAAGAAAAGGGGAATCCGCTCCCTCTGAGCAACACTTACCAGTTACCTAAACCTAAGGAATGACAAAGAAGTCTGGAATTACTTTTGAGGCCTGCTAACTGATACTGTATTCACCGGTCTAATTTTGGTTCCCCAGAAGCGGGGCTGCAACTGAAAGGAGGAATCAGTGTGAAGAGCTGGAGGCTGGCCGGTCTTCCACCTTTTCTAGGTTCCTCCCTCATACCCTGGAGGCGGGGCCTCGCTCCCCGGAAGCGTCCGGCCACCCTGCTCTCCCACTTCCGCTCCGTCGTTGCTAGGCTACCGGGGCCCTAGCAGCAGAAAGCTGCGGCGGGCGAGTGCTGCAAGCGTGTTTGGGCGCTGAGCGTTTCGGCCGCTGTCCCTGCAGTGAGGTGGCCTCCCGCCTGGCTTAGGCTCCTTTGCCCGGGACGGGCCGGGGAGCGGAGGCGATCGCACCCTTCCCCTGCCTTTCTAGGAAATCTCCACGCCCCCGCCCCTATTCTTCGGGAAACTGCCCCTCACCTCCTTCTCCAGCACCAGAAAGCCCTGAACCCCTGGGTCCCGTTTTCGCGGGCCCACACTGCGGGCCCCTGACCTTTCTTCTCTACCCCGAGGCGACTCCGTCGCATCCCTCTACCCCCCACCCCCCATTCGCAATTCTTTCACTTTCCTGTTGCGTCCTGGTGGTGGGCATCTCCCTCCTCGGAGAGGGAAGCATGAGACCAGCAAGGGTCCAGGAGCCTCCGGAGGCAGAGGCTGGAAGACAAACCGCCCTCCCTAGTTTCTCAGGTGTGCCTCCGAGCCTCAGACTGGGAACCAGTAGCCAGGTGCTTGTATGTGTGAGAAGCTGGGTTGGCAGAGAAGAGGGAGCGATGCGGCAGGGTTTCCTAAAATTCGCGTGAGAGCCGCGCAGGTGGAGGAGGGTGGGGGAGAATATCAGCAGTTTTTTTCAGTTGTCCTGTTCTGGTGTTTTAGCTTCTGTGTAATCAGCTGCCCTTTTGGAAATCGGGCGGGGGTTGTGGCTGGATGCCGGTGTCACTGACTTGTCTTCAGCATAGAATGCAGAAGTAACATGTTCCCAGCACTGGAAACAGAGGTAAAGCAGGAGGTTGGTACACTCCCCTCTCCAGGAACTCCACAGAAATCCAGTACTTCTATATCAGAAGGTATATTCTGGTGGCACCTTTTTCCGGCAGGAGATCTTGATCCCCAAGATAGAATAATTTGCATGAATGTCTTTCACTCGGTTTGTTTACAGAATCCTTGGGTATACTGTCCTTTGCAACAAACACTTCTTGTGTGCCTTTTGTTAAGAGTTCAATATTACTTGAAAGGACTTTCGTGATTGAGATGACTTTTCCTTTGACAGACTCTTCCTGATCCCTATGAAGACTTTATGTACCATCATCTTCAATACTATGGCTACTTTAAAGGTAATATCTCATTCTTACCTAGCATCACCTTTTCTGCCTTCATGGAGTAAATGGTTTGATTAACTGGAAGAGTTGCACTTGGATGAACTAATGGCGAATTTTTCTAGCACTGTAAGGGAATATGAAGGGAAGTGAAAAGTACTTCCTTTCTCCATTGCTGTGCTGCTGTGTGTCACCTCTTTTGAGTGTGTATACAAGAGTCTGTCTATCCTTGGGCCAATACCACCACCCTTTCTTAATTATACCATATGGCATTTAAATAGTCTTGATAATCTGGAAAGACATGTCCTGCATCTTGTCCACAAGTCTCTTGGCTGTTCTTACCTTTTCCATTGTATTGAATCTGTAGATCAAATTTCAGAAGAAGTGAGAATTTTCTGATACTGGTTCAGCAATCTATGAATATACTGTTTCTTCGTCTACATAGGTGTTGTTTAATGTCTCCCAATAAAGATTTGTAAATTCGTCATGGGACTTTGTATCATTAGGCTACCATAAATGGTATCTTTTTAAATTTTGATTCTCTTTGTTCCTAGTATCTAGAAATAAAATTAAGTTTCAATATTGATTTTATTTCTATCAACCTTGTTAAACTTTCTTATTAACTGTTTCATTTTTAAAGTGATAATTTGTGGGGCACCTGGGTGGCTCAGTTGGTTAAGTGTCCGACTTCGGCTCAGGTTATGATCTCACAGTTCGTGGGTTTGAGCCCCACATCGGGCTCTTTGCTGACAGCTCGAGGCCTGGAGCCTGTCCCTCTCTTCTGTGTCTCCCTCTCTTTCTGCCCCTCCCCTGCGCACACTCTCTCTCTCTCAAAAATGAATAAACATTTAAAAAATAATAATAAAGTGGTAATTTGTTGAAAACTGGATTTCCAGTTAGCCAGATTCAAGAGCCCTCAAGACAAAGCAGTTTTGGGCACCTTTCTCTTTCCACTGTACCATGCTGCTTCTCAAGTCTCTCCTCACTGTAAAATGGAGAAAATGATGCTTAGCTCACATAAATTGGAATATGAAAGCTTTTTGGAAAATAGGACATGTTCATTGTAAAAGCCTGCCGTGGGTGATGGGTGGTGACAGAAGTAGTGGCGGGTTTGGTAGTGGTCGTGGTTTTGGTATTAACCTAGATGTTACAGGTGATGAACTAGCCTTCCAGCACCTTTGTTTAATTGTCTATTCATAGGTCACAGAGGTAGTTTACCAACCTCAGCTACACACCAGCATGTTTGGAAGAATAATCCTCGATACCTGTTGAGCGGCTCTTTTGGAGAAAGACAGGGTATGATACCAGACCCTCTGCAAAAGGAGAAGCTTCTGTGTGAGTAATAATCAGTGTCTGTGGGGGCGCCTGGGTGGCTCAGTCGGTTGAGCGGCCGACTTCGGCTCAGGTCATGATCTCGCGTTCCGTGAGTTCAAGCCCCGAGTCGGGCTCTGTGCTGACAGCTCAGAGCCCGGAGCCTGTTTCAGATTCTGTGTCTCCCTCTCTCTCTGCCCCTCCCCCATTCATGCTCTGTCTCTCTCTGTCTCAAAAATAAATAAACATTAAAAAAAAAAATTTTTTTTTTAAAAATCAGTGTCTGTGAACCCCAGAATTCAGTTGCCTTGAGCAACTCCTTCAGGTATTGAGGAGAACATGGCCTAACTCGAGAGAAGCCAGAGAAGCAGCCTCGGCCACCGTTTCCTGACATCACTCAAAAATGTTCTATCTAGATCCACTTTGGAGTATAGGTTTTAAATTAAAATACTATACCTTCTGGATTATCTTTTTCTTCAAATTGTTGGAAAATTTGTTAAGACTCTTTGGTCAAGAGGAGCACATTGATTTTTACACAGATTTGATGGATGTATTTGTTACGGCAGTTTGCATAATAGTGGTGGAAACCAGGGGACTCCTGGGTGGATCAGCCAGTTGAACCTTCCAACTTTATTTCAGGTCATGATCTCATAGTTCACAGGTTCAAGCCCCATGTCAGGCTCTGTGCTGACAGCTCAGAGCCTGGAGCCTGCTTCAGATTTTCTGTCTCCCTCTCTCTCTGCCCCTCTCCCACTCATGGTTGGTCTCTCTCTCTCCCTCTCTCTCTCTCTCTTTCAAAAATAAACATTAGAAAAAATTAAAAAAAAAAAAGAATGGTGGAAACCAATTTCAGCTAGCTTAAGCAAAAAATAAGTTTTCACAAGGATTTTATAGGTTCCTTCTGGAATCTAAGGGCAGGTGTGCAGTTGAATTTCTCCCTCAATACATATGCAACCAAAAGTCAATTCACTTTTCTTTTCCCCATATCCTCCCCTGATCCCAGTTCAAGCTGCCGTCATTTCTCATTATTGAAACAGCCCCAGTACTTGGTCTCCTGAATTCTTCTCTTGTTTCATGCTAACCCCTTTCAGTCTGTTTTCCACACAGCATTATTCTTTTTTATATGCAAGTCTGATTGTGCCCTTTTTCTAGTTAAAACCTGTGAATGACACGACTCAAAAGCCATAAAATACTGTGAAGAAAGCAAAATAACAAACTGAAAAAGAAAAAGTTTGCGACAAATATGTCAAAGGATTAGAGTCCTTAACATAACAGGCTCTTACAAATCAATATGTAAAAGATGACCAGAAAGGAAAATGGTCAAAGACAACCAAAGCAGAAAAAGACATGAGCAAGCCTTTCCTAAAAACAAATACAGTCGACAGGCTTATGGAAAGATGCTCGATTTCACGTCCAATTAAAGATACAAATCAAAATGTCAAGGTACCGTTTTTTTAATTATGGGATTTGGGAAAAAAAAGCTTTTTTTAATGACACCTAGTATATATAGGTCAGGGTATGGGGGAACACTCCTCCACTGCTGTCAGGGATGTGAACAGGTAGACTATTTTAGGAAGGCAATTTGACACTACCTGGGAAATTTAGTACAGTGCATGACCCTTGACGCAGCAATTCTATTTTCAGATCTATGTCTGCGCACATCCCAGTGCCCTGAAGGCTCTTCCATTCTGTGTCCCAGGGCTCCTGACAGGGAGTAGAAAGGCAGGGGTTGAGCGAAGGAGACTCATCTGGGTGGGATGGCTTAGGAGCCAGCTGATTGCCCCACACCCTTCAGTTTCCTCCTGCCCCATTTAACTGACACTCAAGATAACATTCATAAGAAATGATTGCCAGGCTCAATAGAATAAAAAACATGAATGCAAAATCAGCTGGTAGAGGCAACAATGTGAATGAGGTTTAGAGTGTAATTGATAATAGGATGTGCACAGGAACGTGTGGGTGGACTTATAGAAGTCTCCTCCTACGATAAGTTCATCTCAGCCTTACTGCTTCTGTCCACTTTGTTCACAGTAAGGGGTAGTCCTCACAGGACAATGCAGCTGTAAATGCATGATCCTTATAGTAAATTGAGAATCTCAGTGGTATTAAGGAAAAATGATCTTTAGAGCAACCAGACTCCAGACTTTTTTTCCTGTTTTGATCGTTGCATCATCTTTGTAGCAAAGTATTTTTATGCTGTTGGTTTTTTAACCAGAAAAGAACAAAGAGAAAAAGGAATGGGTTACAATACAATCTGCTTATTTAAAAAAAGAAGAAAAAATAATAAAGAAGGGCACCTAGGTGGCTCAGTCAGTTACAGTTAAGTGGTCCAACTTTGGCTCAGGTCATGATCTCATGGCTCGTGAATTGGTGCCCTACATCGGGCTCTATGCTGACAGCTTAGAGCCTGGAGCCTGCTTTGGATTCTGTGTCTCTCTCTCTGCCCCTCCCTCACTCATTCTCTGTCTGTCTCTCTCTCTCACTCTCTGTCTCAAAAATAAATAAGCATTAAAGAAAGTAAATGAATAAAACAAAAGAAAAGGAATATATGTGTAAAGTTGCAAATTCAAATGGCAGAAAAAAAGGAAAACTAAAAGCCCTCTGTGCCCTACTCCTGATAAAGCCATTATTGTCTTAATTCTTTTCATATATCCTCGTGTATCTGTGTATTCTTGTCTTTTTAATTACTCACAGGGGATACTATACACAATACTATAATACTATAACTTTGATTTTTTTTTCCGTTTAATAATACACCTTACAGAGCTTTTTCAAATGAGCACACACACAATTTTTTACCTCATCTTTTTTTTTTTTTTAACGTTTATTCATTTTTTGAGAGACAGAAAGAGAGCATGAGTGAAAGAGGGGCAGAGAGAGAGGGAAACACAGAATTCCAAGCAGGCTCCAGGCTCTGAGCTGTCAGCACAGAGCCTGACATGGGGTTTGAACTCACAAACCACGACCTGAGCCAAAGTTGGATGCTTAACCGACTGAGCCACTCAGGCATCCCTACCTCATCTTTTTTAAGGGCACCTACAGTATTCCACCTGATTAATATGTCATAATTATTTTAACTTCCCTTTTGATGTTTTCATTGTTTCCACATTTTTGTTATTTGAACATTGCTTCAGTAAGCGTCTTAGTATGTGTAGTTTTTTTCTTTTTAAGTTTATTTATTTATTTTGAGAGAGAGAGCGAGCAGGGGAGGGGCAGAGAGAGAAGGAAAGAGAGGGAATCCCAAGCAGGCTCCGCACCATCAGCACGGAGCCCGACATGGGGCTTGAACCTACGAGGCATGAGTTCATGACCTGAGCCAAACCAAAAGTTGGGCATTTAACCGACTGAGCCACCCAGGCGTCCCTGTATGTGTATCTTGATGAATTTTTGTGAGAAAATCTGTAAAGTAAATTCTTAGCAGTGGGATTGCTGGATCAATGGTTCTGTATTTTAAATGTTACTAGATAAACTGCCAAACTGCTTTCCAGAAAGTTTGTACTGATTTGCCCACTTGCCAGCAGGTTCTGAGAGTACCTGTTTACTTAACATCTGTGCCAGAATGAATGTGAAAACACATAAATGCTTTTTGTGTCTGTTAAGTAAAAAAGTAGTATTTCCTTGTCATAGTAGTTTACATTTCTTGATGTAACGCTGAGCAGCTTTACCATCTTTTCAAATGTTTATGATCCCCCCTTCCCTCATTAAACTAGGGAAAAAATTAAGAGACAGAAAAAACAGGGCCCTGAAATTAAAAAGAAAAAATTTTAGAGAAAGAAAAGAAAAAAAGGAAAAATGGGGCCCTAAATGGGGGTGGAAGATGAAAAGGGATAGGGAAAGAGGGAAGAAAAAAGAAAGTCACAGATCCCTAGGACAAACCATGCCTCCTTCTTCCTCTTTCTAGGGCCCACCTGTATATCTTCACCTGTGCATAGACAGATAGAAGCTGTGAGCAGAGGTATTCCGTGTCCTTCCAGACCTGAAAACTCATGCTGCTGCTTTACAGAAATACGTCTTCACTCCCTGCTCTCCCCTCCAGATCTGGCACTCACCACACCCAGGGGCTTTTGGCCTTTCCTTCCCCCTCTCCTTGCCTTTCTTTGCCTTCTTCCTCTCATTTCTCTTCTTTTTCTCCATCCTGGGAGCCTCTTTTCCTCCTTTCTTTCTCATTCTTTTTCCCAAGAGCTCATCTTTCTCTCCTGCCCCTGCTCGCTCCTCTTCGTTAGTTTCTGTGTCCTCCCAACCATTGTATTTTGAATTTGAAAGTTAATTTGTAGATTATTTCTACAAATTAGTTAATAGTTATTAGTGTTGTTAATAAAGTCTTACGTACTTTTCTCTAAAACGCTAACGGATGAAATGCAGTTTCCTCTTTTGCCTCTCTCTAAGCAAAAATAATATGACATAATTTGATTTAAAAAACAAAAAAGTTTTTTCTAACTCTAAACCTTTACATTTAAGTATTTAATAGACTGTGTAGAATTTTAATAATGTAGAATTTTAACTTTGCATAATGTCAATGCTGTCGTCTTGGACTAAATCTCCTTCTTGAAGGAGACACCTGTCTTAGGATTGTGCACCTGTGCTCATATTTTAATACAGTGCTTCAAGTTACTTGGTTGTCACAGTTGAGCTGTAAAGTCCCCAAGGAGAAAAGGAAAGCTGTTAACTCATTCCCTTTCTCTCTGCAGATTCTCTTATGCTTAGTTCACCACTTCTTAAGAGCAGGCAGCTTCTTCATGATGAATTTGGTGAAGTCAACCCATGTCTTCGAGAACCCCGAGATCTCTTTACCTTCTTCTCTAGCAGCGGGCCTCTGCAGGCTCCGAGGTGGCCAATAGAATGTGAGGTCATCAAGGAAAACCTTCATCATATTGGTAATGTGACTTCTGTGTCGCGGTGCTGTCCTGACAGACATTATTATGAGAACCTATTAAGTCCAGCATACTGAAGTACAAGGCAGGACAGATTCAACATCTGTTAGCTCATCCTGAAATGATTAAGCCCTGGGAAACTGATATACACTGGTCAAAGTAAAAGTTACACTAATGTGTAAGCTCAAATGCTTCAGGGTTTATTGGAATGGAGGGATACCTTTCTAGAGGCCGAAATATATCAGTACTTACATCTGCCTCAGAATTAATATGTTTGAGTTTTAGGAATTGTATTTTTTTTTTGACTCAAAATCACATGATGTAACATTTTTTTTTTTTTACTTTTTTTAACTATTAGAATTTATTTATTAAATGTTTTATATGTCATCTTTAGATATTTTCTATTATGATCTTTTCATTTGTTTATTTTATTTCATTTTATTATTATTATTTTTTAATTTACATCCAAGTTAGTTAGCATATAGTACAACAATGATTTCAGGAGTAGATTCCTTAGTGCCCCTTACCCATTTAGCCCATCCCTCCTCCCAGAATCCCTCCAGTGACCTTCTGTTTGTTCTCCATATTTAAGAGTCTCTTAGGTTTTTGTGCCCCTCCCTGTTGTATTATTTTTGTTTCCCTTCCCTTATGTTCATCTGTTTTGTCTCTTAAAGTCCTCATATGAGTGAAGTCATAATGATATTTGTCTTTCTCTGACTAATTTCACTTAGCATAATACCCTCCAGTTCCATCCTCATAGTTGCAAATGGCAAGATTCCATTCTTTTTGATTGCCGAGGAATATTCCATTGTATATATATACCACATCTTCTTTATCCATTCATCCATTGATGGACATTTGGGCTCTTTCCATACTTTGGCTATTGTTGATAGTGCTGCTATAAACATGGGGGTGCATGTGCCCCTTTGAAACAGTGTACCTGTATCCCTTGGATAAATACCTAGTAGTGCAATTGCTGGGTCATAGGGTAGTTCTATTTTTAATTTTTTGAGGAACCTCCATACTGTTTTCCAGAGTGGCTTCACCGGCTTGCATTCCCACCAGCAATGCAAAAGAGATCCTCTTTCTCCGCACCCTTGCCAACATCTGTTGTTGCCTGAGTTGTTCATGTTAGCCTTCTGACAGGTGTGAGGTGATATCTCATTGTGGTTTGATTTGTATTTCCCTGATGATGAATGATGTTGAGCATTTTGTCTTGTGTCAGTTGGCTATCTGGATGTCTTCTTTGGAGAAGTGTCTATTCATGTGTTTTGTCCATTTCTTCACTGGATTCTTTGTTTTTTGGGTGTTGAGTTTGATAAGTTCTTTATAGATTTTGGATACTAACCCTTTATCTGATAGGTCATTTGCAAATATCTTCTCCCATTCTATCGGTTGCCTTTTATTTTTGCTGATTGTTTCTTTCGCTGTGCAGAAGCTTTTTTATTTTGATGAGGTCCCAATAGTTCATTTTTGCTTTTGTTTCCCTTGCCTCTGGAGACATGTTGAGTAAGAAGTTGCTGCGGCCGAGGTCAAAGAGGTTTTTGCCTGCTTTCTCCTCAAGGATTTTGATGGCTTCCTGTCTTACATTGAGGTCTTTCATCCATTTTGAGTTTATTTTTGTGTGTGGTGTCAGAAAGTGGTCCAGGTTCATTCTTCTGCATGTCACTGTCCAGTTTTCCCAGCACCACTTGCTGAAGAGACTGACTTTATTCTATCAGATATTCTTTCCTGCTTTGTCAAAGATTAGTTGGCCATACGTTTGTGGGTCCATTTCTGGGTTCTCTATTCCGTTCCATTGATCTGAGTGTCTGTTTTGTTTTTGTGCCATAGGAGTTGTATTTTTACCAGCCTTGGTATAGCTGACGAACACTATACATACCAGAACATAGTTTTTACTGTTGTTTTGTTATTGTTGTTGTTGTTGTTGTTAGATTTTTTTTGTTGTTGTTGTTTTTTAAGTAGGCTTAAACCCAGTGTGCAGCCCAGTGCGGGGTTTGAACTCACAATCCTGAAGATCAAGACCTGAGTTGAGATCAAGAGTCAGACAGACACTTAGCTGACCGAGCCACACAAGCGCCCCAGTTTTGGCTGTTTTGGTTTTTTTTAGAGAGAAAGAGAGGTAGGGTGCAAGTGAGAGAGGGGCAAAGAAGAGAATCCCAGGAGGGGCAGAGAAAGAGAGGGAGAGAGAGAAAGAGAAGCAGGGCTCATGCTCGCCTGAAGCAGGGCTTGTGCTCACACGAAGTGGGACTAGAGCTCACCTGATGTGGGAATCAAACTCATGAACTCCGAGATCGTGACCTGAGCCAAAAGTCAGATGTGTGACCATTAAGCCACACAGGTGTCCCAGTTTTGACTGTTTTTAATTGTATTTTGAGTTTATTGGAGTGTTTTTGTGGAAATGGTGGAGACTAGTTTTGTGAGATTGCTGGTCATACGTTTGAGCTCTTGGTGCAGATACAATCTTCAGCATTCATTATGTGAGGGTTTCAGAAGTGGGTTGCATTGAAGTGGAGACTTTTCTAATGGCTGGGATGCCTACGTCTATCAAACATTATGTCTCTGCTTTAGACTGCTAGATAAACAACTGGATGTTTCTTATTATCACACTTCCCTCTTATAATATTCATTCAATATATATTTAATAAGCATCTGCCATCTGCTAAGTGCAGTGCTTGGTGTTACAGATATAATGACAAACAAATGGAGACACCGAGAGTTCACATACTGGTGGGGTTGTTGAAGATACAACCAGGCAATTGCTTAGAGTTTAGTCCCTCTGGGAACGCTTAACACCAGCCTGGAAGATTAGGGAGGGTTTCCCAGAGGAGATGACACATATACTGAGATCTGAAGGATGATAAGTTACAAGTAATCCTCCTGAGAAGGTCAAAGAAAATATTCTAGTTAGAGGACATAGAAGAAGAGCATGGCATGTTTGAGCAACCATGGAGCATTGAGCATGAAAGACAGGAGATAAAGCTGAAAATAGAGGGAACTTCTTAGTGTCTTAACTGGGCACAGGATTCTGCTCTTAAGGTGTTTGGAAATGGAGGGTGAATTTTGAGTTTGTATAATAGCTGAGAAGTCCTAAGATCAATTTTTAGATAAAAGTCTTAGTTGATGTGGCTGAACAATAGGATTTTGCTTTTCTCTGTATAAAATAAGCAAAGAAAATTCCTGTGAGGATTTTGGATACAGTTCCAAGAGGGGGAAAAGGTGGGAAACTGGAATTAAATAACCACGTTATTGCAGTGGTAATCCACAAAAGCACTAGATTTCTATTTATTTTTTTAAGTACTGTGCCCAACGTGGAGCTTGAATCCAGAATCCCAAGATCAACAGTTGCACCCCAGCACTAGATATTTTAAAAGGCAATTCTTTTTAATTTCAAGGAAATTTGATAACAAGCACCTTATTGTTTAAACCAAATTGACACCCTCATCATTTCCCATCTCTTTAAAGATAAGAAATTAGCATTGTTTTTTTAAATTTTTTTTAATGTTTTATTTTATTTTTGAAAGAGAGACAGAGCGCAAGTGGGGGAGGGGTACAGAGGGAGACACAGAATCTGAAGCAGGCTCCAGGCTCCGAGCTGTCAGCAAGAGCCCGACGCAGGGCTCAAACTCACGAACCGTGTAATCATGGCCCTGAGCTGAAGTCAGACACTCAACTGACTGAGCCACCCAAGTGGCCCAAGCATTGTTTTTTAATGAGTTGCATCTTTATTATTTATTTTGTCTTTATTTTTTTATATTTAGTCAGTCAGAAGATAATATTAGAAGCAGTAAAGAACTGCAGGGTTTTTTTTTTTCATGTTTATTTTTGAGAGAGCACGCATGTGAGTTGAGGAAGGGCAGAGAGAGAGGAAGACAGAGGATCTGAAGGAGGTTCTGTGCTGTCAACCCAGAGCCCAGTGTGGGGCTTGAAATCATGAACCCTGAGATCATGACCTGAGCCAAAGTCAGATGCTTAACTGACTGAGCCACCCAGGTTCCCTAAGAACAGAAGTTTTAAGCACAGATTTTGGAGTGATTCCAGTGAGGTTCTAGGCCCAGATCTGCCACTTACTAGCTGTATGACCTTGAGCTCATTTTTTTTTTTCATTCAAATTTATTTAAACTGAAAAAAAAAACAAACTGGTTACCCATTTCTCCTGTCTACCTCTGGCAACCACCAATGAGCTTATTTCTTTGGTTTTGTTGTTTGTTTTGTTTTTTAAATCCAATATGTAAGAGAGATCACACAGTATTTGTCTTTCTCTGTCTGACTTATTTCACTTACCACAATGTCCTCAAGGTCTGTACATGTTGCAAATGACAAGATTTCATTCCTTTTTTATGGATGAATAATATGTCATTGTGTATTTGTACCACAATTTCTTTGTCCATTCATTCATCAATGAACACTTAGGTTATTTCCATATCTTGGCTATTATAAATAATGCTGCAGTGAACATGGGGGTGCCCTTATGTTTTTGAGTTAGTATTTTCATTTTCTTTGGATAAATACCCAGAAGTAGAATTGCTGGATCATATGGTAGTTTTATTTTACAATTTTTTTAAGTTTTTTTTTTTTTTTTTTTTTTTTAAGACAGCAAGAGAAAGCACAAGGAAGAACAAGTGGTGGGTGGGGGGCAGAGACTGAGGGAGAGAGAGAATCCCAAGCAGGTCCCACATTGCCAGTGCAGAGCCCTACACAGGGCTCAAACTCAAGAACCATGAGATCATGACCTGAGCCAAAATCAAGAGTCAGATGCTTAACCGACTGAGCCACCCCTATTTTATAATTTTTTTGAGGAACCTCCATACTGTTTTCCATAGTGGCTGTACCAGTTTACATGCCCTGCCAACAATAGGGTTCCCTTTGCTCCACATCCTCGCTAACATTTGTTATTTCTAGTCTTTTTGATGATAGCCATTCTAACTGGTATGAGGTGATTTTCATTGTAGTTTTGATTTGCATTTCCCTAATGATTATGATGTAGAGCATTTTTTCATGGCTCTGTTGGCCATCTGTATGTCTTCTTTGGAAAAATGTCTATTCAGATCCTCTGCCCATTTTTTAATTGGAATGCTTGTTTGTTTGCTATGAAGGTGTATGAATCCTTTATATATTTTGGATAGTAGCCTCTTATCAGATATATTATTTGCAAATATTTTTTCCCATTCACTGGGTTGCCTTTTCATTTTGTTAATGATTTCCTTTGCTGCACAGAAACTTTTTAATTTGATGCAGTCCCACTTGTTTATTTTTGCTTTTGCTGCTTTTGCTTTTAGTGTCAGATTTAAAAAATAATCACCAAGGGGCACCTGGCTGGCTCAGTCAGTAGAGCATGTGACTCTTGATCTTAGGGTTGTGAGTTCAACCCTCCATTGGGCATGGAGCCTACCTAAAAAACATCATCACCAAGTCCAATGCCCAGCAGCTTACTGCCCATGTTTTCTTCTAGGACTTTTATGGTTTCAGGTCTTAAATTCAAGTCTTTAATCCATTTTGAGTTTAATTTTTTGTATGGTGTCAGACAGTGTTCCAGTTTCATTCTTTTGCATGTGACTGTCCAGTTTTCCCAACACCCTTTATTGAAGAGACTGTCCTTCCTCATCATATATTCTTGGCTCCTTTGTCATCAATTAATGGACCATGTATATGTGGATTTACTTCTGGGCTGTCTATTCTGTTCCATTGATATATGTGTCTGATTTTATGCTAATACTATACTGTTTTAACTACTGTAGCTTTATAATATAGTTTGAAATCAGGGAGCACGAAGTCTCTATCCAGCTTTGTTCTTCTCTCAAGATTGCTCTGGCTACTCAGTGTCTTTATGGTTCCATAGAACTTTTAGGATTCTTTGGTCTATTTCTGTGAAAAAATGCCATTAGAATTTTTATAGTGACTGCATTGAATCTGTATATTTATTTGGGTAGTATGGACATTTAAAAATATTCTTCAAATACGTGAGCATGAATATCTTCTAATGTATTTGTGTCTTCTATTTCTTTCATTAATGTCTTATAGTTTTGAATATACAGGTCTTTCACCTCCTTAGTTAAATTTATTCCTAGGTATTTTATTCTTTTTGATACAGTTGTAAATGGGATTGTTTTCTTAATTTCTTTCTGATAGTTCATTACTAGTGTATAAACATGCAACATGTTTTTGTATTGATTGTAGTGATTTTGTATTCTGTATATTTACTGAATTTATTTATTAGTTCTAGCAGTTTTTTGATGAAGTTTTTACTATTTGGGGGAGTTTTTGAGAGAGAGAGAGAGAGAGAGAGAGAGGCATATGAAGAGGGAGAGAGAGAATCTTAAGCAGGCTCCACACCCAGCACAGAGCTCAACGCAGGGCTCAGTCTCACGGCCCTGGGATCATGACCTGAACCAAAATCAAGAGTGGGACGCTTAACCAACTAAGCCACCCAGGTGCCCCTTTAGTGTTTTTTATGTACAGTATCATGTCATCTGCAAATAGTAACAGTTTGACAGTTTTACTTTCCTTTCCAATTTGGATGCCTTTTATTTATTTATTTTTCCTTGCCTGATTACTTCAGCAAGAACTTTCAGTACTATGTTGAGGAAAAATGACGAGTCAGCATCTTTGCCTTTGCCTGATCTTAGAAGAAAAGCTTTCAACTTTTCACATTTCGAGTATGGTTTTAGCTGTGGACTTGTCATATATGGCCTTTATTATGTTGAGGCTCCCTCTATACCCACTGTGTTGAGTTTTTATCATAAATGGATGTTGAATTTAGCCAAATGGTTTTTCTGCATCCGCCAAGATGATTGATGATTGTTATCCTTCATTTTGTTAATGTGGTGTATCACATTATCTAATTTGCAGATGTTGAACCATCCTTGCATCCCTGGAATAAATCCCACTTGATCAATGTATATGATCCTTTTAATGTATTATTGAATTTCATTTGTGTCTTTATATGCTGTTGGCTTTCATCAATGGCTACTGTAGTTAAAATGATACTGAGAGTTGCCCAAGTCACATACGAGAAATCTTTTAGAATCGAGTGTTACTGAAAAAGCTTTGTTTCTTCTGAAATAGTTGATATACTTGTTCCTCTATGGTAATATAAATTATGTAGCTGATCATATTTTCCTGCCTTTAAAAAGAACTTTTGGGCACCTGGCTGGCTTAGTCAGTAGAGTACGTGACTCTTGATCTCAGTGTTGTAAATTTGAGCCCCGTGTTGGGTGTAGAGATTACTTAAAAATACAATCTTAAAAATAATTGCCAAAGAGAAAGAAGTTCAGGGCCAAATTTTGAAGAGTTGTTAGAGCAACTATAGATCAACTATATTGACCTTTCTGGCTTATTTTTAAGTCTTCTATTTAAAGTTTATATTTTGGGGCGCCTGGGTGGCTCAGTCGGTTAAGTAGCCGACTTTGGCTCAGGTCATGATCTCACACACTGTGAGTTCGAGCCCCACGTCAGGCTCTGTGCTGACAGCTCAGAGCCTGGAGCCTGTTTCAGATTCTGTGTCTCCCTCTTTCTGACCCTCCCTCGTTCATGCTCTGTCTCTCTCTGTCTCAAAAATAAATAAACGTTAAAAAAAAAAAAATTAAAAAAAAAAGTTTATATTTTTGTTGTATATACTTTTTGTTAAAAATCTCCTCATAATCTTTATGGAAAGAAGCAAGACATAATTTACAAACAAACTGGAGACTTACTATGAGAATTTGGTTTGATTCAACCAGACTAACCACATGAATAATAATTATTATATATAATTTTACATTAGTTCTGGATAAAATACCTTTTATGTTGCTTCTTATTTTGTACATTTTTAATGTTTTCTTTCAGAGTGGGTTCCACCTCAACCAGAATATTTCTATCAACCTACAGGAAATGAAAAGTTACCAGAAATTGTAGGAGAAGAAAAAGGCACAGTTGTCTTTCAATTAGATTCAGGTATTGTTATTACACTGAACAGTCAGTGATAATCATGACAATATTGTAATAAACATATTTTCTATAATAACAGTTATTTTTAACAAACTATAGTTTAGTGATAAATAAACTGTCCTTCCAGACCAGCCTGAATAGGAGCCATGATATTAATGGCTAATCAGATTTAAAATTTCAGTTGTTTTTTGGGGCGCCTGGGTGGCTCAGTAGGTTGAGCGACTGACTTCGGTTCAGGTCATGATCTCACGGTTTGTGAGTTTGAGCCCTGCATCGGGGGCTGTGCTGACAGCTCGGAGCCTGGAGCCTGCCTCAGATTCTGTGTCTCCCTCTCTCTCTGCCCCTCCCCCACTCATGCTCTGTCTGTCTCAGAAATAAATAAACATTAAAAAAAATATTAAAAATAAATAAATAAAATAAAATTTCAGTTGTTTTTTAAAATGACAGTAACTTTTTCTTAATAGTTCTAAGCCCATTTTAGAGGTTCTTCTGTATTGGGGAGCCTGGGTGGCTTAGTCGGTTGAGCTTCCAACTTCGGCTCAGGTCATGACCTCACAGTCTATGAGTTTAAGCCCCACGTCGGGCTCTGTGCTGACAGCTTGGAGCCTGGAGCCTGCTTCTGATTCTGTGTCTTCCTCTTTCTCTGCCCCTCCCCCACTCATGCTCTGTCTTTTTCTGTCTCAGAAATAAATAAACATTAAAAAAATAAATTTAAAGGTTCTCCTGTGTCACTCCACTTCCTAGAAATCAGATATTGGATATTCGGGGGAACTTACTCTTCTTTTCTCCATCTCTGTGTTTTAGTGAGTTCTTTGTAGTATGTGCATATAACTCTCATTTACCATGTGGTTTAATTGATTTCCATTAATTTGCAGCCTTCCTATAGGTAGAATCCATCTCTCTCTTTTAATGTTTATTTTATTTTGAGAGAGAGAAAGAGAGCGCAATTGCGAGCAAGGGAAGGGCAGAGAGGGAGAGAGAGAATTCCAAGCAAGCTGTACACTCAGCACGGTGCCTGTCACGGGGCTCAATCCCACAACCATGAGGTCATGACCTGAGCTAAAATCAAGAGTCAGACACTTAACCAACTGAGCCACCCAGGGGCTCCTAGAAAATATTTTTAGGGGCACCTGGCTCAGTTGGTTAAGCATCTGACCGTTGATCTCAGCACAGGTCTTGATCTTGGGATCGTGAGTTCACACCCTGTGTTGGACTCCTTGCTGGGCATGGAGCCTACTTAAAAAAGAAAAAAAAGAATGAAATTTGGGAAATATACAAATACTCAGAAATTAAATCGCATATATATATATTTTTTAACATTTGTTTATTTTTGATAGAGACAGAGTGTGAGCGGGGGAGGGGCAGAGAAAGATGGAGACACACAGAACCTGAAGCAGGCTCCAGGCTCTGAGCTATCAGCACAGAGCCCCATGTGGTGCTCAAACTCATGGACTGCGAGATCATGACCTGAGCCGAAGTCAGATGCTCAACTGACTGAGCCACCCAGGTGCCCCTAAGCAGCACATTTCTAAGTAACCCATGAATTAAAGAAATCATAAGAGATGAATATTTTGAGCTGAGTAAAAATAAAACAACATATCAAAATTTATGGGATGCAGTTAAAGTACTGCAAGGTAAACCTATGGCTTCAAATGCCTATATTTGAAAGGAAGAAAGAGCTCCAATTAATTACCTAAGCTTTCATATTAGTAAATTTGAATAATAAGCACAAACTAAGTCCAAAGCAACCAGAAGGAACGATATAATAAAGATAAGGATGGAAATCAGTGAAACAGAAAATAGGAAAACAATGTGGAAAATCAAGCCAAAAGTTGGTTCTTTGGAAACCTCAACAAAACTGACAAAACTTTAGCTAGACCAACCATGAAAAAAGAGGAAGGAAACACACACAAAAAAAGAATTACAAGTTACAACTTATTGCCAAAAAATTAAACAACATAGATGAATAGGAAAAATTGTTAGACACAACTGACTCAGGAAGAAATTTTAAAAACCTGAATAGATGAAAACAAAGAAATTGAGTTAGTAATTAAAAATCTTTGTGCAAAGAAATTCCTTGCCCAGATGGCTTGACAGGGTTTGTTTGAACTATATCAAACATTTAAAGGTGAAATAGTACTAGTCCTTCATCAGCTCTGAAAACAGTAACAGGAGGAAACATTTCTAACTGTTTGTGAAGCCAATATTCAAAGTTAAACAAAGACATCACAGAAAAGCCGTATTCCTTAAGAATATAAATGCAATGTTTTGATGATTTTTTTTTCTATCCAGGTTCATAACTGTGGAGACTTAGATAATAAGTATTTTAAAAATGAGGACCTCTAAAAAAAATAAATAAGTAAATAAAAATAAATAAGTAAAATCAGGATCCCTAATAATCATCTTTAGGGCAGAAATGTTTCCTTGCTGATGGAGGCTAAGGACATTTTACTCTTTTCGTTGTCAGCGCAATGATTGCAGGTTGCCTTCAAAATCTTGATAATTCACTGTGGCTCCTAACGTTCTAGAATCATGGAGGTGGAAGGCACACCATGTTCTCTCCTTCCCTCTCCACCTTCCTTCCACAATACTGGGCTCCACTATGTGTATCAGTAGCAAACATTTATTAAGCAGTTACTATGCACTGCTATTTTTTCTGCATGCAGTCTTAAAAATCTCTTATCTTGTAAATGAGAGATGAGGTAAAATCAGGAAAAGAAGAGGTAAAGAAAAAGATTTTTAAATAAAGAAAATAATCTATTGCTTAAAAAAAAAGAATATAAATGCAAAAATCCTCAACCAAATATCAGTAAACCAATTCCAACAGCATATTAAAGGATTATACAGCATGACCAGGGAGGATTTGTTCCAGGAATGCAAGATGGTTCAGGCTAAAAACCATACACCAATGTGGCACACCACATTAGAACAAAGGGAAGAACACGATCCTCTCAAGTGATGCAGAAAAAGCATATGAACATTCAAAAAACTAGGAATAGAAGAAAATTCCTCTGCTTGAAAAAGGTTATGGAAAGGATGAATCAACTTCACACTCACTAAAATAGCTATAATAAAGGCAATAACAGGTGATGGGTAGGATGTGAAGCAGATTGTAATAGAAACATTTAAGACAGAAAGGACATAAGGGCACCTGGCTAGTTCAGTTGGTAAAGCATGCTAGATCATGCAACTCTTGATCTCAGGGTTATGAATTCAAGCCCACATTAGGGGTAGAGTTTACTTAAAAAAAGAAAAAGAAAGGAGATATAATGTTCAAGAGCAATGAGTCAAGAAAAGTTAATAGGAACCCTCCCAAGGATGAGGAATTAAGTTTTAAATTCATAACCTCAGAATGTGAAGTTAGTTATAGGGAGGGACATGGTGAGCTAGAGAAGCTTTCAATAAGGGCATCCTTCGTCATCACCAAAAATCATCTGATGCTTATTGTGTATATAGGTACCAGAGTTAATTAGAAGTTTTTTTTTTTAATTTATTTATTTTGAGAGAGAGATAGACCACGAGCAGGGGAGGGGCAGAGAGAGAGGAAGAGAGAATTGCAAGCAGGCTCTGCACTGCCAGCATGGAGCTCAATGTGGGGCTCAAACCCACGAATCATGAGATCATGACCTGAGCCGAAGTCAGACGCTTAACCGACTGAGTCACCCAGGTGCCCCTAGAACTTTTTAAAAGGGGTTATCTGAGATTGGGAAATGTTGTATTCAAGAAATAACAAGAAAAATATTCTCACAATTTGAAAATCAGTATTTGCTATACAGTAATGATCAGAAAGGAAATCAATTTTATTGGAGGAGGAATATGTACCAAGTTTAGTTAGTAGAAACAAATGTGTTAAGTCAATGAAATCAGGGTAGGCTTCTAGAGAAACAACCAGAACTAGGAGGGAGGGACTGCGGTGTTCACATTTCCATAACTGGAAAAATGATATGAACCGATTCTAGCAGGTGGCCCAACTTCGAAGTAATTTCATATGCTCTGCTCCCAGTTGCCTTGATTATGAGTGCTTGTGTTAGTAATACCGTGTTGAGAAAAGCTACATGTGGGGAAGTGAGTGAGGTGAAGCAACTTACAGTCTCCCTAGCTCCACCTACGGAGAGTCTGAGAAGGAGTTTGGGAGACATTAAAGTATAAGGTCTTAAGTGGATAGACCTCAGTCATAAATAATGGAGGATGTACTGCTCCTGGAACCTCAAGAAAGTATTGGGATTTTTTTTTTTTTTTTAAGATTTCATTTTTAAGTGGGGAGCCTGGGTGGCTCAGTTGGTTAAGTGTCCGACGTCAGTTCAGGTCATGATTTCACAGTTTGTGAGTTCCAGCCCTGTGTCGGACTCTGTGCTGACAACTCAGAGCCTGGAGCCTCTTCAGATTCTGTCTCTGTTTCTCTCTGCCCCTCCCCCTGCTCATGCACTCTCTCACTCTCGCCCTCAAATATAAATAAACATTAAAAAAAAGAAAAAAAGGATTTCATTTTTAAGTAATGTCTATACCCAAAGTGGGGCTTGAACTTCACAACCCTGAGAACAAGAGTTGCATGTTCAACCAACTGAGCCTGCCAGGTGCCCCAAAAGTCTTGGGTACTAGAAGTCTATCTTACCTCTTGTTGACCTGGTGGTAGTCATTTTCAACAAACTCCTTGACCTTGAATTCAATTGCTTTACCTGTTCTATTCAGAGATGTTTTCTGCCTACGAGCAACCCCTAGGGCTGAGAGCTCACTCTCCTGAGGGCAACTTTTGTGAATTTTCCTTATTGTCCTGTTAAAGCGCAGTTGTGGCAGTGGTCTTGATCTTGTCCTTTGGATTCACCAAGGAGAATTGAGCCCACCCTGTTGGAGGAATGAAGAAACAGAAAATGGAGAAGATGGGACTCCAGGGAAAATTTGGGAGTTTGTCGGTTTACCTGCTATGAGAATAATGGGGAGAAACAAGGAAAGAGGTTTTACTTTTGAGAAATGTTACTGTGGACTATGAATTGGATCATCTTTAATGTTTTTACCTGAGAGACTCAAAAAAATGTTGAAATTCCTGTATTAATTGCATCTGGTTGCTGGTCTATAACTTTGTGCTTCCATGAAGAGACTGAACCACGTAGGTCCCCAGCTTTTAGTTGCTTTACGCGACTCTGCTCCTGCCTCCTCTGTGCTTGTTTTCTTCTTTTACTCGCTTCTTTATATGCTTGCTTTTCTCTTTTGCTCTCATTTATTATCCAAATATTTATTACCTAAGTCTCCACAACGACAGAGTTGCCTATTGAAACAAAAGCTGTCGTAACATGAACAGATTTACTAATAAATTAGACTTTTATAATCAGTCCCCACATGTCAGCATATTACTGTTTAATGCTCCTATCTGCCCTGCCCTGTGGTCAGCGTCTTTGTTAATATCAGTCACTTGCCAATTGGTGGATACTGTTAATATGTGACAATATAATGCAAGTACAGTAAAAATCAGCTGCAAAGTGAAATTATCCTTACAAGAGATGCAGGATTTTATGAAGCTGATGGATGTTAAGGAATTGTTTGAATCACTTGCAAAGCCACTGACAAATGAGAATCTAGACATTTTTTTAGCAGTTAACAACAGTTGAAGAGAAAATGAACAAAAGATGACAAAATAGGCTCTTCTAGACATAATGATAAGAATATGGTGGTACAAAGTCTTTGGGAAAACTACAAAGTTTTACAAATAGTTTTGAAATAGTTTTGCAAAAGAAACTAAAAATCAAAGATGTCAGATGGCAGTCTTACTGAATTTGTCTGAAAAGTTCCAACCCCACTTTTTTTTCTTTTTTTTTTTAATGTTTATTTTTGAGAGACAATGAGAGTGGGGGAGGGGCAGAGAGAGAGGGAGACACAAAATCCAAAACAGGCTCCAGTCTGAGCTGTCAGCAGAGCCCAACAGGGGACTTGAACTCACAAACCGTGAGTCACAAACCACACTCACAAACCAAGTTAGATGCTCAACTGACTGAGCCACACAGGCGCCCCTCAACCCCACTTTCTAAAACAAATTAACAATTGATTATTGCAAGGATTAGAAAGAGATGATTATAATCTAAATTTTGTTAGATAAAATAAATTTTATATATATATATATATATATATATATATTTGTTGTTTGTTTTAGCATCATTTTAAAGATAAAATTTCAATCATAACATTTTCACTATAATTACCATAGATATTTTGGTTCCCTTCTTAGGCTAATTCACCCATGCCAATTCTTCTCAAACTTCTATTATTTTTTTATATTTAAATCTGGAAGGATATACCAAAAAAATTATATGAAGTATACTTTCTTTCTTTGTTTTTCTCCATTATCTTTTTTGTAATGTTTATTTTTTATTTTTGAGACAGAGAGAGAATGGGAGAGGGGCAGAGAGAGAGGGAGACACAGAATCTGAAGGAGGCTCCAGGCTCTGGGCTGTCAGGATAGAGCCCGATACAGGGCTTGAACTCCTCCCAAACTGCAAGATCCTGACCTGAGCAGAAGTCGGAAGCTTAACTGACTGAGCCACACAGATGCCCCTCTATTATTATTATTATTATTATTTATTAATTTTTTTTTTTTAATTAATAGATGCTCAGTTGGTTGGGCGTCTGATTCTTGGTTTCGGGTCAGGTCATGATCTCACAGTTTCATGGGTTCAAGCCTTGTATAGGGCTCTGCACTGGCAGTGCAGAACTTGCTTGGGATTCTCTCTCTCCCTCTCTCTGTCCCTCCCCTGCTTGTGCTGTCACTGTCTCTCTCAATATAAGTAAATAAAATTTTTTTAAAGTTAAAAAATAATAGATGCTATTTTTTTAGAATAAAGATTGTAAATGTTTTCAGATGCTCTATGTAGAATCTCATTTGTTTGTCAACATCCTTTCAGATTAGGGCTTATGTGGGTACAAACAGTATCTGAGATGCCAGGGGCAGCCGTGCAGCAAAAGGAGGTGCTCTACACCACTTTAAAGGTCTTCAAAGAAATACAATGTTTAAAATTAAAAGTCTCAGCAAGGACCCTTGAAAATCTGAATATTCATTATTGTTAACCTAAAATGGCGATAAACACACAGAGGAGCTCTGTGAATATTGGCTGGATGAATAGATTCTTAGTGGAACCTGCTCTAAATAGGTCTGTCTCCTCTGCAGTGCCCACCGAAGGTTCCTATTTCACTAGTTCCAGAGTGGGAGGCAAGCGAGGGATCATCAAGGAGCTTGCTGTTACGCTGCAAGGACCTGAGGACAAGACTCTCCTGTTTGAGTCAAGGTTTGAGAGCGGGAATCTGCGAAAAGCTGTCAGAGTGTGAGTAACAGGAATTTCCCAAAGGGGTGATCGCTGGAGGGACTGACTCACATCTTCAGGAGTCATATTAGGAGTTAGGGGTGTTTTTGGAAAAGAGAGAAGTGGTGAGAAATGGTATGAGGACGAAGAAAAATTGAATAATTGTGACTCATATTCCCTCAGGGTAAAAATTTATCTACATTTTTTTTTCTGCTTATGAAAGAAATTAGTATTAATTTAATTTGTATTAATAGGGGCACCTCGTTGGCTCAATCAGAAGAGCATAATCTCAGGGTCGTGAGTTCAAGCTCTGTTTTGGGTGTAGAGTTTACTTAAGTAAAACTCAAGAAGAAATCTGTATTAATAAAAATACATAACATAAAAAATTGAAGTTCTGTAATCGTACCTCTCAGATGCAGAAACTGTTAACAGTTTGGTATACATGCAGTAATTTTCCCCCCTTTTACTGTGTATGTATAATATACAGAAATTATTTTGTTTTTAAAAATAGGATGATGGTATACATACCATTTTGCAAATTGCTTTTTTCCACATAATAAGCTTTATATTTTTCCTATGGCAATACTGCAGATTTATCTCATTATTTTTTTAATTTTATTTTTAATTTTTTTAAATTTACATCCAAATTAGTTAGCATATAGTGAAACAATGATTTCAGGAGTAGATTCCTTAATGCCCCTTACCCATTTAGCCCATCTCCCCTCCTACAACCCCTCCAGTAACCCTCAGTTTATTCTCCATATTTATGAGTCTCTTCTGTTTTGTCCCCCTCCCTGTTTTTATATTATTTTTGTTTCCCTTCCCTTATGTTCATCTGTTTTGTCTCTTAAAGTCCTCATATGAGTGAAGTCATATGATTTGCGTCTTTCTCTGACTAATTTCACTTAGCATAATACCCTCCAGTTCCATCCACGTAGTTACAAATGGCAAGATTTCATTCTTTTTGATTGCCAAGTGATACTCCATTGTATATATATACCACATCTTCTTTATCCATTCATCCATTGATGGACATTTGGGCTCTTTCCATACTTTGGCTATTGTTGATAGTGCTGCTATAAACATGGGGGTGCATGTGTCCCTTCAAAACAGCACGCCTGTATCCCGTGGATAAATACCTAGTAGTGCAATTGCTGGGTCGTAGGGTAGTTTTATTTTTAGTTTTTTGAGGAACCTCCATACTGTTTTCCAGAGTGGCTGCACCAGCTTGCATTCCCATATCTCCTTATTTTTAATAATTCATATTATTCTATTGTATGGATGTTCCATATCATGTGTAACCTGTGCCCAGCTGATAGGAAATGAAGGTATTTACTGTTTTTTGTTTAATGAATTAACAGAATTAATACTCTTGGGCACTTTTTAAATTATATATATATATATATATATATATATATATATATATAATTTTTTAATTAATTTTTAAGTTTACATCCTAGTTAGTTAGCATGTAGTGCAACAGTGATTTCAGAAGTAGATTCCAGTGATTCATCCCCTACATATAACACCCAGTGCTCATCCCAACAAGTGTCTTCCTTAATGCCCCTTACCCATTTAGCCCATCCCCGCCCCACAACCCCTCCAGCAACCCTCAGTTTATTCTCTATATTTAAGAGTCTCTTAATGGTTTTTCCCTCTCCCTGTTTTTATATTATTTTTGCTTCCCTCCCCTTAGGTTCATCTGTTTTGTATCTTAAATTCCTCATATGAATGAAGTCATATGATATTTGTCTTTCTCTGACTAATTTCGCTTAGCATAATGCCTCTAGTTTCATCCATGTAGTTGCAAAGACATTTATATTTTTAAATATTTGTGATGTTATGGGATACATTCTAGAAATATAATTGGGGGGCCAAAGGGTTTGAACACTTTAAGTATTGCTGTTCTTTGCCAAATTACCCTCCAACATGATTTCAGTTCCCATCACCGGTGTATGAAAGCGACTGTTTCCCAAAGCTGGAATATGCATGAAATGGAGGGAGAATGACTTCCTATTTTAATTTGCCTTTCTTGCATTATGCCTGTGTGGGAGCATCTTTTCAGGATTTAGTATTTGTATTTCCTCTTCTACTTTTCAGTAAGGTGAATGCATTCCAGAGATGCCCCCTCATCTTCAAACAGTTGACAATCAGAGCTAAAATAACACCTGAGGCTGACAGTTCTCCTCCATAGTGGTCATGTCCAGGAGGTAGCTAACAGCCAACAGAGGGCTCTGGCTTCGCCGCCTCTAGGTGTGGTTCTAGAAATGTGTTGAAGTGGTTGGGAACTGCTACTGAACACTCCAGAACGATACTAAAAAACTCACAGAGCTCCCAAATACCCCAAATAAACTTGGTTGACCCATATTTCTTTCAGCCTAATGTATGAGTTGAGGAACTAGGTACACTAGAAAATTAATGTTTGAGGTAGCAGGCTTTCCTGTTGAAATAAGATCTATTTTTGCCCAGGTAAAACATTTTTTAAGCTTTGTTTTTTGAGGGGGGATGTGGTGTTACAGAGATATTCTTCTATTTTCTCCACTACAGAGATACCTATGAGTATGAGCTCACCTTGCGAACTGACCTCTACACAAACAAACACACTCAGTGGTTTTATTTTCGAGTGCAGAACACTAGAAAAGATGCCACCTACCGCTTCACCATTGTCAACTTGCTAAAACCCAAGAGCCTTTATACTATGGGGATGAAGCCACTCATGTACTCCCAGTTGGATGCCAAGACCCACAACATTGGCTGGAGAAGAGAAGGAAATGAAATCAGGTACTATAAGAACAACAGGGACGATGGGCAGCAGGCCTTTTACTGTCTCACGTGGACCATTCAGTTCCCACACGACCAGGACACTTGCTTCTTCGCACACTTCTATCCATATACATACACTGACTTGCAGTGCTACCTGCTGTCAGTGGCAAACAACCCTGTCCAGTCTCAGTTCTGCAAACTCCGAACTTTATGCAGGAGCCTTGCAGGAAATACCGTCTACCTGCTCACCATCACCAACCCATCCCGGACCCCTCAAGAGGCAGCTGCAAAGAAAGCTGTGGTCTTGAGTGCCAGAGTCCACCCCGGAGAAAGTAACGGCTCCTGGATCATGAAAGGCTTTTTGGACTTCATCCTGAGCAACTCTCCAGATGCCCAGCTCCTCAGAGATATCTTTGTCTTCAAAGTGGTTCCTATGTTAAATCCAGATGGAGTGATTGTGGGGAATTACCGGTGTTCATTGGCTGGAAGGGACTTGAATAGACATTATAAAACCATTCTGAAGGAGTCTTTCCCTTGTATCTGGTACACCAGGAACATGATCAAAAGGTGAGCCCCTTTATCTGTTGATCTTCCTCCGAATGCTGTGAGTACTCTCTGATGGGTGCGAGGGCTCTCTTTGATGTAGCAATCAGATACGGCTTGAGAGAGAGTCTGCCATTCTCTTTGCAGTCACATGAGTTCGTTCAGTTTCAAACTTTTAAGTCATGTTTTGTCTCTGGGGTTAAACTGAACATGCAACATTTCTGCCAGGGGTTGTTTGACGTATAAGTGAAAACAATGAAATAGAGAGGTCAGAAGTCAGAAGTTCATAGGTCTTTGTCAGGAGGCCTGGCGAATAATAATAATAGTACGTAACTACTAGGCAGTGTTTGTGTATAGGGGACAGGCAGTATTCTCAGTGCTTTACAGATACATGACCCGTGTAATCTTCACATTAACCCCCTGAGGTAGGCACAATCAGTATCCCCATTATATATGATGAGGAAACTAAGGCCCAGAAAAGTCAAGTCACTTGCCCAAGGTCATAGAGCTAATAAGCAACAGAATAGATAATTTGAATACACGCTCTCGGGTTCCAGAATCTGAGTTCCTTATTACCTCTTATATTTCATCGCATAAAGAAAGAATAATAAAAAAGTCAGTTAATATTTTCCAAGCCTGTGTGAAAGCAATTGAAGACTATGATGTAATAGCACCCACCTTAAAGGAACTACTACTTAAAGGTACTCTGTGTACTCCCCTCTGCCAAACTACAGCGTGTAAGATATGTGAATGCATACACCTTCTAACCTTATCTGTGTGAGAGGGTGGGGGGAGTGTTGGGCTGGCAGGCAAGATGGCTAAGGGCATGTGCTTGGGAGTCAAGACAGGCCTGGCTTTGAGACGTGGTGTTACTACTGGCTGGTTCTGTGACCTTGGATGTGATTGCACCTCTCTGCACTTCAGCTTTCTCATCTGTAGAGGAGGGTAATCTTACCTGCCTTGGGTGGTTACTTAAGAGAATTAGATGAGGACCCTTGTCATCTGTTCAGCACAGTGCTCAGCACATTGTAAGTATGTGGCATTACTGTCATCCTCTTCATCCTATCATTATCATCATGGAGAAGGTGACCGTGATGGAAGACTGAGGAGGTGTCCTGGGTGAAGAGGAGACAAAGAGGAGCTAAGCCTTACAGGAACCGGTACTGGAAAGTCAGGCACCCAGGCTTTCTTTGTTTCTCTTTTTCATCCCTACACTTACAGCCTCTTCCCTTCTCTTTCTCTTTCCCCAGGTCTGCCCCCAGAGGGGGCTTTCTTTCAGTTGATTTCCTCCACTTCCTTGTCAACTTATACAGGGCCTATCCAACACCCCTTTCCACATCAGGGTGTTTTCATTTCAAGTCCCTCTGACTGGCAGGGGTGAGGAGTGCTGGTGTCATGTTTACAGCAGTAGCCGAGGGTGGGGACAGGGTCCTTTGAAGGGGTTGGCATTTTCTTTAGTGGGAAGGTAGCAACAGACATACTTAAGGAAGAGACTGTAAAAGATCCTTGATTATTTTCATGCATCTGGATGTCCACTAAATCTTTTGTTTGCCCCTCTCAATAGACTTCTTGAAGAAAGGGAGGTTCTCTTGTATTGTGATTTCCATGGCCACAGCCGTAAGAATAATATCTTCTTGTATGGCTGTAATAACAATGATCGCAAGTACTGGCTTCATGAGCGAGTCTTTCCTTTAATGTTAAGCAAAAATGCGCCAGATAAGGTAAGCACACAAGGTAAGCACATAAGGTAATCTTCCGTCCATTGACTAAGGAGGAAAGGAGTTCGCTGCATCCTATATGTAGTGTTTGATCTGCCACTTCACATTTCTTTTCATTATCTTGGGTAAATCCCAGCAGCCTGGACCTCAAGACTTTACTCTGGTTTTCGTTTACGATATAATGATTCAACAGTTCTCTGCATTATTCAATGTTCATCGTAAGTGTACCCTTAATCCGCTGTATCTATTTCACCCATCCCCTGCCCTCCTCCCCTCTGCCAACCACCAGTTTGTTCTCTGTACTTAGGACTCTGCTTTTTTGTCTCTTTTTTCTTTGTTTTGTTTTTTAAATTCCACATATGGTTGAAATCATATGGTACTTGTCTTTCTCTATTTCACATAGCATTTTACCCTTTAGGTCCATCCTTGTTGTTGCAAATGGCAAGATCTCATTCTTTTTTATGGCTGAGTAATATTCCATTGTGTATCTATACCACATCTTCTTTATCCATTCATCTATTAACAGACACTTGGGTTGTTTCCATATCTTGGCTATTACATATGGGTGCAATAAACATATGGGTACATGTATACCTTGGTATAAACATATGGGTGCCATAAATATATGGGTACATATATATCTTTTTTGAATTAGTGTTTTTGTTTTCTCTGGGTAAATACCCAGTAGTGGAATTACTGAGTCATATGGTAATTCTATTTTTAACTTTTTGAGGAACCTCCATACTGTTTTCCACTGTGGCTGCACCAATTTACATTCTCACCAACAGTGTATGAAGGTTCCTTTTCCACATCTACACCCACCCTTGTTATTTCTTGTCTTTAATTCTAGCCATTCTGATGGGTGTAGGTGATATCTCATTGTGGTTTTGATTTGCATTTCCCTGATGATGTGTGATGTTGAGGATCTTTTTATGTGTCCATTGGCCATTTGTACATCTTCTTTGGAAAGGTACTTCAAGAATTTAGAAAGGTGTGGCTTTAAGAATTACTCTGTGTATATCCACAAAAGAACAGATAAATAACATATAGTATATCCACACAATGGAATGTTATTCAGCAATAAAAAAATGAGGTGCTGATATGCTAAGACATAGGTGAATCTTGAAACATGCTACGTGAAAGAAGCCAGACCTAAAAGGCCATATTTTTGTGTGATTCCATTCTATGAAATGTTCAGAAGAGGCAGATCTGTAGAAACAGAAAGTAGTGATTAGTCGGTTGGGAGGGGGGGGGCCTGACTGCTAATAAGTACTGGGTTTCTTTTTGGAAGTAATGAAAATGTTCTAAACAGAGAGTGGTGATGGCTGCATAACTGTAAATATACTTACATCCTTGAATTGTGTACCTTAAATGTGTGAATTTTACAGCATTGAGTTATATCTCAATAAAGATGATATTTTTAAAAATTTTTTAATGTTTATTCATTTTTGAGAGACAGACACAGACAAAGTACAAGCAGGGGAGGGCAGAGAGAGAGAGAGAGAGAGAGAGAGAGAGAGAGAGGCAAAGAATCCCAAGCAGGCTCCAGGCTCTGAGCTGTCAGCACATGGGGCTCAAACCCACAAACTGTGGGATCATGACCTAAGCTGAAGTCGGACGCTCAACTGACTGAGCCACCCAGGCACCCCTCAGTGAAGATGAGTTTTGAAAATTGCTCTGGCTGCTTTTCCTGGGCACAAGTTCAAACTCTTAGTAGGTAACTTATTCTCTTTAATCCTGTGCTTGGCAGTGATAGAAGGGATTGAATGATACACAAAATACTAATATTATATGAGTCTCCACAGAAAAGTTTACATAAGACAAGATTACAAATAACTGTAAGATAGTAAATGGCTAATAAAAACAACTTAAAAGTCTTTACCAGTTGGCTGAGTAACAGCTCTGACAGGCATAAACAGAGGATCTGCATTGGTTTAGACGTTGGTTTTCAGCATCATAAATAGATCCACAAAATGTAATTTCATTAGAAAGAAGAAATTAGGGGCGCCTGGGTGGCTCAGTCAGTTAAGTACTCAACTCTTGATTTCGGCTTAGGTAGTGATCTCATGAATCGTGAGATTGAGCCCATGTTAGGCTCTGCACTGATTGGGATTCTCTTTCTCTCTTTGCCCCTCCCACACTCACATGTGCGCTTGCTTTAACAAATGTTTATTTATTTTTGAGAGAAAGAGAGGGAGCGGGGAGGGCAAAGTGAGGATCTGAAGCAGGTTCTATGCTGACAGCCAAGAGCCCGATCTGGGCCTTGAACTCACTAACTGTAAGATCATGACCTGAGCTGAAGTCGGTCACTTAACCGACTGAGCCACCCAGGTGCCCCATCAAATAAATAAACATTTACCAAAAAGAAAGAAGAAATTAGGTTGGATTTAGAAAAGTTTTTAAATAATAGTGCACATTTTCTCCTATAAAGATATATGACAAATATTTTATATCTACTATTCTTACATTAAAAAGAAAGAGGAAGCTTTCCTTTCTCCCTCCATTTTTTTCTTCCTTCCTTCCTTTTCTCTTTGTTTTTAAAAAATCTTCCTGTGTTTGCTAGGGATCTCTTTAAATAAAATGGCATCCAAATATGTGTCTTGTTAAAAAAAATGTTTTTTTAATTAAAAATAAATGACATCCAGGGGCACCTGGATGGCTCAGTTGGTTAGGCGTCTGACTCTTGATTTCAGCTCAGGTCATGATCTCTTGGGTTTTGGGTTCGAGCCCCATGTTGGGCTACATGCTGACAGTTCAGAGTCTGCTTGGGATTCTGTCTCTCCCCCCACCTCTCTGCCACTCACCCACCTGCACTCTTGGTCTTTCTCTCTCTAAATAAATATTTTTTAAAAAATTAGGGGTGCCTGGGTGGCTCAGTCTTGAGTGTCTTACTTGGACTCAGGTCATGATCTTGCGGTTCATGGATTCAAGCCCCACATCGGACTCTGTGCTAACAGCTTGGAGCCTGGAGCTTGCTTCAAATTCTGTGTCCCCCTCTCTCTCTGCTCCTCCCCCACTCATGCTCTCTCAAAAAATAAAATAAAAACATTTTTTAAAAAGTTTTTTAATTAAAAAACAAATGACATCCAGAACCCAGTATCTAAAACAATTAAAAACAGAGCTATGCTAATTAAAGGGGGATGGCAGGCTTGGAAACTTGCCCATTCTGCCTCCTTCAGTCTTCGTGGCAGGAATGCTTGAGGCTCCTCAGTAGAACCCCTGGATTCCAGGGTGCACCACTTAAAAACCACTAGGTGGTGAAATGCCTTCCCACTGTAAAACATTTTCAGCAGGATAGGATAGGTCAGGATAGGTGCCAAGTGTACATTACAAACTCCAAGTAAGGAAAGAGGGTTGGGGTGGTCATGAAGGACAATGGAGGATATTGAACTCCGAGCCAAGAACATTAAGTATGAGGAAGTGAGACAGTTCTAGGCAGATTATAGGGGTGAGGCATACCCAGATCATATATAGAGGATAAACCCAACTGGATCCAAGGGCTCAAGTTGCAGAGGAGTAGAAAATAAATATTAGAAATGTGGCTAGTGTCTTGAATGCCAAAGTAAGCCAGCATTCCCAAAGTGGAGTTCAAAGAACCCTAGTCCTGCAAAATGTCCCTGGAAAGGTAGGGAAGGGAAGGAAGGGTTCATGGGCAATAAGGAACAGAATTTACTCTCTCCTCTTTGGAGACTCACAGTCTACAATAATGAAATGCTTGGGAGAGGGGGTGCCTGGGTGGCTCAGTCGGTTAAGCATCTGACTCTAGGTTTCTGCTCAGGTCATGATCTCGTGGTTTCATGGGTTCAGGCCCCACGTTGGGCTCTGTGCTGGCAGTGTGGAGCCTGCTTGGGATTCTCTGTCTCCCATTCTCTCTGCTCCTCCTCCACTCGCGCTCTCTCTGTCTCTCTCAAAATAAAAAAAAAAGGTCCTGCACAGGAAGACTGTGTAATTTTGTTAGCCCCTCATCCTCCTGACCAACATGACCATAGCACTAATTTTCTCCTCTGTAATCTCTTAGAATTATTACTATTTTATGGAACATACTTTAGGAAATAACATATAGACCCCAGGGAAACCATTCTTATATGAGTCATTGGCATCTTATATTTGCCAGTTTATGATTAACAGAGGATTTGGGTTTCTCTTTAGTTCTCTTTTCATAGTTGTAATTTTAAGGTCCAAAAGTGCAAAGAAGGAACAGGACGAGTTGTAATGTGGCGGATGGGAATCCTGAACAGCTACACCATGGAATCTACCTTTGGGGGGTCCACACTGGGTAAGCTCTCTTTTGTATATCATAGGTCAGCATGACAAGGGGGAGCCAAGCAAAGCTCTGAGGACAGGAAGTCCTTTTGAATGTTGGGGAGATGATTGACCTAGAGAGTTTTCTTAACTGCGCCTTATGCCAAATTTGACTAACCTAAATATGAGTGTAAAATATAACACTTGGTGGGGCAGTATAGCCCCAAATATAATACTTGATGGGGAATCAGGCATATCTGGGTTCGAATTGCCTCTCCATTTCCAAGTTGTGTAATCCTGGCTCAGTTACCTCATTTACTCTTTGAACCTCATTTTTTTTTTTTTAACTGGCAATAAAAATAGTACCTGCATTATAGGTACTACTTAATGCACGTAAAGCCCTTGGCATAGTGCCTACCACAGAGTAAAACTTCAGTAATCATGGCCATCATGATTGGAAATTTTTTCATTGTCAGATTCTTCTGAACCAAACCAGATCTAGAAGGAGAAAGACCCTGTCCAGAAGCACAATATTCTAGAATCAGAGGTGGCGTTTCTAAGGAGCTATTCATAAATTAGATTTGCATTCGCTTATTATTTAATGAGAAATGTTTATGGATTTTTTTTCAGGCAATAAAAGAGATACTCACTTTACTACTGAGGATCTAAAGTCTCTAGGTTATCATGTTTGTGACACCCTTCTGGATTTCTGTGATCCTGACCGAACCAAGGTAAAAATGGGGTTCAAGAAATGGGGTGGTGCTACTGTGATCAGTTTCACATGGGTCCAAAGTCAGCCTACTGAGATTATAGGTGGTCTTTATTTTCCTCTTAATATCGTTCTGAAGTTTTTATAATCAGTAAAAGAAAGCCCCCAGCCTGCACACTGTCCACAAATAGCAACCTCATAACTCACCAAGAATATAGAAGCCTTCATGCCTACCCTCCTTCAGCACACCTCTCCCTCATTTTGCTTTCCAGAAAAGCGGGAGTTCTTCCCCTTCTCTGAAACTAACCCTGCCCTTTGTGCACCCACCAGCCCCTCAATCCATGGCCTCCCTAAGGTCTTGCCTTATTAATTACCTCCTCCCTTTTCTGTGTCCTCAGTTTTTTCCTCTTCTTACTTCTTTTTTTAGTTTATTTATTTATATATTTTTAATATTTATTTACTTATTGTGTGTGTGTGAGAGAGAGAGAGAGAGAGAGAGAGGGTCAGAGGGAGAGAGAGAATCCCAAGCAGGCTCCAGGCTGTCAGCACAGAGCCCATTGGGGGCTCGAACTCACAAACTGTGAGATCATGACCTAAGCCAAAATTGAGAGTTGGACACTTAACCAACTGAGCCACCCAGGCGCCCCTTTAATAAAAAAATATTTAAAGGAGAATCAGCCACAATACGGCCTGTTATATCACATCTGCCATAAGCCAAAATCTGAACAACCCCATTCTAATGTTTCCTTCCTTGCTATTCACAAAAATACAATAAATCAGACCGTTGAATTGTTTAAGAAGTTTGTTATTGTCCATAGCGAGGGAAAAGCACCTAAAGCATAAAATTCACTGATGTTCTGCCCGAGAAACACTTTTACTGCAGCTCATGTAATTTCTATGTTTAACATGTCCTTAGAAGCAGAGGTTACCACTCACACATCTTTATGTCCCCAGCAATAAATAAAGTGCCTTTCCGCATATGCTTAGTAAATATTTGACATATAAATAAGTGAATAATCAAAAATGTCCTTTTATTGATTTCCACAGTTCATGCAGTGCCTAACAGAGCTTAAAGAGCTCTTACAACAAGAAATCCATAAGAAATTCAATGAGCTTGGACAAGATATGGATTTAGAAGGAAGTTGGAGTGACATCTGCTTGTCTGACATTGAATCCAGGTAATGAAATGAAACTTAATTTCAAAGAAAAACCAGAGAGGGGCACCGGAGTGCCTCAGCCAGTTAAATGGCCAGCTCTTGGTTTTGGCTCAGGTCATGATCTCACAATTGTTGGTTTGGAGCTCCGTGCTGACACTGACCACGTGGGAGCCTGCTTGGGATCCTCCCTCTCTCTCTCTCTCTCTCTCTCTCTCTTTCTGCCCCTCCTATGTACGAGAGCACTCACTCTCTCCCTCAAAAAAAAAAAAAAAACCACAAGGAAAAACCAGACAAGTTCTATTTTTTTATTGTTTTCGTTTGCTCTGTTGTTTTGTTGGTTGAGCCAAAGGTGCAAAATATTGAATAAATCGTAGCACACTTAAATATATATCATTTCTTCACCAACTACGTATTGAGTGCCTGCTCTTTGACAGCATCTTTTCTAGGTTAGGGAGATGGGCAGGCCATGCATGTAGGGCCTTGAGGCAGTTGTAAAGCCTTTGTCTTTTACTCCAAGGGAGACGGAAAGCTTTTGGAAAGTTTTAAATAGAGAAGTGTCATGTTCTGACTTGGGTTTTAGTTTCAGTAGGAATACCCTGGCTGCTATGTGGAAAATAGATTGTAGAGAGGAAAGGTGTAAGCAGGGACGTGCGTTTGGAGGCTCTTGCAATAATACAGGTAAATGCAGGTGGTGGTCTAGACATGAGTAGTTGTAGTGGTTGGGGGTGTATGAATTGGTTGGATTCTGGATATATTTTGAAGTTTCAAACATTCGGATTTTCTTATGGATGAGATATGGAGCATGAAAGAAAGAGAATGAGTCCATAATTGATTGGATGGAGTTGCCTTTTAAGTGAGATGGGAAAGATTAAGGTGGTGGAGAAGGTTAGGGGAGCGGTGAAGGTCAGGAGGCTAGTGTTGGGCATGTTCAGTCTGAGACGTCTATTAGGCATCTAAATGGAGATATTAAATAGGCAGTTGAATATATGAGTGTGTAGTTCGCTGGAGAGGTCAAATAGAGTCATCATTGGATAGATGATGTTTAAACCTTAAGACTAGGTGAGATCCCAAGGGAGTACGTGCAGCTCGAGTAAATAGGAGGTCCAAGTCTAAGCAGGGTACACAGTGCACAGGTCACAAAGATAGGGAGAATCCAGCAAATGAGGTAGAAAGACCAGGACCCTACAATGGCTGACAAGCCATAGGATCTAGCCACCTAACACCTTATAACCTCCACCCTCACCCTTTCACACACCTCTCTCTATGGCTACACTGGCCTCATTCTTCTTCAGACTTGCCAGGCCCTCTTCTGCCCCAGGGCCTTTACACTAGCAGTCCCAGCTGCCTAGAATGCTCTTCCCGCGGATATCCACATGGCTCATTCCTTCACCTCCTTCAAGTCTTTGTTTAAATGTAAAATTTGTCAATGTGGCCTACCCTCATTACTCTAATACTGCCACTTGCTCCCCTGCCTTTGCCCTCCTGCCACTATTCCCTATCCCCCTGAGGTACTCTACTTTTTTCCATAGCATGTTATCACCTTCTGTCTGTCTTAGGTCATTTACATCTCTATTGTGTTTATTATGTATTATCTGTTTCCTCCTACTGGATGTAGGTCCCACAAGGTCAGAGATCTTTATTTTGTTCACCTCTGTATCTCATGTGCAGAGTACCCAGGCACATAGGGAGAGCTCAATAAATATTTGTTGAATTAATTTAGTTTGTAAGGTCTCAGCCCCACACTCATAATCTCTTCAACTATTTTAGGAAGCCTACCAGGTGGGTGGGTATCTGACAGGCGGGCAGGAACACCTTCTACTCCAGCTTACTGGCCAGGGTGCCTCATACCCATCCCAGCTGCCCTCAGTCAGAAGATTTGTGGGCTGGACATGACAGAGGCTGCGCTGTAGACTGTGGTGGACAGTCGAAGGCTCTCTTTCCTGCTCTATGTGGACATAGAGTTGACATCTGGGCCCTAAAGCAGTTCTGCTGGCTGAGTCTCTCAAATGTGTCCTTAGGAACCTCAAGTCAGACCATCAGGCCAGGCAGTGTGCCCCATTCACCCTGTTGCCTCTCCCACTCTTCCAGAATTCTTTGCCTTGCTCTCCAGGACCACTGCATGAACCACTCTTCATCTCAGCCTCAAAAACAAAATGCCCCTGCATGTCAACCTGTTGGTACCGAGCCCGGGGGCAGTCCACTCAGAAACAGGGAGACTGCATCCTAGCTGGCTTAGCAGGGACACATTTAGTTAAGACACATTTAGTTAAGAATTATTGAAACCATTTTGCCAGCATCTGAACAGGAAGCCAGCTATCACGGGCCTCCATGGGTCTCCACCTCTCCATTCTCACCATTACCCAGAAAAGCAGACTGCGAGTGTCCAAGCCCAGTTTGAGTGTGCCCTGTGTGTGCACGTCCATGGTTTTCAACATTTTCCGTGGCATGCCGCATCTAATGTTTTTATCCCGTTGATTAATAGTTTTCCGTTATCTCCAAAAGGGACTTCAGAGACTATTATCCAGTGACCTCAAAGGCTATTCCTCAGACTAGAAAAGCCTTTTGAGAACAGGGAATTGGGAATTAGATCTGAGAAGAGAGGGTGTTCTTCCCGCTGTCTTACCGTGGGGTTCCTCATTGTGGACTGAAGGGAGGGAGGTGGAGCATGAACAGGATGAAAGGCCTGAGCAAAAGAATGGTTTGAAGTGCTCTTTTCCCAGGAGATCTGAGTTTTGTGCCTAAGACACTTTTTTGTACATGGAGGCCATGTTCTAGAGCCCAGCTCTGGCTTCTGGCCACGCACACCCCGGGAGAGGGGAATGTATAATGGGACGCTTAAACAATGGACATGATGAAGGACACAGGGATGGAGAATCCAAGTCCTCATTCATCCTAGCCCTTGAAGGAAGGGGGAGCTGGCCCTCTGTGGGGGAAGACTTCAGATCCGTCTGGACCTGCATCCACAACTTTTGAAGTGGGAATTGAGATAATAAAAGTAATATTCCTGGCCTCTGACCTACAGATTCCTTGTTATCAAATATGTTTATGTATATATTCAACACAGTTTTAAAGAGTACGCGGAGGCTCCTTGCTCTCTGAACTGGACCTGGCCAGACAGGAATGAATGAAACGAGCCCCGCTTTCAAACAAATCATAGTCTGTTATTCTCTAGAGCTGCACAGCGTCCCACAGTCACTGCCATGGGCAGCTTTGCCCACCTGGCCAGTACTTACTTTGCCACATGGATTACAGACTCCTTGGTGCCAAGGGCTTGGTCACGCTCATCTCTGCGCTCGATGCCCTGCCTGGCACGTAGTAGGTGTTCAGAATGAATGAATGAATGTGCTTGTCCGGAATTGCTGGTCATCGAAATGCAGGCACTGGTAGCAAATAGCAGACTGGATATTCTAGTCCCATGCTGCCAGTCTGGTAAATGTATATGTCCTAGACATTAATAACAGGCATCTCCCTTTCTTCTTTCCTTCTGGAAACAGCACCAGTGGTTCTGATAGTTCCCTCTCAGATGGTCTCCCTGTTCACCTACTGAATGTAGCAGATGAGGTAAGATTATCAGACTCTTCCACTCAGGAAGTAGCAGCCTTAAGGAAAGCATGAGTCTCCTGGATAATTTGGTGGAATTTTCCAACTATCCTAAAATCTATAGAAAATAGATTTTCTATATCTATTGGTTACCCTGCCCTGGAGTCTTTCATTTTGTCCTTTATCACTTTCCTTTTATTTATTTATTTAAATGTTTTATTTATTTTTGATTGAGAGAAAGAGAGAGAGAGAGAGCGCAAGGGAGGGGCAGAGAGAGGGAGACACAGAATCCAAAGCAGGCTCCAGGCTCTGAGCTGTCAGCAGAAAGCCCGATGTGGGGCTCAAACTCATGAATCTTGAAATCATGACCTGAGCCAAAGTCCGTTGCTTAACTAACTGAGCCACCCAGGCGCCCCTGTTTATTTGTTTTTAATAACTTTCCTTTTAAAAATCTAGGGGAAAAAATGTGAAGACTCCATGTTTACTACAAAGTCAACAAAATTTTTTAAAAAGTTTAAAACTGAAAAACATCTTTTTTTAAAAATTGTTTTTAAAAATTGAGAGAGTACGAGTGGGAGAGGGGTAGAGAGAGAGAGAGAGAGAGAGAAGGATACACAGAATTGGAAGTGGGCTCCAGGCTCCAAGCCATCAGAACAGAACCCGACATAAGGTTTGAACTTACGAACCATGAGATCATGACTTGAGCCAAAGTCGGACATTTATCCAACTGAGCCACCCAGGTGCCCCTAAAAGTGAAAACATCTTAAGAGATAGGGGTTGTCTCTTGATCTTGGGGTTCAAGCCCCATATTGGGTGTAGAGTTTACCTAAAAAAACAAAAACAAAACTATTTCAAGAGATAGAGGTTGTTAAAAAGACCCATACTTTAAAAAAAAAAAAGTGTTTCTTTTTTTTTTTAAGTTTATTTTATTTATTTTGAGAGAGAAGGAGAGAGGAAGAACATAAGCAGGAGAAGGGCAGAGAGAAGGGGAGGGAGAGAATCCCACGCAGGGTCTGCACTGTCAGCTTGGAGCCCGAGTCGGGGCTTGATCCCATGAGCCGTGAGATCATAAGCTGAGCCAAAATCAAGAGTCAGATGCTTAACCAATTAAGCTAACCAGGTGCCCCCAAAAAGTGTTTTTTTATTCATATAGTTTTAGATAGTTTTTTATATTTCCATATATTAAATTTTCTTTGCTCCATCTCATTCACAGATCTTATTACATAGATGATATATTTGTTGTGGTTCATTATACACATAATTTCATAGTTGCATTAATAAATACCTCCATCATACAAGGCACCTGGGTGGCTCAGTCAGTTGAGTGTCCATCTCTAGACTTCAGCCTCGGTCATGATCCCAAGATCATGAGACTGAGCTCCACGTCAGGCTCCGTACTGAGCTTAGGATCTGCTTGCTTAAGATTCTCTCTCTCTCCCCCTCTGCCCCTTTATCCTACTCCCTACTCACTCTCTCTCAAAAAAAAAAAAAAAAGGAAGAAGAAGAAATAACTCTCTCATAGGGTGAGATTAAGGCTGTGTCAGATGGAACCTGCCAAATCAGACTGGACCCTATAATTTTTTCAGCTGGATTTACAACATCAATATAAGCGTCACCACTCAACAGGTCCCTGGAAAATCAGTCCTGAGCTTCACTTGCTTAATTATTAAAGCCACCTTGTGTAACAGCCAAACTGACTCTTAACTACACACCCAATATCAGTATTGTCTGCACCTGACATTATTGCCATAAGTAATCTGGTTTCATATTGTAAAGCACAGATATTTGGATTGTGTCCCTTTGGCAGCATACCTGCAATAGTGGGATTTGGGGGTGTTAAATGGGGAGTGGACTCTGGTAACAAGGCAACTGAACTGTTCATCCTCCGAGCCAGCAGCAGTTGGGCACCGTGAGGGCCCATGTCCCGGGGCAGCTCTCCTGTCTTGAGTGTTGTGTAAAAGAGTGCTGCACGCAGGTGGTCATTTCCTCCGGAATCCTCAACAACTAGGTTCTCTGTGCTTTTTGCAACAGTTGAATCAAAAGAAGAAGATGTATAAGAAGAAAAAAAAGAAGCCACTTCAGACTAGGAAACAGCGAAATGAACAGTATCAGAAAAATAATTTGATGCAGGAGTTAAAGTTAACAGAAGATGCCCTGGTAAGAAGGCTCTGTTGTCTACTTCTGTGGTCTGGTTAAAGAGAATTCCAGAGTGGGAGCAGGACAGGGGGTTAACGTTTACTCTCAACCAGAAAGAGAATAGGGAATGGGGTAGAGGGAAGCTATTTTGAATTCAGAGCTCTTCCATGGGTCCTCTGGACATCTCTGAGCAGATTTCCACCCTGGCCCCTGCACTACCCTCTGCCATGGCACTCTGGTCTGGATTTTGGCCATGTCTGGATTTCCAGAAGAAACGGGGGTGCTGGAGAAGTGGTGGCTGGAGCTAGCCCAGGATTGCTGCGTGGCCGAGGTGTCAGGCCTCGTCCAGGCTGGCTCCTTCCCAGTCTTCTCCCAGCGGCCACTGTTTCCTAAAGATGAAAATGCTTTCCAATGTGGGCATTTTACTGTTGGGTGGATTGGGTCAATTATAAGTAGATTAATTGCAATGGATCAATTGAAAAATATTCTCTTTGCACTCAGTCCTTCCAGGAAAGGGCAGGGTTTGCTTCTTCTACCCTGCAAAAACAGCCTACCTTTTTCAGAAATTCAGAGAATGCCAGTTCTTCAGCGATGAGAAATGAAAAACCGAGGTTGAATGAGGTAGTAGTTTTGCCTGACCTTTTTTTTTTTTCTTTTAACTTCCACATGGAGAATGTATCAAAACTTTTAACTCCTACACAGAGCGCCTGAGTGGCCCATTTGGTTAAACGCCTGACTCTTGATTTTGGCTTAAGTCATGAACTCACAGTTCATGAGATTGAGCCCCGAGTGGGGCTCTGGGCTCACAGTGGGGAGCCTGCTTGGGATTCTCTCTCCTTCTCTCTCTCTCTGCCCCTTTCCCACTCTGTCTCTCTCTTGCTTGCTCTCAAAATAAATAAACGTTAAAAAAACACTTTTGGGGGGTAATATATTTAAAGTGTACAATGTGATATTTGATATCTGTACACACTGTGAGAAGGTTCCCACCACTGAGTTCCCACCACTTCACATAGTTACCATTTTTTTTCTTTAATAACTGAAAGTTTATGGTCTTTTACCATCTTCTGCCTCTTCCCTCCACTCCCCAGCAACCACCAATCTACTCTCTGTTTCTATGAGTTTGACCTTTTTTTTTTCAGTTCCACACATAAGTGATACCAGGCAGTATTTGTCTTTTTCTGTCTGGCTTATTTCACTCAGCGTGATGCCCTCTAATTTCATCCATGTTGTCACAAATGGCAGGATTTCCTTCTTTTTTAAGACTGAATAATATTATTTGCAAATATTTTCTTACTCCATAGGTTTCCTTCTGATTTTGGTTTTTTTTTTTAGGTTCAAAAAAATTTTTTTAAGTTATCTCTACCCCCAACATAGAGTTTAAACTCACAACACTGAGATCAAGGTTCACATGCTCTACCGATTGAGCCAGCCAGGTGCCCCTGCCTTCTGATTTTATTGATGATTTGCCGTGCAGAAGCTTTTTAATTTGCTCTAGTCCCACTTGTTTATTTTTGCTTTGGGGATCAAATCCAAAAAGTCATTGCCTAAACCATTGTCAAGGAGCCTACCTCCTGTGTTTTCTTCTAGGAGTTTGATGGTTGCAGGTCTTAAGTATAACTCTAACCCATTTTGAGTTGACTTTCGTGTATGATACAAGATAGGGATACAGTTTCATTATTTTGCATGTGGACATTTAGTTTTTCCAATACTGTTTATTGAAGAGACCATTTTTCCCTGTTGTAAATGCTTGGCTCTTTTGTAAAAAATTAATGCACCATATATTCATGAGTTTATTTCTGAGCTCTCTATTCTGTTCCATCTTTGACTCTTTGTTGTAGATTCTCTGATTTTTCCAATTAGCACATCTGTCCCACAGGCTGAAGAATACAATAGCCCCCTATGTCACTCTTCCCTGTCAATGCCACCAGGAGCAGGGAAACATTAAAATCAGTGGGGACATTGACACTGCTTTGGAGTAGACACCACTGAAGTCTGACGACAGATATTGGTGGTTTGTGATTTTTTTACCCAGAGCATAAGAACAGGTGGTTTCATCATCTGTCCACCCCTGCAGTCAACAAATTGTACTGTGTGACCACCACACGCCACACGCTCTCCTGTGTGCTGGGAATGCAACATGGAACAAAACACCATCTCTGCCTTAGGGACCTTAGAGTCTACTGGGGATTTTAACAAAGAAGCAGGAAATTACATCACAGAGTAGGATGCAGAAGGAGCACAGAGGAAAGGCACCCAATCATTTTTTTAGTACTTTGGAATTATGTACCTATAAAATACTTGTGTTTTTTGGGGAAGCGCCTGGGTGGTTCAGTCGGTTGAGCGTCCGACTTCAGCTCGGGTCATGATCTCGCGGTCGGTGAGTTCGAGACCCACGTCGGGCCCTGTGCTGACAGCTCGGAGCCTGGAGCCTGCTTCGGATTTTGTGTCTCCCTCTCTCTCTGCCCCTCCCCCACTCATGCTCTGTCTCTCTCACTCTCAAAAATGAATAAATGTTGAAAAAAATTTAAAAAAAATTTGTGTTTTTGATGTATAAAAACAAGTTTTGGTGGGGTGCTTGCCTGGCTCAGTCAGAAGAGCATGCAACTCTTGATCTTGGTATCATGAGTTTAAGCCCCACGTTGGGTCTAGGGATTACTTAAGTAATAAACTTTAAAAAAAGTAAAAATAAAAAAATAAGGGCCTCCTGGGTGGCTCAGTCAGTTGAGCATCTGACTCTTGATTTCAGCTCAAGTCATGATTTCATAATTGGTGAGATCGAGCCCTGCGTGGGGCTCAGCGCTGACAATGCAGAACCTGCTTGGGAGTCTCTCTCTCTCTCCCCTTCTCTCTGTTCCTCTCCTGCTCACACAAATGCTCTCTCGCAAAATAAATAAATGTTTAAAATTTTTAAAAATAAATAAGTTTTCGTATAATAGTATACAACTCTTAGCAGACAGGGTGCAAAATAGGCCCTTTTCCTGCAGAATGCTACCCTGTGTTTAACAGTGACATAATGAGGTCTCACTCTGTCACACCAAAGAACCCCCACCGAGCTGGCTCTGTTAGGCATGGAGGGCAATGTGGTGTCTGCTGTGACAGTGGCAAGATCCCAGCTTTCAAGTCCCTCTTGAGTTCAAATTCCAGCCTTACTGTCACTTTCCTTGAGTTACTGAACCACCCTGGGACTCAGTTTCTGCCTCTAAAATATTGGAGTAATAATCTCCACATCATAAATGTTGAGAAAAGGAGATGTGAAACTGTGTAAAATGCCTGGCATCTGGTAGGCAGTCCATAAATAAGTAGTTTCCTTCTTTTCTTTGAATTACTGTTCATTTGTGTCTTGACTCTCTTTCCGTGTTACAGCATTGTAATGAATTAACATGTGTGAATAGAAAAACACTCAATGTAGGGGCGCCTGGGTGGTTCAGTTGGTTGAACATCTGACTCTTGATTTCAGCTCAGATCATGATCTCACGGTTTGTGGGTTCGAGCCCTACATTGGGCTCTGTGCTGACAGTGTGGAGCATGCTTAAGACCCTCTCCCCCTCTCTCTCTGCCCCTCCCCTGCTCTGCTCTGACTCTCTCTCTCTCTCAAAAATAAATAAACATTAGAAAAAAAATTTTTAATGCCACCCAATGTATATTCTATATAATCACATTCGTGCAAGTGGAAAATGTAGTGAGAAAGTGCTCATCTATTTCAGTTACAGTTACATGGAAGAGACAAGGGCACCTCGCTGGACCCATCAAAAATGACCTCGATTCTGACTAAGAGTAAAGAGAGAATGCAGGTATGTCACTAATCTATATATACACACCTATACGCCAGCAATTAATTTGACCTGGTTTTCAAGTGCCTTGTGTGATCCGGGGGGGGGTGGTGATCCATGGTGCACAGTTCACCTCCTAGGGTTGGTGCTGCTCGGGGGCACGGCTGAGGCGTTTTGCCCCCTGCGCAGCTACAGAGCCCCTGGCCACCAGGGGGCGCAGCCCACGAGGCACCCCAGGATAGGAGGAATCCCCCCTAGAGCTCAAAGCTTGCCGTGGAGAATTTAGTTTTATTTCAACAAACATTCGTTCGGCGGCTATTATTTTGTAACTCCATGGCGGCATTTCAGGTGAAACAGCGATAGTGAATAACGCATTGGTTCTCAGCCCTAGGAGATGGTAACAACAAACCCCGGGCGCCGCCCTCAGTCTCAGTCGTGAGGTGTTCCCAGCCAGTGTTACCAGTGATCGTTTGATACCGAGGATTGTGAATGGTTTCCTTTTTAAAAGGACTAAGAACGAGTTCATCGTTATCCCCTAATAACATCTCTCTTGCTCATTTGCACTGGCATATTCCTTCCTGAGAAGGAGGAAAAAGAAGTGGAGAAACAGCTAGTAAGCTGAGAGCTCTGGGTATGTCTCTGGGTGGGTGCAGCTCACGTGCGCCCGCGGCGAACAGCGTGAGCACCGCTGGAGTAACGTGGGCAAACTAGAGAGAATGGACGGCTCTCCCAGGGTGACGTCCCTGCTGGCTTCCCAAGGCTGCTGTTCGGGACTTCTCAGGCTGGCGCTCCCGGGTAGCCATCAGTATCTTACGGAGAGTCTACGAGGGGCAGGGCCCCTTGAGGACTGTAAGACATAATCCCTCCCTTCAGTCCGCCATCCTCCGGGAGGATGAAGTCCAACCCCCGTGGCCTAACAGAACCGGGACAGCAGTGGGAAGAGAGGTACAGGGGAATTCAAATCAGAGAGGATTTCGGTCCTGACAGGCAGATGAGCCACGAACTGCCCCCTCTCGACTTCAGCATTCGCTCAGGACGTCGCCAGGTTGCTCACACCGTATCCCACAGCTGAAACCTGCTAATTGGGCAATAACACCTAACGGGGGATTCAGTTAAACCCAGAGTGGCGGGTGAATGCCATCCAGACCTCTACCTTCCTTTTCTTACAATTTCTGGTGGAACGTTTCTCTAACATGGGCGTTTAACTTGCAGGTATAGGTAAGCAGAAGTGAAAACAATGGGGCAGCCTCCACCTTGAAAGACCAAGTTCTTCCCTCTGTGTAATGTCTCTAGAGAGCTTATGAAATGTAGTCGTTGAACTCAGGGCAATTAAAATATTGCCCACGGACCAACCCTTCTTCGGCTCTCTGAAGGATTAGGGCAAATGCTTGATTCCTCTGTGCTCTGGAACAACATCAATGACTATACTTCGGCATTTGGGGAGAAACGCAAATACTTCTCACTAACTCCTGGTAAAACCAACCCCAACCCTAACTATGACTTCAGAAATCGCAACATAAAGTGATTCAACTTTTATATCTTGTTTGCCCAGATGGAGAAGCCAAGACCCACAGTGTCGTGCTCTCCCAAGAGAAGCACAAACTCCAGCCAAGAGCCAGCTGCAGATATGAAGTCACACTGGTCCAGGAACAGATATCCTGCCACAAAGAGAGGCCGCGCCGCCATGACGGTTTACCCCTCCTTGCACATCTACACGTACCCATAGGGGGCCTTGGCCACACAGGAGCGTCATTGGCCGTGGGGCTAGACATGTTTTGTAATGAGGGGAGTTGTGTGACTTGGGGTACACTGCGTTGTGTGCTCATGGTGCACTGACCTTGCGCTGTGTGCTTACATTGCATGCATGCCCTCAGGACTCATACCTCACGAATCAGGTTTTTTTTCATAAAGCGAAATTATATTATGATGTATACAAAAGCTTCCTTTATCAGAAATTGAGGTGTGTGTTCATGAACCCACAGCACAGATATACCTCATTCTAACCAATAGATAGTCTTTCTAAAATTATGTGCAAATTAACTTTAAGAGCTCAAATTCTGTTTTAAACCTATTCTGGGAGTGTGCTGTGTTTAAAAAGTCTTGCGTCAAAGCTTTCTGGCAATGAATGGTCAGACTGTGATTATCAGATTGGCTCATGGTGGCTCATTGGCTCATACCACACAGAGAGAACAATTCGTGTATTCGCCAGTTTAGTCTTACATATATTATGTTCAACACGGTTACGTATGTTTTTTAACCCATTGATTAAAATTCTTTCTCTCTAACCAGTTGTTTCCTTTGATTGATCGACTGCATAACCTTAAGTGAACAGGTGTTTCATATTGTAGATCTCTCGTGAGCACCGAGCACAGTCAGCGGACTATAGCCTGTCATGTTAACAGGCTGGAGTCGTGTTGAAGAAGGTCCACTCTGGCTCATGCCAGGCCTCCTGCTCTGACTTTCCCCTCTTCCTGTCACATTGGATTGAAAGTTTCCTGGTGTGTTTTTCACGATCGCCTGTAAACTCCTTCAGCCTCCACCCCTACCTGGATGACTAATGATTAGGACCACATGGCAACACAAATTCTATTACAATTCCAGTATCTGTGCCTTTTAAAAAAATTAATAGACTTGGGGAGCCTGGGTGGCTCAGTCGGTTGGGTATCTGACTTTGGTTCAGGTCATGATCTCGCAGCTGGTGGGTTCGTGCCCCACGTCGGGGTCTGTGCTGGCAGCTCTGAGCCTGGAGCCTGCTTCGGACTCTGTATCTCCCTCTCTCTCTCTGACCCTTCCCCACTCATACTCTGTCTCTCCATCTCTTAAAAATAAATAAACATTAAAAAAATTATAAATAAATAAATAAATAAATAAATAAATAAATAAATAAAATTAATAGACTTTATTTTGAGAACAGTTTTAGATTTACAGAGAAACTGAGGAGACAGTACAGAGAGTTCCCTTATATTACCCACCCTTCCACCCTCCACATACACGGTGTGTCATTTAAAAAAATTTTTTTAATATTTTGAGAGAGAGCATGCGCACATGAACAGAGGAGGGGCAGAGAGAGAGGAGAGAGAGAATATCAAGCAGGCTCCACACTAGCAGCATGGAGCCCAACGTGGGGTTTGATCTCACAAGTGTGAGATCGTGACCTGAGCTGAAATTGAGTTGGACGCTAAACCGACTGAGCCACCCAGGTGTCCCTATGTGAGTCTTTTTAAAGGGAATCTGCTCGAGCTCTTTTTCATTTGTTTGTTTGGTTTCTGATATGGAACGCTTCAGGAATTTTCATCTCTTCCTTGCCCAGGGGCCATGCTAATCTTCTCAGGATCTGTATCCGTTTTAGTATATGTGCTGCCGAAACAAGCAGGCACCTGCCTGTTCCACACCTTACACCCTAAAACCTAAAGCACATCCAAAACCCCACTTTTTGTCCCTAAGAGGATATCTTTCAAGGACAAGTCCCCAGACAGCTACAAACTGCTGAGGGCAAACCTTTGTATGAAAGTTGTTCAGAAATACTTGTCTCTTTTGGAGAAAGTTTATAAAGAGCACCCCAGTATGGTGATGTTTTTGGAATCAAATATCAGAATATACGATCAGATTTTTTTTAAGTGCTTTTTGAAAGCAACAAACTCCCAGGGGAGTGGGGGAGAGCTTCCTGAGAGATGGGGTCTGAATGCTAAGGTATTGAAAGGGAAGAAGGAGAGAATCCATGTAATCCAGACACGGCCTCCACATCCCATAATTGCCAAAACATTGTGGCAGTTCCATTTTGAGACCTGCTCAGCTCACAGTCAGGCCTGCAGAGGGGTAGCTGTTTGTTTTCTTTAGAAGAAAGCAAGCCTTCCTGCTTGGATGGTTAGGAAGAAGTGCCTCCCCCCAAACACACACACACACACACACACACACACACACAGATTTACATGCTGCAGCATCTAGCAGCCCGTGTGCCTTTCTCATTTTGCTTTTGGTAGGAGGTTGCGAAGGGTGCCTCTAGCTGGAAACTTATTATTTTTTTTAATGTTTATTTATTTTTGAGAGGGAGAGACAGAGCACGAGCAGGGGAGGGGCAGAGAAAGAGGGAGACACAGACACTGAAGCAGGCTCCAGGCTCTGAGCTGTCAGCACAGACCCTGACTCAGGACTCTAACGCATAAACTGTGAGATCATGACCTGAGCCAAAGTCGGACCCTTAACCGGCTGAGCCACCCAGGCGCCCATAGCTGGAGACTTTATTTTATTTAATTAAAAAAAATTTTTTTAAACGTTTATTTATTTTTGAGACAGAGAGAGACAGAGCATGAATAGGGAGGGTCAGAGAGAGGGAGACACAGAATCTGAAACAGGCTCCAGGCTCTGAGCTGTTAGCACAGAGCCCCTCTCGGGACTTGAGCCCATGGACCTCGAAATCATGAGCTGAGCCGAAGTCGGCCACTTAACTGACCGAGTCACCCAGGCGCCCCGCGTAGCTGGAAACTTTAAAATGACAAACTAAGGTAATTGATTTTGTATGAACATAATAAATCTCATGCTGCAGGAGAAACAACCCAAAGCGTCTTGATCACTAAGAGTTAATCTTGAGAATGGAGCATTTTAGTCGGGTCAGAGGCCAACATCTACCTTATATTCAAGAGTTGTCAACAAAGGTTAAAGGCGGCAGGGTGTTGCCTGGCTGGCTTAGTTGTTAGAGCATGTGACTCTTGACCTCGGGCTCAGGAATTCGAGCCCCACCTTAGGCAAAGAGATTACTTAAAAATATATATGTATTTAGGGGCACCTGGGTGGCTCAGCTGCTTAAGTATCCAACTCTTGATTTTGGCTCAGGTTTGTGAGTTCAAGCCCCATGTCAGGCTCTGAGCTGACAGTGTGGAACCTGCTTGGGATTCTCTCTCCCTCTCTCTCTGCCCCTCTCCCTCAAAATAAATAAATAAATAAATAAATAAATAAATAAATAAATAAATAAATATTTTTTCTAAAAAGGGAAAAATAATCTATATCCTATTTTGTCGATAAGTTAAATACACAATCACTAATGGTATGTTTTAAGATTCAACAAGTCTTTCAGGTAAACCTGTTTTCTTTAGAAGCCTTACTTTTGGGACCATGTAGTCACAACCAAGGTCCTGTGGCAGTACTCGTTTCTGTTTTTGGAGAAGTGGCAACTCTTGAAAGTGGTAGAAACAAGTCCAAACAGGTAAGGTGATGACAGCATTACTCTTAAGTTTCTGATGGAACATTAGATACAGGAACTCTGTATGGACACAGAGGCTCCTTAAAAAAAAAAAATCTAGGTATTTTTTTCCCCCATTTGTCAATGTGATCTTTGGTTTAGTTCTGTTGTCACCAATTTTGATCCCAGCTTTTAGCAAAAATGCTACGCAGAAGGCTCTGCTTTGCAGAAATAGAACTGCTAACTTCTGGTTTTCCAGGTTGTTCTCCGACTAGTTCTGCTTTAATTACCTAGAATGGCAGAGATGTTTCCAGAGCACAGAGACTTGGGGCCTTCTGCACAGGATGCCTTTGATGCCACAAAGCCTACTCTGTCCTTTAAACTACAAAGACAAACTGTAAGGCATGGCTAGGTTTAGCTGAGCTACATTCCACCAGGGACACTTCTATTTCTTAGGGGAATATTCCTGGGGAAGATAAACTCACCCTTGTTCATGCTTGCCGAGGTCCAACATCTTTTATCCCCTTGCCCTCACCTCCATGCTGCCTGATCAACCACAAGGAAGCTCAGAGGTGATTTTCCTCTTTAAGTGGGTTCCAACTTAACTCTGTGCAGCTGGGTCACATGGTCTCTGAGAAATCAGCTTCCACAAGACATTGGGTTCAGAAAGGCATTGTTTTAATTAGCGTGTCTACAAGACAAAGCTCTAGTGACAAAGCGTATAGCACATGTCCAGAGGAACAGTTGCGCAGTAAGGGTCAAGAGAAAGGAAGATCCCTAAGAACATAGAAAGAAATAGTAACAACTTGAAAATTCGGACTCCCTGCTATACTTCTTCCCTAAGATATGTGCTACTCCCACAAATCCATCGCAAAGAACACACTGAGCAGTGACTGACTTGGGAACGACCAAGGGTGCAGAGACGCGTGAGACGCCATTCCTGCCCCATGAAAAACTAAGACTTGTTCTGCGCTAAAGCTTTAGAACATGGTAGTGGGTTAAAGACAATCACCAACTTAAATTTAAAACACCTGGGTTTGAATCCCACCAGGCTGGCGGGAGACGGGGTGGGGGGGTGCAGTTGATCAACAGCTCTGGACCGTTCTGGTGAAATAATCTCTAAGGCCTCCTTGTTTTTCAAAATCACATTTTTTGGAAGACTTCTCACAGCCGTCGCTCATGCAATAATGTGCCCGAAACAGCCTCCCTCTTCAGCTCGGGGCCAGCACCCGTCTCCTCTCTCCTCCTTGGGGATACAAACACTCCGGTTGCTCAAAGGATAGCCCCTCCCGTCTTGCCCGCGGCCAGATTTGGTCCAGGCCATCTCTCCTCCCGGTCCTTTGGACTGGCTATTCCCGGACCGACCGTAGGATTCGGTGACCGGAAATTACTTCAATAAACCTCTTGGCAGCCCAGCTCAAGCCCCAGCCGCTCTCTTTTCTCCCTCTTGGCCTCACTTGCTCCGCCATTCAGCTCAGACTCCGGGGCACAGATGTCAACCACTCTCTTGCCAGCACTCCAGAGTCTTTGCTCTCTGTCCTTCTGCCGCATCCACCTGGTAGTTCCTCACCTTTGGATCAGCCTAGCCATCCCAACCATCTGTCTTCTCCACTCCTACACCCAGGCTGCCAACATGGCTGTAGGAAACCATGCCCCCAAGAGAACTGGAGCCACTGCTCATGGATCCCCTCCAGCCTCTGGAATTAACTCTCTGTTTCTGAAACTGAAGTTCCCTCATCCTTCCCCACGCAGGGCTATTTCACACCACCTCCAGGTTCCTCAAGTGCCCTGTCCCTCCCTGTTACCATCACCCTGCCAGCAAACAACCTTACGAGGAGGTAGTGGTTGAGAAGGCAGGCTCTGGTGGGGTGGGGGTAGGAAGAAAAATTCAAACAAGTTCTGATCTGTCTCTAGTGGGTTTATTTATGTGTTGGTATTGGTAAAATGATTCTGAAACCTTTTCAGATGTATTCTAGGATTTGAGCAAATGAATACAAGAGTTGATGTTGAGTCAGATAGAGGGAGTGCTGGAGTTCTGTAACCATCACAGTGAAATGGACCAGGCAACACTCATCCTTGGAGGCCAAATTTAGGAGGAAATATGATGATGAGGAGGAGGAGGTTTTAAAGTGTCCACTCAGAAAACAAACAAACGGTCTACTCAGATTGCATATTAGTTCAAAGGGAAAAAATATTAACTATGTCATGGAGAAATTGGATGCACGTTGACAGTGACCACCGAGGGGCAGAAAAAAAAGAAAGATGTTCTCTTCCATCCGGCATTGTTCCATATGGTGCTTTGCCTGAATCTGCTACAGCCGTGCAGCCAACAAAGCTGGACAAAGTCGGCACCAAAGGCAGCAGAGCTGGAGGATGGTAAGGCCGCATCTCTGAAGGCGTCAGTGAGCTGCTGAATAAATTAACCAGTCCTGGAGATGCCCTGCGTCTGGACTGCTTGTTTATGTGAAGCAATAATTGCCTTTTCTTTTTTTTTTTAATTTTTTAACATTTATTCATTTTTTTTTGAGAGTGAGAGAGACAGAGCATGAGCAGAGGGCAGAGAGAGAGGGAGACACAGAATCCGAAGCAGGCTCCAGGCTCTGAGCTGTATAGCACAGAGCCTGACGTGGGGCTTGAACTCAGAGTGTGAGATCGTGACCTGAACTGAAGTCAGACCCTTAACTGACTGAGCCACCCAGGCGCCCAATAATTGCCTTTTCTTTGAATCTTGTTGTTGTCTTTTCTTTCCCTCTTGTGGATTGTACTTGAAATCCTTCTGGTTAGGAAAGGCAGCCAAATACACAAATTGGTGCACTGAAGTGGTCCAGGTGCTGAGGTAGAAGTCTGTAGGATGCAAAGGAAGGATTGGTGAGATCTGCCTGGGAAAAACCATCAAGACATTTCACGGGGCGCCTGGGTGGCTCAGTAGGTTAAGCCTCGGACATTGGCTCAGGTCGTGATCTTACAGTTTGTGTGTTCAAGCCCCGTGTCGGGCTCTGTGCTGACAGCTCAGAGCCTCGGGGCTGCTTTGGATTCTGTGTCTCCCTTTCTCTCTGCCCCTCCCCTTCTCTGTCTCTCTCTCTCTCTCTCTCTCTCTCTCTGTTTCTAAAATAAACATTATTTAAAAATTTTGGGGGCCCCTAAATGGCTCAGTCGGTTAAGCATCCAACTTTGGCTCAGGTCATGATCTCACAGCTTGTGAGTTTGAGCCCCGCGTTGGGCTCTGTGCTGACAGCTCAGAGCCTGGAGCCTCTTCAGATTCTGTGTCTTTCTCTCTCTCTCTGCCCCTCCCCCACCCACACCCTGTCTCTCAAAAATAAATAAACATTTAAAAAAATTTTTTTTAATTTTTTTTAAAAACACACAAAAACGACCAGTTTGGCATAGTGGGCTACTATTGAGCAGGATCTTTTCTTAAAAACGGATATATCACTGAGCTGAGTCCTGAAAGGTGACAAGTGTTTGGGAAGTGGGCACGGGGGTGGTGGGCATGGAGGGAGCAGGGAGAGCCAGTTAACGTTCCAGATCCATAAGGAACAGGGCGGACCCAGCGTTGGAGGCTGAGAGAGCTCAGGGCCATGTCACAGATGGACCGTCCTGCAGAAGGGAGGTGTTGGGCAAGGGGACCAGCATGCTCAGATTTGCCTTATCATGGGCTCACCCCAGCCCCTCTATCAAAGGAAGATCAGCATCCTGAAGACTAGAGGCCGGGAGGCCAGACTGAATCATTTAGGAGAACTATGATAACCTGAAGTTCTTAGAATGTTTATGGAGAGAGGGTTTTGGATTTACTTAGGAGGTAGAGGCCACAGGGGGTGGTCTCTGGACACGGAGGGGAAGGGGAGGGACTTATAAGCATGGTAACAACAAGGGTGTGACTGTTTAGCAAGACAGAGGATATAGAGGGAGGCTCTGGTTTAAGAAAAAGAAAACGGAGTAACTTCACTTTGGCCATGTTCTCTTTGAGGTACAGAAGAGAACGAAGTGGCGATGGAGGGAGACTGTCGAATCTAGGAGAAGCCTTTCCCAGCATCAGCATGGCATGCAGATACTAAGAGCAGGCAGAGATCATCCAGGTAGGGTATGTAGAGGGAGACGCCCCGGTACCCGGGATACATTCAGGGAGCTAAGATAAGTGGTGTTGCAGAAGACAAAAGGCCATATATTTCATGATGAGATGAATATTCTAGAACAGTGCTTGCCCAATGGAAATATAATTCCAACCACATAATTTCAATATTTTAGTAGCTACCTCGGAAAAGTAAAAAGAAACAGGTAAAATTAATTTTAATAATATAGTTTATTTCACCTGAAATATCCAAAAAATTATTTCAACACGTAATCGGTATAAGAATATCAACGAGATCTTTTACAGTGTTTTTTCCTTGGGCAAAGTCTTTGAAACCTAGTATGAACTTACACCGACCGCACACCTCAGTTTGGACCAGCCCCATTTCAAGCGCCACCTGTGGTTTGTGACTGCCTAATCCGACAGTCCCAGTCTGAGGCAGATCTAGGTTTAAATCCTCCCTGAGCCCAAGTTTTCTCCTCTGTGAAATAGGACAGGATGGCTACCTCCCATGTAGGGTAAAGTTCATGACGCACAGCAGGCCTCTAACCAAAGGTGGTTTTTACAAAGGGAGGGAAGAGCTTCAGAAGGGGGGCAGTGGAGATGGTAAGGAACGGTTGAAGGTTTTATGTTTTCTTTAAGGCCGGTAGAGGCTTGGTATGTTTTTAGGCTATGGGGAAGTTGCTGGTAAAGAGGGAGACCTATGGAAGAAGGGATAAAGCAATGCAGAAAGTTTGAGAAGACACTGGAGGAGATGGAATTGAAAATTAGCCTTAAACCCAGAGCTGGGCACTTCTTTCTCTACGAACAAGGGGAAGGAAGCCAGGGTGGACAGGAGCAATGCTCGTTCCCACTGTGTGGGGGGCAGTCTGTTCGGTACGTTGTGTGCGTTTTCCCATCCAGTCCGCCCAACTACCCTCTAAGGTGGGTCTTGCTAGTGTTCCCATTTACAGATGAGGAAATGGAGTCTTTCAGAAGGTAGCTTTCCTATGGTCGTAAAGCCAGTGGAGCCAGCATTTGAACCCAGGCATTCTTTTCTTTTTTAAGTTTTTATTTAAGTAAACTCCACACCCAACGAGGGGCTCAAACTCTCGACCCTGAGGTCAAGAATCACATGCTCTTCCAACGGAGCCAGCCAGGTGCCCCCAAACCTGGGTATTCTGATGCCAGAGTCTAGAGCCTTCTTTCTGGTAGAATGTTCCTTATTTTGGCTTTGCCTTATGTTTCTTCATGATCAGATTCAGGGGATGCATTTCTGACCAGAATACCACATAAGTGACATGTCCTTCTCAAGCATCACATCAGAGGGCACATGATGTCTATCCGCCTCTCGATGGTCACTCTGTCTATAGTCAATGTGGTGCTTGAACTCACAACCCCAAGATCTAGAGTCACACGCTGTACTCACTGAGCCAGCCAGGCGCCCCTCTGACTTTTCTATACGTTAAAAATTGTTTTGGGGCGTCTGGGTGGCTCAGTCGGTTAAGCGTCTGACTTCGGCTCAGGTCATGATCTCACAGTTTGTGAGTTCGAGCCCCACACCGGGCTCTGTGCTGACAGCTCAGAGCCTGGAGCCTACTTCAGATTGTGTCTCCCTCTCTCTCAACCCCTCCCCACCCTGCTCATGCTCTGTCTGTCTCTCTCAAAATAAATAAACATTTAAAAAAATTTTTCAATAAAAACTGTTTTTATTTTGGAACAATTTTTATAGAGCTTACTTAAAAATAAAATATTTAAAAAAAAAAGCCACAAAGATAGAGTTCCCACATACCCCTCACTCAGGTTGTTTCTCGTACTGTTATCATCTCCCATTACCATGGCCCATTTGTCAAAATCAAGAAGACATCAGTACATTACTATTAAACTCCAGACTTTCTTCAGACTTCACCGTTTTTTCTTTAAAGTCCTTTTTCTTTCCTGGATCCAATCCAGAACATCATATAGCATTTTGTCGTCATGCCTCCTTAGCCTCCTCTTGTCTGTTACCGTTTCCCAGTCTTTCCTTATTTTTCATGACTTTGACAGTTTTGAGAGGTCCCAGTTAGGTATTTGGTAGAATGGTCCTCAATTGGTCTGATGTGTTCCTCGTGATTTGACTGGAGTAATGGGCTTCTGGAAAGAATACCACAGAGAAGTGTCCTTCTTATCACATTACAGAAGCCTTTTAAAATTTTGTGGGCAAGTGTGTAGATCGTCTTACAGCCACCAAGACAAGCTTCATATGTAAGTTCCCTTGTTGAATGGCTGTCACCAGCCTGGAGTGGCCTTTCTTTGGTCTCTCTCTGCCCTCAGAATATGGGGGGTGATGTTAGAGTTCACCTGGGATGCCCCCAAGGTGGTTGCAAACCAACACCATGTTACTAGGTCAAAACTAGAAACCATATGACTGACCATCTCTAAAGATGCTAAAAGGGGGGCACCTGGGTGGCTCATCCAGTTCTGATGCTGGCTCAGGTCATGATCCCAGGATGGTAGAATCGAGCCCTGCATCAGGCTTTGTACTGAGTGGTGGAGTCTGCTTAAGATTCTCCCTCTCTCTGTCTCTCTGTCTCTCTCTCTACTGCCCCCATCCCTCTCCCCTGCTCGCACTTGCTTTCTCGTGCTCTCCCTAAAAAAAAGTTAGGGGCACCTGGGTGGCTCAGTCAGTTAAGCCTCTGACTCTTGATCTCGGCTCAGCTCATGATCTCACGGTTGTAAGCCCAAGCCCTGAGTCAGGCTACACGTTGTCAATTCAGAGCCTGCTTGGGATCCTCTCTCCATTTCTCTCTGTCCCTCCTCCACTTGCTCTCTCTCTCTCAAAATAAAAAAAGGAAAACATTTTTAAAAACCAATAAAGAAGAAAGCAGATCTGAGAGATTAAAAAAAAGCTCAGTCCAGGTAACATTCCCTAAACTCCTGGATGCAGCCATGCCTGAAGCCATCTACTTGTAAGAGTCAATACGTTCCCTTTCTCCCCCACATGCCCACCATCCCACCATCCCAAAGCAGATTGGGTAGGATTTTATATTACTTGCACACAGAAAGTCCTAATTAAGATACCAGATAAGTATTTCAGTTGAGATAAGGCAATTTAAAAACCTTCATGAAGGGACATCTGGGTGGCTCAGTCGTGAAGCATCTGACTTCAGCTCAGGTCATGATCTCATGGTTCGTGAGTTCGAGTCCCACATTGGGTGAGCTCAAGCCCTGCTTTGGGTGAACACAAACCCTGCTTTGGGTGAGCCCTGCTTCTCTCTTTCTGCCCCTCCTGGGATTCTTTCTCTCTCTCTCTCTCTCTGCCCCTTGCTCACTTGTGCCCTCTCTCTCTCTCTCTCTCTCTCAAAATAAAATAAAATAAAATACACATGAGGAAAACTGTGAGATACATAATCCCATCTATAATTAGCTGAGGAACATGAAGGAACTCAGAGGAACAATGAGCAGGATGGACCTGGAAAGGACCTGAAATACAACAAATATATATTGAGTGCCTAGTATGTGCTTGGTATTGTTCTAGGCACTGAGGATACTGAAGTGAACAACAACAAAAAGACAAAAATCCCTGCCCTCTTGGACATAATTCTAGAATGTTGGGGGCAGGGGAACAAATTTAAAAATTATATAGTACTCTAGAAGGTGATAAAGGCTAGGAAGAAAAATAAAGAAGGGAGAATAGAGAATGCCAGCTTGTTTCTGAAATCTTCACAAGTGAGCCCGTGAAAGAGTGCTTATTCATCACAACTTTAGCACAAAGAGGTTAAGTGATTTGCTCAAAGTTGTCAACTGCAAGTGGCAGAATGGGAATCAAAAAATAGGAAAGAAGTTATAGGACCTTTAATCTCTCTCCCAGGTTAGACTGCCTCCCAGCCTAGGAGTCTTTTAACTGGAAAATTCACTCATCTTTCACTGGGGTTCATTATTATTATTGATCTCTTGTCCTGTGACCTGAGGTCATACATGGGTAGAAATGGCTTTTGACATTACTGACCGTCCTTCCTCTTCCAAACCTTTCTCTTGACCTCAGTGACACTTATGTTCTGGTCCTGTTTCCTTTCCCCTCAAGGGACAAATTAGTTTGCTCCTTTTGATTCATATTCCTCTCACCACATGAATATGGGTCACCAACTAGAACTCACTATATTGAACTCTATCAGGGAACACCACTCATTTATATCACAGTCTTGTGAGTCATTCAGTATGGAGCTTGGGCAGCTGTATACAACAGCCCTATACCTTTTGCACTTCCCTTATCTATGCTACTGGCTTCCGTTCCATTTCTGCAGATTCTCCCCAAATTTCATGGGTAGCTTCTGCCCTGCACCATTGGAGAAAATGGTAAAGCACCCTGCATCCCCACCCACCCATCCTTGCAAGAGGTTCTTTACCTCTCTGTGCCCACAGCCATCAGTGGGGGCAGAGACGGTGGATATTTTGTTAGCACCACCAGCACACAAATCCACAAAGAATTCTTTTGGTAGATGGTCTCTAAGGTTAGATATTGTCTCGTTAGACACAATTGTTAGATATAAATTGTATTGACATCTAAATAATTTCTGGACTTGGTTAGAAGCAACTTGTAAGCTTCTTATAACTCTAAAACCTACAACTTGACATATTTCTGCGTGCCAAGCTGGGTAGGTGTATTATTTCATTCATTCCTCATAACTGTGTGGAGGAGACATTACATTGCTCATTTGTCTAAGATTCAGAGAGTTCCTGTGATCTAAGATCACGCACTGGTAGAAACAGAATTTGGACCCAGTCCGTTGGACCTCAAAGATCATGCTCCTTCTGGTTGCGTAAGCTGCCCCCAGTATCACCTAGCACCATGCTGAGTACAGGACAGTAATAATTAAAACTATTTCAATATACAGCTAAAAAAAATCTTATCCTATGCACAATTCCACTTACCATTCAGTAATAACCCTGAGAGGTAGGTAGTAGTGTCATCCTTAGATTTTGATACAGAAACTGAATAACAAAAGACAAAAAGTTTTCTGAATCATTTAGATACAAAGGAGAGCCAGGATCCAAATGCAAGCCTTCTCCAGGTACTTCATTCTGAGCCATGCTCTGTGTTTGATACAGAACATGTGAGCTAGGGAATGAAGGGTTAAGGACAATGCCTTTTTCCTTTAATAGTCTATAGTCTCCTAGGCACTGAAGTATGTGTTCATTCGTGCAATATTTACTGAGCACCTAGTATGTGCCAGGCGCTGAATATGAAACAGTGAACAAAGGCTGTCCCAATTACTGAACTCCCGGAGCTTGCATTCTAGTGGAAGACAATTTCAGACAGTAAGTGCTACAGGATAATGTGGTAGGAAATAAGGGGTAGGTAAATTTAAATAGAGGTCAGAGAAGCCATTTCTGAGGAGGTAACATTAAATGAATGCCTCAAGAGGCAACCTGCTGATAGATTCGTTGTTTGATATCAAACTTAACTAGTTTTTGTTGGCCATTAGGCTGTTTATGGGTTTGAATACCCTTTGTACCTCATATTGCAGATGCCCTGTTATGCCCAGAATTCGTGATCCCCAAAGACCACCAAGGAGCCGAGTCCGATGCAAAAGCAAGGAGCCTTTATTCAAGCTATCTCGAGCTCAATCTCCTACCTGCACCGACGCAGCGGTGAGATGCTGGAGAGAGAGCGAATTTCAAAAGCACAAAGGCTTATAGGGGTCTAGGGGCAGTTGGTGGGGTGATGGTCGTGGCCTTAGCAGAGTCCTGTTGCGCAGGTTGCCAGGTATAGTTTGAACGGGAAGTTTGAACAGGTGAGTGGGAAGTTACTCAAGGGGAGGTGGTTTTAGCGGTGAGCGGGAATTTCTTTCTGCGGTTTTCCCAGAAAAGGGGGCCATGTCGGGGACAGTCACTCAAGATGGAGGACACAGGACAAAATGGAGTTGGCCGGCCTAGGTCCGCTCTTTCATTCCCCCCTTGTCATGTAGCTTATGGACCCAATCGTGGGACCGGCTGCATTTCTGTTTTGTCTTCTTCTGTTACTAGGGGCTTGTACTGAGCACGGAGGACCATTAGTTGGACGGCTCCCAAGCGGTCCCTGACAAACTGGACCAGCCTGTTGATGATACAGGGTCCGAGGGTTACTAGTAGGAGCAGGATGGCGAGGGGTCCAGCAAGGGCCGAGATGAGGGTAGTTAACCAGGGAGACCAGTTGAACAAAGACTCGTACCAGGACTGAGATTGTTCTCTAACTTTCATTGTTGCAGCCCTTCCCTTATGAGGGCCATAGATTCTTTTACGACCCCCGAGTCATCAACATAGAAGCAACATTCTTCCCCTAGGGCTGCACATAATCCTCCTTGCTGCATGAATAATGTCTAATCCCCTTCTGTTTTGGAGTACTATTTCTGATAAAGAAGTAAGGGATTCCTGTAAATGAGAAATTGATTTCTCAATTCTTTCTATGTCTAAGTCAATGGCTGCCCTTAGGGTGCCGTAGTTTTTGTCCTGGATGACGAGTGAGGATATTCCAGTCCCTGCCCCCGCTAATCCCAGTCCCAAGAGCGCAGCCAGAGTTAGGGTTGTAATAGGCTCTCTTTTACTTCGGGGGTTAGTAGAGCCTAACCTGTTAAGAATTTTTTCCCCCGAATGGTACACTAGCTTGGGGATCAACTGCAGGAGTATGCAGAAGCCTTCCTTCGAGGAGTTAAGGACTTGGGAGTGGACACAGGGAGTGAGGTCGGTGGAACAGGCCCACCATGCATTTTTGGGGGGAAGTAGATACACTGTCTCCCTGGGGACTGTTAGGGTTTCATTACAGAGATGTGACTGCCCGGGGGGCATGTGGCCTATGCAAGTGCCCTGTCCTGTTATTGCCTGGAGGGTTAGTCTTACAGTAGCCTGCTGCCATCTGCAGGAGTTAGAGTTGGAGGCTGTTGTAAAATTGCCTTTAATGGCAATATCTTCGTAATATGGGGGCCGGACATCTAGACAGAGCCAACAGGACTTGGTCGGGTCAGGCCTAGAAGTGTTTAGTACCTGGTATGCTCCGTGCTCCATAGGGGGTCTGTATCAGATAGTAAGTTGTGACCCGGGGCAGGAGATGTGGGTGACGCTCCGGTAGGGACAGGGGATGTGGAGGGCTGTGTGGCCAGAGCCTGGGTGTTTCTGGGCGTGGCCGTCCGGGCGGGGGCAGGTCGGGGAACTAGTACTTGGTTGGGTCCTACCCCTGTGGGCGACTGCTGGGCAAGGGGGGTTGCTTGCATTCGGAGGGTAAATAACATTCCTTTATCTCTAGGCCCAAGTCTGACCTTGTCATAAAGCCTGACCCCCCAGGTTTTTCCAGCTTCCCACCCTGTTGCCTTTTTTCCTTGTTCTGTGAAAGATATTGACACAGGATTACCATGGCCCGAGACATATGGTGGTCGGGGGCCACTGGGCCGTGTTACCACAATGAGATCTCCGGTGTGTGGTGGGGTCCACCAGATGTGTCCAGTGGTGACACATGACCAAGAGGCACAAAAGTAGTCTGCCGCATCCCCACAAGTGTCCCCATGGTCTTTTCCACCGGGACAGACATAGAAGTAAAAGTCTTGTCGCCTGAACCCTGTGGTATCAACCCTGGGGTGGCCAGTATAAGGGGGAAACAGGCTTTCTAAGTCTACTCGTAATTCCGGGAACCATGTGTCTCTAGGGTGGATCTGGGATGTCTGATTAAGTATTGTCCCTGAGCTGGTGTCTACGATCTGCCAGGTAATGTTTTGGGGGGCGTGGGGACTCCCGGCAGCATGAGCAATGACAAGCAGAGTTAACAGAGTTACCAATATCAGGTGGGTCGAATGCGCTATAATAGCTTGAGCTTGAGCAGGTTGTGTTGGTCCCGATTGACGGCCCATTGCGTGACGAAGTCCTTCCGGATCGTGGGGGGGGGGGGGGTCCGCTGGCCGAACGTGGGTGTGATGGACCCAGGTCGCGATACCGTCTACTTTGAGAGTGGTGGGGGTTGTCAGCACCACGATGTAGGGTCCCTTCCAGCGTGGCTCGAGGGTCTCTTGGCGGTGCCTCTTGACGCAGACCCAGTCTCCGGACCTGTACTGGTGAGGTGTCAGGGTTGGGCCGGCCTCGTAGATGGCACGGAGGCGTGGCCAAATGTCCTCGTGCGCCTTCTGGAGCCCTCTCAAGGAAAGAAAAAGTTCTTGATCTTTAAACTCAGCAAGAAGTTCAGCTCGAAGGTTGGGAATAATAGGGGGTGGCCTGCCAAACGTGATCTCATAGGGAGTAAAACCCAGGGTGTAAAGAGTGTTCCTAACCCGGTAAAGGGCATACGGTAGGAGAGTCACCCAGTCCTCGCCAGTCTCCATGGTTAATTTGGTAAGGGTCTCTTTTAGGGTTCTATTCATTCTTTCTACCTATCCTGAGCTCTGGGGCCTATAAGCACAATGTAATTTCCCCCCACAGCCTTGGCTACTGCCTGCGTTACCTGTGAGATAAAAGCTGGCCCCGTTTCATGCTTGGTTGGGTATGCCTCCATACAGCCAGAGGTGTCTGTAAATACTAAAAGATATTTATAACCATACTTTCCTGGTTTAACTTCATTGAAGTCGACCTCCTATTGGGCTCCTGGTCTGGTGCCTCTGAGCCTGCTTCCTTTTTTATTTGATGTGGCTCTCGAGTTGGTGAGTTGGCAGGTCTTACAGGCACATACAACTTGCTCTATTTTGGTGTCCTGTTGGTGAATCTTGATTCCGGCATGTTGGATTAAGTCTTTTAATTTTCGGGCCCCCATGTGAGTAGACCGATGCATGTGCTCTGATACTGAGACTCCGAGCTGGTCTGGCAGCACGAGCTCCTTGTTAGGTGTATACCACCATCCCTTTATCTCCTAGGCCATGGGGAGTTTTGTGATCCACTGTAACTCCTCCTGGGAGTATTGGGCTGGTCTGGTAAAACTGGGTCTCCTGGGTCCAGTAGTTGTATGGTCATGGTGGGAACTGAAGTAAGGCCTACTGCCTTGGCTGCCTGCTCAGCCTTTCGATTACCTCTAGCTACCGGGTTATCAGTATTCTGGTGCCCTTGGCAGTGGATAATGGCCAGCTTGGCAGGAAGCCATAAGGCTGTAAGCAGGTCAAGTATCTCCTGCTTATTTTTTATAGTCCGTCCTTCTGTCGTTAGTAACCCCCTCTCCTGATAAATTGCCCCATGAATATGAGCTGTGGCAAACACATAACGGCTGTGTGTGTAGATGTTAAGCCGTTTTCCAGCTCCCAGTGTCAGCGCCTTGGTGAGGGCGACGAGCTCTGCTTGCTGGGCTGACGTTCCGGAGGGAAGAGCCTCTGCCCATACGGTGTCCGTTTCGGTGACCACCGCTGCACCCACATACCTGTGTCCGTCCCGCACAAAGATGCTGCCATCAGTGAACCAAGTAGCCTCGGCATCAGGGAGGGGCCCGGTCGGTCATGTCCGTCCGGAATCCATGTACTTGCTCCAGGATCCCTGCACAATCATGTAGTGGAGCATCTAGGTCAGGGTCGGGCAGCAGAGTTGCAGGATTGAGGGCCGCACTGGGGTGGAACCGCACCCAGGGATGGTTGAGTAAGAGGCTCTGGCAATGAGTCATACATGTGTTGCTCATCCATCTATCAGGAGGCTGTTTCAGGACCTCTTCAATGGCATGTGGGGTCATGATCCAGATCTCCTGTCCTAGGGTCAGTTTGTCTGCATCCTTGACAAGGAGTGCTGTCGCCGCAATAATTCTTAGGCATGGCAGCCAGCCGGCAGCCACTGGGTCTAGCTTCTTGGACAGGTAAGCCACCGGGCGGTTTCAGGGGCCTAAGGCTTGAGTTAGAACCCCTTTTGCTATTCCCTTGTGTTCGTCTACAAAGAGGTGGAAGGGCTTCATAATGTCTGGCAGGCCCAGGGCTGGGGCACCTAGGAGGGCCTTTTTCAACTGATTAAAGGCAGTTTCCTCTTTTTCAGTCGATTCAAATGTTTTTCCCTCTTTGGTAGCTTCATATAGGGGCCTGGCGATCTCAGCAAAACCCGGGATCCAGAGGCGACAGTAGCTGGCCGATCCTAGGAATACCCTTACTTCCCTTCGGGAGGTGGGAGTAGGGATCTTCAGGACAGATTCTTTTCTGGCATCTGATAACCGCCGCTGTCCGCCCTCCAGGATGTATCCCAGGTAACTTACCCTCTCCCTGCATATCTGAGCCTTTTTCGCAGATGCCTGGTACCCTAAGGCCCCCAGGGTAGCCAGCAGGTCCTGGGTCCCTTGCTCACAGTCCTCGGCCGTGTCGGCAGCAATCAGGATGTCACCTACGTACTGTAGGAGGGTGAGGCCAGGGTGCTCCTTTCTGTACTCACCCAGGTCCTTGTGTAGTGCCTCGTCGAAGATGGTGGGAGAATTTTTGAACCCCTGAGGCAGCCATGTCCAGGTGAGTTGTCCGCTGTAGCCCTCCTCTGGATCATGCCACTTGAAGGCGAACGAGGGTTGGCTTTGGGGTGCCAGCGGCAGACTGAAGAAGGTGTCCTTTAAATCTAATACAGTATACCAGACCCTGGAGGGTGCCAAGGAGCTCAAGAGAGTACGTGGGTTGGGAACAGTTGGGTGTATGTCCGTGACCCTCTTATTTACTTCCCGGAGGTCTTGTACCAGTTGATAGTCATTTGTGTGAGGCTTTTTGACCGGCAGTAGGGGGGTGTCCCAGGCAGACTGACAAGGAACTAGTACCCTTAGGTTTCGTAGTCTCTGGATGTGTGGCTGGGTCCCCTTCTGGGCCTCCTGAGACATGGGGTATTGTTTGATCCTTACGGGACCTTCTCCTGGCTTGAGCTCTACCAGGACCAGGGTCCTGTGGGTGGCTAGTCCTATGCCCCCACCCCACCCCCCAATCTCTGCCCAAACTGAGGGGAATTCTTGTAGCCATCTGTCTATATTATCCTCTCTCAGGAGCGCCTCCTGGTGTAAGCTGTATTCATCCTCTAGTTTCATGGTCAGGACCTGGATGGGGTGGACCTTGCCATCAGTGACCTGAGGCCCCCCTTGTCTGAAAGTTATCTGAGCTCCAATCTTGGTCAGTAAGTCCCGTCCTAACAGCGGGTAGGGGCATTCTGGTATTACCATAAAGGAGTGGGATACCTGACCCGTCCCCAAATCTACCATTCTTCGGGTAGTCCATGAATACTGGCTCATACCAGTTGCCCCTTGTACCCAGGACTTCTTGCTGGCTAGTTTTCCTTGTGGGGTGCGGAGGATCAAATGTTGCGCTCCAGTGTCGACAAGGAAGTCAACAGGGGTCCCCTCCACTTTAAGAGTTACCCTGGGCTCGGGGAGAGGGTCTGAACCCCGACTCCACTAATCACTCAGTTCATCTAGCTCTAAGACTTTTACTCAATCAGTCTTGCTTCCCTTCCCGCCGGCCTTTTTGGACAATCTCGGGCCCAATACCCTATCTCCTTGCAGTATGTGCACTGATCTTTCTGCAGCCTCTGCTTCCCCCCCTTGTTGGTTCCTTTACCTCCTCTTGAGTCGTCCGCCAGCTGCTGGAGATGGAGGTCTCGTTCCTCAGGGGAGTCAGCAGTGGTAGCTAGTAGTATTCGGGCCAGGTCTCGAGTCTGCTTACTGCTGGCAGCCGCCATGGCGCGAGCCTACTTATCCTCAGGAGGCTCCCGGTTATTATATACCTTTTCGGCTACTACCAGTAAGTCCTGCAGACTTTTTTTCTCCTAGTCTATCTATTTTCTGTAATTTTTTCTAATGTCTATGGCCGATTGGTTTACAAAGGCCATGATAACAGCTGCCTTGCTTTCTGGAGCCTCTGGATCCATGAGAGTATAAGTACGGAATGCCTCCATGATCCGTTCTAAAAAGGCAGCTGGAGATTCATCTTTTTCCTGTTGCACATTTCCTACCTTGGCCAAATTGGTTGGCTTCCTAGCAGCCATTCGGAGACCCCCCCCCGGCCCCCATTAGAGTCTGGCGGTAGACCCGGAGCCTCTCCTTACCTTCTGCCGTGATGAAATCCCACTTGGGCGGAGTTAAGGAGAAGGAGGCATCTATCTGAGCCTGGTGGGATTCCCGTCTGCGCCCGAAACTAGTTTTCAGGCCTCATTGAGGATTCTTTCTGTTTCCTCAGTCGTGAACGGGACCTGCAAAAGCTGCTGGCAATCATCCCACGTGGGCTGATAGATAAAAAGAACAGAGTCTAATAAATCAATAAGCCCTGCAGGTTTCTCGGAAAACTTAGGATTCTGAGCTTTCCAATTGTAGAGGTCACTAGTGGTGAAAGGCCAATAGTGATAGGGCTGATTCCCCTTCGCGTCTGGGGGTCCGGTGGTTCGCAGGGGCAGAATAGTGGAGTCAGCGGCGGAGGCAGACTGCTCCCTCTAAGCCCTTTGTCTGGTAAAGGGCGGGCTTCCCACTGGAGCGTTTCCGCCTCCCGCTCTCTGAACAGCGTCTGCCTCCCCCAGAGGGGGAGGATGGTGTTCTTCCGGCATCCTAGGGGGTTATACGGGGAAGGAAAAAATAATTCTTTTTTAGTCTCCCCCCCCCCCCCCCCCGCCGTAGGACAGGGTAGAGGGGTGCTGAAGGCTGGGTAAGACTTTTCTTGTTCTCCTTCTTCTCTGTCCCCTGCAAAGCAAGAATGGGTTTTGGCTCTGGAGGGCGTGGGGCTAGGAAGGGCTTAAGACAAGAGGGTGGGTCTTCTACAAGGTCCTGCCAAGTGATAATGTAAGGGAGCTGATCAGGATGGCCCGTCTTAGGCCGAGAGATGATACCCTTGACTCGGTGGACGGTAGGGAGGTTGAACGTGCCCTCTGGCGGCCATCTGACATTGAAAGCTGGCCACTTGCTAGAACAAAAAACCTGCCACCAACGCTTTTGGACTTCCACACTGAGGTTAGCTTTTTGGCTGACATCCTTAAAGTGATCAATCATAATACTTAGAGGAGTAGTCTGAGTCTGTCCCATAACATCCGTCTAGTAAGTCCACAGAACAAAACAGAGAAACACAGAAACAGACAGAGGGCCCCTAGAAACAGTCTTCCAAGTCCGTGGAAGCAAAACTGAAAGCTAGACAATGGCCTCACGCCGACCAGCGGGAGCGACCCGCCTCGTCTCAGACCTTTGAGGGGAATCCACATCCCTCCAGAAGGGAGGATTGGAACGTCTTCTGAAACTCCCGGCCCGTGGTCCTCCAGTGCGTCCATTTAGACCACGCCAGGCACTACCAGAATTTCAGAAATGAGCTCACACAGAAGAGACAGGGAATGGACAGACACTAACCGTGGCCAGTCAGGCTCTCTGGGTTGGGGGGTCCCTCGGGAGTCTTGGGGATCCCGGAGGAGCTCCCAAATGTTATGCCCAGAATTCACGATCCCCAAAGACCACCAGGGAGCCGAGTCTGATGCAAAAGCAAGGAACCTTCATTTGAGCTAGCTCGAGCTCAATCTCCTACCTGCACCGACGCAGCGGTGAGATGCCAGAGAGAGACTGAGTTTCAAAAGCACAAAGGTTCATAGGGGTCTAGGGGTAGTTGGTGGGGTGATGGTCGTGGCCTTAGCTGATTGGCTGGGGAAGGATCAGAGTCCCGTTGTGCAGGTTGCCAGGCGTGGTTTGTATGGGAAGTTTGAACGGGTGAGCGGGAAGTTCCTCAAGGGGAGGGGGTTTTAGCGAGTAAGCAGGAATTTCTTTCTGCGGGTTTTCCCAGAAAAGGGGGCCATGTCGGGGACATAGTCACTCAAGATGGAGGACACACAACAAAATGGAGTCGGCCAGGCTAGGACCGGTCTTTCAGCCCAAAGTGCAACTGTCCAGGCAAAGCATACAGCGAACTCTCCAATTCTTTTATTCCTCTGACCTTGCCTTTGCCGTCAGGGTCACTGACGCCCCACTGCCACGCCCATTCTTCTCCTTCCGAGGCTCCCAGCCTGCGCAAGCGCAAAAGAAAACTGCCTTTCTTAGTGGAGGGCGCGAATCCCACTACAAAACGCATGCGGCCCTGGCCTGTAAGCCCCGCCCCGACCCCTGCGCTGGCTCGCGAGCGCCTGCCGTTTCTCCGGGCGGGGCGGTGGGCGGGGACTGGGCGGAGAGGCGCGCGCCGGTGCGTGCGTGTGTGCGCGCGCCGCGGGCGGGCCAGTGAAGCCGGCGGCCCTGGCACGTGATACGGGAGCGGCTCGGTCGCTTGGTGGCTTGATCTGTCTGTCCGTCCGCGGGTGCCATCATGGCGGACGCAGCCAGTCAGGTGCTCCTGGGTTCCGGCCTCACCATCCTGTCCCAGCCGCTCATGTACGTGAAGGTGCTCATCCAGGTATGAGTCGTCGCCATCCCTTTCCCCGCCCGGCGCCTTGTTTAGTCGCCGCTGCCCTCCGCGCTTGGCGATCGGCTCCAGCCTTCCCGGGCCTTCAGTCCCCTGAGATGCTGCTTTTTCCCTGCTGCCCCTTCTTTCCCCGCAGGGACAGCTTCCACTGCCCGCGCCTCTTCCACTGCCCATGGGCCTTCCCCAGGTCTCGCTTCCTTCCTGGGGAAGGCAGGGAGGCCCGATCCTTTCCCCGTAGCCAACTGCCGTCCTGCCCTGCCCGGTGGCTCCTCTGAACTTTGTTTTTTCATCCCTGAGGTTGATACTGGCCAGTTGCCACCAAGAGCTTCCCAACCCTCCCTGCATACCCCTCTGAAATTAGCATTCACCTCCTCCCCGGCCCGAACGCAAGACATTAAATATATTAAAGACAAATTTGATATTAAAGGGCAGCCAACACTTGATTAGCGTTTTTTTTCTTCTTTTTTCTTTGCTACTGTTACTCTTCTGAGATTTAGCACCAGATACCCAGGTAAACACAAGGAGCTCATTCAGAAGTGAGAGGATTCACTGAGCTCACTGAGCGCTCTCCCAAGAGCAGCCCTTGTGACTCATGACAGTGGAAACCACATCTGTCTGAGCTTGGAATAGTTCAGATGAAAGAGTTGAAGCATATATGTTAGTTTCTAATCTACTGTGAAATAATCCTTAAGTGACATTTTACATTCGCAGGCAAGTAACCCAGGTTTTAACTGATGGTACACTATTTGATAGCGTTTTCAGTTGCCTTTCTAGAATTCCCTGTGATGGGCATGTCATTCATTTTTTTAAACTCTTGTTGAGAGTTGACATAATTATGTCATGCATTATTCCAAGGAAGGGAGCAGTGATTAGAACCCCTGTCCTTGCCATCTACCTTTCTGTCAGAAACATGCAAGACCCTAAGGAGGGCCACATTTCTTACTATTGAGCTGATGCTACTCCATATTATGTGTCGCTTGGCTGACCCATGTGGATTCAGATTCCGTACATAAAAGGCTATTATAAAGTAAATTATTTTAACTAAGAACAAAGACTTTGATTGAAATGTGCTATGACATCTAAAACAGAATTGGCACATTTGTAGCTAAATAGTGTCTTGAGATGACATTTTGAAGTAAATCTGCTATGAGCTCAGTACTTCTTCAGGAGACAGTGTTTTTTTAGTGACGTCTAGAGCTCTTGTCTCAAAAATTTTAATATCCTCAGCCCTGATTACTTAACTTCTGTGTGTTGCCAAGTGTCTTTAAGGGTTTTGGTGAAATTTCCAAATACTCAGCTTTATTTATTTATTTTTTTTAGTTTATTTATTTATTTTGAGAGACAGTGGGAGAGGAGCAGGGAAAGAGGGGGGAGAGAGAGAGAGAGAGAGAGAGAGAGAGAGAGAGAGAGAGAATCCCAAGCAGACTCCGCACCGTCAGCATAGAGTCTGATGCGAGGCTGGAACCCGTGAACCACGAGATCATGACCTGAGCTGAAGTCAGATGCTTAGCTGACTGAGCCACCCAGGTGCCCCCCGAATACTCAGTTTTAAAAATAGTTGTATGGTAGCACTTTGAGGGAGCTCAGTCAGGAGTTAATTGAACAGGTTAAGAATCACGGCAATAACGAGTCAAAACCAAGTCCTATGGCATTCGTTCTCTCAACTTTCTCTTTAGCACTAAGAATGCTGAATATATTGTAGAAATAAAATGATAATCATTAACTCTAAAATGGTCTTCATTAGATTATTAATGACAATCAGCTTGTTTAACATGGATTTAGCTTATAATCATTTCCCACATGACTTATCCAACCATATCTGCATTTGCCTTTTGAGTGTTTCATCTTGATAGCCAAATCCATAGTGGATACTGGCTTAGTCTTCTGTTTTGTCCAAATATAAAAAATGTGTTTGGAGAGCGTAGCTGGCTTAGTTGGTATAGCATGCAACTCTTGATCTCCCAGTTGTGAGTTTAAGCCCCACGCTGGGCATGGAGATTACTTTATTTAAAATGTGTTAGATTTTCTTTAGAAAATATTTTTGAGCCTCAGTAAACTGTAGCTTTCCTAACACAAAAGTTCCCTTACTCTGTTTTCAATTTGATACTAGTCCAGCTCAGCTACATGGCTTACTTTGTAGAATTTGAACCAAACAAAAGGAAGCTTAGAGTTCATTGAAACTAGTGTTATCAGTTGAGGGAATAAGAAACTGACAAGGATGATACTTCATCATTGCCTCGGAAAACGTATGCTGTATTTTAACTGAGGTTAAAAATTATAACTTTACAACCAAGGTATTTTGGGGAATATTGCTTAGTATTGATACATCCTATTGTTTTTAAAGGTGGGATATGAGCCTCTTCCTCCAACAATAGGACGAAATATTTTTGGGCGGCAAGTATGTCAGCTTCCTGGTCTGTTTTGTTATGGTAAGTGTTTTTGATTTATTTGGAATTGGAGGACATTGAGGATGATGATAGGTAGACAGGAGGTATGGAAAGAAAACATATAGAAAGCCTGTTGACATGAAATTTCTATGTAACTATTTCTTTCAGCTGGAATTTAAATCTCTGACTTGTGTTCTTAGCTCAGCACATCGCCAGCATTGACGGGAAGCGTGGGTTGTTCACAGGCTTAACTCCAAGACTGTGCTCAGGAGTCCTTGGGACCGTGGTCCATGGTAAAGTTTTACAGGTAAGAACATCAGTTCATCTTCCCAAAGATTTAGATTACCTTTTATGCAGTTTGTTCTACTGACCAAGAGCAGGGTTATTTTTGCTTTTTGTTTTTTTTAATAATTGTTTACTTTTGGGGGGAGAACACAAGTGAGGGAGGGACAGAGAGAGGCAGGTAGAGGATCCAAAGCAGGCTCTGTGCTGACAGGCTGACAGCAGTGAGCCCAATGCGGGGCTTGAACTCAAGAACAAGGAGATCATGACCTGAGCTGAAGTTGGATGCTCAACTGACTGAGCCACCCAGGTGCCCCAAGAGCAGTTTTAAAGATATATTTATGACCGTGATCTTTCTTCCTCTTGAAAACATTTTCTTCAAATATCCATTTTTTTTCTTTTTAAAAATTTACTTATTTTTGAGAAAGAGAGAATGTATGCACAAGTGGGGGAGGGACAGAGAGGGAGGGAGGGAGGGGGGGGGGAGAGAGAGAGAGAGAGAGAGAGAGAGAGAGAGAGAATCCCAAGCAGGCTCGGAGCTGTCAGCTGAGCCAACACAGGGATCCATCTCACAAACTGTGAGATCATGACCTGAGCCAGTGTCATGAGTCAGACACTTAACCGACTGAGCCACGCAGGTGCCCCCAAATACCCATTCTTTTTTTTTTTTTTTTAATTTTTTTTTTTAATGTTTATTTATTTTTGAGACAGAGAGAGGCAGAGCATGAATGGGGGAGGGTCAGAGAGAGAGGGAAACACAGAATCTGAAACAGGCTCCAGGCTCCGAGCAGTCAGCACAGAGCCTGATGCGGGGCTTGAACCCACAGACTGCAAGATCATGACCTGAGCCGAAGTCGGACGCTCAACCAACTGAGCCACCCAGGCGCCCCCAAATACCCATTCTTAATTCTTTCCTGGGACGCAAGGGGAATTTGTATAAAATGAAGCATTTGACTTTGATCTACACAACCTTTGTCCTGTGAATCAGTCATTCTGAGAACAAAATGAATGCAATTATTCTATCTCCTGCATAGCTCATTTGATTTCTTTGAAGAAGGAAGGAGGCTGATTAAAACATACATATTTCTTTCTGAAGTTATTTTTTTCTTATCATTACTCCTAGTAAAATGTTCTCTGTTACAAACTTATTTTTTATGTATTTATGTTTAAAAGGTTTTTTTATTGATTTATATTTTAAAGTAAGCTGTGTGCCCAATGTGGGTCTTAAACTCACAACCCTGAGATCAGGAGTCGCATGCTCTACCTGTTGAGCCAGCCAAGTGCCCCACAGACTTATTTTCTTAAAAAACTTAGCAAGATAAACATAAAAGTCAGGATAGTGGTTATTTGTGGGAAGAGGGAAGGGAAAAGGGACCATGCATGACATTTGGGGGTAATGGAAATGATTTTCCTTGACCTGGATCATGGCTATGTGGATATTTGTTGTGTGATTATTTATTCCATGATTTATATTTTGTGCACTGTTTCTGCAAATGTGTTAATGTTAAATAAATTAAAAAAAATTTTTTTTTAACCATCAAGGTCCATGTCAACTGCAGGGCTGTAGAAATTTTGGGGAAGTAGGGGAAGAGGTGAGAGGTGGAACTTTGGCTATCTGTATCTGAGGCATTTGATTTTAAGAAAGCCAGAGATCTGAAGTCTGACACTTAACCAGCTGAGCCACCCAGACGCCCCACTAACTGCTTATTTAAATAGTACTGGGCACAATCCTTCATTTACTTTTGTAGGCTTTCACATTACCCCAGTTCTAATGTTTTACCATCTGATGACCATGTCTTGATTTTGTTAGTTTCATGATCTAATTGGCTTCGATTTCATTTTTTTTAAGTTTTTATTTAAATTCCAATTAGTTAACATACAGTGTAATATTAGTTTTGGGTGTACGGTGTAGTGATTCAGCACTTCCTTAAATCGCCCTCTGCTTAACACAAGTGCCCCCCCCCTTAGTCCCCATCACCTATTTCACCCATCCCCCACCCCGCCCACCTCCCCTCTAGTATCTATCAGTGTGTTTTCTGTAAAGAGTCTGTTTCCTGGTTTGCCTCTTTTTTTTCCCCCATGATCATTTTTTTTTTAATGTTTTATTTATTTTTGAGAGAGAGAGAGACAGTACGAGCAGGGAGGGGCAGAGAGAGAGAGAGAGAGGGAGACACAGGATCCGAAGCAGGCTCCAGGCTCTGAGCTGTTAGCACAGAACCCAGTGTGGGGCTTGAACTCGTGAACCATGAGTTCATGACCTGAGCTAAAGTCGGATGCTTAACCAACTGAGCCACCCAGGTGCCCCCATTTGTTTTGTTCCTTAAATTTCAGGTATGAATGCTAATTGGCTTCAATTTTAAATTCTCTTCACCCTTCATTGATTTTTGAGTTGGAAAGGTTTTCAGTAGATTCCTCACATGGAAGCTGTTTCACCCTTTAGCCACTTTATTATTCTTTACACTTACTCTTTTGTTATGTTTTTAAGTAAGCTCCACTCCCATTGCGGGGCTTGAACTCATGACCCCAAGATGAAGAGTTATATGGTCTACCCACTGAGCCAGCCAGGCGCTCCACCTTATACTTATTCTTGTTGTCATGCCTGTGGGCTGAATGTGGAAAAGTGTGGGTAGCCCGTGGGTGAGAGTAATGGAGTCCTAATGGGCAGGTATTTTTGGTGGATTGATTACTAGTGTTTCATTCCCAGCCACACCCTCCCCCGTGCTCAGTGAAAGTATTGCCCTTACCCGAGTGAGATTTACATATGGAAAGACAGCTGTCCTCTAGTGGGCTTCATGTGTAGACTTAGAGCAAAAGTGAAAGTACTACTTGAGAACAAGGTCCTGTATGTTCCAGAAAGTAATAAACTCCCGGTAATCAGGTACCCTGAATATATGTTTCACATGTAGCCAAATGAAATATAACAGGGGATTGGTACTACACTTAGTATCAAAAGCAGCTCCATACAATCAGGAAGAGAGACCAGTTCAGGGTTGGTGAAACTGTTAGCCTTTTATAAGAAAGAGTTCTGTATATTTGAACCAGAATGAAATTAAATTCTGTTCAGAATAGTATAGAAAGGACAGGAGGAAATTTTTATTTTAAGTTTCTTTATTTTTGAGAAAGAGCAGAGGAAGGGCAGAGAGAAGGGGACAGAGAATCCCAAGTGGGCTCTTCCCTGACAGCAGAGAGCCGGACGCAGGGCTTGAACTCACAAACCGTGAGATCATGACCTGAGCCAAAGTCGGACACATAACTGACTGAGCCACCCAGGCACCCCTAGAAATGAGTGAGAATTTTATTTTATTTATTTAAAAAAAAAATTTTTTTTTTAATGTTTATTTATTTTTGAGACAGAGACAGAGTGTGAACAGGGGAGGGGCAGAGAGAGAGGGAGACACAGAATCTGAAACAGGCTCCAGGCTCTGAGCTGTCAGCTCAGAGCCCAATGCGGGGCTTGAACCCACGAACTGTGAGATCATGACCTGAGCCGAAGTCAGATGCTTAACTGACTGAGCCACCCAGGTGCCCCATGAGTGAGAATTTTAAAATATGCCTGAAACCATTAGAATTACTCTTAACTAAAGACTTGGAATTTGACCCGAAAACATCATATTGCTTAATCTTAACATTTACTCCCTTTCTTCTGATTTTTCTTTTAAATCTTTTTTTAATAGGAAGTATTGTATGTTTTTTTAATCTGGTATAACTAGTGACTCAATTGTCTGCTTCTTTTATTTAATACCTAGCCCATCTTCTATTTCTGAAGTATCCCACAAATAATATTTCCTCTTCCAATCTAGTCTGAGCCTTGGCAGTGTTCAAGTTCTCTAAAAGAGAACAAAATCTTCTCTCGCCTGTTTTAGAAACAGTCAGGTACAAAAGGAAAAGTGAAGCGATTTTAGCTATTCAGACTTGGCACCAATTCTCTGTTCTTTTGTGCAGTGAAGAAAAGAGCCTTGCCCTAATTTGATATTGGTACTACTTTCTTTTTTTTTAAGTGAGATAAAATTGGTACAAAACATATGTTTCAGGTGTACAAAATTATAATTCGACATCTGTGTTCATTACAGAGTGATCGTCTGGTTACCATCCATCACCATACATTTGACCCCATTTGCCCATTTCACTCATCTTCCATCCCCCTTCCCTTCTGGTAACCTGTTCTTCGTGTCTATGAATTGGTTTGGTTTGTTTGTTTAAATTCCACATGTGAGTGAAATGCAGTTTTTGTCTTTCTCTTTCTGACTTATTTCACTTAACTTAGTACCCTGAAGGTCCATCTGTGTCTCAAATGACAAGATTCATTCTTTTTTATGGCTGAGCAATATACTCCATTATGTACATATACCACAATTTCCTTATCCATTCATCCATCGATGGCCATTTAGGTTTTTATATCTTGGCTACTGTAAATAATGCTGCTATAAACGTCAGGGTGCGTATATCTTTTCAATTTAGTGTTCATATTCTTCAGATAATCCAGAAGTAAAATAGCTGGATTTATATGGTAGTTCTTTAAAAAAGTTTTTTTATTAACTAATCTCTATCCCTAACATGGGGCTTGAACTCACAACCCTGAGATCAAGAGTCTCATCCTCTACCAACTGAGCCGGCCAGGCACCCCCGATAGTTCTATTCTTAACTTTTTGAGGAGTGTCCATACTGTTGTCCACGGTGGCTGCCTTAGTTGACGTTCCCACCAACAGAATCAGGTCATTTTTCTCCACATCATCTCTAACACCTGTTATTTCTTTTTGTTGACAGCCAATATAACTGATGTGAGGTGGTATCTCATTGTGATTTTGGTTTGCATTTCCCTGCTGATGAGTGATGTTGAGAATCTTTTCATTTGCCTGGTGGCCATCTGTATATCTTGTGTGGAACAATGTATATTCATATTCTCTGCCCACTTTTTTTTTTTAATTTTTTTTTAACGTTTATTTATTTTTGAGACGGAGAGAGACAGAGCATGAACGGGGGAGGGTCAGAGAGAGGGAGACACAGAATCTGAAACAGGCTCCAGGCTCTGAGCTGTCAGCACAGAGCCCGACGCGGGGCTCGAACTCACAGACCGTGAGATCATGACCTGAGCCGAAATCGGCCGCTTAACCGACTGAGCCACCCAGGCGCCCCGTCTGCCCATTTTTTAATTGGGTTGTTTGGTATTAGTTCTGCTTTTTCATGAAAAAGCCATGAGGCTTTTTCCATAACCTTAGGCCTAGGGTATGTTTATACCAGTTTATTTCTGGTAAACATGTATGTTTAGTAAATAATGCCCTTGGGTTTCTGTTTTGGTTTGTTGTCCTGTTTCATTTATCTATCTATCTATCTATCTATCTATTTATTTATTTATTTACTTACTTATTTAAAAAAATTTTTTTTGAGTAGGCCCCACACTGAGGCTTGAACTCACAACCCTGAGATCAAGACCTGAGCTGAGATTAAGAGTCAGATGATTAACTGACTGAGCCATCTAGGCACCCATTTCTTCTCTTAGATGAGAGTTTTCATGAGTATTTGCCTGTTCCTCTAGCTGGCCAATATGTTAAACTTAGTAATAAGATATCTTAGAGACACTTCCAACTGATAATAGAAATTATTGGAGATATTCAACAACAAAAAAAAACCCAGAAACTGTTTTACTTTCATTTTATGTCCTCTCTCAATGACACTATGACAGCCCTAATCATCCTTTCTTTTCTTTTCCTTTGTAGCATTACCAGGAATGTGACAAGGTTGAGGTATGTTGGAGCCTATTTGTATGCATGGGTGGCCCATTTCCCTTGCAGATAATTATTGCTCTTTGGTCCTCTTTAGGAGAAGGGACAAGCAGTCAGTTTTCCTTTCATCTCAGTGAGCGTTGGTGTACAGAGTGGCCAGGTGTTGGAACAGTTTTATTTAAAACCATCAAGATAGGGGCACCTAGCTGGCTCATTTGGTGGAACATGTAACTCTTAACCTTGGGGCTGTAGGTTCAAGCCCCGTGTGGTATGTAGAGACTACTTAAAAAAAAAATCTTTAAAAAAATTAGAAACAGAAAGAGAGAAAGAAAGAAAGAGAGAAGGAAGGAAGGAAGGAAGGAAGGAAGGAAGGAAGGAAGGAAGGAAGGAGAGAGAGAGAGAGAGAGAGAGAAAGAAAGAAAGAAAGAAAGAAAGAAAGAAAGAAAGAAAGAAAGAAAGAAAAGAAAGAAAACCTTCAAGATATCTGTCTTTCGTATTGATTTCCAGGATTTAGGCCCTGGGAATGTACAAAAAGAGGTCACACCTTCCTTCGACCAAGTTATCAAAGAGGTAAGAGACAAATTATGTCCTGTGCTAGTTCCCAAAATCACAGTGTATGCAGTGTGGCATTTTGTGGAATTAGGATCATCAGGCCTGTGTGTTCAGCGTTTGTTCCAGATGAAATCAGACCTTCAATTTAATTTGGGCTTTTCTATGTAGATATCATAAAAAAGAAAAAAAAAAAAGCTATTTGGATTGCATGCATTTGAAGGAAACTAATTTTGTGGTCATCTCATCTTTAAAATTGAAGAGGTTTTCCTTGAAAGTTTTCTAATGGAGTTGTAAACATCTGGCACAGTGTTAAATTAGTGGCCAGGTCCTTTGTGAATTGGATATTATCCATCTCTCTGGAAAAGCATTTTTTTTTTTAATGTTTATTTACATTTGAGAGAGAGTGTGAAGGGGGGCGGGACGGGGGGGAGGCAGAGAGAGAGACACAGACAGAATCTGAAGCAGGCTCCAGGCTCTGAGCTGTCAGCACAGAGCCTGATGTGGGGCTTAAACTCACAAGCCATGAGATCATGACCTGAGCCAAAGTCCTCAATGGACTGAGCCACCCAGATGCCCCTCTATCCGTAAAAGTTTTTACAATGTTATTCTGACTTAGGGGATTGTTCCTCACACCCATTTTCCTCTTCCCATCTCCTGCCTTAAGAGTTTGTTTCATACCTGACTTAATATTTATGGCTTTCAAAAGTACTCTTTGATTTCTTAGTCTTCACATTGTCTAATTGTTTTTAGTGAGGTTGCAATTTTCTCGTAAATGCTGCTTTCTTTTTAAAAAAAAATTTTTTTAATGTTTATTTATTTTTGAGAGACAGAGCAAGAGCAGAGGAGGGGCAGATAGAGAGGGAGACACAGAATCTAAAGCAGGCTCCAGGCTCTGAGCTGTCAGTACAGAGCCCAACGTGGGACTCAAACCCACAAACCGCGAGATCATGACCTGAGCTGAAGTCAGATGCTTAACTGACTGAGCCACCCAGGTGCCCTAAATGCTGCTTTCTAAAATATATATTCCAGGGGCACCTGGGTGGCTCTGTCAGTTGAACTTCCATCTCTTGATTTCAGCTCAGATCATGATCCCAGGGATCCCAGGGATTGAGCCCCATGTCAGGCTCTGTGCTGAGCATGAAGCCTGCTTGGGATTCATTCTCTCCCTCCCTCTCTCTCTGTCTCTCTCCCTCTCCCTCTCTCCCTTTCCACCCCTCTCACCACCCCCCCCCCACTCTCCCTCCCTCTGCCTCTCCTCTACTCCCACATGTACATGATCTCTCTCTTTCAAATAAATGGAAGAAATTAGTTTTAAATAATAAATAAAATATATATTCCAAAGCAAATCTTACTACAAGTGTAGCTATCAGATGAATCAACTTTGTTTCCATAAAGTTTCTACTTTTATTAAAAAATAGAGGAACATGTATTAATATACATTTTGTATTTTCTTAACTTCAGTTGGCCCATCCTGTCCCACAGGCTCTTCTCAGGACTACCATACCATGAGGGCTGTCTTAACTAAATAACTGAAGATAATGTTTAAATGCATAAACGAATGACCTGGTGTATTTACAACCTACCTCCAAGTATTGTAATTTAATTTTCTTTGCTACTTCTTTGCAGAGTCCTGGACAAGAAAGATAAACTAGGATAAATAGCATTTCTGAGATATTGTAGTTACATGGTTGTGGTGGAAAAACAAATCAGAGTTGTTGTGTTGGTACAGATTAACTAGAGCCTGACATTTGAATAATGTAGATATCAGAGTGTGAAATCACTCACAGTGAGAAAGTGACTTCAAAATCTAAAACACAGGCCTCACAGTTTTCTTCCAGCTTGGTTACCATTTGCTAGTGACCCTCCCTGTCTTTTTGCCTTTTTTTTGTCCCCCAATCTGTAAAATCGAGAAGATAACCAAAATCTGCTTTGCACATCAGTTTTGAGAAGTAACCCCAACAGAACATTGAAATCCACGACTAAGTGGTCTGAGATGATGACAGTGTGTTACAGTATCACGTTCAGGGCAGGAGGGCCCTGTCGCCCACATTACTTCTCACAGGAATTTGAATGTCATTTATTTAGATCTCAGAAGTGTGTGTTGATTGTTTCTAGACAACTCGAGAGATGATGGCTCGTTCTGCTGCTACCCTCATCACACATCCCTTCCACGGTATGTTTGCACTTGGTAACTGAAATCTGATTTGTGACCTTACTTTTTAGAGCATGATCTCTCCTCTCCAACTGCTTAGACAGATTGATGTGGGAGTTCACTTAAGTGCCTTGCCTGTGTGTTTTTTGTTTTTTGTTTGCTTACTTGCTTTGGCATTTATCCAGTTTACCCAGAGAGCAAAGTGTCTTTAGGTGGAAAAAACTTTTTTTCTTTTTCAGGGCTATCAAAATTTATGTCGACGTAGTTTTAAAAATCTTTTCTCTGTGTTCTGCAGTGATCACTCTGAGATCTATGGTACAGTTCATCGGCAGAGAATCCAAGTACTGGTAAGTGTTTTTATTTCCAAGGATTCAAGGAGATCAGTTGAAGTGCTTTACATTTTTTTTTTTTTTAAATCTTTATTTATTTTTGAGAGAGAGAGAGACAAAGTGCGAGCAGGGGAGGAACAGAGAGAGAGGGAGACACAGAATCCAAAGCAGGCTGCAGGCTCCAGGCTCTGAGCTGTCCAAAGTGCTTTCCATTTTTATGGTGCCTTAGATATATCATTTTGATCAAGTTGATATATCATTTGATATGCACACACACAGAAAAGGGAAAATAGAAGAAAATGGCCTGGGCACATTTAAGAAGCTACCCAAGATCTCAGAGCAAGTTGCAGAGACACTAAAGCCAAAATTCACCCTGACTCCATGTAACTAGGTAGTAATATCTCCACACCTGTCCCAAATTCAACTGTCTTTACAGAGTGAGGGTGGCAGAAAAGGGGGTGGGATATAAATTTGACCTTGTCAAAAGTGATAATTGAACGTTTTCTTTAGTAGCTCCAAAATAATCTTCATGTATTTTTGCCTTTCCATCTTCTGTATGTTAGTGGACTTTATGACTCCATAGTAACCATCTATCGTGAGGAAGGCATCCTAGGATTTTTTGCGTGAGTAAATTGTTGATTTGTGTGTGATTATTTGTGGGAGTGGAAAGCTTTAATGAAAATAAGGACATGACTGTTTAATCCCTGGAGAAAATGTACTCTCTGGGTTTCCTTCATGTTAAACTCTATTAAGGTCCCTCTGACTTAAATTCTCTTGTAAAGATCCCAAACTTTTACTTCCAGACATCTAAAACACTGGAAATTAGAGGGTTTTGTTTTTTGTTTGGGGGATTTTTTCATTTTGTTTTAACAAATAAATTTATTCCAAGTTTCTACCTTTATAATAAGTTCCTAATGATGTACAGTTGATAAACTAGGGAAACTTAATTTTTGAAAAATGGGAGAATTACCTAACATGTATCTTCCTTATCCTGTGAGTAACATGTTTTTGCAAGGCTATATCCGTTCCCTTGAATTTCCTTTAGAAGAACTTAGACTACTACTGTCATTCTTCTGTTAACAACAGAAACTGTAAATGGTCCTTTTTCATTTTCAGAGGGTTTCCATGTCACTGATTTTATTTGAGCGTCCTAGTCTGGGAGAGGGGCGCCTGACTGCCTCAGGTGGTGGAGCACACGACTCTTGAGTTCAAGGTTGTGAGTTCCAAGCCCCACGTTGGGCACGGAGCCTACTTTAAAGAAAAAAAAAAAAGTAAAACCAAACAAATCACCTGGGAGATAGGCAGGGTAGTTACTATTATTCTCATTATAGAAGTGAAAAAAAGTTGATGCTCTGGGAATTTCATTTGCTGCCGGTCACGTAGCTGATAGGTAGTGGAAGTGGCATTTGAACCCCGGTCTTCAGTCTTTGGGGTAATGTTCATCCCGCAATTGCATACTGCCTCACCTAGGTCACCCAGGCCCTGGGAATGTGTTTTTTGATATCCCTCATCTATCTCTGGGCCATTCTTGTTTTGTTTTGTGATTTTGTAGCCATTTTTAGCCCTGTCAAATTTGAGTATCAAATACCTTAGCCAAAATTATATGTATTTTTAAAATTATTATTCATTTATTATGATTTACATGTTTTTTATTCCTAATCACTTATTATGCATTCTTTTTTATTATTTTTTTTTAACGTTTATTTATTTTTGAGACAGAGAGAGACAGAGCATGAAGGGGGAGGGTCAGAGGGAGAGGGAGACACAGAATCTGAAGCAGGCTCCAGGCTCTGAACTGTCAGCACAGAGCCCGACGCGGGGCTCAAACTCATGGACCACAAGATCGTGACCTGAGCTGAAGTCGGACGCTTAACCGACTGAGCCACCCAGGCGCCCATACATTCTTTTTTTTTTTTTTTTTTTAATTATATCCAAATTAGTTAGCATATAGTGCACCAATGATTTCAGGAGTAGATTCCTTAGTGCCCCCTCCCACAACCCCTCCAGTAACCCTCAGTTTGTTCTCCATATTTATGAGTCTCTTCTGTTTTGTCCCCCTCCCTGTTTTTGTATTATTTTTGTTTCCCTTCCCTTCTGTTCATCTGTTTTGTCTCTTAAAGTCCTCATATGAGTGAAGTCATATGATTTTTGTCTTTCTCTGACTAATTTCACTTAGCATAATACCCTCCAGTTCCATCCATGTAGTTGTAAATGGCAAGATTTCATTCTTTTTGATTGCCGAGTAATACTCCATTGTATATATATCCCACATCTTCTTTTTCCATTCATCCATCGATGGACATTTGGGCTCTTTCCATACTTTGGCTATTGTTGTTAGTGCTGCTATAAACATTAGGGTGCATGTGTCCCTTCGAAACAGCACACCTGTATTCTTTGGATAAATACCTAGTAGTGCAATTGCTGGGTCGTAGGGTAGTTCTATTTTTAGTTTCTTGAGGAACCTCCAAACTGTTTTCCAGAGTGGCTGCAGCAGCTTGCATTCCCAAGCCAAAACTATATTTAAGTCTCTTATCTGAAGCAGGCACATTTTTGTCCCCTCTTGCTTATAGTTATTGATAGTAAGATGAACCATTGGCCAGAGCTCCAGGATGTATAGCTGGTCTGCATTTGAAAAATGGAAATTGGGTTGCTTGGGTGGCTCAATCCATTAAGTGTCTCAGTCTTGATCTCAGCTCAGGTCTTAATCTCAGGGTCGTGAGTTCAAGCCCTGTGTTGGGCTCCATGCCCAGCGTGGAGACTCCTTTAAAAAAAAAAAAAAGGGAAAATGGGAAAGTCATTAGAGATTAGCCTCTAGTATAGTTACATTACGTAGAATGAACTAGTTAGGACTAGATTCTGGCGGTCAGTGTCTTTTCAGTTCTCTAGAAGACTTTAAAATCTGTCTTTGAGAAGTGTTTGTATTGAGTGGATTATCTTTTTACTGATCACATTTTTTGGCTCTTATTTTTATTGTTTTTCATGTAGGGGTCTTATTCCTCGCCTCCTAGGTGACATCATTTCTTTGTGGCTCTGTAACTCACTGGCCTACCTCGTCAATACCTATGCACTGGACAGTGGGGTAGGTTGTGATCTTGATGAGATGTGCTGGTGCTGACTTTATTGTTTTCACTGGGCAGCTTTAAAGTAAGGTGGTGGGTCACCTGGCTGGCTTAGTCTGTACAGCATGTGACTTGGGGTTTTGAGTTCAAGCCTCACATTTGGCATGGAGCCTGCTTAAAAAAAAAAAAAGAAAAGAAAAGATAAAGTAAGGTGGCACTTTATTATGTGCCAGACTCATCATTATATAGCTAAACATTATCAGTCAACTTTTCAAAGGCTGATGGAATGACCTATGCTATTTACCATGAAAAGATGCACCTAAAAAGTCCTTAGGGTATGGCTGAGTCAGCCTAAGAAATCTAGCCCTGTCTCTGTGCTGCAAGGAGATCACATCTGTATTGGTACATAATTTTGGAGGGCAGTGCAAAGCAGGACAGTTTTATAGCATATTAATGGTGTTTCATCTAATCTGAAGTGTTAATGGGACTCCTGGTTTGGGCTTTTTAGAAACCTCAGCCTGGGAAGTTTTGAGAATTAGTCTTTCCTGGAAGCTGCGGGCCTCTTCGTGCACAGGCAGCCCCATAGCATAGTGGGAAATAGAACACACACAGAGGGAGGACTGAATCCACGCTGTCCACTTCTAGAGTACGGAGACTTGTCTCTGCAGCATCTGGTGCACAGCTGGGTGTATGTAGAGGTAATGACTTGTCCCTCAGGTGTACCACAAATGTAGTTTCCAGGGATTGGATTTCTAGGACATCAGAAAAGGTTACTTTTTTTTTCTTTTTTTTTTTTTTTAAATCCTGGGTCTATCACATTTGTTCCTAAGCCATTGTAGTCTAATGCAAATTTGTCTCTTAATGTTGAATCAAGTTGATGATTTAGTTCACTGCCTTTTTATGGTCACAATCAGTATTTTATGTTTTCATCTCAAAATTAATTTTTAGGCTGTCAAAGAAACTAAAAATTTAGAGATCGAATATATTGATATGAGTGGGGACACTTAGCTGTTAGCATCATCTTAATTTTCTCATTCTGAAAAGGCTTTATTCCTGTTTTAGGTTTCCACCATGAGTGAAATGAAGAGTTATTCCCAAGCTGTCACAGGAGTGAGTTTTTTAAAACCCCCTTAACCTTCTAGTTGTGTTTTGTTTCCTTTTCAATTTCATCTGGGTCGTGTCATCACAGATGTCTCACAGGAATGTCTCTCAAGTTCATTAATGTTTCTCAGAGGTGAGAATGACCCAGGGTCCCCTTGTCACAGGAGTGGCATTAACAAGCCCACATGGTTTGGTCTATGCCACCGTGCCCCCAAGTCTCAGGCCTGCTGCTCGCGGCACCCCACTGATCCTGTACCAGACAACTTCACCCTCTTGAGTCTGTGGAGTTTTCCAGTAGTTGACTTCTGAAGTAACTTCCATCATTTTTGGAAGGACCTCATGTTTTCTTACTTTCTTCAGGGGTGTTTTGAAATGCTTCATTGTATTTGATTGCATTTACTTTTTCTCTTAAATAATGTAATTCAGTTTTATTTGAAGGAGGACTCTGTCACGGTACGAGATGCCTTCTGGCCTTTTGTTAAAGTGTTGGATGTATCGGTATGTTAAGAGGAGGAAGCATCTCCAGGCTCAAAAATGTGAGCTACTGAGAAAGCAAAGCTAGTGGTGGAGCGTTGCCCACAGTGGCGCTAGGGCTTTAAGGGAGAGGAAGGAAGAGAATAAAGATTCAGAATGACCTAATAACTTAGCTGTCTTTTTACCACTTCACAGTTTTTTGCCAGTATGTTGACCTATCCCTTTGTGCTTGTCTCTAATCTTATGGCTGTCAACAACTGTGGGTAAGTGCCCTGCATTTCTTATTCTAGTAGTTGGCTGCCTGTATGCCTGCCCGGCAGAGCAGTCCAGGGAGAAATTTGGGGAGGAAAAGTACAGTTGATGCCGTTACTAGATTTCCTAAATCTTTTCCCTGAATGCCCCATGTACCAGCGGTGGCATCAATGTATGTTTGATTATAAGCAGCCGTCTCATATCCTCTGTTAGAATATCTCTCAAGTACTTACAGATAATATTCCCTTCCCTGTAGTTTAGGTCCTCTTCTGAAAAGGTGGGATTGTGATCAAATGACTCTATTTCTATATCTTTCCTTTATTTGAAGTCTTTATCTTCCTTTTAATGAAACTTACAAAGGATATGTCAGGGGTTGAGTGGCAGCTTGTCGGGGCTTCATGGAGAAAGTAAGTTTCTTTCCTAGGGACTTCATGGAAAAAGGAAGTTTTAAAGAAAGAAAAGTAGGAGATTTGGTCCATAGAAAGTTTCTTTCTTTTTTTTCATGGGAAGTTTTTTAACCTTTCACTGTGTTGGTTGAGAAGGATGGATGGGGGTACGGTGGTGGACACCACCGATTTCCAGCTTCTGGACGCCGAGTAACGACCGCATTGGGCAGGAGTTTTGCCTCTTTCTTTAAGTCAGGACAGTTCCAGTGCAGTGCCTGGCGCCATATGCCGTTAGACGTGTCACTGTTTTCAAACAAGGTATCAAATAGATAGCTGTGTGGAGATTCGAGCATAGTTATCATACTTCCTGTCATGTCACATTCTGGTTGTTTTGTGCCCAGTAGGGCCCCTGCCACATCTTAACCCAGAGCGTAGTAAAAGAATGAGTTGAGGGTATTACTGTCCCTGACAGATTTTTAGGGAGGAAGAGATTATGGGTTATATCTGAGTAAAGTATGTAGTCACCACTGTTTAGATTCATTGCCATATTTAGGCTCTGTTGAACATCACTTATCTTTTAAGTCTCCTTTCCCTGCTTATAACTGCTGTGTTCTAGAATTATATTTGTTCACAAATTAAAAACCCAGATGTTTTAGAAAATGCCTAATTGGTTGACGTTTCTGTTTCCTTGCTGTTTCAAAACCTAAATATGAGGGAGGAAAATCCTTTTGGGATGCTTGCTCTTTTTTCCCTTTCTGAATATTTGTTTCATTAGAGCTAAAATTGTCTCTTGGGGAACTTTCTAGGTAAGAGAGTATTTTGACAAAGATTTATTGAACTCTTGAGAGAACGCTTTGTAAATGTTAATTTGAATAGCTAATCTTTTTTTTTTTTCCCTCCTGTTTCAGGCTTGCTGGTGGATGCCCTCCCTACTCCCCAATATATACTTCCTGGATAGATTGCTGGTGCATGCTGCAGAAGGAGGTACTAGTGTCTTACTCTGTCTCTCCTTCCATCCCTCCCTCCCTTCCTCATCACCCCTCCTCTCTATTTTCTTTTATTTTGTTTTTGTTTGTTTTCTTAAATAACGTCTCTGGAATCCCAGGTTAATTTTTGTAGCTTACCCTTTAACTACCAATTAATGCACCCTTTCCAGTGTTCCATGTATCGCTCCAGCATAGTCAAAAAATGTGCTGCTGAGAAGTCATCAGGAGGGGTAATGAGGAATTGAGAATCTCTGGATGTGACCTGGAAGCCATTTGAGCGATCACATTCAAATTACAAGTAGGGTCCAGGTAGACAGTTATCCTGGTGGTTAAAATGATGGCCTCGATTTCAGATTATTTTTTTCCAACCTCCTCTTTTTTCTTGTAACTTCCCACAATCTCCTTATATATTCAGGTGTTTTCCTACAGTAGAGAGGAAACTGAGAAACAAGAAACTGTTTGTTTTACGACATTATTTGTCACAGTGATGTTGATGGAGCTGGCCTCTTACTTCTGGAGTGTTTTTAGAGAATGATTTTGTCCAGACTCCAGTTTCTGGGTTTGTTATTGTGAGGTGTGTCATATGCAACCACAGGTCTCAATCAGTCTGGCCAAAGCTTTATTAGGAACCAAAATGGGTGGCTGTGTGCTGAATGTAACACGGGATCACTTCTAATGGCCATCAGTTTAAAGCTGTTTTTAAGCGGGAAGCACTTTTTAGAGGATTGTAGAAGATAGCGTATGAGGAAGCTCTTTGTTGCATTTTGTTATGGCACTTGTAATGCGTGTGAGAAAGGCCTTTGTTCACAGAGCTCAGCCTTAACTATGAATGAAAAAGGCTTAAGTGCTACTGTAGCTGCCTTTTTGCCCAGTGTGCAAGCCCAGCAAGCCCTGTGTGAATCCAGGCTAGAACACGAACGATTGCCATACACACCTAACATGAACGTTCTGGGTTCCATTCTGAGTCTTACACTCTCTATTGGGCAGTCTCTTATCGTGGTCCCCATTTAAAGGAAAGATGGCCTTTCTTTCCCTGCTTTCTAACTAACCCCCTGCTGTCGGAAGAAAGCAGATAGAAAATGTATTAGGGTATCAGACACCTTGTCGAGGGAGCAGTCAGTCCCAGAAGTGCTTAGGACAAGAGCAGCAATCTTGATGGGGTATTTGCTATATATCAGGCAGGCATCGTGCTGAGAGCCTGTATCAGCTCGTGCAACTCTCAAAATAACCATATGAGGAGGATGCATAGGTACCATTCTTTATCATCCCACTTCCCATCTGAAGAAACTGGGACTTTGAACCATTAAATAACACTAATTATATACCCCAAGGTTATAGAGTCTGTATTTGTGAGAGCGGGATCTGTGTGCAGCCAGTCTAACTTGAGTCTAGTCACTTAAGCTCCTAAGGTTATTGCTTTAATTGTAACATTTTAGAAGTACTTCATAGAGACCTGACCATTCCATCAAAAAGTAAATAAAATCTAGCACTTGGCGAGCGGTAGGACTGTCTCCGCACTTTGTACGTAACTGACTCATTTGATAACCCAGCCGGCAAGTGGCAGAGCCAGAATCCAAACTGGGAATTCTGTCGAAATAAGTCAGAAATTCTTGCCTTACCCGCATGGCAAAACCGTAAGTTAGTTCCACGAAAGCTCGGCTTGAGTCAGAGTGCACGTTGCTGCTCTGTACGGTGATAGCCCAGTCTTTCCTGGCCATTTTAGTCACGTCTCCAGAAACGTGTCCAGTTGGATCTCTCTGCTGATTTGGACCGGCTGACCTCATGTTCACACTAGACTTTATTTGTTTTTATTTTATTTTTTTTTCCAGGGAAATATGAGCCGAGGAAATAGCTTGTTTTTCCGGAAGGTCCCCTTTGGGAAGACTTATTGTTGTGACCTGAGAATGTTAACTTGAAGATGTGGGGCAGGGACAGTGACATTTCTATAGTCCCAGATGCACAGAATTATGGGAGAGAACATTGATTTCTATACAGTGTGGCGCGCTTTTTTAATAATCAATCTTGGGAAAATGGAGGTGTTTGGTGTCTGCCTTTTTTGTTCTTTTTCCCAGCACTACGTAATTTACCACTGAGAGTTCCCCTTAGTTACTATCCTGAAATGGGATGTTTGTGCCTCAGATTCCTTACTTAGAAAACAAAAGTTGCATTTTCCTAAAGGTATAGGCCGGTGGTCATGTGACTTGAGTCTTAATTTTAAGGCTTTTAAAATGTAGAGTACATTCTCAAGAAAGAAATAGTTCTATAAAACTTAAGAAACTTAATAAGGTAAACTATATGGGAGGTTATGCATACCTTTTCTTTAGCAGACCCTAAAACCTCAGCATCCACCAGAATCTGCCTCTCATTATCTGCTTCTAAGCACATTTGATTTACCCTCTCATTCTTCAAAAAAAAGACCATTGCTAAATTACCTTGGAAAATCTCTACAGGGGTATCCACTCCTTCAGTTTCTTATTGCAAAGTAATAAATTGTTGCCAACAGCAAAAGGGAAAATGACAGAACAAACAAGATTTGGAAAGGAAGCATAATGGCTTCTTTCCCCCCTCCAAAGAAATTCTTATCATATAAAATATGAAAAGCAAATACAGCAGCGGTAGCCCCCCCTTTTTTTCAGTAGCCCCCTTTCTTAGAAGTCTTTGCGGAAGTCCCTAAATTATTTTCATTGTATATAATTTTTCTATGTGATTATAATCTTATAATATTTTCTTCAGTCTTTAATTTTGTTTCTTTTTTGTTGTTGCCGAAGGTGAGTAGTTTACTTTTCATTCCTAATGATGCCCTTGGAAAGTGTACTTATAACTCCTTATCTGATAACGCAGACTTAAGTCCGCAGGGTTCTTAGGATGTTGACCATCTCGCATGTCATACCCTCAGTTAAGCATGTGAACATTTATAGGAGGAAAAAAATCACTTTAGAAGGAAATAATTTCAACTCAAGCATAAAGCTCCTATTTACTCAGGCCTTTTTAAAGCAGGTTAAAAGGCTCTAAAAAATGAGAAAGCATATGGTTTCACTACTTAAGTAATCCACTGGATGTTGCCAAATGAGCAAGCACTTAATTTGCTGCTCCTCAGACTTCTCTATCAAAAGAGCAGCGCCCATAATATTAGTGTGAGCATGTAGGGGTGTCCTCCCTCCCTCAGGGTTTAGGAATACAGCCTGAAGTTCATGAGTAGCCTACCTTGAAATGTCTTTGATGTCTCTTACTTTGTTGCAAGAAGTAATGTAAATTTTATATTCTATTCAATATTATATGCATTTGTTTTAATATGAAAGTGTTTTTGCATTACCCACTCCCCCCTCCCCAAAAAATCTTCAGTAAAGATGATCTAGGAAAATGTGCCATGTTTATTATCCTGTGGCTTCTGTGCTCATAATACCTGCCTGTTTCTAGTCGAGAAGCTTATTGGACTTTAAGAACCAGTCTGCCACCAGAGGGCGCCAAGTCTTCGGTTTTTGCCTATGCAAGTTGGGCCGTGAAAAATTTTAGGAAAGCCTGGGAGTGCTCAAAGTGCTGTCCCATCAGTTAGTCTAACTGCATCCAAGGTATAGCTACAATAAGGGTACTATACCAGTGGTCCTCCATAATATTATATAAGCTGTTAACATAATGAAACATCTATAGAGTTTATTCAGGAGTTAGTTAAATGCGTGTAGGTATTCTTAAGATACACCTGCAAGAAATAATGAACTGACTCATACGTGTAAATAGTACAAACCTAGATAAAGATCATCTAGTAAGCTGCACCTGTGAAACTGGGCAAGTGGTTTGGCTTGGCAAGTGCTGAGCTAAGTTCCCAGGAAATATTCCCCCAGGGGGTGTGATGGTCATTGAAGCAAAGAATCTGGGATTTTCTGCAACTTTTGGAGTGGCTGTATAAACTGCAGAGTATAAGAGCAACCTTAGGGTGAAAGAAACTAACCGTAGCTCTCCATTCCAACTTCTTACTGATACCTAAGCATAACCTCGGCATTGCCTCTAAGTTTCTACTCTAGGAATACCTTCCTTTCCCTCTCCTCATTGAGATTTTCCCTGTACGGTGAGATTCCATCCCGGTGCCATCTCTCTGTGAAGTCTCTCAGTCTCTCAGCCCTCCCAACCAGATGAGGTCTGCCTTCAAACTCCCCTGCCCCAGGGCTTGTAATTACAGTACAGACTAGTCTGACAAAATGGAAACTGCATCTGTTACTTACTTCTAAGTTCAAGGCTTACAGAGCAGTGGCATTACTTCTCTCTGATTTGAAAATATGTGAAGAAAAAGAAAAATCCTCTTTAGCCCCTTAAAGCAGGCCCACCAAAACATCAGCCTTGCTGGGCTTTATAGAAAAACTAGCCTTTCACCTTAGCAGTACATGCAGTTGGTCAGTTTGAGGTCCTGTGGCAGGTTAAGGGAGCAAGAAGAGAGAACGAGTATTGGGAAGTCGTGACTGTCAGGCCTGTCATGTAAGTTTTCATTCTCAGAATCTTTGGTAGAATAAGTATCCCCACTTTAGAAATAAAATGAGAAAGAAAATTTAGAAATAAAATTAGTAACTCACTCAAAATTACATAGGTAATTCTGAGTTAGATTCAGATCTGAGTCTTTAAGTCCAAGCTATGTTTTCTGCTTCACGAAGGCTATGAAATGCTGAGAAAACCAAAGAACATGCCTCCCACAGAGTGAAGTGTAGAAAGGTCTTGCCTCTGCAGAATGACAAATATGAGAAACAACCAAAAATAGAAATGATCGCCATTACTTTCCCAACCATTACAAAAGTTTATGTAGATGGAAAGCTGAGTTACCGTACAGTCAGCATTCCTAGGAGTACCATCAGTCCATGTATGTGGCCTCCTACTATCTTTGGAGAATAACATCTCTGGAAAGTGATTTACGTGTCAGCTCCTCTGATGGATTCTTCTAGAATATCCCAGCATATTGAATGGGTTCATTCAGGCTGCCTCCTTAAGTGCCATAGTGATTTATGTCTTTGGAGTTTTTTGTGTTTTAGATACAGACAAAGATACATGTTTTTCATCACCTTTAGGCTTACCTAAAGATGTCACATGTGACTTCTCATTAATTTTTTTTTTTCCCCTGTTGATCTCTCATCTTCCTGTCTCTTTAGACTTGAATGATCCAGAATCTTGCATTCTGGCTTTTGCCCCAGAGGGAAAGCTGTGAATGAAAGATTCTTTTGTCACCAACCACAAAATACCTTCTTTCCAGGAAAATATCTTTGATGGTAATGGCGATTAATTTTATAAGGTAACTGAGTGTTTTCCTTCCAAATACCTTTGTGCATATCCAGCAGCTTCCTCACGTTTGCTGCCTAAAACGATGTCTGGAGGAGGGCCCCTAGCAATGCATGTGTGAAGCCTCCCCAACATGCCCTGCTAGTCTGCCGGGACTGTGGGGCCAGGAGCCAGAGTCTTGAAAAGCCCATTTTCCCTTGGTCTCATAAGTGGGTTCCTCTGAGGTCCAGGCCCTGACTGTCCTGGCTGGGTCCAGTGAGGCAGATTTTGCATTAAAACCACAATTGTTCTGGAACCACCTCACTGCAACCCTGAAAAAGGATGTTTTCAAATAGATGCAGATCAGTGCCTTACACCTAAATGCGGTGGGAGAGCAGACAGCTTAGAGAGCAGCAAGGAAAAGAGGGAGAGAAATGTGAACCGGGGGTGCTGGTCAAGACGCCCCACCTTCCTGAGAGGGACAGCGGATGATGGAACGAACCTTGTCCCTCCGAAAGCCTGCAGCATGGCAACGGGTGAGAAAGTCTCCAGCGCCAGCTCCTGTCTTGCTAAGGCAGCCAGAACGGACTCTTCCAGTAATGCTACATTTTCATGGAAAACCTATTAAGTACTGCGGTTTGTTTCCAGAGCAGCAGAAGGAGCCAGAGGTTAGATAAGGACAAGAGAGAATTGTACCTACTTGTTTCCTATCCAGTCTGCGGCCCTGCCCTCCTGGCGTCAAAAGACTGGAGAGAATGTGCTTTGGCTGAAAACAAATAAGGAGGGTGAAAATGGAAAGAACAGAGCCGCGCCTCTCTTCAGACTGCTCACCTCCTACTGGAAAGCTCCATCTCATGCCTTTCCTCCCCCAGGAGGCCCACGTTTAGAGTCTGCAAGTGCAGCGCTCAGTTACCAAGTGCACAGCCCGCACGTAGTCGGTCCTGTGCTGGGGGCAGCGGGGAACCGAAGGCGTGTGACAAATCCCGTCCCATGGCACTTGCTGGGCAGTGAGGGAGGGGTGCAGTATGACAAGGACATAAAAGCTAGGAATGTTGGGAGGATTAAGTGGAACCATGTGTGGAGCAGCAGAGCCTGGTGTGCTGCAAGGGCCCTCCCCGAATCTCCACGCCCGCCGTATGGCTTGCACAGAGCAGCCTGTGTGCCAGCAGAAGCTGAAACCAAGCCCCGTGGGATCCACGGGAGGGCACATTCACAGCCTGTCGGGGGGACTCGGGGAGGACTTCACGAAGGAGTGGCGTCTGAGGTTTTTTTAAGGACAGTGAGGATCCTGGGAGCTATTTCCAGCCTTGTCACTTAGCGGCCGTGCGGACTTGGGCAAGTGGCTTGATGGTTTTAAGCCTTGGGCTCCTTGTCTCTAAAATGAGAATCCTACTTTTCTTATTGGAGTGTCAAATGTAGCGCGGTGTCTGATGGGGTACATTTGGTTTTGGGAGCTGTTGTTATTTAAAAGATTAAAAGGGGGGGGTGCTTTACAAGTACAGACGATAGGGACAGGGTCACAGGGTCAGCAGACGCTAGAGTTGAGGGCAAGGGACATCGCGTCTCTATCAGCCCTACCCTTTCCTCTAAGCTGTGTTTCTGCCACGAAATGAACACCCAGAATGGACTCTGACATGGGACGCTGTAAGGGTTGAATGAATGGACGTCCTTCGGGAACCTCAGGCCGAGATACATCTGAGCCCCTCTCCCCAAGCCTGCCCTGGTGGTGCTTGCATTCTCGAACTTGACTCAACCCTTCGTGGTCGCCCTGTTTCCCAGACTGGAAATCCTGGAGAAGACTTCAAGTCCTCTCTGCCTCTCCCCCTACTTCTGAGAAGTCCCAGCTGGATTCCCAGAAATGCCTCTTGACTCTGTCATCCCCGCAACCCCAGCGCCCGGGTGTACGTCTCTGCTGGGCAGCAGCCTCCTATCTTGTCTTCCTGCCGCCAGCGCGGGCCAGGAGGCACTAACCAGATAAAGCTGGGGCTCCACAGCGCGCCCCGGGGCAGGGGGATGGCGGACCCCACAGCGTCTCTCTGCCTCCACGGGCCTCCAGCGACGGATAAAATGCCCTTTTTGACCGGCTGCCTAAGATTTCCCCTCGCGTCCTTAGATCATCCCACCCTGAGCACGAGCCAGTCCCAGTTTTCCTCCTGCCACCTCCCCTGCGCCGCACATGTTTGCCTAGCAGCAGCTGCTCTCTGTTACCTTCCACTGAAGCTTCGTGCAGGCGGAGCCAAGCTGAGAGACAGGGTTATTTATAAGTAGCGAGTGGGTGTCAACTTCTGCAGTCGCCAACGTTTTAAACGAGCCTGATCCCACCTCTCCTCCATTCGAACTTTGAAATTCCCGTCCACCTCCTCCTCTCCCATCTCTTCCCAAAGCCTGCGAGTTCCTGTCCTCGATAAACCTGGAGACCTTGGTGGCTAAGAGATGTGACGTGGGAAGAAGTGTGGGAAACACAAGTGAATTCGGGATCCGTAGACCAGTGGGCAGAGTAAAAGGTATTGAGAAATCACATAAATGTACCTACCACCTAATAGTAGGATCGTTTCGGTGGTCTGTTTACATGTCCTGCCAGTGTATTAGCCCACACCCGCAAAACACCCACATAAGCAAAAATCCCCAGGTAATCCCCGTTTTCCTGCGGAAAGTGAAGCTCAGAAGGGTTATGTCGCCTACTCCAAACCGGTAAATGACAAAGCCAGGATTCAGACCTGGGTCTGCAAGTCTGAGGAATTTCTAAGTGTGCCATGTATATGCTAATTTTGTCTGCATAAATATATGGGAGCAGACTTAAATGAGGAGTCAAACATGAGACCTGATCAGAGGGAACTCGAGACTCTGTAAGAGTGAAAGGGTCAATGTCGGAGGTCATGCTCACATACTCAGAAGCCCAACAAACTGGCTTCATTAAGAAAAGGCATTTATTGGCCCACGTCACAAGTGGCCAGTGGTTAATCCAGCGGTGAAACACGGGCATCAGGATTCCCATTCTCATCCCTTCGGCCCACCGGCCCGTCTGCCTGGTTTCCCACACAGGCTCCCTCGGCATCGCAGCAAGAAGCCAAATGACAGCTCTGCTTACGTGATTTCTTAGAGCTCGTAGTTCCAGAGAACAAGCAAACATCTTCTAGGGAAACCCCAGTAAAAATCCCCTGGAGGACTTTGGCTCAAAACACAGGTCAATCTGTAAACCACTCAGTCTGTCTGGAGTACTCCGCCACTCTCCTGGCCAGACCTGGGTCACAGGCCCAGCCTGCAGGGGTCAGGATCCAGGGTCCACCCCCACTGGAACTATGTCCTTTGAGCTCGAGGAGCATGGTGCATCCAAGGAAGGTTCTCCAAGTAAAGACACCACAGCCTGACCAAAGGAGACAGTTTGAAATAGAAAGGGGAACAGTCCACCAAGGGCGTATATGCACCTCTGAAAACCCATGAACCTGAGATGAGCACAGGGGTAGATGTGAAAGCTGTGCACCAGGATGCACACAGATTATTTCAGTCACCCCGTCAGCCAGATAATATCATTGGTTCAGGTGTGAAAAAGTGGAGCTCAGTTTTGAACCTGCTAGTAAGGAACTGCGCTAGAATTTAGACCCAGATACGTTTGACTCCAGATCCTGTGCAGTTGGCACTGCAGCTCACTGCCAACCTGGGGGAGACCAGTCACAAGGAGCCTTTGAGTGAGACTGACAGATGAGCGCTCGGGAGCCCTGTCCCTGGAGGAGTTCACTCCTGACTGCCCGGCCGTGCTCAGAGGGCAGGATGGCACCAGGCTGGGAAAGCCCCTGCTCTGGCAGCCTCGGCCCCGCACGGCTACTAGCTGAGCAGCTGAGAAATGCTTACGTGCATCAGTACACTTTCCTCTCAGTGGGAAGAAAAGCTACCAGGGAGCTGCCCACCCCCCACCCCCGTGCTCACTTTTCCGACCAAGGGAATGAATTGCCTGGTGCAGCTGGTGTCCCAGGGACCACAGGAGAAAGTTGGTTGGAGAAGGAAGGGCAGCGTAGGGCATGGAATGAATGGATGAATCGTCTTAGAAAATCAGTTGGAAAGGTTGGAGAAAAGTTACGATCCCACGTTTAGAGACCAGTGGGCATGTGGCATGAGAGGGATAAAAGGCTCTAAAATGGAAAATTAGGACGAGCCCTCTGCGGACATCCTTGCGCAGTAAAAGGTGGTGAGCTGAGGAGACCGACTTGGCTCTATAGAAAGCTCTCTGACAGATCCAAACATCAAAAGGAAGGGTGTAAGAGATGGAAGGAAGGAAGGGAAGTCCTGGACAAATTGAGACTTGGAAAAGGTGCAGACAATAAAAGATGCCTTTGGTTATGTTCAGAGCGAGAGGAGTAAAGAGAGAATTTATTACATAGGGTTCCACTTGGGGCTGAAGGTGTCAGGTTAGCAGTCAGAAAGCAAAACACTCAGCCCCGATTTGCTTCATTCTCCCCTGGGGAAAAGCATTACTAAATTGGGTCGAGTAAAGCAAAATATAATTTAAAGGGCATCAAAACTCCAAATAGAAGAGAAGGTAGTAAGAGAAAACCTAAGCACCTCGCCATTTAAAATGAGCTGCAAGTCCCAGAGCATTGAAAAGCCTTTGCAGATAAGATCCTGGAACCCTTGCCAAGGGAGGTCAGAACGCGGGGGAGAAAAAGAAGGAGACCACAGTGCCTGAAGGTTGCAGATGTCCTGACCTTGAGAAAAGAGGAAAAGGTAGATTCTGGAAACTCGAGGTGGGTATATTTGAGGTGAATTCCCCCCGGATTTTTTCTAGAATGTAATATTAAACTGCGGGCTTGAGAACACCTAGAAAAAGAATTGGTGCCTTCGCTAAGAGCAAGATACGGTAGATGACAACACCAACAATAATCCATTATTTATTTGGATGGCCACTAGGAAAATTCCCTGTATGTGGTGTGCCTTGTTTCCAGTTAGACATCAGATGTTTCCCGATTGAGGAGACAGCTAGGGAAACCGTGATCTCAGAGATGGTCCAGTCAGGGGGATTTATAGCCCGTTAATCACTGTACCCCTCCCTTTCCCCCCAGTTGGTTACTCGCTTGATGCACATCTGGGGAGAAATCTTAGAGTTCCCTGCTTCTGACTGTGCATTTGGTCAGCTCGGTAGTTTTCCGTGCCTGCTACACTCACCATATTAGCAGATGGCACTGCTATTGGGAGGGAAAGTTGACATTTGGATGTCAGAATCAAGATTCTAAAATATCTTGAAAAGGGGGGGCTGGAACTAACGGGATGAATTAAGCAGTGGAAACACTTGCGTTTCTTTTATCTATTTATTTTAGCTTAAAACAGTACAGCTGTACTGTCTTCTAGTTCTGCAGGCCACAAGTCTGGAGATGGGTCTTACGGGGTTCAGATGGAGGGGTCGGCAAGGCTGCATTTCCCCTGGAGGCTCTAGGGCCGTATTATGCCACCGCCGTGCCAAGCTTCTCAAGGCTGCTGTGTTCCTTGGCTTGTGGCTTCTTCATCCATCCTCAAAGCCAGCAGCGTAGCATTTTCCAGTCTTGGAAAGACCTGCATTTAGATTTTCTTTTAGTTTTTAATCGGCTGCACAAGCACAGAGTGAAGGAATTTTGACTTGACGCTGGTGCCCGTGGAAAAGGCTGAGGGCTTCCAGCCAATGTCTGTTGGAACAGAAACCAGTAGGAATGGAGTAGCTACCAGAACAGGCAGTGGTTTCTCCCCACCCCTTCTTATTTTAGGTGCAAAAGGATGAGACTGAAAAGTAACTCTCCCTCCTTATAACCATGCCTCCCTCCCCAGGAGGACTCTGCCTCCTGTTAATGGTTTATAGTAGATCCCCTGAGAGATAGTCGATGCAGATGCATCCCTTTTTTTTTTTTTTCACCTAAGTAATCGCATACTGTGTACTGTCCACTTTGTTTTTTGTTTTTTTTTTTTTTCTTAACAGTAAATCTTAGACATTGTTTTACATCCCATATATGAAATGATTCGTCATTCTTCTGTAAAGGGCGCATAGTATTCTATTGTGTAGAGATATATCAGAATTTATTCAGTGGGTCCTCTGTTGCGGGACATGTATGTTATTTCCAGTAACTCTGCAATTACAAAGAATACTACAGTGAAGAACGTGTCATTGCAAACGTGCGGGCAAGTATCCGAGAAACAGCTTTCGAGAAGTGGAACCACTGAGTCAAAGAGCACGTATACTTTTAAATTTTGTAGGTATCGTCCAGTTGCCCAGAACTGTTCCAGTTGAAGCTCCCACTAGCAGTGTATGAATGTGTTTTTCCACCTCCAGACCAATAGTTGTGTTATAAACCTTGCTGTTCGTTGACAACCTGAGAGGGTCAAAAAAATAGTGGCATCTTACTGTGATTTTTTGATTCTAATAGTTACTTGTAGTTTCTTTTTTATTTACTATATTTTTTACCACTTTTCCATTGAGTTGTCTTTTTCTCAGAATTCTTTATATGCTAAAGACATTTGCTCTTTGTGATACGAGTTACAAATATGTCTTCCTTCTTGTAGTTTGTCTTTTGATTTTGTTTCTGGCAGTTTTGCCATGTAAGTATGTTTCTCTTCTGAGCTGTAGGAAAATGGATCCATCAATATTTTTTATGACTTCTGGCTTTTGTGTCATACTTCAAAGTTCTTCACTCTGGGGGCACGTGAGCCTCCGGCTTCAGCTTAGGTCGTGATCTCACTGTTAGTGAGTTCGAGCCCCACATCAAGCTCTGTGCTGTCAGCACAGAGCCTGCTTCAGATCCTCTGTCCCCCTCTCTCTCTGCCCCTCCCCAGCTTGTGCTCTCCCTCTCTCAAAAATAAATAAACATTTTTTAAAAATTATTTTAAAAAAAGTTCTTCACTCTGAAATTTAAAAAAAGTTATCCCTTGATTTCTTTCAGTCAGTCCGTTTTGGTTTCATTTTTACATTTGAATATGTGATCCCATTTGTTCCTTGTTTTGGTATAAGACGTGATGTATGGATCCAACTTATCTTTTTTCCAAATGGCTACACAGTGTTCACATACAATTTATTGATCGTGTGTCTTTTCTTCTCTGACTTAAAATCCCACTTTTTGGGGCGCCTGGGTGGCTCAGTCGGTTAAGTGTCCGACTTTGGCTCAGGTCATGATCTCACGGTTTGTGAGTTCGAGCCCTGCGTCGGGCTCTGTGCTGACAGCTCAGGGCCTGGAGCTTGCTTCAGGTTCTGTGTCTCCCTCTCCCTCTGCCCCTCCCCTGCTCACTCTCTGACTCTCTCTGTCTTTCAATAATAAATAAACGTTAAAAAAATTTTTTTTAAATCCCACTTTTAGGGGCGCCTGGTTGGCTCGGTCCGAAAAGCATGTGACTCTTGATCTTGGGGTTGTGAGTTCGAGCCCCACATTGGGTGTAGAGACTATTAAAAAATAAACAAACAAACAAACAAACTTAAAATCCCACTTCTATAATATTCTAATTCCAGTATGTATTTGAATCTAATACTGGATGTTACATTCCATTCCACTGATCTACATCTTTTGATACATTTGAGAGAAATTATGGTTTATTGATATTTTAAATTACATTTCAAATGAAATCAATAAATATTGTAAAAAGTTTGGGACATGGAAAAAAATATACGGAGAAAATAAACATCGCTGAGCCTACCATAAATAACTAAGTATTTTGGTGTTTATTCATCTGATCTTTTCCTACGTAATTGTATTTTTACCGAACTGATGATACTATGTAAGTCTAATTTTCCATCCACAAAATCTTGTGTGATCTAAATGCCCGACGTGGAACCACTCATCATCTTACCCAGACTGAATCCACTCCTCCTTCACTCTCCTCCCAGATAACCGGTGCAAGAGGTAGACTCTTCCAACTCCTTCCCAACCCCTTCATTCTAGTCCCCACAGCCTCTTATTTTCCCTTCAGAGACTCACAGGCCCTAGACTGTGAAGAAGACTCAGAGAGGGGGAAATAACTTGTAAAGGCTAGAATACTTTTAACTGCAAGAAACAGGATTCAGCACACTTGGGTGGCTCAGTCGGTCAAGTGTCCCACTTCGGCTCAGGTCACGATCTCACAGTTCATGAGTTTGAGCCCCACATCGGGCTCTCTGCTGTCAGCACAGAGCCCACCTCTTTGAATCCTCTGTCTCTGTCTCTTTCTTCCCCTCCCCCACTTGTGCCCTCTCTGTCTGAAGAATAAATACACATTTAAAAAAAAAAAGAAACAGAGGATTCAACTCATAATGGCTCAACCAAAAAGTGGATTTATCCTCTCCCATAAGGAGAGGTCCATAGATAGAGTAAATCCAGAATGTGTTAAGTCAGTGGCTCGGTGATATCATCAAGTACCAAGATACTTGACATCTCTGTGCATTCTGTCATCCCCAGTTTATTAGCTTTTGTCCCACACTTTCCCCCACATGGTTGTGAGATGGTGGCAGTAGCTCTAAGCATCGTCTTCTCACAAAAGGTTACATGAATCCAAGAGGAGAGAGCATGCCCCTTCCTAATCCCATATTGCCCAAAGCAGGAGGTGAGGGTGGTTAGGAAATGTAGGAGGGCATTTTTGGTTGTCACAATGATTGAGGGACACTCCTGGCATCTAGTGAGCAGTAGCCAGGAATGGTAGACGTCCTGTCATGTTTAGGACAGTTGATAAAGTGAAACATGAGCTCTCATTCCTTACAACTCACACACACACACACACACACACACACACACACACACACTGTTTTTACCTACAAAACAACCTTTTTGCATAACTTTAATGTACACTGGATTTTCAAGGAATATAACTTCCTTGTAAATTGAGGAAGGGTTGTAATTTGTTTTGTCTGAAGTTTCGCCAAGAATCATTCACTGTTTTAGACATAATGATGGTACTGGGGGCTCTGGACAGCGCACCTTTGTATCCGCCTGTGTTTGTAGTTGTTGCATTCGTGGTGATTCTACGGAAGATTCTATGCTAGAAGTATGAACGTCCATCTATTTGGTATTTATTCTAGTGTGGCAATGCGAAAGTATTTGCGTATTGAAAAACATTTTATTAAAATTGTTTTTTCTCCTTTATATCACACTTGGAGCATTATCTTGATTTTTTTGAAATTATGTGCCAATAGACTTCATTCTCTATGAATTTCATTTCAACGTAGGAAAGGAGGCATTACAAAATACTTGCAATAAAAGAAATTAGGTCAGACAGGATTGAAATCCACTGGCTACCAGAATAAAGTCTAGACAGCTTAGCCTGGCACTTAAAATCCTTCATGATCAAACTCAAAACCCATTTTTCTGGACCTGCCTCCTGGCAACATCCCTGGAGTCGGTACTACAAGCCACACCAAGATTATTCTTCATTTTTCAAACACACCAGGCAGTAGTGATAGCACATACTGAGTGCTTACAACAGGCCAGGCTCTGTGCTGAATGTATTTACACTGAGTATGTAATACTCATATGTAGTTTACATTGAGTATGTCCTTCAATGCCATCGACAAGACAATGAGGTACAGATACTTTTCTTGTCCAAATCTCACAAGTGGGGGAACTTGAGGTCACACCATTAGTGACGGAGCTGGGATTCAAACCCAAGCCGTCCAATGCCAGTCACTGCTCTTTACCATAACTGTATTGCCTCCTGGGGGATTCCCCTGCTCCCTGTCCTTTCTCCAGGATGCTTTTCCCATCTCTTGTGGCCCGTCAAGGTCTAGTGCAGACTTCATGACTTCTTTAGGTGCCACTTCATTCATTATCTCTTGCTGAATCCCTCCACTTGGAATTAGTTTGTTTTCCTAGTGCTCCCACTGCACTTTATCGGTGTTTTTTTACTCTGGCTACTCTTTAAAAAACAGGTGGCAATGATAAATTGCTCTGTGTCACTCATGTCTCTCCCTGCCCCTTCCCTCCTCCTCCAGCTGTCACTCAGCTGGGCTGTGGGCAATGTTCATATCCCCAGCTCTCCCCGGCAATCACCCAAACCCTCCTGACCGCCCACTGGCTGCCACTGCACTGGAAGACACAAGCAAAGTGATTCAAACCCCACCCGCACTGCTGCCGCCACGAAACACGCACACACGCGCGCTCACATCCCCCAGTCAGAATCAGAATGCAATGCCTGTCCTCAAAGGACACTATTGTCAGAAACAGGGATCGACATGCCATGGGGCCACAGGGATACTCTCCCTTCCCCACCTTGGCAGGACATACCTTTCCTTTCCTTCTCTGCCTCCTCTCCTTCCCAGCACCTGTCACTCCCTGAGGCTCCTGCGAGTCATGGAGACCTAACTGTTGTCTCCTGCCAAGGCCACTGCCACCACTGTTTTAGCTCATGGAAGAGTGGGTCTTGTCCCAGCCTTTTCCAATTGAAAAGCTGACATTCACCCCCAAGGATGTGTCACAATGTCAACATACAGCGCTCCATGGCCAAACGTACGGGATTTGGGTCTCCAATGGTCGGGAGTTATTTGTACCTCCGGTTTTCTCTATCAACAGGGACCAAAGAGAACTCGCGACAGCAGCTCAGAGAATGAGCCTGGGTTTGGGGAGAACTGTCCCACGTCTTCATCCCAGTTTCAGCCCCCAGTGTTCTAACTATCTGCTGCTACAGTAACCCAAAAGTTACAGCTCCAAACAATCCTTTCTACCCCCTGTCAGCCTGGCACATAGTTGCAGGCAGGGTGGCTGGGCACAGAGTCGTCTTGAAGGCTCCCTCAGACCGTGAGCAGGCGATGCTGGAACCCCTGCTAGGGTCAGGGCCAGCTTCTTGGGATGCAGCCTTCGAAGGGCTCAATGCCTGGTTGAATGCTCTATTGTCACCATTTAAATTCTTAATTTGGGGGGGAGGGCGCACCTGGGTGGCTCAGTCAATTAAGTGTCTCACTGGTTTTTTTTTCTTTTTTTTTAATTAAAAAAAAATTTTTTTTTAACATTTTATTTATTTTTGAGACCGGGAGAGACAGAGCATGAACAGGGGAGGGTCAGAGAGAGGGAGACACAGAATCTGAAACAGACTCCAGGCTCTGAGCTGTCAGCACAGAGCCCGATGCGGGGCTCGAACCCACGGACCGTGAGATTATGACCTGAGCCGAAGTCGGCCGCTTAACCTACTGAGCCACCCAGGCGCCCCAAGTGTCTCACTCTTGATTTCGGCTCAGGTCATGATCTCACAGTTCCTGAGTTAAAGCCCCAAGTCGGGCTCCACACTGACAGTGAGGAGCCTGCTTGGGATTCTCTCCCCCCACCCCCCCACCCCCCACCCTCTTTCCCTCTCTCTCTGTCCCTCCTCCATGCTCGCTCTCTCTCTAAGTAAATAATCTTAAAAAAATACTTTAATTTTTTTTTTAATGTTTATTCATTTTTTGAGAGAGAGAGAGAGAGCATGGGGGAGGGGCAGAGAGCTAGGGAGACACAGAATCTGAAGCCGGCTCCAGGCTCTGAGCTGTCAGCGCACAGCCCAACCCAGGGCTTGAACTCACGAACCGTGAGATATGACCTGAGCCGAAGTTAGATGCTCAACCGACTTAGCCACCCAGATACCCCACCCCCCGAAAAAAATAAATTCTCAATTTTTGAACAAGAGGCCCAGCGTTTTTATTTTGCACTGGACCTTGCAAATCTGGGAGGTGGTCCTGACGGGGGCTGTTGGCCACCACATCTACATGTGGCCTTTCCATGGAGCCTGGGCTTTCTCACATCATGATAGTTTCAAGATAGAGCCTCACCACCAGGCAGAGGCAGCACCACCCTTTATGACCAACCCAAGTCCTCCTCTTGGGAGTGGCAAGGTCACAGTATGAAAAGAGCATGGGGGGGGGGGGTGGGAGATACTGTCACAGCTGTCTTTGGGAAATGCCATTGTCACATCCGGCCAGGAGCGGGTCACCTCCCCATCCAGGGCCTCAACCTGTCTATCTGCAAAAGGAGGCTGGGGGTTCAGTTCCCCCTCTGGGAAAAGGCCAAGGCAGAGTTGGGAACCTGATCCTCACAGCCAGTCCCAGCTCTCCCCGGCTGGGCTCATTTCCCAGGCATTCAGGAACTCCGGGAACCCTGGGCTTTGGAGCCGGAAGCCCTACCCAGGAGCGCTAAGTTCTATCCCCCTAGTGGGTTGAAATCTCTGAACAGGGCAGAGACTCTGCGCCCTGACATCTGTTTCTCCCGCCGGCTTCTCTGCGGGGCTAACAATTCCTCCTCTATCATTTCTCCCTGGGGCGTGTTGTTGTCTTTCTCATTAACCTCCCCTCAACTCCCAGCAAGGTCCCTAGACTCTGAGCTCTGCTAATTCCCCTGTAATCCACCAGCAAACCAGGAAGCTAATTAAATTGTGAGCTGGTGCGGGTGCTCTCTCTCTGTCGCTGAGTCTCACTCTCTCTCCCATCCGTGTCCTCCCTTGCTTTTCCTTTCTGACTAGCCCCGTATAGTTTAGATTCATCTGCACACTTGGGAGTGTTTTCTTGCAGGTCTCCCTGGTTCGGTCTCCTGTCTTTCAGCCAGAGTAATCTTTACGGCTCTGAGTACTGTCCCCTCTGCTGCAGGATAGCCCGAGCTCCTTAGCTCGGCATTTAAGCCCACACAGCTCACCTGCCATAGCTTCCACTCACAACCCCTTCCCTCCTGAGCTGAGCCATGCGAGGTCTCCTCCCCAAGCCCTACCTATGTCACCTCCACACCTTTGTTCCTATTCTTACCTTTGATTGGATTCCACCCCTCACTCTTCCATCTCACTGTCAAATCCTTGCCATTATCTAGAAATCGCCTTCTCAGGGCGCCTAGGTGGCTCAGCAGCCTTGATTTCCACTCAGGTCATGATCCATGGTTCGTGAGTTCTTTGAGCCCTGCATCGGGCTCCTCACTGACAGCTTGGGATTCTCTCTTTCTTCCTCTCTCTCTGCCCCTCCCCTGCTTGTGCTCTCTCTCTCTCTCAAATACAAAAGAAAGAAAGAAAGAAAGAAAGAAAGAAAGAAAGAAAGAAAGAAAGAAAGAAAGAAAGAGAGAGAAGAAAGAAAAAGAAATCGCCTTCTTTATAGGGCACCTGGCTGGCTCAGTTGGTGAAGCATGTGACTCTTGATCTCAGGGTTCTGAGTTCAAGTTCCATTTTGGGTGTAGAGCTTACTTAAAATTTTTAAAAAGAGGGAGAGAGAGAGAGGAAAGAAAGAAAAGAAAAAAGAAAGAGAAAGAGAGACAGCCTCCTCTGGGACATCTTCCTTAATCCTCCAGTGGAATTTCTCCCTCCCTGAGCTCTTGTAGCACTTTGTAGCTCCCTCTTGGAGCTGATCTCTTTCCACCCACTGTGATTCTTTCAATCTACATCCAGCTGCTCCCACTAAATGATTAGCTCCTAGAGAGTAGGGTCTCTAGGTGTTTTTCATCTCAGCTTCTTCCTGAGCACCTACCTAAGACTGCACCTTAGAACACTTCATTGTGTCTCCTGGCCCAAGATGGCAACTGGGGCTCCAGCCTTCGTGTATACATTCCAAAAAGGGGGAAGAGAAAAGGGAGGGCAAAATAAAGGATCTCTGAGCTGAGTCCATCCCTTTCAAGCACTTTCTCTCCCAACAGTTTCTGATTACACCTCCTCGACCATGCCTAGCTTCAGAAGAAACTGAGTACCTTGTCTCCCTTCAAACTCAAGAGCCCATCCCTTGTTTTACAGATGACAATGTAAGACCCAAAGAGGATCAGAGAATTAGGGAGGCTGCTGAACATAGTAGTTAAGGACCTGGTCTTAGAGCTAAACAGACCTGGATTTGAATCCTGCCCCCACATATAACCTCTTCATTCCTCATTTGTAAATGGTATGTACTTCAGGAGATGTTAAGAAAATTAAAGTAATGGATGTGAAAAAGCACTTACCACAGTTTAAGACCCAGTTATTGTTCACTGTCTTAGTTTGGGTTCCCCCCAAAACACACCTTGAGACAAAGATTTGGGTGCAAGTAGTTCAAAAGGTGATCCCAAGAAGCAGGGTGAAGGAGTGGGGCAGTGAGACAAGGAAGGGAGGAAAGGAAATAAAGCATACAGAGATGGTAGGTTTTTCACATGGGCAACTTCAATTTCATGCTAGAGTCTCTCTGAGACTGGAACATGTCTGGCAATTGGGAATTGTTCTACTGAGGGATTGAAACCTGGAGTATTTATCCCCTGGACCCTGCTTGGTTTAGGGTTCCCTGGGGGATGTTAACTCACCCTGCCTCATGCCCTCCCATAGGCCTGTGACCCAAGCTTTTCAAACTGGTGAAGGGGACAGTCATGATCTAATGGGGACTAGACAGGTGCTTTACCCCAGGCCCCAAATACCCCCAGGGCTCAGTCCAAAATGTCTCCATTCATTTCTTTCCATCGAGGCACGTATTCATTCATCATTCACCTAACACCCTGATGAAAACTTAGTAAGCCCATTATCACTATCAATGCCTTCGTGAGGACTAACCTGCATCAGACTAACTGGGGTCACACAAGTTTTGAGAGTTCCAGAAGGAAAGGTCCAGAGGACAGAGGGCTTCACAGGGCGCTAGGCTTCTCTGGTCCACACACAGGGTCTGTGGCAGAGCAGGGACTAGAGCACAGGCCTTCTGTGTCAACCAGGTGCAGGTGGAGGGCATCTGCTCCTGGCAGCTGAGAATGCGGCCTCTTCTAAAGCCATCCACTCAGTCAACACCTACTGAGTGCCGGGTGGGGGACAGCTCCACAGCTGTTGTGGAGATCAGCAGCCCCGATGAGGGGGTCCAAGAGGGCTGCAGGGATCAAAGCCCAGAGCGGAGGACTTTGGGGGCCTCTGATAAGTGCTGAGGTGCGGGAAGACACCTGCTCCCAGCCCTGATGTCCCACTAGATTCTGCGACGCTGGCCCCAGCTAGGCAGGCTGGCCCTCTGCGGACCAGTGCCTTTTGAGCCCTCCCAGTGCCTTTCTCAACCTTCTCCCTTCTTGCAGGCGCCCTGGAAGCAGCCCGCTCAGCCAAAACCCAGTTCTGCCCCAAGGATCCCTTCCTTTGCATCCCCTCCCCAGGGGGTCCAGGCTGACCCTTTGGTGTCTGGGGGCTTGGTCTTCCTCCTTCCTTCCTAAGCAGCAATGGGAATTTTGAGATTCGGAGGTAAGGAAGAAAAACGAGGTCACTTTAAGCTCTTTCTTTACTGGTGACATTGACCCATTTTATCTTGCTCTTCCTCAGACCCCCCTCCTCCAGTGTCACTCAGTCTGGACATCTGTCCCAGCCCAAATCTCACCTTCTACTGTCCTTGCAGCCCAGGGGCTTGTCTGGTCGGTGTCCTGCTGCAGTCCCCTCTCCTCAAACCAGGGAGGAGGCTCGCCTGAAGAGTGCCTTGGGCCACCCCCAGTTTGGCCTCTGCCTCAGGCCTCAGTTTCCCCATCTGCTAACTTGGGTTGATGATGCGTGTTCTGTGGAGCCAGAGGGTGAAGCTCTAGGGAGGTCACGGATGAGGAAGAGCCCAGGGCTCTGCGCAGCCTGCGCAGGGGCCTCCTCCGTGCGGTGCCCCTAGGCCCTGCGCGGCCCCCCTTCCTCGGCGCGCCCCTCCCTCTCCCTTCTCCTCCCCTCTCCCCCTTCGCGCCGCTCCCCTGCCACTCCTCCCGGCGGTCTGCTCGGCTCGCTCTTCAGCCGTCCTCTTTCCCTAGCGCCTCGCTGCCCCGCGCCCGCCCCGGGGTTCCGGGGTCCCGGGGTCCCAGCGCCCCGCCGCCGCCGCCGCCGCCGCCGCCGCCGCCCCCGCCAGGCCCGGCCCCGCCGCAGCGCGGGCGGTCAGTGCGCAGCCCCGGCGCCCGCCCGGAGCCCGGAGCCGGATCGCGGGCTCGGAGCGAACCCGACCCGAACGCCGCCCCCAGCCAGGTGAGGGCAGCTCCCGGGCGGGGAGCCGAGGTTTCTCCCGTATGGAAGCGGGGGTGGGCGAAGGCGCGGGGGAGTCGGGTCCTTTTTTGCTGAAACCTGGGAGCCTTTTCATGAAAGAGGCTCAAGGGCTTTCACTCCGAAGGGATGGATGAAGGAAGGATGGGATAGGGGGAGGTCTGGGGTACCCCTTCCTGAGAGATTTATTTTTTCAGGAGAAAGGATTAATTGCTTCTGTAAAAGGGGGACTTATCTTTTGGGGAACATGAGGGGCTTTCAAGGTGGGAGGAGGTTCTGGCGGGGCTTGAGGGAGGGGGTCATTGGGGAGTGGGGTTTGGCGGGGAGCGGGGCTCTGAGATCCCCTTAGCTTGACATCGCGGCACCTCCCCCGTCGGTTCCGGGGCTCTGGGTCTGCCCCAGCTCTGTGTGTCCCAGTTTTTTCTCTTTGAAGATGATTATTTTGAGCCTCACCTGGGCAGAGCCAGGATCAGCCATTTCCTTTCCTGGAGCTCTGAGGCCCACCTGACACCCTCCCACCTCTGACCTGCGCAGGGAAGGGGTTTTAAAGAGGGATGGGGACCTAGGGAACCTCGGAAGTGGGCAGTGGTGGGTGAGAAATGGGCAGACGCTGGGTACTGTACACACACAGGAACACCCTCTGACCCTCGTGGGGTGCACCAGAATCTGCAGGGAGATTGTTGAAGGCAGGGTGGGCAGGTGTTCCTGGGGTAGGACCCGCTAGGGGAGGAGCAGGGTCAGGAAGAGTAGTGATGTTCCCATACTCCCCGAACGCAAACGCTAGAGTTTCTGCTTGTCTCCTTGGTTTTATTTGCTTTTTGCTTTCTTTCTCCTTTGCCCTGGATCCCAAGATTCATTTCACTTACCTCTCCTCTTTTTGCAAAAAGGGAAACTGAGGCTAAGGACAGGTTGGCTGGAAATATATGTCTAGGAGGAAAAGATGGTGGAGAGAAAAGCACACTGAATTTGGAACCAAAAGACCTTGGCTCAAGGTTGCCTCACTGGGCATGGTAACCTTGGGCCAAAATGCTTCCCCTTGTTTGGGCCTTGACTTTCTCATCTATAAAATGGGAGAGGGCCCCCTGCCTTGCAGGGTTGCTGTGAGACCAGATGTGTCCAAAGAACTTTGTAAAAGGGAATACTCATGAGGTGCAATCTTCACCACCGTAGACGGGTCCCCTCCCTCTTCCCTGCCTTCATCAAGGGTATTGGCTAGCCCATGGGCTGCCTTTGTAAGAAAGGCATGTACTCTGGAATGTTCAGCGAGGTTAGGGACTTGGGATCTTTATTATGAAAATTAGAAAGAGGCACACTTTTCCTTCCCCAGGTGCAGCAGCTCCGCACCACTGGGCAAGTAGAATGTGGGCTAGATTCCAGTGCCCACGTACCCTAAGGTGAATGGCGTTGTGTAGGGTGCAACTGCACCTGGCAACCCTTCTCAGCAAGCCCCAGGGTCTCTAAGAGACACCAAACTACACACACTCCCAGGGCACCTCCCATGGCAGCCCAAATCCTGGGCTGTTGCCAGCTCCCTTTCTTTCCTGCTTTGTCTCCACTTCAGGGCTTTTGGGTATTCAAGCCCCAGAGCCTATGCCCTACTAAGAAGCATGGTGGAGTTAAGTGTTGCCTTCACAAGCTCCCAGAGGGAGGAGTTACTGAGTCCCTAATTCCTTATGTCCAGAACTTGATCAGAGTACTTTTTTCAAGGCCGAGAACAGAAGCATCTGCACACCTGGGCAACAATGCTCTTCACAAACTATGTTCACACCTGCTATCTCAGAGCATCCTCAGTAAGATTGTGAGGCAGGTCTCCTCCCCATTTACATAAAGAAGGCCAATCCCAGAAAAATTAAGGCACTTGCCTTAGGTTTCACAGCATTTAAGCAGTAGAGCCAGGAACGGAGTCCAGTCCTTCACTCCATGGCTGCTGAGAAACAAAGCTCCTGAGCTCACCATCTTGCTAAAGCCTTGCTGGAACTGTTGCTCTATTCACAGCAGCCCCTCGTTCTCCCCTTCCCCTCAGTGACCAGCCCTCAAGCCCAGAGGAAGAGTCACTGTCTCTTCCTCCGCTTTCTTGGGGGGAGGGACCTATGTCAAAGCCCAACTGTTCTGGCCTCTTTACTGCAAGAAGGGCCCCTGGGGAGTCCAGAGTGGGAGCTGACCCTTGAGTGGGTCAGAGGCCAGGAAAGGGGTCAGTGAGCAGCTATGTCCTGTCCTGCCCAGAAGGGGGTTGAAACAGTGGCCACCAGGGAGGACATCAGTACAGAGAGCTAGTGCCTGAGTGAGGGGCAGGCCGAGGTCCATAGTATAGCCACAGAAAATGCAGCAAACCAGGCTGAAGGAAACTCAGAGACCCCCTGACCATCCACTGTGTTGCTAAGGTGGGGAGGGGGTAAACCCAGCTGACAGGACTATAGGCCTCTTAAAGCATTTCTGCTTGGACCTGTGGTACAGGTGTGTGAGCTTTCACTTGAGAAAGGGGTTCAGTTCAGTGCTTACAAAAAAATAATAATAAAGGAGACTCACTGGCCTAATCTAATGGTTATTCCCAAAGTGTGGTCCCTGGACCAGTGGCATCTGCCTTGCCAGGAACTTGTTAGAAATACAAATTCTCAAGCCTCATCCGAAACCTAGTGAATGGAAATTTGGGGGTGGGGGCCCAACAATGTGTGCTCTAACAAGCTCTTTACCGGACCCTGAGGCCGGCCGAAGTTTGAGAACCGCTGATCTAGTCCAAGTCTGTAGGAAACCGAGTCCTAGTTGTGGGTCAAGGGCAAGGCTATGAAGATAACTCGTCTCCCAGTCTCCGAACTCTGGGCATTTGGAGGCGCCCCCCACACAACCGCCCACCCTCCTCCCCCTTTTGCCCGCCCCCTTCCCAGGCACCATGCTGCTACTCCTGCTGGGCGTGCTGGGCCCTGCCGCTTGCTGGGCCCTGGAGCCAGCTCCGGGCTCGACGGAGCTGCGCTCTGCCTTCTCGGCGGCACGCACCACCCCCCTGGAGGGCACATCGGAGATGGCGGTGACCTTCGACAAGGTGTACGTGAACATAGGCGGCGACTTCGACGCGGCCACAGGCCAGTTCCGCTGCCGCGTGCCCGGCGCCTACTTCTTCTCCTTCACGGCTGGCAAGGCCCCGCACAAGAGCCTGTCGGTGATGCTGGTGCGCAACCGCGACGAGGTGCAGGCGCTGGCCTTCGACGAGCAGCGGCGGCCAGGAGCGCGGCGCGCCGCCAGCCAGAGCGCCATGCTGCAGCTCGACTACGGCGACACGGTGTGGCTGCGGCTGCACGGCGCCCCGCAGTACGCTCTCGGAGCCCCCGGCGCCACCTTCAGCGGCTACCTGGTGTACGCCGACGCCGACGCGCCTGCGCGCGGGCCGCCCGCGCCCCCCGAGCCGCGCTCTGCCTTCTCGGCGGCGCGCACGCGCAGCCTGGTGGGCTCGGACGCCGGCCCGGGGCCGCGGCACCGGCCTCTCGCCTTCGACACGGAGCTCGTCAACATCGGCGGCGACTTCGACGCGGCGGCCGGCGTGTTCCGCTGCCGCCTGCCGGGCGCCTACTTCTTCTCCTTCACGTTGGGCAAGCTGCCGCGCAAGACGCTGTCCGTGAAGCTGATGAAGAATCGCGACGAGGTGCAGGCCATGATTTACGACGACGGCGCGTCGCGGCGCCGCGAGATGCAGAGCCAGAGCGTGATGCTGGCGCTGCGGCGCGGCGACGCCGTCTGGCTGCTCAGCCACGACCACGACGGCTACGGCGCCTACAGCAACCACGGCAAGTACATCACCTTCTCCGGCTTCCTGGTGTACCCCGACCTCGCCCCCGCCGGCCCGCCGGGCCTCGGGCCGCCGGAGCTCTGAACCCCGACCGGGAGAGGAGCCCAGGGGCGGCCCGGGGCGTGTATGCCGAGCCGGGCCGTGGCCTGAAAGCCCCGCCGGCGCGAGCATGACGGCCCGCCCAGTGTGGCTGACTCTGCCAATAAAGTGGGCCTGCGTCGGCGCCTGTCTGCCCGGGGTCCTGCGCTGTGTCTTGTCTGCGACGCTGTCGTCTCGGGCTGGTGGGATGGGAAGGCACTGACTACTGCAGACCGGGGGCGGGGGGGGTGGGAGTCGGAGGGCAGAAGGCAGGGTTTGGTCAGGCGCTGGGAGGGCGAGGAGATGGGAATTTGATTAAACTGAACCCTATTCACCCGACCCCTTGCGGGCCTCCCCTTCAAATCCTTGTAACTCCTTCCCACTGATCTACGACGTCATTCTTAGGGTCTGGCTGGTTCCTTCTTGTGACAAGGGGCCACACACCCTGCTAACTTTCTGGGAGGATGGGATTCAAGGAAACAGAACATTCCTTCTTCTAGCAGGGCGTGTGAGGAATGAGTTGATACCTGGTTTCCCCAACTCCTGCCTTCCCAGGACAGGGAGGGTGTTTTGCCCAGGACAAGGGTTAAACAACTTACTCTGGCATAGAAGGACACAGGCTCCAGGAGGCCAGAACAGAACATTTAATGGAATAGCTACACAGGATCAGGACTACACCAGCCAACCTCAGCTTGTCTCTGCCCTCACAGCCTCACTCCCCACTCGAGGTGTTCATTTGAGCCTTGTCGAGATGGACCAAAAAATATCCGCTTCCCTGTCTCCACCCGCCCCCTCCAGAAAAGGTAATGTTTCTCCACCTGCTTTCCTCCTCTCCTCCTCCAACAGACAGGACTAAAGATGTCTAGTCTATGGCTAGTCCAAATGGCAAACTTGGGGCTCAGGGACTCCGAGCACTGGTTGGACTTAAAAGGGGTATCTAAATTAGGACTGGGTGCTGAGCATTCACAAGGCTCCTGTAGATTCCACAGGACTTGTTATGGACTGCCAGGGTGGGAGTTGGAGCATCTAACTTGGCTTTCTTGAGGGCAGCTTCTTTTTCAGCATCTCTTGAGCACACTTCTCAACCCTAACCCCAACACACACACACATACACACACACATATACACACACCCGCGAGTCTGTGCCTGCTGCCTGAGACCCAGGCTCTTAGCCTGCCAGGGCTCAGGGAAGAAAATGGGGAAGGGGTAAAGTGGGTTCCAGGGTACAATCCAAGGCCAGAGACCTGAACACAGTGGAAAGAACACTGCCCCGGGTGGGTCTGGCTTGGGGTAGGAGTTGGGGAGGGTCAGGGAAAGGGGTCAAGGATCAAGGCCCAGGGTCCCAGAGAAGGGGGCTGCCCCTGGGGGCAGAAACCCTTGCATAGGTCCCAGAGTGTTTCCTGTGCCAGCAGGGCGAAGACCTGGGCCCAGCGACCTCTTTCCTCAGCCTCACTAGCCTTATGGAGCCGGTAGACACAGGACAGGCTTGTGAGGAGCAGGTGTTCAAAGTCCCAAGGGCTAAGAGGAGGCCCTTTCCGCAGGTCCTGGAACTGCTGCAGCCGCTGCTTAGCACCCTCCAAGTCACTGGGCACGTGGTGCTGCAGGAGGAGCCTGAGTCGGCGGCCTGGGCGTGTGGACGCCAGTTCCTCGTCCTGGATGTGCAGCTGCCCTATGACATCCAGCTCCAGCCCAGCCCAAAGCAGCTGTAAGGGGAGCCGTGTAAGGGGTGGGCTGGGGCCTGGGGGTGGGGGCAGGGCAGGGAGCAAGAGTGGGCTAGGGGGGCATAAGCAGGCAGTAGGACCCATGCTGGGTGGCCCCCCTCCCCCAGCAGGCCCAGCTTAAGACATCCCCCTTCCCAACCCTGAGCTTAGGGACCTCTGGACATTCCCACCCCCATATCCCAGGCTGGAGGAAAGACCTCAAACATCACTTCCGGGGCCTCTGGCTCCTGCAGGCCACCTCCCACGCTGGCTCTGTTCATGGGCTGCCCTGGGGCAGCAGAAAAGAGTCAGGCCCCTGCCAGGCTCCACCCTGAACACCCCAGCCTCCCAGAAGTGCCCCTTAGCTCCTTGGTAGGGATGCCAAGAGGTTCTTCTATCTACAAAAGAGTAGGAGTGCCACCCCATGTCCTCCTTTCCTTACAGACACATGCACATTGACATCCTCCCTCCCAGGCGTAAGTCTTGTGATCCCAAAATCATCATCCCAAACCCAGATACCACCTCGGCAAGTGTCCAGGACTCCTCCTTGAACTTCTGCAGTTCCCTTGGCAAAGAGCTCCAGACCATTGGGTCACAAGACACTTCACTTCCCACTTCCCCTCCCTGTAATCATCTGGGACAGTGTGATCTAAAATAGTGCCAGTGACTCTCCCCAAAGGTCGAGGACCCCTTTTGGAGGAACCTGCTCCTTCCTTGCTCCTCAGTAGTGCTCATGTGGAGGCCAGGGAAGCCAGGCCAAGGCGGGTTGTCTGCTGCAGCTTCCTTCATTTCACTCTGGTCTGCTGCCCAGCCCTTAGAATGATTGTCCCAAGCCCAGGGCAGGTCCGGAGGTCCTGCTTTGCACACCTAGAATAAGGCCACTGCCCAGCTCTGTCCAGGGCTGGCACTGAGGGCACCTAGGACTACCTCCCTTCATTTCACTTGGACCTTTCTGATGCTGGGGTTGGGGCCCAGACCATTACCACGTGCTGCACAGGTCAGTCTGGTACCCACCTTGCCCGCAGTTTCTAGGCCCTGCTAGGTTCAGATAGAACCAAATTTAACTGCTGTCAGCCGACAGCCTTCCTTGGTTCCCATCCACCCCACCCTAAAGCCCCGGTACCTGGATAGTGCTGGGTTGTAGTTACCCCAGGGAGAAGGCAAGTGGCTACTATTAGCCAATCCAGGAACTGCATCGTCCCAGCTATGCCCCACCACGTCCTTTGAGTCTCTCTCCCCAGCTGCTCTCTGCTCCTGCATCCGCCTGCCACACACCGCAGCTCCAACTTTCCACTGCAGGCGGCTCAGGCGTTTCCTATTTTGTGTGTCAGCCTTCAATGCTAAACAGGGAGGGGCTGGCTCTGACTTCCCAGGACCTTTCCATCCCATGGAAAAGTGGAATCTTAAGTTGTTGGCAGTAGAAGCCTGGCTCCCTGCTTGTCAAGCCCTCAGCCTGTTCCTGCCCAGATGGGCGGGATGCTTAGTTAATAGAAAACGGAGCTTGGTAGCAAACAGCTCCAGCTTGCCCCACCCTTCCCCCCACCCCCCAAGAGGTAGGAAAGTGCCCAGCAGTAACGCTACCTTACTATCTGTCCTCACCCCCAAAACATCCTGCAGCTGAACTCAGGCTTCAACACCCAGTCAGGCCCAGCCCAGCCTCCAGGGAGCCCCTCAGCAGCCAAAAGCATCAGCTGCAAAGCTTGGTCCTCCAATGGCATGGTGAGCTGTTTGGGTGGTCTCATGGACAGGCAGAGTCGAGCGCTTCCAACTTAGGTGCTCAGCCGCCAGCCAAACAGGCCCCAGGCTGGCTGGGGTAGGGAGTCCTGTCCCCTGGAAGATACAGCTGCAGCTTCCGAGTACATTCTGCACCAGTCCTGGGACCTCTTTTGCTTGCTTACAACATTCTCAGCTCTGGCTAGAGTCTAGGAAGATTACCTTAGCCCAAACATGATGGGCCGTTAGATTGCAAGGAGGTTTCATGGCTCAAGACTCAAAAATGAGTCATGGCTCATGGAACCCTGTGGATGCTTAGATGAGATGGGGGCGGGGGGGTTCCCTGGTTCCACCCAGGCCCCTCCATCCATCAGCTGCCACCAGACGGTCAGCTGTAACAAGGAGTTTTCTCCTCTAGTTGTTAAGGGCCCTCCAGTTTTTAGGAAATGCCATGCCACACCCATCCTAAGCCCTGTGGACCATGAGAACTTTCCATTTCAGCTCCAGAACCCTCCCTCAGAAGTACATCCAGGCTTGCAGGTCACCATGACTGCAACTGCACTATTCAGTCCCATTAAAAGAGATTCCTGGTTTGGCAGAGTCTCTTTAAGGGAGAGGGAAAAACCCCTGCTGAATCTTCCCTTTCCCGAGTCAAGCTTCACTTCTACCCAAAAGCAGACAAGAAGTGGTTAGTCTAAGGATTTTATTTACAGGGACGCTTAGTATAGATTAAGGCGTTTTCCAGTATCCACATGCCTTCCCTGGAGCTACTTGGTTTCAGGTTTCTTGTCCCCAGCTTCGAGCTTGAGACTTTCAGGGGGCTGCCGATAGGCAGGGAAAGCCTCCCAAGGGCTGTTCAGGTCAAACTTGCGGAACTCCTGGGCCAACTCCACTGGCTCAGCCACCACCCGCTTCACCTCATCGTCATAGCGTAACTGCAGAAGAGAAAAGCAGGCTTAAGCACTGAGGAAGACCTTGTTCAGAGCTGCTAAGGAGCCTACTTTCCCAAGGCTATGGGGGACTTCACCAGTCTCTTTACTTCCCTGTCCTTGACTGCTATCCCAGCCTCTGTCAACAAGTCTCCAGGCATGTGTGTATTACCAATCAAGTCCCATCCCAACCACAATCCAAAACGGCCTGCAATCACCCAGTCAGGCTCCCCTGCTCACCATCCCCACATCATAAGCTCTGAGCTGCTTTTGCAGCACAACTGACTTTGCTCACCCATCCACTCTTATAAGGAAATGCTTATAAGCATTTGTTGGGGATTAGGGAGCAAGTCTGTGGCTGAAAAGAGTAAACCTAAATCGGCAAGCACTCAAGTTCAGACCATGTGGCTTTGGCACTATCACTATAAAGATGCAAGGCAATAAATCTGGCATAGCTTTTCTTTTCTGTTTTTTTTTTTTGTTGTTGTTTATTCATTTTCAAGAGAGAGAGAGCGAGCGAGCGAGAGAGAAAGAGAAAGAGAGAGAGAGAGAGAGAGAATGAGTGGGGGAGGGCAAGAGAGGAAGGAGAAACAGAATCTGAAGCAGGATCCAGGCTCTGAGCTGTCAGCACAGAGCCTGATGCAGGGCTAAACCCATGAACCATGAGATTGTGACCTGAGCTGAAGTTGGACACTCAACCGACTGAGCGACCCAGGCACTGCTGGCATGGCTTTTCTTGTCTGGAGGATCAGCTGGATAAAGTACAGACAAACAGGTGAAGAGGCAAAGCAGGTAAGGGAGGCCAGACAGTGAAAATGAGGAGAGGGAAGGAGTCCTGACCAGAAGTAGCTTGAGAAGGAAATGGGACCATGCAAAACATGAAGAAAGCAGGCATATGTCGGTACAGAAGGGGGGATTGCCACTATCTCAGCATTTCTAAAAAGTTACTTTTCTACAAAATGACACATATGTTTGTATGCAATGGACCATCTTCCTGCTCATAAACAATCTGTAGCACAAGGGTGGTAAAGCAAAGCACTGAAATTCTTCGTAAGGCCCTTGTAGTCACATGTTACTAGTCCTGCCTTTAACCATCCTCAGGGGCGAAAACAGTTAGTGTCTTCCCTGTCAGCTGCCTTCTCAGAGATCCAGGGCAGGGTAAAATGATCCTCCACTTTCAGACCTGTGGACAAAGTGTGTCCTCAAGGTTGCCTTGGTCATTAAAATGATCGTTACGATAATGGCTAATGTCAATTGAGTAATTACAATACACTAGGCTTTAACATCATTTAGCTCAATGTAAATCTTTTAAGTAGATTTTTATTTATTATTATTTTTTAAATTTGTTCATTTATTTTTGAGAGAGAGAGAGAGAGCACACTTGAGTGAGGGGCAGAAACAGGGAGAGAGAGAATACCACGAGGTGCAGAGAGAGAGAGAGAGAGAGAGACACAGTGGAGCTCAAAGCAGGGCTTGAGCTCACCTGAAGCAGGGGCTCAAGCTCACAAACTGCAAGATCATGACCTGAGCCCAAGCTGGATGCCTCACGGCTGAGCCACCCAGGCACCCCTAGCTCACTGTAAATCTTATTAGTTAAGTAATACTGTTCCTGTTTTGCAGATGAGAAAACTGTCATAGATAAATTAAGTAACAGACCCCAGATTACAAAACTGGGACTAGGATTTGATACAGAGCCTATGCTCTTAAATCACCACAATTCACAGACCATATTTCCTGCCATGCTCAGCACACCCCAGGTTCCCTGCCAGTCTTTCCCTGAGGCCATTTGCCCTAGTTCAAGGTTCCTCCTACCTCAACGTAGCCAGATAGGGGAAAGTCTTTCCGGAAAGGATGTCCCTCAAAGCCATAGTCTGTCAGGATCCTCCTTAGATCAGGATGGTTAGCAAAAAAAACTCCAAACATGTCCCAGATCTAGAAAAAAAAGGCCCTCAGGCAACTCAGTCCATCAGCCAACACACGGGTGAGGATACACTGCATGCAGTTATTTCAACTAATTCTGCAACTCTGGCCCAGAGGCAGGATCCACTATGTCCAGAAACTCACCTCCCTCTCATACCAGTTAGCTGCCTTATACACAGGTACAGTGGACTCAATGGGTGTCAGCTCATCTGTGTAGGTCTTCACACGGATCCGGGAGTTGAAGCGCAGAGAGAGCAGGTTGTAAACAATCTAGAGAGAACAGAGGAGCTGGAAGACCAAGATGGCCACAGGGTCTGAGGCACGAGGTGGGTAAGGGTTCTTCTACCTGTGAACCTGCCTTCTGTCCTGAAGCTCAAAATCCTCAAGATTCTTATATTTACAACTACTTCCAAAGGCCTAAGCTATGCTACACCTTAGGATGTCATCATGCCTGTCTTTGCTCATGCTACTCCTGGCCCCAATCCTTAGCAAGCTAATTCCTGATCTCTTGGTCATCCTTTAAGATTTAGCACATTCTCTCTCCCTTCAAAGAAGCCTCCCATACAGAACTCTGAGAGCCCTTCTTGCAGTCTCATAACATCTAACATCCCATGCATTATATGTTATTACAGTAAGCTCTTTATGTGTCCTTCACCCTCACTAGAGCGTGGGGGACTCCTTGAGGGCAGGTGTTGGGTGCTACTTCTCCCTTGATCCCAGGATCTGGCCAATAGTAGATGATCAGTAAATATCAACAGCTAAATATATGGAGAACTTGCTCCATGCTGGCAATCTACCTGTACGATCTCATTTCATCCTCACAGCCACTCTATATAAAGTAGGGACAGTTTCACATATATTTTGCACATAAGAAATCTAAAGCTTACAAAAACTAAACAAAATGCCTGAAGTCACATAGCCTGTTAGTGGCAGAGCTAGGATTCAAACTTGAGGTCTGCCTAATCCGAGGCCCCAGTTTAACTGCTGTGTTGTATTTTTGACCCAAACCGAAACTGAGCAGGACTATGGTTCCCGTTGGTAGCTGTCATCCTAAAACTTGTCTGTCCCTTTTCTTTCCTTTACTCCCCAAACCTTCTCAAATCTCCTGACCTCAAAACGGTTTTGCCGGGTGGGGACGTCCACTGCTGTCAAGTCAGCCAAGGATTTGAACTGTGCATTGGTGTGATCCCTGAGGAAAGTCAGCACTGGGATGACTCCGTCAGGATGGATACAGATCTCTAACTCGTTGAAGCAAGACACCTGCAGACGTGGAAAGGGAAAGGTGAGGGGAAAAAAGAGCTATTGAGAGTAGGAGTCCTGGTTGAGGGCAGAGAAAGCAGTCCAAGTGGGGTAGAAGAGTCTTTGGTTTCTTTGATACCAGGCTGCCTACTCCTACATGCCCTGAGAACACGGTTCTTTCTTGACCCATGACCAAACAACAATAGTGAATATTACCTGAACTTGTTGGACATACTTGGGCAGGATTTCAGCCACATACTCTCCAAAAGCTGAGAGCTGCTTGTGGGCCACATCATTCCGTGGTCGGACAGTGGCTGGAAGGAGAAGGCATTTTTAACAAAGGAATGGAGAAGGCAGCAGCCATGCCTACATTCAGTCTCCTGGGTCTGTAAGGGGTATTGTCTCCCAGCAGGGCTCCCTGCAGAATCCTGAGGAAGGTGAGAGTGGAGGGTTTCCAGGGAATAGGAATTGATGAAAACTTAGGGAAAATGTCACCTACAGAGTCCACAAAGACTCTCCTTATTACTACTGCGTTTGGGGTGTTTGCCTCTTCTCAAAGCTACTCCCTAGTTCTTCCTTCACAATGCCTGCATTTTTGTTAAGCAGTGTGTCTCAATTCTTTTACCAGACCAGGAACTCTTTAAGGGTGGGAACGAGAATTTCTGCTTTTCTGTATCTCCTTATCACCTGGCTCACAGCAGGCTCTCAAGCTAAGAGCTGCAGGGCTGAAGAGCCCTCACAGATTAGTCAAAACCCTTTCCCCCTGCCATTGAGGTAACTGAGGGCCAGAAAGGGGGAAATACCAGGTCTCTTGACTCCCAGTCTACTTATGTTGATTGTAATATATCTCCATACACGTATGCATGCAACCCTAAACCATGAGTACCCACACATCATAGACTGCACACATCATGGTTAAGTGTTGTCTGACTCTGGCAGCAGACAGGCCTGCTCTGTCACTCGCTAGTGCTGTGACTCTGGATAAGTTACTTCTCTGCATTGTTTCCTAATGTATAGTAAGAAGAGCACAATGCTATCTACCTCGTAAGACTGTCCTAAGGACTAAGATCCCTCGCTAAATCGCTTAGCAAGGTGCTTGGCACACAAGAAGCACTCAATTAATGTGAATTACTATCATAATGGCTCTGAGACCCAAACGTTGTTTCCTGATCTCAAAGAGCTGACAGTTTAATCAGAGAGAAAAGGAATCATGGAAATGGACAGGGGTCAATCAAGGCCGTAACAAGGAGCTAAAAGGGCACAGCGAAGAGTTCGATTCTGCTTGCATGAGGACCACTGCAGTCAGGTCTCCACAGAGATCTGCCAAAGGACGCAGGGAAGGGCATCCCAGGACAAGGGCAAATATCCAAAAGAATGAAGGGTCCCCCGCCTGTAGTCCCGAGAAGGGCCCGGCCCACACATACGGCGCGTGTCTGCCGCGACGCTTTCCCTCCTCACCGGCAGCAACAGCACCGAGGGTCGCCCGGCCACTGTACGGAAAAATAAGCGCAGAGTGAGGCCTGATAGGTTCCCTGCGCCAGGCGCGCCTCCGCTCCCGCCCAGGGCCTCAGCCAGCTGCCCCCTGCTTACCCCTGGCCAACGCCACGGACCCTACGAGACCCCGCCACCAGCCCCTCGCAGCAGCCGCCGTCGCGGCCATGTTCCAGGTTACAGACCAAGCATCCAAGACCCACAGGACACGGAACCCCAAGGGCACGGACCGGAAGCGGAAGCATGCATCTGATTTTCTTCCGGGCGGACGCGGGGCTAGAAGCAGAGGTTCCGGGTTCCGGGCTTCGGAATGAAAGGAGGGAAAACAGGTGAGAAACCGAGGCAGGCAGGTGGGGGAAGCCGTGAGGTGAACGTAGCCCGAGTTTGGTGTGGTAGAGACTGTAGAGAAGGCGAGGACCCTAATGAACCGGAGGGGTGAGAGGAGGGGAAGGGGCAGGGGTCTGGGTTCCACATTCCACACCCCTCCCCCGCTCCCTGAGCTAAGCTTTTGACGAGGGCCGGCGGGCGTGGCCGGGAGGGGGCGTGGAGGGGATAGGGGAAGGGGGAGAGAAGAGTGGTTTCCCTAGCGACCGTTTCCCAGGCGACTCCAGGTGAAGCGGGGACAGTACTTGGCGTTAGGCCTACTAGTGCCCCTTGCTGGGACGGCGGGGCTTCGTCTCTAGTTCTGGAACGGCGTCTTGGAAAGTCATCAGGGCGTGAGGGGGGAGAAGCTCAGAAAAGAGAAAATGTGGAGCTAACAGATGTCCCAGGCCAAGCTTCATATTGGAAGGTGTGAACTCCATGCACGTGGGGGAAGAGGGGCCTCGACCAGAAGGTCGCTGGGGTCTATTGGGTTCTCCTGCCCAGAGCCTCACTAGTTTTATGCCCAATAGTCATTTGGTTAGTAAGGCTTTTTGCCCGGCTTTTAATATCATAGATTTCCTCCAGTCGCTTGCTCTCATGTGTTGACCTAAATAGCCAGGTTTTTATTACGTCATGGAAAGGAATATTGTTTTTATACGGAAACACCCAGAGTAGGACGTTTTATCGATTTCATTAGGAATGGAGTGTCACTGCAGGAAAATGAACCCAGCTTCGGTTGAAGGAGAGCTTCTGAGATGTCATTAGGGCCAGGACTAAGGCCAATCTTGGCCCACTTTGCTCTCACTTTTACCTTCTCCCTCCATAAATTGAACAGTTGGGTTCATAGACTGTGAATTCCCCATTACTCAGGGTGGTATTGCTTTGCAGACAGCTGGCAGAGAGAGAAGTTGGCTGCCATGGAATCACCAGAGGAGCCTGGAGCATCCATGGATGAAAACTACTTTGTGAACTACACTTTCAAAGATCGGTCACACTCAGGCCGTGTGGCTCAGGGCATCATGAAACTGTGTCTGGAGGAAGAGCTCTTTGCTGATGTCACCATTTCGGTGGAAGGCCGGGAGTTTCAGCTCCACCGGCTGGTCCTCTCAGCTCAGAGCTGCTTTTTCCGGTCCATGTTCACTTCCAACCTGAAGGAGGCTCACAACCGGGTAATTGTACTGCAGGATGTCAGTGAGTCTGTCTTCCAGCTCCTGGTTGATTATATCTACCACGGGACTGTGAAACTTCGAGCTGAAGAGCTGCAGGAAATTTATGAGGTGTCAGACATGTATCAGCTGACGTCTCTCTTTGAGGAATGTTCTCGGTTCTTGGCCCGCACCGTGCAGGTGGGGAACTGCCTTCAGGTGATGTGGCTGGCAGACAGGCACAGCGATCCTGAGCTGTACACTGCCGCCAAACACTGTGCCAAGGCCCACCTGGCCCAGCTGCAGAGCACAGAGGAATTTCTCCACCTGCCCCACCATCTGCTCACTGATATCATCTCGGGTAAGTTGAGGGATGGGGCCCGTCATACTCAGCTACTTGCATATGATGTTTAGTGGACATTCTAGTTCAGGAGAAAGGAGCCTTCAGGCTTTCTGGTGTTAATTTACATTATTATTCCTGGTAGGAATTTAGATGCCTTCTGAGAGATTCAGCTGCGAGTTAGCTATTGTCACAGGCAATCCCTTTTAGGGGAGGAAACCTGGAAAATATAATAGTACTGTGCAATACACAGTTAACCCCTGAACGACGTGGGGATTAGGACTGCCAACCTCTGCACAGTCAAAATTCCATGTGTAACTTTTGACTCCCCCAAAACTTTACAAATAGCCTTCTGTCGACCAGAAGCATTATCAATAACAAAAACCGTTAACACATATTTTGTATGTTGTACGTGTCATGTACTGTATGTATTGTGTTCTTACAATAAGGCTAGAGAAAAGAAAACGTTATTGGGAAAATCATAAGGAAGGGAAAATACATTTACAATATTGTACTGTATTTATTGAATAAAACCCGCATATAAGTGGACCCACATAGTTCAAACCCATGTTTTTCAAGGGTCTATATACAAGTGTTGAATTAGAAAAAAAGCAGGGCTCACCCCCAAAATGTAGTGAGGAGCTGTTTGTATTTATACTCTGGTATCTTTTGTGTATAATTGTTCTCATCTATCCTGTACTTTGCACGTACTTGTGGGACTAGTTATCTAAGTAAATTGATGGGTCAAGGTATTTACATAAGGAACTTTTTTAAAACGAAGCTTACTTTGGCGGTGGGGGGATGGCTCAGTTGGTTAAGAATCTGACTCTTGGTTTTGGCTTAGGTTGTGATCTCGAGGTTCATGGGTTCGGGCCCTGTATCAGGCTCCGCACGTATGGCGTGGAGCCTGCTTGGGATTTTCTCTCTCCCTCTCTCTCTCAAAATAAATAAATAAATAAAATAAATAAACTTAAAATTATTTTTAAAAAACTTATTTTTTAAAGTTTATTGAGAGAGAATGAGAGAGAGAGAGAATCCCAAGCAGGCTCCACATTAACAGCACAGAGTCCAACCCAGGGCTTGATCCCAGAAACTGAGATCATGACCTGAGCCAAAACCAAGAGTCAGAGGCTTAACTGACTGAGCCATCCAGGTGCCCTTACATAAGAAACTTTTTAAGTGAGGGGCACCTGGGTGGCTCAGCCAGTTAAGCATCCAACTTCAGCTCAGGTCATGATCTCGCAGTCTGTGAGTTCGAGCCCTGCATCAGGCTCTATGCTGACAGCTCAGAACCTGGAGCCTGCTTCAGATGCTGTGTGTCTCCCTCTCTCTCTGCACCTCCCGTTTGTGTTCTGTCTCTCTCCCTCTCAAAAATAAACATTAAAAAATAAAATTTTAAAAAATAAACTTTTTAAGTGATGCGGCAATTGTAGGTAAACAATCCTGGCCCTGCTAGTGAGGTATGCTATACTTTAGCAGGTGTGAGCTCTGCAGCCTGTAGACTGCTTCCATGGCAAATATGAGCATATCAAGTCATCCATTCTGATTAAAAGAAATAATGCAATGTAGGTTAACTTCTTGTACACACGCACGTACATACATGGTGGTAGTATAACAAAGCGGTTTGTATCTTTAAAGCCACTGGCTCTAAATTTCCCTTTTGGATTGTTGGATTGCCATTGACCATGCCTTTCCTCTGGCTCTCACAGATGGAGTTCCGTGTTCTCAGAACCCAACAGAGGCAATAGAAGCCTGGATCAATTTTAATAAAGAAGAAAGAGAGGCTTTTGCAGAGTCACTCAGGACTAGCTTGAAGGTAAGGCGGATTTTGCTTTAGGGTTGGGACACCATAATATCTATACATTCCAGCCATCTACTGATCTGGCCTCTTTGATACCTGGTGATGGTGATTAAGTCATCTCTGGCTCAAAGTTAAGAACTGGGGAGGAGGATGTGTGCATGAGCCTAGAAACCATAGCTCAGCCTCCGAGCTCCATAAAGTTCCTTGAGAGAACTACTTTCACCATTGCGTTAATCCTAAGCACCTTTTTCCTAAAGCACCAGCTCAGGATGAGAGCAACAGATTCTCTGCCCCAGCATATAATGACTGAAAGGTGAGAGTCAGGATGGCATACAGTAACCAGAGGGAAATAGCGGGTTAGAGCAAGATACAAGTGTGTGGTCCAGAACCTTTAGATCTGTGTCTCAGCTGAATCTTAGCCTAGAACTGATAGATGTCATCTATAATTTTAATTTTGCCAATAGGAGATCGGGGAGAATGTGCACATTTACCTGATCGGGAAAGAGTCATCTCGTACCCACTCGTTGGCTGTGTCCTTACACTGTGCGGAAGATGACTCCATCAGTGTAAGTGGCCAAAACAGCTTGTGCCACCAGATCACTGCAGCCTGCAAGCATGGTGGAGACTTATACGTGGTGGGAGGGTCCATCCCACGGCGCATGTGGAAGTGCAACAATGCCACTGTGGACTGGGAATGGTGTGCACCTTTGCCCCGGGACCGGCTCCAGCACACCCTGGTGTCTGTGCCTGGGAAAGATGCCATATATTCATTGGGTGGCAAGACACTGCAGGATACCCTCTCCAATGCAGTTATCTATTATCGGGTAGGTGATAACGTCTGGACAGAGACAACCCAGCTAGAGGTGGCTGTGTCAGGGGCCGCTGGTGCCAACCTTAACGGGATCATCTACTTACTAGGGGGGGAGGAGAATGACCTGGACTTCTTTACCAAACCTTCCCGACTCATCCAGTGCTTTGACACAGAGACAGACAAATGCCACGTGAAGCCCTATGTTCTGCCCTTCGCAGGCCGCATGCACGCAGCTGTGCATAAGGATCTGGTGTTCATCGTGGCTGAAGGGGACTCCCTGGTGTGCTACAATCCCCTGCTAGACAGCTTTACCCGGCTTTGCCTTCCTGAGGCCTGGAGCTCTGCCCCATCCCTCTGGAAGATCGCCAGCTGTAATGGGAGTATCTATGTTTTCCGGGACCGATATAAAAAGGGGGATGCCAACACCTACAAGCTTGACCCTGCCACTTCAGCTATAACTGTCACCAGAGGCATTAAGGTGCTGCTTACTAATTTGCAGTTTGTGTTGGCCTAAGGCTATAGGGGAAAAGCAGCTGACTTTTGCCCTCCCCTTTTCCAGCACCTATCCATCCAAACTCGAAGTCTCTGGGGCCCCGATCAGAGTACTATGTTATTTTTTTGGCACATGTTAGAAAGGGCAGCCCCTCAGTCCCTCCTGAACCCATAGGGGTGTTCCATTTGGGGCTTTTTAGACTGCTGCTGTTGAGCTGGCTGCTTGAACAGAGAGTAGACAAGCCTGTCCTCTGCCGTCCCCTGGTAATCCTGTGCCTCATAGAACAAGCCTTTTCTCAGATCATAGGCACAGCCTCCCCTCTTTACCTGATCAGTGTTAAGTAACTTAAGCACCTCTGATCCAGGACAGAAGGAAATGTGCCCCATCTTCCTTTTTTCTATAGCCTGCAAAGTGGGTAGTTGGTAATTTTTCCACAAAGAATTAGGTGTTAGAGTTTTCCTTCAGGCTTTGGTTGGGAGAATGCTCTAAGCTGAAGGTGTCCTTCACCAGCAAGCATCAACTCTAGAATTCAGGACTTGTGTCTGTTGTTTTCTCATCTCTCTGTCAGGAAACGTACAATATGGTTTTATTTTTGGCTTACTCCAAGGGGTAAGCCAGAAAGAAGTAGAAAGGATTATTTCTGATTAATAGCAGAAACTTTTTTCAAACTTAAATATATAAGGTCTCTACTCTTTTAAAAGCTCTAAGATAAACTAAGAGCTAGGAACTGTTCATACAAATAAAAGTTTTTGAAGGGATATGTGTGTCTGTTTTGAATTCTGAAGGAGTGACTTCCCTAGGGAAAATTGATTGCATATCCACACATTTCTAAGCTGCTTGGATCCCATACTTCCTTTTCTACATCCAGAATCACTGCTCCAAAAGGGAACAGAGCCCCGGGGAGCCAGTGAATTGGGGTCTGACAGTGGCAAAGAGCCTGAGCTGAGTATTTCTCCTCTCCTTCCTAGTGTTTAAATGTCTTTAAGTTGGGCTAAGTATCATTAGGCACAGTGTTAGATACACAATCAAGTTCTTTGACCCTATTCAAGAAAACAAAACCCCTCATTCCATATCCCCTTAGCCAGTGAATTGAAGCCACACTAAATCTCTCTCTTAGCACACAACAGTGTTACTTCAGGAAAGTGAAACAAGACAAAGGGAGTGAAATTATCCATTACTTAGCACATTCCTGCTTTGTCAAGTCTGGGCTTAAGCCCCCTTGGTCCTGTTACACTATTTGATTCTGTAGCAAGCAGGGTCGTCTTGAGTTCTTTCTAATCTGTGTATTTCACATCTGTGATGTGTGGTAAGACTCCTTCTTTGCTGCCCCTGCAGTAATCTCCGTGTGGAACTCTTTAAGAACTTCCAACTGGCCAGATCTGATGTGGATGTGTGACCGGATCTTGGTGATGGCTCTTACAGCCTCCTCTGGACTCCAGTTGTACACCTGAAGTACAGGATTGGGAAATCAGAGAAAGAAAGGAGGAAGTGTTAAGGTGTTCTTGACCTAATAACAGATGCTAAAGGCCCTTAGGATTTCATTATTTTAAAAACTCCATTTTGAGGGGAGTTAAAAAACATGCCCCATATATTATAAATGGCGGGGGTGGGGGGCACTTTTATTCCCTCGGCCAACTAGTCCCACAATACTTGCAATGGGCTGGGAGGTCAAGTCAGTCTTTCTACCTAATTCTTGCTCTGCCAAACCCTGAAAAAAGAAGGTTGAACATGCAAAGCTGAGATCCTATTTCAAGCCGGCATAGGCCTATCAGATGTCCTCTGGGAGCTGGGCTGTTGGTTATAAGTTTCCTGGAGAGAGTACATGGTAGATGTTTTTATGTAACTTGTCACCGTGGCTAGGAAAACAGCACTTTTTAGATTTACCAGGAGGGTTATCTTTGTGTTCTAAGGGTACATATTGGTTTAGAACTCAACAGAACAAAGAATCTACAGATTTCAAGCCCTCTGAGTCAATTCTCACTCAGCCCAAAATATCCTCCTGAGAACCCATTTCCAGTAAATGGAGTCCTAATGATCAAAGCTTATTACTGTTAAATCATGTACTTACCAGTCCACAGTAACTCAGAGCGATGCCTATTACATGTACATTTCCTTTTTCCTTAAACTATCCACATAACTTAATAAATGCTCTACAGGGGCCAGATAGGTAACAAAAACAAGTCAAGTTGGGGGGGTGTATAACAGGTAGTAATGGACTAAAGAGTATTTGCTTATAAATACTCTTGAAAGTATCACACCTACCAGTCATAAGGTGATAGGCAAAATTCCATTGGAGCCTCTGTTTCTAGACACAAATGTCTAGAACTTTATTCTGAAATACTTTAAGAAATCTTGAGTACTATAGGGCTATAAGTGATCAGCACTACTACCTAAAGTACTGGATTTCCTGACTGCTATTTATAAAAAGTGCTTTAGCCTTTTACTGGTGTTAACATCCTTTGCGCTTCATTTTTTGAGTGCCTGCTGTAGATCAGTGCTTGACATACTTTCTCGTTCAAACCTCAGAACAAATTTAGTTTGAGGAAACTGAGCATCAGAGAGGGGAAGACACTTTTGCCTAAAGTCACACATCTGGTAGGTAGCAACGCCAGAGGTCAGCCTATCCGCAAAATCCAGGTGCTTTCCATCTCCCAACAGCCTGTAACTGGGGACATGGCTCCTTCTAGGAAGGCCTGCCGATAGACCATGCTACTGAAGTTCTAGAAATCTGCTGTAAATGGACCAGTCCAGAAAGACCTTTCCTACCTGAATCAGATACGCTGCGACCATAGTAGCACTTCTGGAACGCCCAGCCTTACAATGCACGTAGACACACTGGCCCAGCGACTGATACTTGAGAGCAAACCGGACTCCTTTCTGGAGGTCAGCCAAGGTTGGGACTCCAGTCATGTCTACTGTGCTGAGTCGCAGCTGCTCAACTCCTACATTCTTCCACTCCTGGAACCAGGTCCGCCAGCATAAAAAAGAGAATGAAAGAAATCTGACATGAGTGCTATGAATATGGGCTCCTAAGAAGCAGCAAAACAACAAGGAAGCTTCAGAGTTTACTACAGTATGAATACACTGTTCACTTTTTTTTAAACAAGATACTTCTTACAGAGATGCCTTTAAAATGGCTGACCTGCATGGTTGGTCTTTCATCAAACAACAGCTGTGCTACTGATTTAGAATTATGTCTAATATTTAAAAAAAAATTTTTTTTTTAAGTCTATTTGAGACAGAGCGTGAGCAGGGGAGCGGCAGAGAGAAAGGGAGAGAGGGAGAATCCCAAGCAGGCTCCATTCAGTCAGTGGTCAGTGAACAGAGCCCAACACAGGGCTGGAACTCACAAAACCATGAGATCATGACCTGAGCCGAAATCAAGAGTTGGATGCTGGGGCGCCTGGGTGGCTCAGTTGGTTAAGTGTCCAACTTCGGCTCAGGTCACGACCTCACAGTTTGTGGGTTCGGGTCCCATATTGGGCCCTGTGCTGACAGCTCGGAGCCTGGAGCCTGCTTCGGATTCAGTGTTTCCCTCTCTGCCCCTTCCCTGCTCACACACACACTCTTTCTCAAAAATAAACATTAAAGAAAGAAAAAAAAAGAGATGCTTAACCAAGTAAGCCACCCAGACCCCTAAAATGTTCTTAAAGTACACGTTGGGTATTTTATCTTCAGCTGCAAAGTATTAGCTGTATTAAAATTCATCTACAAAAGTTGTGTAACTTTATGGATAATCTTGGCACCCGTGTAGTGACGCAGCTGCAGGATTGGGGTACTATATTTTGCAAGAGCTTTCTATTTCTTTATCTATAAGTGTCCTTTTTACTTTACCTTTTTTTTTTTTTTTTTTGAGATTGCATGGTAGAAAATAGAGTTACCATTTTAAAATTAAAACAATGCACCTACCTTTATTAGTGCAGTATTATCACTTCAGAAGAAGAAAAGAATAAGCAATAGGGGAAATAAGCCCTCTGGCATTATCAGACTATTTATTTATTTGAATTTTTACCTTGAGACTCCAGATAGGGGGGCATCTGGCTGGCTCAGTACAGCATGTGACTCTTGATCTCTAGGTTAAGCATGTGACTCAGTGGAACATATGACTCTTGATCTCTAGCCCCATCTTGGGCATAGAGATTACTTAAAAATAAAATCTTTAAAAAAAAAAAAAAAAGAGTCCTGATAGGCTCCAGCTAATGGTTATTAATCTGTCTAGCTGGAACCAAAGACTTTATGATTGAGTGAAGGTCAGTATTTTATACTGCGTATGAAATTAACACAAAACAGCAATTTTGCAGCATGTGACTTTGTATCAATTATACCAGATATACCTAGGGAGCTTGCTAAATATTCACATTCCCGGACCCCACCCTAAAGTTCCCAAGTCATAATTTCTCAGGGGTTGTACATAGGAATCTGCTATTTTAACAAGACTACCAGATAATATTTAGACTTATTAAAATATGAGAACCACTGCCTTGGAGATTTTTTTTCTCTAGGCTAGTTGGATAATACAGCTGCATCATACAAGTGTCAATGCCTCACAGCCAGAGACCAAGTACTTTTTGTGACTCTTGTTCCACAGGAATGATCACACTAAGGAACATTTACCATTTTGGCTAATAATTCCTGAGGCCTTGTAGCAAAGTACTTTAGGAAATCCAAGGAACTGTTGTCCATTTCTTAAAAACGTATGTCATCAGGGTGCTTAGGTAGCTCAGTCAGTTAAGTGTCAGGGGCTCTTGATTTCCGCTCAGGTCATGATCTCACAGTTTGTGAGTTGAGCCCTGCGATGGGCTCTGCACTCACAGTGTGGATCCCGCTTGGGATTCTCTCTTTCCCTCTCTCTCTGCCCCTCCCGCGCTCTCTCAATAAACTTTTTAAAAAAGTATGCCATCACTAATCAATGTATCTTAAATGTGAGTCCATTCTTAAGGTTACAAAAAAAACCTACCAGTTGAAATAACAGCATCTTCATTAGGCTGTATCAGTACAATAAACAAGAAGGACAAAAAAAGTGCTAATAGATGGCAAACACTATAAAGACAGGGCAACATCTTTATATAAAGACAGCACAATGTCTAATAACCTTACTTCCACAAACAAGCATTCAAACTTAATGAAAATTATGTTTTAGGTCTGCACCGTTTTACAATTCTCTGGAGTTCCATACATCGTTAACATATGAGTAAAAATTCCATCAATGCCAAATGAATCATACACTTTTTCAATGGGTTGTTTTATAAATTTCTCTTGGGGGCTGGAGGTGGCTTTTCTTCTTAAGAGTTTATAGGGCCTTCATCTTGAATGCCTAAGACAATGCCTGACCTTAGTGCTGAGTGAGTGTTGAATGAATGAAATCAGCAAGCCATAGAGAAGTTGCCTTTCGGTTTGGTTACTGACTTGAGTTACTGAAATTAAAAATACCTTTGTGTACAAAGGAGTAGTCAGACTTTGTCAATTCTACTTTATATATATATATATATATATATATATATATATATATATATATACACACACACTTATTTATTTCAAGAGTGAGAGAATCCCAAGCCAACCCTCACCATCAGTGCAGAGCCCTATGCAGGCCTTGTGAGAAATAAGCCTACTGGCCCATTCAAAGAAGGGACACGGAGACTCAGAGCACAGTGAGGCCAGGGTTTAATCAACATTCTTACAAGAGCAGGTGCCTGATGGACAGGCACACTCGGGGCAGTTGCAGCAGGCAATTTATCTCCTAGCATGAAGTCGTTCCCCTGATTCCTCATTGGCTAAGTACTACAGAGATTACAGCCTTACCTGGAAGTCACCTATGCCCATGTAAGGCCAAAAAGTAATCTGATTGGAACAAATGTACATTCCTTGAGGTGATGCAGAGACCTCAGTTCTTTGGCACGTGCTCATTGCAAAGCCTGCGAAAAATAAGCCGGCAGAAGGAGAGGGGAAGAAGAACCAGGAAGTAAAAGGTCTCCCAAAGGAGATTTGGGACTCCATTGTGCTGGGGTGAGGGGTTCGTATATATTTCCAATAGGGTCTAAACCTATTGTTAACTAGACAACTCAGCTTATATTTGGTATTTCTGAAAATAAATCCTCTCACTTATTTCTCACAATCCCTCCTCTTCTTTTCTAAGTAGATTCTGTTTTCATTTTTAGGTTATTTTGGGCACAAGGCACAGACATTTGTTTCTTAAGAGGAATCTTCCTCCCCTGCCCCCAGAGGGTTTGCTGCGGCTGCACTCCCAGCATTGTTCCAAAATGTGTGTGTGTGTGTGTGTGTGTGTGTGTGTGTGTGTGTGTGTTTCCACCCAGGGACCTCAGGTCCTAACCTTTCCCTCTCTGCCTACTGAATACCATCTTTTCCTATCATAGTCCCCACTTTGAACACGTGACTCCTAACTCCCATTAGGAATTGGGATGATGACTGATCTTAACTGCTTCCTGCTGAAAGGGTATGGCAGTCAGGGCAGGTTCAGAGGTCAATCCAGAGGTCCAAAATAATGAGAGTGTATTTGGAACGTCTTAGGTTAGCAAAATTTTCTTATTTTTCTGGCATATGTGCAACGGCTTCTACAAATGACATACAAAAAGAATATTAGATCAACAAGCATTAATATTCCAAACGCAATGCCTCCTAGGAAGGAGGTCACACTATGGGATGTAAAGATGTACTGTAGCCATCCAAAAAGTCCCTGAACCGTCTGGTCAATTTTTTTTTTTTCCAACTATAGCTTTTCCATCCTCTTCCATATTTATTTGGATCTTGTGATATTGTTGCTTAGAATAATTAAGCTTTTGAACTGGTTTTTGGTTCTCAGTCCTCAAAATCTTCCTTTGCCCATCAAGTTTCCATAGGAACAACTCCATAAGGCGTATTTAATTTTACCCCAAGGAAAGACTGATCTTTGATATCCAGATTACTATACTGTTTATCCGTCCTGGAGGGAGTAGCACTATAGTCCCTAATTCAGTCATAATGTCTTTTTCTAGCAAGGGAGTGGGGCTTTCTGGCATTATAAAAACAAAGAATGTGAAAAAAAAAAAAAAAAAAAGTCTCCCTGTATACACCCCAGAGGCTGAGAGAAAAAGTTAGTCTTAAGTTTTCTGGAGACACCTCTAATCGTTACTCTGCATTTGGATGGTTGGCCAGGAATGGAAAGGACAGAAAAGGTGGCTCCAGTGTCAAGAAGGAAATCAACTGGCTTTCCTTCTATTTCCAGAGTTACCTGAGGCTCTGGGTTTCCAATAAAGTTGGTTCAGGGGAGCCAACCATGAAGAACCTCGGGCGAGATCAGTTCTTTTCAGGGGCACTGGTTATTTGAGCCCTTCAGGTCCCAGAGGGCATTCAGATTTTCCAGTGACTGACTCCACACCAGGGGCATGGCTTATGGGGGTTTCAACTTCCATTGCCCCTCTGAGGACATTCTTGTTTCCAGTGCCCTAAATAGCCACATAAATGGCACTGGTGCCAGGACCTTGGAAGCCGAATGAGTGACAAATTTGTCCTTTAGAATCATCTGAGCTTTGGGGGGGGTAACAGGGGAGATAGCTGTATATTTAACTTTAACCTTTTCAGGAAGGCCACCAGGCTTTCATCCTGTGTCTGTAAAATAGTGGCTAATTTAGCATGATTTAAAGATTTTAACCTTCGACCTCCTTTGATTTCTTGGAAGTGGCAACGATACCATTCTGCAATGGGATTATCATAGTCCCAATTAGGATCTTGGGGAGGAACTGCCTGAACCCCAGTAGGGAACTGGGAGCTCCCTATAGGACCTCCAGTCCCATGATAATTAAGGAGTCAATCATCCCCATATCTCTCAGCTGCTGCCAAAACAGAACGCTTCTCTATCTCATTAAGAGTCTGATTCAACAAAAGCATTATTTCTTTCCAGGCCAACTCAAAAAAACATTCCTAATAGTCTGAAAGGCCTCTATATTTTATCCAGATCATCAGAAAATTTACCTATTCTTTTACCTGTGTTAAACCTTGCAATGAAAAAGGTACTTGTGATCTTATCATGGTGGTGTCTCCCTGTGTTTCTCTTTCTAGCACTCTAGCTTCTCGTAGGGGAGGCCCGCCTGTTACAGGGAGGGCCTGGATAAGGTGGGCAGCAGGGAACAGAAGTGCATGTGTTTTTCTTTTGTTGTTTTTAATGTTTGTCTTTGAGAGAGAGAGACAGAGCATGAGCGGGGGAGGGACAGAGAGAGAGGGAGATACAGAATCCAAAGCAGGCTCCAGGGCTCGAACTCAAATGGTGGTGAGATCATGACCTGAGCAAAAGTCAGACACTTAACCAACTGAGCCACCCAGGCGCCCCTAGAAGTGCATGTTTTTAAGTACAAGTCAGCACACACTGGGCTAAGTGTAGCAAAATGGCTCCCATGTATCCCAGTAAAAGCCCTTTGTATGTTATAATCTTCCATACCTCATATGCCTTGCAGAAATAACATAAATGTGGAGCATTGGGAAGCCCGCAGCGAGGGTATTGCCACCATTTCCCCAGCTTTTATTATGTTTATTTTTATTTTTGAGAGAGAGACAGAGCATGAGTGGGGAGAGGCAGAGAGAGAAATGGAGACACAGAATCTGAAGCAGGCTTCAGGCTGTCAGCACAGAGCCCGATTTAGGGCTCACACTTACTAGCTGTGAGATCATGACCTGAGCCCAATTTGAAGTCGGATGCTTAAATGACTGAGCCACCCAGGTGCCCCTCCCCAACTTTTAGATCAGAGGAGAGGCAATTTAAATTTTCTACCAGTGTACTTTTAAAATCCATTCATTTTAACTTTAGTCTGTCCTCACCACATAATATTCCTTTCCAAAGATTTCCCTTCACAAACCTACAACTTTCCTTTGCATTTAGATTTTGTCCGAAGCCATTCCTCTCCAAACTACTAATCTGATTCAGGACAAAATTATTTTTTTTTCTTGTTACCTCCAATATAAATGGATTTCCTTTTTTTTTTTTTTTAACATTTATTTATTATTGAGAGACAGAGAGACACAAATCGCGAGCAGGGGAGGGGCAGAGAGAGGGGGAGACACAGAATCCGAAGCAGGCTCCAGGCTCTGAGCTGTCAGCACAGAGCCCGCCCCGGGGCTCGAACTCACAAACCACGAGACCACGCCCTGAGCCAAAGCCAGACGCTAAACAGACTGAGCCACCCAGGCGCCACTCCTTTTTTTTTTTTTTTTTTTTTAACATATCTACTTTTACATACAAAGTTGCTTTCCTTATTTCCATCAGCATTAACTGCATTTAGCAGAATTTTAACTTTTAGAAACTTTAGTCTCCAGTTAAAATTAACCATCATTTTAAGTGTCTTTTTACCAACAAATTGCAGCTGAGATAACATAAACTTACTTGACTTTTAGTAAACCTAGGTAATAAAAACATTAAGGCAGCCATGAGTTCGAGGAAGGTCATGTTCCGCATGTTTCAGGGGTCTATCAGTGGGCAGCAAGCTGTAAGGAGATTTATTTAAGAGGGCGGGGGTATTTCCAATAGGTTGTAAGCCTATTGTTAACTAGACGGCACAGATTTTATTTGATTATTTCTGAAAATAAATCATCTCACTTCTCAATGCTCCAACTCACTAACAGGGGATCAAGACCTGAGCCCAAGGCGGGGGGGGGGGGGAGGGGGTGGCGCTTACCCGACTGAACACCCAGGCGCCCCTCAATTCCACTTTTAAATGCCTTTCATATCAGTTTCTTCAGTCATTAAAGCTTAGAGGACCAGACCCCCCTCCTGAAGCGGCGAAAAAGCCTGGGGCACGTGTCTCACGGGTACGAGCACCCGCAGCTCCCTCTCCCCCAACCTCCTCCCGCTCTCCTAGACCCAGGGTGGCGGTGTAGGCTGGCGGACGCCGCTGCCCGAGCCCCCGCTCCTGGCCCCTCACCTTTGAGGAGTTACACAGGAACCGCGTCTCATACTCCTCGTTCATGGTGATCACCCCGCGCACGTTCTCGTCCTGTACCAGCTGCCGAGGCAAAGACAGGGCTCAGAAAGGGCCGCCGAGGCGCGGGCGGCGCTCGCCGGCTCCCAGGCCCGGCTCGGCCAGGCCTCCCTTCCCGGCTCACCCGGCGCGTCATGCTCCGCAGCGGCAGCGCGCCCAGCAGCACCGTGGGGTCGATGCGGTGGTACCAGTCGCGGCGCGCTCGGCCAGGCACCTTACCGCGGAACAGGGTGTACAGCAGCGTCGGGTAGAAGAGCACCCGGGCCAGGCCGGCCTCCAGAAATGTGCCGGCCGCCATGCCGCCCCACCCGGCCTGGCAAAGCGGCGGCCTGCCCGCTCCCAGGCTCGCGGTCGGCGGCCGCGAGGAGAGCCCCGAGGGCGACGAGGGCGGAAGGTCGTCCGCCGCCTCCCGCGAAGGCGACGCGGTCTGCGCGGCCGCCTCGGACTCGGAGACTTCGGGCCTGGCCTCCGGATGCCCCGCGGGAGAGCCCGGGGCCCCCGGACCCGGCTCCATGGCTCCGGAGGAGGGGCCGCCGGTCTGGGGGAGGGACCAGGATATCCTGGCGGGCTAGTGGGACCCCGGCCGTGGGAGGGCGCGTCCTGGACCCGCGGCCTGCGACTCTACCGCTGGTGGAGCAGGGACCCATGCCCGTGGCCGGTGCCGCCCTGCCCCCCGCCGCCTTCCCGAGGGAGGGAGTTGGGACCCTAGGCGAGGGGAGCTCTGCCCCCCTGCGTGTGCGACCGCCCCGGGAGGAGGAAGGGCGGGTTCTGGCCACTTTTCCGAATCCCGGGCCAGAGGGAAGGGGCTGCGACCCCAGGTAAGGGTGAGACCAGACCCGGAAGAGACCCTGTGGTGGGGGGCCTGCGGGTATGGTGGAAGGGGAGAGTGGAAAAGGGGGCTTTGGGCTGTTAGGCAGGGGAGCTACTTTGGAGGAGAGGGCTGGCAGGACACCTGGGTTGATATGGCCCTCCCCCCATTCCCCACCCTCCCTATCGGCCACAACTCGTTGCTCCCTTCTGCCCAAACCGCACTGTGTATGCGTGTATGTATATAAAGAAAAAAAATATAAATATAATATCTGCAACAAATTATGAAGATATATTAAGAAAATACTGTGATAAGCTTGTATGTAAAAACTGCAACCTACAGAGAGGTAAGAGGAATGGGTCTAATGCTGGCTATTTACATTTAAATGGAATATGCATCTGGTGCTTTTTAAAAACGTTTCTTTTCTCCTTGTAAAAGTAATACATACATATTCAGGGTGCCTGGCTGGCTCAGCCGGTGGAGCGTGAGACTCTTGATCTCGGAGTCTGAATTGGAGCTCCACCTTAGGGATAGAGTTTACTTAAGAAATAAAAAATAAAAACTAATACATACTCATAACAACTGGAAAATACAAAGAAGTCGAATTTATTCTAATTACCTATAATTCCACCACCTCAAATACATGTTTTCTTCCAATTTCCTATGGGTACCACTAGAAAAACCTTTTTTGTAACAACTTTACTGAGATATAATTCATATACAATTCACCCATTTAAAGTGTAGAGTTCCCTGGTTTTTAATATATTCAGAGAGTTGTGCAATCCTCACCACAACCAATTTTAGAACATATTCCTTAATACCCAAAAAATCCCATATTCCCCTCCCCCCAGCCCTAGGTAACTACTAATTTACTCTTATAGATTTGCCTGTTCTGGACATCTCAAATAAATGGACTCCTACAATATGTGTCCTTTGTGTCTGGCTTCTCTCAGCATACTGTTTTCACGATTCATCCATGCTGTAGCAGGTTCAGTGCTGTATTTATTGCTGGGTAATATTCCATTGTATGGATATACCACATTTTGTTTCCTCATTTATCAGTTGAAAGATATTTGTTTCCACTTTTTGGCCATTTTGAATAATGCTGCTGTGAACTTTCATATACAGTTTTTGTGTGGACATAAAAAGACATTTTCATTTCTCTTGGATATCTACCTAAGAGTGGAATTGTTGGTCATATGATAACACTATGGGGTGTGTGTATACCATTAAAAAAAAAATCATTGGGCTCCTGCATAGCTCAGTTGGTTAAGAGTCCAACTTCTCCTCAGGTCATGATCTCATGGTTGTGGATTCCAGTCCCGTGTCGGGCTCTGTGCTGACAGCTCTGAGCCTGGAGCCTGCTTCAGATTCTGTCTCCTTCTCTCTCTGCCCCTTCCCCGTTCGCACTCTGTCTCTCTCTCAAAAAAATGAATAAACCTTAAAAATAATTAGGAACACCTTTAAAAAAATCTTTGCAATCATGTTGATAAAATTTTGTATCACAATTTTTTTCATGAAATGTGCCATAAGCGTTTGCTGTGTTATTACACTGTCTTTACCATTTGAAATGAACCTAATTACTATACCATGTGATCATTCTATTACTGGACATTCAGGATATTTCCAAATGTTTTTTTACAATTCCAGCATGAAATTTTTTTCTATATTTCTATATTTTCCATATTTAGAATTACTATATTAGCAGGGTGCCTGGGTGGCCACTCAACACTGGTTTAGTGTCTGACTTTTGATTTCAGCTTAGATTGTAATCTTGCATATCATGGGTTTGAGCCCCGCATCAGGTTCTGCACACAGTGCGGAGTCTGCTTGAGATTGTCTCTCTATCTCTCTCCCCCTCCCCTGCTTGCTCTCTTGCTCTCGCTCTCTCTCTCTCAAATTAACTTAAAAAAAATTATTAGGATAGGCTCCTAAAGTGGAATTACTATTTCAAAGGATCATTTACAATTTTTGCTTTATATGAAGTACATAGCCTAAAAAGCTCCATCCTTACTCCCAAGCTCACTCTTCAGAAATATAGATTCTTAGATACATATATTTTCCAACATTTTGTGATGAACCGTCTCATGATAAATTAAAAACTGAAAAAGGAATAAATTGAGCAGGAAAAACCCATATAACCACCATCTAAATTCAACAATTAACACTTTGTTTTATCACATATTCACCCAACAATCTGTTCTTTTTTTTTTTAAGATTTTAAATTGTTTTTTTAAGTTTTTATTTATTTTGAGAGAGAGTGACAGAGAGAGAGACAGAGAGAGAGAGAGAGAGGATCCCAAGCAAGCCCCTAGCCCGCAGCCCAGAGCAGTCCAGCCTGCTCAGGATTCTCTCTCCCTCTCTCTCTCTGCCCCTCCTGCATTTGCACGCACTCTAACTCTCACACGCGCGCGCTCTCTCTCTCTCTCAAAATAAATAAATAAATAAATGTGGAAGGAATGGTAGAAACTCAGCATTTTGAAATCCCTCGTCAGATAATTGATCCAGTCAATGGTCGTCAGTGGACAAAAAGCATTAGATGAAATGCTGATCGGAAACTTTACCTGGAGGGATCAGGCTCTTGCCACGGGAACCAGGAACTGATCACTGACTGATCCCTGCATTGCTGAAAGCAGGACAACCTGACATCAGATGCCTCCAGAAGTCCACAGCCTCAACCTCAACTCATTCGAACCTGAATTTAAGCAGGCCTGAAGAGCTAACTTTCTTTTTCTTTTTCTAATATATTTTAAAAGTTTATTCATTTATTTTGAGAGAGAGAGTGAGCATGTGCATGGGAGGAACAGACAGAGAGGGAGAGAGAGAAAAATCCCAAGCAGGCTCCGTGCTGTCAGCACAGAGCCCCATGTGGGGCTCCAACTGAAATCAAGAATCAGATGCTTTAGCTGACTGAGTCACCCAGGCACCCCCCTTTTTTTTTTAATGACAGCTCTTATTTTTATTTTAATTTCACTAACTACTTAAGAGATTGAATATCTTTTATTTTTATACACAAGTCTATGTAAGAAGTTTTTCTGATTCATTTTTTGTGTACATTTACATACTATTTTATATTTTGTAGTTTAATCATACATACACACACTTTGTCCTTATATTGTTCGTGCAGTGAAACCAAAATCTTTTTAAAAAAATTTTTAATTCCAGTTTAGTTAACATATAGTGTTATAAGGAGCTAACTTTCATTTACAGCCAAAGGTAAGTGATAGAAGGATGAGTTAATGTCATCACATGGAACAACAGACAAATCCAGAGTATAGATATTCTACAGGGACAGTCGATTCTGTTTCTGCAAGGCAAAAGCATGGGGGTTGGGGGGGGTGGAGAATGGGAGGTCCACTGCCTCAGATCAGGAATCCTAGAGACGTGTTAACCAAAAGTAAGTATGGACAGTCTGGATCCTAACTGAAATGAATCAGCTATTAAAAGACATGTTTTGGGGGGCTCCTAGCTGGCTCAGAACAGCATGTGACTCTTGCTGGTGAGTTTGAGCCCCACATTGGGTGTATAGATTACTTAATTTTTTAAAATCTTTTTCTTTTTTTTCTTTTTACAAAAAAATGTTTTGTTTATTTTTGAGAGAAAGAGAGCAAGCAGGGGAGGGGCAGAGAGAGGAGAACAGAGGATCCAAAGCACGCTCTGCATCCCCCACCAATGTGGGGCTCGAACTCACAGACCACGAGATCATAACCTGAGCCAAAGTTGGACACTCAACCCACTGAACCCAGGAGCCCCAGGTGTATAGATTACTTAAATAAAAATAAAACTTAAAAAAAAAGTCTTGTTTTTGAAATAATTGGAGACCTTTGATTATGGATGGAGATAATACCAAAGAATTATTGCTAATTTTATTAATGTGGTCATGGCATTGTTGCTGTGTAAGAAAATGCCTATAAATTTATTTATTACATGCTTAGTAACGTATGTAGACATACATGACATATGTGGGATTTGCATCAAATTACTGTGCCAAGAAGAAAAGCAGATTAGACAAATATGGCAAAATATAAATCATTGTTTAATCCAAGTGATGTTCTATGGGGACTCATTATGCCCTTCTGCTTACTTTTTAAAAATATAATAAAAACTAAAGATGTATGTATGTAAAAACAATACATATATTGTTACATGGAAATGTATGCTTAATAAAATTGGTAATATAGCAGCTAGTCTTTTATGACTTTTTCATTAAAGGTTCAATCACACAAGGGGCACGTAGGGGGCTCAGTTGGTTAAGCATCCCACTTTGGCTCGGGTCATGATTTCTCGGTGTGTGAGTTTAAGCCCTGTGTCCAGCTCTGTGCTGACAGCTCGGAACCTGGAGCCCGCTTCGGATTCTGTGTCTTCCTCTCTCTCTGCCCTTCCCCCGCTCACCCTCCGTCTGTCTCTTTCTCAAAAATAAATAAAACATTAAAGAAAATTTTTGTTAAATAAACAAGGAGTTTAGTGTGTTTTTTGTATGTTTTTTGTGTTTGGGTTTCAGCTTTTATGCAAACATTTTATTGTCATTCCCTCTACCCTGGTTTTGCTTTATAGTTTCTGATCATAATAATAACATATGTTCGTTATAAAAAATGCAAGCACTTCAAAATTATATATGAAAAGTGAGAGTTTCCTGTAATCTTACCTCTGGAGATAATTACTATTTCAGTTAGATGCATATTCCCCTCGTGATTCTTGTTTTTCTTTTTAGAGACTAACCGTCCACCAAAATTCTTTATATCCAACTCTCGGAATATCTGAGCTGTCATGTGCTCAGTGTGCCTTGAGGTAAAAAGTAATACAGGACTCAGTTACCTCCAATGGAGTGTGAGAGGAAGTGATGTGTGCCAGCTTCAGGACCAACAGGACCTGGTCCATAACTCCTCCGCGAGTCTCCTCCACACTCTTTTTCTCCTCTTCTGGGCTGGAGTAGTAATGAGGAAGACTGGAATCATCTCAGCAGGAACGAGTTATACCTAGCAGAGTCTCCATTAATCTGGGTCCCTAAATAATTACTTCGAGAAGAAGCTACTTCTCTCCATCCTCCCACTGCGAACATCTTCTCTAATCTGTTGAGGGAGAGAGAAATAAGCTTCTATTTTGTTTCGGCTATTTACTTGAGGTCTAATTGTTGCAGCAGTTCAACTTATCCTAGCTAATATGCGTGCATTAGTCAGTTGTAATGTGAAGACCAAATCTCTTATTTGAGAGAGAGAGAGAGAGAGAGAGTGCAAGTGTGAGCAGGGGAGGGGGCGGAGCGGAGAGATAGAATCTTAAGCAGGCTCCATGCTCAGCACAGAGCCCCATGAGGGGCTTGATTCCACAACCCTGGGATCATGACCTGAGCCGAAATTGAGAGTTGGATGCTCAACCGACTGAGCTACCCAGGCTCCCTTCAAATCTTTTTAACAATTATATCAAAATATACGTGCTATAAAATATGCAATTCTAACCATTTAAAAAATTGTTTTAATGTTTATTCATTTTTGAGACAGACAGAGCACGAGCCGGGGAGGGGCAGAGAGAGAGGGAGACACAGAATCCGAAGCAGGCTCCAGGCTCTGAGCTGTCAGCACAGAGCCCGACAGGGGGCCTGAACCCATGAACCGTGAGCTAAAGTTGGATGCCTAACCAACTGAGCCACCCCGGCACCCCAAAACCATTTTTAACTACGCCGTTCATTGGCATCAAGTACATTGACATTGTTGTGCAACCATCACTGAAGTCCATCTCCAAAACTTTTTTCATCTTCCCAGACTGAAACTCTGTACCTATAAAGCAACTCCCCATGGGGCGCCTGGCTGGCTCAGTCCTTAGAGCATCTGACTCTTGATCTTGGGGTCTTGAGTTCAAGACCCACATTGGACACAGAGATTACTTAAAAAGTAATTTAATTAATTAAAAAAATAAAGAACTCCCCATACCACCCTCCCTCCAGCCTCTGTCAACCACCATTCTACTTTTTTTCCTCCTCTCTATCTTTTTTCAAGTTTATTTATTTATTTTGAGAGAGCGAGAGAGTGTGCATGCTCATAGGAGAAAGCAGGAGCAAGGGGGGTGGGCAGAGATCAACATAGAGTGTTCTGTTGGTTTCAAGCGTACAATATAATGATTAAACAATCCTATACAATGCAATACTCAGTGCTGGTCGTAAGTAGTACTATTTTTTGTTAAGGTTTAACTTTTTGGTGGGGTGGGGCTCCTGGGTGGCTCAGTCGGTTGGGCCCCTGACTTTGGCTCAGGTCATGATCTTTAGGTTTGTGGGTTTGAGTCCTGGGTGAGGTCTGTGTTGACAGTTCAGAGCCCGGAGCCTGCTTTGGATTCTGTATCTCCCTCCCTTTCTGCCCCACCTCTGGCCATGCTCTGTCTCTCTCTCTCTGTCTCTCTCTCTCTCTCTCTCTCTCAAATAAATAAACATAAAAATAATTTTTTAAAGATTTTTTTTATGTTTATTTTTGAGAGAGAGACCGAGCACAAGCCAGGGAGGGGCAGAGAGAGAGGGAGACACAGAATCCGAAATAGGCTCCAGGCTCTGAGCTGTCAGCACAGAGCCCAACATGGCGCTTGAACTCACAGAATGGGAGCTCACAACCTGAGCTGAAGTTGGATGCTTAACTGAATGAGCTACCCAGGCACCCAAGATTTATTTTTAAGTAATCTCTATACCCCATTTGGGGCTCGAACTCATAACTCTGAAATGAAGAATTGCGTGTTCCTCTGACTGAGCCAGCCAGACACCCCTTGATGCCCAACTCTTACCTAATTTGGCAACACAGATGATCTACTGAGTCATACAACAAACCTCAGAAAGGGCAAGTGAGCACATAGCAACAGACACCAGGGGATTCAAATGCCATCAGGAGTTTTTGTCTCTCACTACTTCTTCCCAGGCCCACATCTCCCCATATTTATCTCCTGCTGGAAACCTCCCTTCCCTTAGTTGTTAACAACATGGAATAATTGAATATACATGTATATTTCTTTAAAACATAATTCGGGGGCACCTGGGTAGCTCAGTTGGTTAAGCATCTGACTTTGGCTCTCACAGTTCCTAAGTTCTAGCCCAGAATCGGGCTCTCTGCTTCAGATCCTCTGTTGCCTCCTCCTTCTGCCCCTTCCCCCCATCAAAAATAAATAAACATAAAAAAAAAAAAACAAGATAAATGGGAATTTTGTAACTTGCTTCTTAGCACTTAATTGTGTCTTTTTTTTTTTTTTAAAAGATTTATTTATTTTTGAGAGAGAGAGAAAGAAAGAGCCCCTGATGCAGGGCTCAAACTCATGAACCTCAAGGCCATGACCTGAGTGGAGATCAAGAGTTAGATGCTTGGGGCGCCTGGGTGGCGCAGTCGGTTAAGCGTCCGACTTCAGCCAGGTCACGATCTCGCGGTCCGGGAGTTCGAGCCCCGCGTCGGGCTCTGGGCTGATGGCTCAGAGCCTGGAGCCTGTTTCCAATTCTGTGTCTCCCTCTCTCTCTGCCCCTCCCCCGTTCATGCTCTGTCTCTCTCTGTCCCAAAAATAAATAAACGTTGAAAAAAAAATTTAAAAAAAAAGAGTCAGATGCTTAACGGTCTGAGCCACCCAGGTGTCCCTTAATTGTGTGTTTAAAAAAAATTTTTTTTAATGTTTATTTATTTTTGAGAGAGACAGAAACAGAATACGAGTGGGTTAGGGGCAGAGAGAGAGGGAGACACAGAATCCGGAGCAGGCCACAGGCTCTGAGCTGTCAGCACAGAGCCCAACATGGGGCTCAAACTCAGGAGCTGTGAGATCATGACCTGAGCCGAAGTCAGACGCTCAACTGACTGAGCCACCCAGGCACCCCTTAATTGTGTATTTTTAACATCTTTCCATGTCAGTCTCTCCCTCTCTCTCCCTCTCCCTCTTTCTCTCTTTCTCCATACATATGTATATGTATATGTATATATATATGTATATATTTTTTAAGATTTTATTTTTAAGTAATCCCTACACCCAACCTAGGGCTCAAATTCACAACCCAGAGATCTCTAGAGTCACATGCTCCACTGGACTGAGCCAGCGAGGTGCCCCTATATATTTTTTTTCTGATAGCTTTTGATATACCAATATTTAATTGAACCATCATTTCTTTTTTCATTTCTCATTGTTATAATCTGAATAGTTACAGAATATTTACTTTAATTTTTTTTAATTTATGTTTTTATTTTATTTTTGAGAGAGAGAGAGAGAGAGAGAGAGACAGCAGGGGAGGGGCAGAGAGAGGGGAGACACAGAATCCAAAGCAGCCTCCACGCTCTGAGCTGTCAGCACAGAGCCCGATGTGGGGCTCGAACCCGCAAACTACGAGATCATGACCTGAGCCAAAGTCAGATGCTCAACTGACTGAGCCACCCAGGCACCCCAGAATATTTAAAAACAGCATTTTAGTGGTGCCTGGGTGGCATAGTCAGTTGAGTGTCTGACTTCGGCTCAGGTCATGATCTCTCATCTTGTGAGTTAGAGCCCCACATTGGGCTCTGCGCTGACAGGCTGGAGCCTGCTCTAGATTCTATGTCTCCCACGCTCTCTGCCCCTTCCCCGCTCAGACTCTATCTCTCTGTCTCAAAAATAAATAAACATTAAAAAAATTAAATAAGTAAATAAATAAATTAGCATTTTATGGGTGCCTGGCTGGCTCAGTTGGAAGAGCATGTGTGTTTTTGCCTCATGTTGGGTGTAGAGATTCCTTAAATGAATAAATAAAAACTTAAAAAAAAAACTTTTAAAAACTAGCATTATATATATTATATACATATAAATATAAGATAGATTGATAGATAGAAATGATTTAAATTAAAAGCTCCAACACGCATTGTTTCAGGTAGATGGTATTGCTATCTATATCTTCATTCCATTTATTTAGTCACTTCAAGTAACTTCGAGTTCATCAATTTACAATGAGGTATAGAGCCCACCCAGGATGAGACAGAATATGTCCCAAGTTAGAAGAGGACTGTATGGCTCCTCAGTGATGTCTCCTGTAAATTTTATTCTTTTCTTTTATTTTTTTTTAATTTGAGAGAGAGAGAGCGAGCTCAAGGGGGGAAGAAGGGTAGAGGGACAGAGAGAGAATCTTACTCAAGCAGGCTCTATGCTTAGCATGGAGCTTGACGAGAAGCTTGATCCCATGACCCTGGGATCATGACCTGAGTCAAAATCAAGAGGGGGCCAGTCAACCAACAGAGCCACTCAGGCTCCCCAGTGATGTCTTCCTGTAGAGCACCAGTGCTCCACTGTACAATTAAGGTTTTCTTCCCAATACTTGAATGTGACCTTCTGGATCCCCTGGCTGTTGCTGACTTTGTTGCCATTTTGTTGTCTAGGATGTTGACCCAAGCTTCTTGGCCCCTCTCCTGTAGGCCATGCATGTGAGATTCAGGATAGCTGACCAATCAGAATTCGGGATACTTGCTTAAAGGAAGAACCTTCAGGGGCACCTGGGTGGCTCAATTGGTTAAGCATCCAACTTCAACTCAGGTCATGATCTCACAGTTCGTGGGTTCGAGCCCCATGTCAGGCTCTGTGCTGACAGTTCAGAGCCTAGAGCCCGCTTCAGATTCTGTGTCTCCCCCTCTCTCTGCCCCTTGCCCATGCATGGTTTGTCTCTCTCTCTCTCTCAAAAGTAAATAAACATTAAAAAAAAAAAAAAAGAGGAACCTTCATTCCAGCATAAGCTGTCCTGAATCCTACTGCAGAAACTGTTTTCTTTCTGGGGATGGTGAATCCTAGATCATGGCCAACAAGCAGATGTTCTAAGTGGCTTCCTCTGAGACTTTATCCCTAAGAGGGAGCCATCTGGTCACTTGCTTTTTCTCACCTTTCTAATAGCTGCTCCATCTCCTCAAGGGCTGTTGTAAAATCATCTACTTGACTGTTACAGAAAGCCCACTCGTCTAGGAACCAGGCCCTCTCTTATTCTTTCACCTTCAACTCTATTTTTAAGGCCTGGAACTCCCCCGTCTGTTTTTTGGCTGTTTCCTTACAAAGCTTCAGCTCATCTTGCAAAGTGTCTACTAGCAACATGGAGCCCATGTGATCCCTGTGATGCCGGGGTCTCACTGCCTAAAACTGGGTTGAGGCCCTTGCCCAACTGTTGCCCTGAAACATCTCCAGTGGCTCCACTATTGGGTCAGGCCCTTCAGTTCTTTCTGAGTTTCAGTGGACTTCCAGTGCGAGTGCTTGTTGATGGCCCCTAAGAGCTGGTTTTTGTTCTTCTTTTCAATATATATTTTGTTTAACATTTTAATGTTTATTTATTTATTTTTGAGAGAGAGAGCAGGGGAGGGGCAGAGAGAGAGGGAGACAGAGGATCCGAAGTGGGTTCTGCACTGACAGCAGAGAGCCCGATGTGGGACTGGAACTCATGAACCGTGAGACCATGACCCCAGGCAAAGTCGGACGCTTAACCGACTGAGCCACCCAGGCGCTGCGAGACCTCGATCTTATCCTCTCATTCTGCTTACTCAATGGTTGGTAGCTCTTTTGGACGTTCCTTCTGACGGCGGTGTCTGCAGCTTCCACCTGAGACACAGAATCCGAAACAGGCTCCAGGCTGTGAGCTGTCAGCACAGAGCCTGACACGGGGCTTGAACTCATGAACCATGAGATCATGACCTGAGCCGAAGTTGGACACTTAACCAACTGAGTCACCCAGGGGCCCCTATTGTATTTCTATATTACAGGATATGTGCGGGGCCCCTGGGTGGCTCAGTTGGTTAAGCGTCTGACTTCGACTCAGGTCATGATCTCTCTGTCCATGAGTTCGAGCTCCACTTCGGGCTCTGTGCTGACAGCTCAGAGCCTGGAGCCTGTTTCAGATTCTGTGTCTCCCTCTCTCTGTGACCCTTCCCCATTCATACTCTGTCTCTCTCTGTCTCAAAAATAAATAAACGTTAAAAAATATTAAAAAAAATAAAGGACATGTACATCTTTTTTTTTTTTAAGATTTTCAAAAAGAATTTTTAAGTTTATTTATTTTGAGAGAGAAAGAGTGAGAGAGGAGGGGAGGGCACAAAGAGAGGGAGAGAGAGAATCCCAGGCAGGCTCCGCAATGTTGGTGCAGAGCCTCATGTGGGGCTCAAACTCAGGAACCATGAGATCATGACCTGAGCTGAAATGGAGTCGCCACTTAACTGACTGAACCACCCAGGTGCCCCGATGTGTGCATCTTTTTAAGAGGGTCATAGGATATGTTTTCTAGTTTTGTTGAGTATAACTGACATATGCTACACTACACATACTTAAAGTATACACTTGAGGGGTGACTGGCTGGTTCAGTTGGTGGAGCACGTGACTCTTGATCTTGGCCGTTGTGAGTTCGAGCGCCATGCTGGGTATAGACATTACTTAAAAAATCAAATCTTTTTTTTTTTTTAAACGTTTATTTATTTTTGAGACAGGAAGAGACAGAGCATGAACAGGGGAGGGTCAGAGAGAGAGAGACACAGAATATGAAGCAGGCTCCAGGCTCTGAGCTGTCAGCACAGAGCCCGACGTGGGGCTAGAACTCACGGACCGCACGATCATGACCTGAGCCGAAGTCGGCTGCCTAACCGACTGAGCCACCCAGGCGCCCCCAAATCTTTTTTTTTTTAATGAAGTATACACTTTAATACATTTTGATATATATATGTACTTGTGAAACCATTCCCACAGTGAAGATAATAGAATGTATCCATGCCCCCCCCCAAAGTGTTCTCATGCCCCTTTGTAACCCCTTCTCCCCACACCTCTTAACTCCCTCACCCTGTTCCTTGGCAACCACCGATCTGCTATAGATTAATTATCATTTTCAAGAATTTTATAGAAATGGGGTGCCTGGGTGGCTCAGTCAGTTAGGAGGTAGGCTCTTGATTTTGGCTCAGGTCATGTTTTCACAGTTTGTAAGATAGAGCCCCACACCCCATGGGACTCTGCGCTGACAGAGGAGAGGCTGCTTGGGATTCTCTCTCTTCCTCTCTGCCCCCTCCCAATCGCAGTCTTTGCTCTCTCAAAATAAATACATAAACATTAAACAAAAGAATTTTATATAGATGTGCATGTTTTTCATTTTAATGATTATCATTAAATTATCCTCCGATATGGCTGTGTGTGTGTATACACCAAGACTGCCTATTTCTCACAACTGCATCAATCCTTTATTTCTATTTATTGATTGATTTATTTAAAATTTATTTTGAGAGAGAGAGAGAGCATGCACACATGAGCAGGAGAGGAACTAGGGGAAAAACAGAGAGACAGAATCCCAAGCAGGCTGCTAGCGCAGAGCCCGACTTGGGGCTTGAACTCACAAACCCGTGAGATCAAGACCTGAGCTGAAACCAAGAGTTGGATGCTTAACTGACTGAGCTACACCTAAGCAACCTCCATCAACCTTTTAAATTTAATTATTTAATTTATTTCCCATTCTGAGAGGAAAAAACCCATATTGTTTTAATTAATTAATTATTAATTAATTAATTAATATTTAGAGAGAGAGTGGAGCCCAATGCACGACTCTATCTCATGACCATAAGATCATGACCTGAGCCAAAATCAAGAGTCAGATGCTTGACCGACTAAGCCATCCAGGTGCCCCCAAAATAAATAATCATTAATTTTTTTTTTAATTTTTGAGATACAGTGGGGAGGGGCAAAGAGAGAAGGGGACAGAGGATCCCAAGCCGGCTCTGTGCTGACACTAGGGAGCCTGATGCGGGGCTTGAACTAACAAACCGGGCGATATGACCTGAACCCAAATCGGACGCTTAACAGACTGAACCAACCAGGAGCCCCAATTTTTTAAAGTGTATTTATTTATTTTGAGAGAGAGAGCTCAAGCAGGGGAGGGGCAGAGAGAAAGAGAGAGAGAGGATCCCAAGCATGCTGTTAGCACAGAGCCCAATACCTGGCTAGAACTCACAAACCGTGAGATTATACCAGAGCTGAAATTCAGAGTCAGCAGCTGAACCAACTGAGCCACCCAGGTGCCTTTCTCCCTCCGTGTCTCCCTCCCTCCCTCCCTTCCTTCCTTCCTTCCTTCCTTCCTTTATGACAGACAGTGTGTGCGTGTGAGTGCAGGGGAGGAGCAAAGAGAGAGGGAGAGAGAGAGAATATTTTTTCTTTTTTTTTTGCTGTCCACTGTATTTTACTTCATTTTCTTTCTTTCTTTCTTTCTTTCTTTCTTTCTTTCTTTCTTTCTTTCTCTCTTTTTAAAATTTTGTTAACATACAGTGCAGTATTGGTTTCAGGAGTAGAATTCAGTGATTCATCACTTACATACAACACCCAGTGCTCATCACAAGTGCCCTCCTTAGTACCCACTGCCCATTTAGCCCATCTTCCCCCCCAACCTCCCTCTGTCAACCCAGAGTGTGTAGGAGAAACAGAATCTTAAGCAGGTTCCGTGCCCATCTTGGAGTCCCTGGGGCTTGCTCTCATGACCATGAGATTGTGACCTGAATCGAAATTGAGTCAGATGCTCCACCAATTGAGCCACCCAGATGCCTGTATTTTTCATTCATTCATTCATTCATTCATTCATTCATCTTTAAGCAAATGTTAATCAATTTGGAAGTCAAAACATGAAATAGGGGCTCCTGATTGACTCAGTGGAGCCTGCAAGTCTTGAACTCAGGGTTGTGAGTTTGGGCCCCTTAATGGATATAGAGATTGCTTAAAAATAAAATCTTTAAAATAGAAGTATCCTACAACCCAGCAGTTGCACTACTAGGTATTTATTCAAAGGATACAAAAATGCTGACGCAAAGGGGCACATGCACCCCAATATCTATAGCAGCGCTATCAACAGTAGTCAAATTATGGAAAGAGCCCAAATGTCCATCGACAGATGAATGGATAAAGAAGATGGTGGTCTACGTATACAATGGAGTATTACTCGATCCAAAAGAATGAAGCCTTGCCATTTGCAACAACATGGATTGAACTAGAGGGTATTATGCTAAGTGAAACAAGTCAGTCATAGACAAATTTATGATTTCACTCACATGTGGAATTTAAGAAACACAAGAGATGAACATAGGGGAAGGGAAGGAAAAATAAGAGAAAAAACAGAGAAGGAGGCAAACTATAAGAGACTCTGAAATACAGAGAACAGACTGAGAGTTGCTGGAGGGGTGTTGGGTGAGGGGATGAGTCAATGGGTGATGGGCATTAAGGAGAGTATTTGTTGGGATGAGCACTGGGTGTTATATGGAAGCAATGAATCACTGGGTTCTACTCCTGAAACCAATACTACACTGTATGTTAACTAACTGGTATTTAAATTAAAAAAATAAAGAAAAGAGCATATGGGACAGATATGCACTTTTGTGTTTATTGCAGCATTATTCACACTAGCCAAGATATGGAAACAAGTTAAGTGCCCATCAATAGATGAATGGATAAGGATGTGGCATAAGGAGCACCCCTCTATTTGCTAGATGGAATGATGCTGGATTTGTGAATCATTTAATAAAACTAATTAGATCTTTAAAAAAATAAAATCTTTAAATAAAATAGGAAGGTTTTCATACATGTTTGCATCTCAAGCTTTTTGTGTTTGGACTGTCCTATATTTTGTCTGTGCTGTGAAGCCCTTTTAAGTTATAAGAGCCTATGTATGGTTGTTTTTAAGTTTATTCATTTAAGTAATCTCTACCCCCAATGTTGGACTTTAACTCACAACTCTGAGATCAGGAGTCTCATGCTCTTCCAACTGAGCCATTCAGGCACCCCCTATTTGTGTTTTTCATGTAACTGTCATGCCCCCTCCCCACCCACCTACCACTTTGGGCTGATAGGATGTGGCCTTCCTTGGTAACTAGATGCAAAGGTTACACCAGTACCCTGCAATGAGTAGTACTTCCTCTCTGTCAATGGGAGTAAGTCAAGATAAAATAGGGAAAAGTTTCTGGTTGCCCTTCACAAAATACCTGCTGAAAAACAAAACCAAACAAGATCCTAGAGAGATAAGAATAAGAAAATGGGTGTGATCCCTACTTTGATTTAACTCATGGGCAGGTTCCAGGTAGCTTCTGAAGCTTAAACAATTCATTCTCTTTTTTCATATCCAGCACCTAGATATGCTTATTCATGAATTAAGCAGTATTTATTGATGGGGGAGGGGAATTTGGGTGTAGATGGTCAAAAGGTACAAACTTTTAGTTAGAAGATAAATAAGTACTACTGATGTAATGTACAACAGGATGACCATAGTTAACACTGTGGTATGGTATATGGGAAAGTTGTTAAAAGAATAGATTGTAAGAATTCTCATCACAAGGAAGAAAACTTTTTTTTTTTAATCTATAGGAGATGATGGGTATTAACTAAACTTATGGTAATAATTTCAACATATATGTAAGTCAAATTAAGAAAATCAATATTTATTAAGCACCATTATTCTAGGCCCTGAGGATATAAAACAGACAGTATCCCCATCTCTGTAGAATTCACCTTCTGGTTGGGGAAGACTACAAATAAAATAAGTAAAATATGAAGTATAAAATATTCTATGTGAGTGATTAGTGCTTTGGATAAAGACAAAGCAGAAAAGGGGGATTGGAAGGATGGGTGTATGTGTGTGTATTTTATTTTTACTGGCTTCAGTGTGTGTGTGTGTGTGTGATTTTTTTTTTTTTTAAGTGGGCCTCACACCTAGTGTGGAGCCCAACACTGGGCTTGAACTCACAACCCTGAAATCAAGACCTGAGCTGACAGTTTAGCGACCAGCTTTGGCTCAGATCATGATCTCATAGTTTTGTGGGTTCCAACTGACAGTGCAGAGCCTGCTTGGGAATCTCTTTCTCTCCCTCTCTCTGCCCTCCCTGACGCCTGCTTTCTCTCTCAAAATAAGTAAAATTAAAAAACTTAAAAAAAAAGCTGAGATCAGGAGTTGAATGCTTAACGGACTGAGCTACCCAGGTGCCCCTGTATGTGTGTAATTTTTAAACAATTTAATTTAATTTTTAAAGTTTATTTATTTTGGGGGAGAGAGAGAGAGAGAGAGAGAGAGAGAGAGAGCGAGCGCCCATGAGCAGAGGAGGGACAGAGAGAAGGAGAGAATCTTCAGCAGGCTCCAGGCTCAGCACTACCGGGCTCCATCTCATGACTGTGAGATCATGACCTGAGCCGAAATCAACCAGGGGACGCTTAACTGACCTAGCCACCCAGGTGCCCCATGGGCAATCAGTCTCTTAATAAGGACCCTTATGAGCTTCCTGACACTCCAGGGGTTTTTGCAAAGTCGTGCGGTCACACAGCGGTTCATCCTGCTAGAAAGCACTCCTCGAACTCTGGAAGCTCGCAACACACTTACATTCCACACCTCAGCAAAGAAAGAAGGAGGCCTGGATCCTGTTGCTTGTCTGCTGGAGCAGAAGGAGGGTGTGTTATGTGTCCAACGCTGGCCAAACACCATTCCATTCACTCATTCATTCATCACCTATTTTATTATGCGCATATTCAGTGCCAGGTCATTCCGTGCCAGGTCATCCAGAACTCCGGTGGGCATGGTGCGCAGAGCCGAGAACTTCAGATTCTCAGGCCAGGTCTTCCCACCCTTCCCTTCGGTAGGGCTCTGAGACAAAGAGAAGCGTCCCGGCAGATCGCCGGGCTGAGGGTTCCGCCCGCAGCCCTGGGGGCTTCGGCGCGCCTGCTTCTCCACTCCCCAGCCCGAGGGGGCGCTGCAGCGCCACTAGCTCTGCTAGCCCTTGCGCCGCGCTCCGCTCCGATCTGCTCTGCGGGCGGCACCGCGGTGGTACGTTCCCTCTCACTGCCCTCCCCCTCCTCCTCTGCCCTCCCCGCCGGTGGTAGGTGCCGGAAGTGCCGCCATTTTGGGGTGTTCTGCTCTGGCGGCAGCGGCAGCGGCGGCGGGACGCGGAGGCTCCCCTGGGACTCGGCCTCAGCAGCGAGGCGGCGGCGGCGGCGGCGGCTGCGGAGGCGCAGGCAGCAGCTGAGGCAGCGGCGGGCTCAGGTGCAGCCGCTGGTGAGTGCGGCCGCCGCGGGTTAACGGGCCGCGAGTGGGAGGGAGGGAGGGAAAAGAGGCAGGAGGGAGGCGCCGCGGGGCGGGTCCGGTCCTGGCGGCCGCGGGTCACAGGGCCCTTCGGGCGCGGCCGCTCTGGTTCCCCGCGCCTCAGGGCAGGTCGGCGATTTCTTCCCGCGTGTCGGGGTCCTCCGCTCCCCGGGTCCGGCCGCGCTTGTCCGGCGCGTGTCCCCGCGCCCAGGGAGACCCGCCCTCCTCGTGGCCTTGTCTCCTCTCCCCCGCGCCCTTTGCCTTCACCCTTCGGGCCCCGAGGGCTTCGTCCTCCGCCCAGGGATAGCTCCGTCCTCTTTTTTCCGGCCGCCGTGCCAGACCCAGGCTGTCTGCCCGGGACACCCCTTCCCTGCTCCTGTCGCCCCACGTGTTTTTGGTGCCCACCCCTGGAGAGGGCCAGGACCCCTGCCTTTGGGGAGGCAGCCTGTTCTCCTTAAGAGCTTCGAGAGCCCCCCGTTCCCCGCCCCAGATCCGCTAGGGCCTTGGCTCGCCCTCCCCCCACATCAGGTGCTCACCCAGTCGTGGCCTAGTAGCTGGGCTGGAATCTCGCACCCGGGAGCGCGGAGAGCACATTGAAGAGCTTTTTTCTCCGGGGAGCTGGCTTTGGATTTAGAGCCGGTGGTATCTTGGTCGCGATCTTCGGGGCAGGATGTTGTTTTAATTTTTAACACTATATAGCACAGGCTCTAAGGAGCTTCTTGTTGGTTCACGTTCATCCTTATAGGTGAGGGGAAGGTGGTGAGATTTTGGTTGGAGCCTATTTCAGCAAAATGGAATCTTTTTCTCTCCAGCAGAGTTTTAATGCTGTACTTTTATTACTCTCGAGTAAAAAGGGCTGTGTAACAATTCTAAATAGCGGCAGTGTTTTATAATGTCTGCAGTGTAAGAGGTTACATGCTCAGCGAATCCTTTACAGGAACTTCATCTTTTAAAGGTCTTTGAGCTGTCTTTGATTCTCTGTAGATTGGAGAGACTTTAAATGCATTCTTTCACCTTTTCCACAAGTGTTGGGTCGGCTCTTTTCCTCAAGTGTGGCGTCTCTGAGAGTGCCCTGCAAGTTCAGTTTCTCCTTAACGTGCTTGGTGAGGAAGGAGGAGTCTCCACTTGGAAGCACCCAGGGTTCTTTCTCCTTTAATATTAATGAGTCTACTCGGAAAATCATGAAGTTACCATAGCATGCATAAAGTATTGCCAGAGCCCCCCACTCCCCATTCCAGTTTTTATATTCTCCTAGCTTTACTTACAGTGTGTGGTGTCTGGTCGTGAAATAGCCAAGATTGAAGCATTGCTGTTAGTAAAGCAAAGCTGGAGCTTTCAGCTGTTGCTTTAACCAGGAAGTTTGTGGTTCCCCCAGTGGCTTATTTCCTCTTGACTGTCCACCACCTGTTTCCATGAAGAATGGCTCCTGGCCCAGAGCATAGGTCTCAACTTGTCTCCAATCATTCATTCTTGTCCATGGGGTTTTCTGGTTCAAAGATGGTATCTCGACTTAAAATCTATTAGCATGTGGGGTTGTTAGAGATAAAATATCTTTTCCAACTCTTTCGCTTTTCAGATGAGGAAACTGAGGCCACCAAAGGTTAAGTGACTTACTTGGCCAAAGTTACATAGTGAGTATTCTTAAAATAGTCTGAACATAGGTTAAAAGCAACAACAACAATATCGTGAGCAGTAATGCAAATAGCCCTTTAAGATGTGCCAGAATGGGAAGGCCCCTGAGCTGGAAGTTAGAAGGCCTGGGAAACCTTACTTTTGTTAGTTGCTAGCTTGTACAATCTTTAACAAGTCCCTTAACTGTCCTGAGCCTCAGTTTATTCTCATCTGCAAAAGGGAGAAAATAGTGTCTGTCTCCTAGGGTGCTAACTCAGCTTCACTGCAGTAACGTGTGAAAGCGCCTGTGGTGTAAGAGACGGTGAGATTTTGAGCTAGAATGTTTATTTTTCTAAAGATTTCCACTTAATTTTTTTATTACAGAAGCTACAGATTCATTATAAAAAATACAGAAAAGCAAGAAATGAAGAAACTCACCCTTAGTCCCATCACTCAGAGGTGATTGTTAGTCCTTGGTCTTTATCTTATCTTTTTTATGTACTACAGAACTGTTTATTATTTTACCAGAATAAGTTTATCCTGCTCACAGTTTTGTGATGTGTTTTTAAGATTTAATAATATATGATAGTTATGGTTAATAAACACCTTTTAAATGGTGCTGTGAATTTAATAGCTCCAGCACATGTGAGGCCAGTGGATACCCAGCACAGGCACAGAAGAGTTGCTTTTTTAAACATATGCTGGGCTGGAAGAAGAGAAGAAAAGGAAGGGCAGAGACCTAACATCTATTGTATGGCTACTGTGTAAAATAAATAGTTGCTTTTTTTTTTTTAAGTTTATTTATTTTGAGAGAGAGGTGTGCATGCATGAGCTGGGGAGGAGCAGAGAGAGAGAGAGACAGAGAGAGAGAGAGAGAGAGAGAGAATCTTAAGCAGGCTCTGTGCTGTCAGTGCTGAGCCCTGACACAGGGCGCCACCTCTGTCTCACCAATCGTGAGATCATGATCTGAGCTGAAATCAAGTTGGATGTTTAACCAAACTGAGCCACCCAGGCACCCACCCCCATTTATTTTTTTTTAAGTTTATTTATTTATTTGTTTTGAGAGAGAGTGAGACAAGGGCAGAGAGAGAATCCCAAGCACGTTCCGTCAGCACTGTCAGTGCAAAGGCCTGCACGAAGCTTGAACCCACAAACCATGAGATCATGGCCTGAGCTGGAGTTGGACACGTAACTGACTGAGCTATCCAGGTGCTCCCCAATTTTTTTTTTTTTTAAAGATTTGTTCTCTGCTGCTAAATGTCAAGGCGAATCCTGAATTCTGTCCTCCTTTGGGCGACTATCACTGCAACTTCTTGAACTTAATTTTCCTGTGAGGCTGGACCTAATAAGGAAGATGGGGGAGGTTAGAAGGTGATGGTGGCGTGTGCCTTGTAAAGGGAGAGAAGACCTGTCACTTGGAGGCCCCATTGAACAAGTTGGAGGAAGTCAGAGCGTAGTCTGACTCTGCTGAAGGCTCAGGGTACTTCCAACAAATTGCTGTTTTTAAACCATGGAATGATAGGATTTGAGTGAGCTATTTCCTAAGCTTTTTCTTCTTTTTTTTTCTTAATTTTTTTTTTTAACGTTTATTCATTTTTGAGAGACAGAGCATGAGCGGGAAGGGTCAGAGAGAGAGAGAGAGAGAGAGAGACAGAGACAGAATCTGAAGCAGGCTCCAGGCTCTGAGCTGTCAGCACAGAGCCCGATGTGGGGCTTGAACTCACAAACTGCAAGATCATGACCTGAGCCGAAGTCAGACGCTCAACCAACTGAGCCACCCAGGCGCCCCATCAGCTTTTTCTTTTTAAACAGCTTTATTGAGATACAATTCACATACCATACAATTCAGTGGTTTCGGTCTATTACGTTATTTTTAAAAATTGTGGTAAGATACATATAACAAAAATTTGCCATTTTAACGTATTAGCATTTTTTTAGTGTTAAAAAAAACCCCACATAAAATTTACCATTTTAACTATATTTCAATGTGTAGTTCGGTGGCATGAAGTGCATTCCCATTGATGGGAAATATATCTCCAGAACTTTTTCATCTTGGATATCTGAAACTTTATACCCATTAAAATCAACTCTCCTTTTCTTCCTCCCCTCAGCCTCTGGTAACCACCAATCTATTTTCTGCTTTTGGATACCTCATATAAGTGAAGTGTATTTTCTGCTTTTGGATACCTCATATAAGTGAAGTGACTGGCTTATTTCCCTTACCATAATATCTTTAAGGTTCATCCATGTTGTAGCATGTGACAGGATTTCCTTCCTTTTAAATGCTAAGTAATACTGGGGCACCTGGCTGGCTGGCTCATTTGGTGGAACATGTGACTCTTGATCTTGGTCATGGGTTTGAGCCCCATATTGGGTATAGAGATTACTTTGAAAAAAAGGCTGCTTAATACTCTATTTTATGTATATACCCCATTTTGTTTATTCATCTGTTGATGGACATGAGTTGTTTCCCACCTTTTGGCCATTGTAACTAGTGTTGCTATGAACATGGGTGTGCACATATCTCTTTGAGACCCTTCTTTAAATTCTTGTAATTACCAAGATAATAGCCAGAATTGGGACTGCTGGATCATATTGTGGTTCTATTTTCAATTTTTTGAGGAACTTCCATACTGTTTGCCATAGTGATTGTACTATTTTACAGTCCTACAAACAGTGCACAAGCGTTCTAGTATCTCCACATCCTTGCTAACATTTGTTGTTGTTTGTGTGTGTGTGTGTTTGTGTGTGTTTAAATAGTAGCCATCCTAATGGAGTGTAAGCTGATTTTTTTTTTTTAAATTGAAGTGTAGTTGATGTACAATATTATTTTAGTTTCCCATGTACAATATGGTGATTGGACATTTATATACATTATTTCATTGTGGTTTTGATTTGCATTTCTCTGATTAATGATGTTAATTGAACACCTTTTCATATGCTTGTTGGCCATTTGTATATCATCTTTGCAGAAATGTCTATCCAAGTCCTTTGCTCATGTTTTAAATCAGTTAACATGATTTTTTTTTTGTTGAGCTGTCGTTGTTTGTATATTGTGAATATTGATCCTTTATCAGATAGATGATTTGCAAACACTTTTGCCCATGTCTTTTCACTGTTGATTTTGTCTTTTGTCTGTTTTTGCTTTTGTTGCTTATGCTTTTGGTGTCTTATCCAAGAACACTGCCAAGTCTAATGCCATGAAGTTTTCCCCCTATTTTTTCTTCTAGGAGTTTTATAGGTTGTTACAGTTTTAGGTTTTAGATTTAGGTCATTTTAACTTTTTTTTATGAGTACAGTTTAGTGGCATTGAGTACATTCACAATGTTACTCAGTCATCACCACTATTTCTAAAATGTTTTCTTTTATCCCAAATAAAAATTCCGTAACCATTAAGCAATAATTCCCCATTCCCTTTTCCTCCTAGCCACTTGGTAACCTCTAGTCTGCCTTCTGTCTCTATGAATTTGCCTATTTTAGGTACTTTGCATAACTGGAATCATAGAATATTTGCCCTTTAGTGTCTGGTTTATTTCAGTTAGCATGATATTTTCAAGGTTCATCCATGTTGCAGCATGTATCAGGTTGTCATTCTTTTTTGTGGCTGAAGTCTTTCTTTTTTGAGGTCAGGGATGTTTTTTTCATCTTGATATTTCACCCTCTTTTGAAGCTCCATAAAGGCTATTGAATTGATTAGAATTCATGCTCTTCATGTGGGTTGCAGTCACGGGATGTCCACTGACAAGCACAAATTTCTTGAAAATTCAAACATATAATTGTGCGTAAAAGTGCATAATGGTAACCCAAACCATAGTAAATAGCATCATTTATAATTTCTTGTCTAATTATAATTTCTGATCTTTGAATGTACAGTGTTTTTGGAATATTTTGTTTTGTACAGAAAAAGTGTCACATGAAGGGAACAAGAATAAAGAATAGGCAGATTTTTGCCTTTGCTTTATAAGTATGTAGTGATTTTATTAGAGGTGTGGATTGATCTCCAGGTATTCTGTATTGTATAGAGAAGTTTTTTTTATAAGTATGGTATTTAATGGCCTAGTTAGAAAAAATAACACTTTTGGGGAAAGAGCATTTTGAAGTTAATCATAGACTTTCTGGTTTGTTTCGGTACGAACAAAGCTATTCAGGATATTCTCATGTATGAGAGGCTTTCTTTTCTTTCTTTTTTTTAATTAAAAACAATTTTTTAAAATTTATTTTTGAGAGGGAGGGACAGAGAGAGGGAGACACAGAATCTGAAGCAGGCTCCAGGCTCTGAACTGTCAGCACAGAGCCCTATACGGCACTCGAACTCACAAACCACGAAATCATGACCTGAGCTGAAGTTGGATGGTTAACCGACTGAGCCACCAGATATCCCTAAAATAATTTAAGTTTATTTTGAAAGGAGGAGGAGGGGCAGAGAGAGAAGGAGAGAAAAAGAGAGAGGGAGAGAGAATGAATCTGAAGCATGTTTCATACTGTCAGCATGGAGTCCACCCAGCAAGGGGCTTGAACCCACAAACTGAGATCATGACCTCAGCTGAAACCAAGATTTGGATGCTCCACTGACTGAGGCGTAGCCACCCAGGTGCCCCAAGGCTTTCTTCTTAAGATGAACTTGTACTTCTGTCTGTCTCTCTCTCCAAAAATAGATAAACGTTAAAAAATTTTTTTAAAAAAGGCGCCTGGTGGCTCAGTCGGTTAAGTGTCCGACTTTGGCTCAGGTCATGATCTCACGTTTCCTGGGTTCGAGCCCCGTGTGGGGCTCTGTGTGACAGCCCAGAGCATGGAACCTGCTTCAGATTCTGTGTCTCCCTCTCTTTCTGCCCCTTCCCCTGCTCACGCTCTTTCTCTCTCTCCAAAAATAAGTAAACATTAAAAAAAAAAAAAAATGAACTTCTACTTGCTTTTTGTGGAGGTTCATAACTAATTTTGATCTGCTTGCCTACTTTTCTTCTCTTTGCTTTTTGGACCTAGCCTCCCACTGCATTTTTCTCCTCTCTGGTATTAACGGGGATTTAATATTAGTCCTTGAAGTATGGGATGAACTGGAAGTTTTTTTCAGTAAACTGTTCTCCTAAAGAGATATTACAGTCCTTATAGTACTCAACACGTGGGACTTTAGTGTCAGGGAAGACATTCATACTTTTTCTTCAAACAACATGAAACCATTCTTTTGTTAAAACTATTTCTTGATTCTTGGTTATTTTTAGTAAAAAAACTTTATATGAATGAAAGTTTAATAAATGAAGGTTTAAGTGTTTCAGAAATATGCTTTGAACCAGAAATTAAATTCAATGTAGTGTTTCTGAATGGGACTTCTAACAGCCCAAGGTTGCTTGGTGTTAATATAGTCCTGCATTTACCTGCACATTCCTTCATAGAGGTGCTATGGCATGCTGAAATGGTCAAAGAGCAAGTAAAATAGAAACAAGAAATTTGTTAAAACCTGGAGAATTACTCTTCCCATAATTGAGAGTTGATTCTTTGATTTTCTGGTTTTTCAAATGAAAACTTGTGGCTTGAAAGAATGATGGGATTTGAATGGGATTTATAAGCATAGCCTGGGAGGGATAGGTGTGGCTGCTCCAGTCAATGTGTTTAAAAATTGGTACCATCACTGTGTCACCTTTAACATTTCTGGTCCTGTTTTCATTTATTTATTTAAAAAATTTTTTTTAATGTTTATTTTTGAGAGAGAGAGTGCAAGTGGGGCAGGGGTAGAGAGGGAGGGAGACACAGAATTCAAAGCAGGCTCCAGGCTATGAGCTATCATCACAGAGCTCAATGTGGGGCTCAAATTCATGGACCGCCAAGATCATGACCTGAGCCGAAGTCAGACACTTGACCGACTGAACCACCCAGGTGCCCCCAAATTTATTTTTCATTAAAACATGTTTATTTTGAGAGGGAGTACATGTGTGTGCGTGGTGGGGGAGGGGCAGAGAGAGAGGGGAGAGAATCCCAAGCAAGCTCTGCACTGTCAGTGCAGAGTCTGACGTTGGGCTCTATCCCACAAACTGAGATCATGACCTCAGCCAAAATCAAGAGTCAGATGCGTAACCGACTAAGCCACCCAGTTGCCCCTGTTTTCCCGTCTTTAAAATGGAGACTGATACCACCTTGGAATGGTAATGTAAGAATTGAGGTTATTAATACTAGGCATTGAGCAGTGCCTGGTAAAGTGTTGATAATGTTACTTCCTTTTTTCATCTGTAAAAATGGGCGTATACTTATGAGTTGGTAACCCAGTTTAGCCAAATCATCACAGTTAAAATGCCTGGCAGTGCCATACATAAACAAGCATTAAGTAAGTTCGTGTTCATTTTGTTTCTCCTTTTGCCTTTACTTGTTTCACATTTTCCTTTGTCTGTAGTGACTTAAGGGATAGGATTGTTTCCTTAAGTCCCAATTTGTGCATCTGAAATGTTTTGCTACACAGGGCATCCTTACCCTTAGAACCTTTGAGCTCATTGCTCCCTGTGGAATACTTGGGTAATGTGGTTTCCTAGATTCATCTTCACTGTCTGTATTTCATATGAGAGTCTGTTGATAGGAGTCTTCTATGTTCATAGAAAACTGAAAAATACAAATGAGTTTATTACTGGATTTGTAATAGGATCACCTGGGTCTCTTTCTAATTGGGTAACTGGTTTTAGGTATGGAGGGAGAGAGAACAGGCTCTGATGCTTAGAGTTGTAATGTAGATGAAAGAGTTAATCATAATCAGGTTAGCTGTTTGCTTTGTGAACTGTGTTGTAGCAAGAATCCTTATCTGAGCTTTGTAATTTGCTAAAGACAGTTTTCTGTGAGGAGTTCTTTGTAATTGTAACTTTGTCCTTGTCATGAAATTGGCTGTTAAAATGTCCTTAAATAGAGGTTTCCTTGTAGAATTAATCAGCAGAACTGTTCTATAGTTGTTATTTTGTTTATTTTTTTAATGTTTATTTTTGAGAGAGAGAGTGTGAGCGAGGGGCAGAGAGAGAGGGAGACAAGAGAGTCTGAAGCAGGCTTCAGGCTCTGAGCTGTCAGCACAAAGCCTGATGCAGGGCTCAAACTCACAAATCACGAGATATGACCTGATCTGAAGTCGGATGCTTAACCCACTGAGCCACCCAGGCACCCCTCTATAGTTATTTTTTAATCTCTATGTTATGGAGGTAATGAGCATATATCTGTTTATTTAAATTTCTTCGAATTCCAGAACTGTAACATTTTTTAAGAATGTTTTATATCTGTCTTAAAATTCATATTGACTTAACATATTTTTTTCTGCTAAGGAACTCTTTAATTCTTCTAAAAATTTTATCTCATGGGCCAGAGGGATAAACATCACAGTTTAGGCATTGAGACATGGGTGTGTTTTTTTCCTTCATACTTACTGTCGTTTAAAACAAAAAATTTTAAAGTAAGATCTGTGCCTGATGTGGGGGCTTGAACTCCCAACCACAAGATCAAGAGTCACATGCTCCACCAACTGAGCCATCCAGGTGCCCGCGATTTTTTTTTAACGTTTATTTTATTTTTATTTTTTTAGTTTTGAGAGACAGAGACAGAATGAGCAGGGGAGGAGTAGAGAGAGAGAGAGACAGAATCTGAAGCAGGCTCCAGGGTCTGACCTGTCAGCACAGAGCCTCATGCAGGGCTTGAACTCACAAACCGGAAGATCATGACCTGAGCCCAAGTCAGACACTTAACCGACTGAGCCACCCAAGCACCCCTGCCCCTGATTGTTTTTAAGATTTTTATACAGAGAACATGAATTTTATAAATATGAAAAGTACTTAAAATTGGACTTTTTTTTTCCCCTGAAGGGATGAGAAAGCCTAGTTAGGGGAGACTGTGTGAGAGTACTATGTATTGGCATTTCAAGCATCTAAGATGTTAGAAAGCATTTTAGCTCTTAGAGCTTTGTGAAATTCTAACGTGACCCTCTATCAGCTGACCTTCTCCCCATTTCGCAGGAAGTAGACTCATTTTCAGAACCGCTTTTGGATTGTAACATTTTGATTTCTCTTTTTCTCCACTTAGAAAGTAATGGCAAGCAAGTATAAAGAAAAATGGTGAGTTCCAGTTTAGAGACTGCAGTGAGGTCTGATGGATCGATCTCACTTAATTTTAATATGCCACTTTTGGGGTATGTTCATAGGCGCAGAGTGTGGCTTTAGAAGGAACCGTTAACTAACTTTCTGACCTCCACGGACTGCCAAGTGTTTAAACAGCTCTGTTCAGCTTTGACAAAATGGAGTTGAATATCACTTTTTTTCCCTATGTTGAAACTCCACTGAAACTTTATTTTTGAGTTGGGAAATGTCTTTAGTTTGGGGATTATACAAAATGCAATTTTTTTGGTTTCAAAGCTGTTTAATTTTATAGTGTCATACTTTTAATTGTGGAAGGTCAGTAGTTTCCATTTACATAACCTTGCTACTCTTCAGCAAAAGAATCATTAAATTAGAAACTGTCACCACTTTCTCATTGTTCTTTTACCTTTTTGTTTCCTGTGAGATTGAAGCAAGCTCTTGCAGAGACTGGGAATGTGATATTTTGGTGATAATGTGGGGTAACTAAGAGTCTACAATGAGTAGACCTTTTTTAACCCAATATTATGTGGACATCTGTTAAGTTTTTGCTAGTTTCTGTTTTGCACAGATCATTTACTGCAGACTTTTCCCAGTTTCTTTGTGCTTGTAGCTTTTGTGTGTGGAAAACATGCCTCTTTTCTGCTCTAATTCCCTCCCCCCGCCACACTACCATCACATGGCTTGGCTAATGTTTCTATCCTGCATGACTTTGTGTGATACTGCCCACTTTACCATACTAGATTGGGTGGGATAGTGCTAGTGAGAAACACCTGTGCTGTCCTTTTGGCTGCCTGCCTGATTCTGAATGCTGTTGTCTGAGCAAGAGTCTTAGGGGTCTGGGGAATGAAAGGAAGTCAGAGTGGTGGTGATGAGCAACTTGACATTGTGTAACTGACATTATCAGCTAGCTGGTTATTAACCACCTATTGAAGCAGTACTGTTTTGTGATCATATAGCCATTTTAAACCTTACAGCAGATTTTCAACAACGATGTTTCACTGGAAGCTGTCTATGTGGTAAAGGACTATTCCTTAGGTTTCTCTTTCTTAGAAGGCTAGGACGAGAGGAATGTGCATTGCATTTTTTTGTCTGTCAGCCCTTTCCTGCTCATGGTTCAATTTCTATTTGTCATTTAGTACATAGCTAACCTTTCTTATGAAGCCTTTACTGTTCATCCATTCCAATACTGTATTATAGGATATTATTTAGTGTTTTATTAGACGCATTTTCTCATTTCAGCAAGATTTTAAGCTTTTTTGAGCATGGAGACTGCTTTATGGCTGAGTGTATTATATAACTTAAAAAAAAAAATTTTTTTTTTTTTTTCCTTTAAGCAAGCTCTAGGCCCCAAGGTGGAGCTTGAACTCACAACCCTGAGATCAAGAGTCACATGCTGTATGGACTAAGCCAGCCAGGTGCCCCATGTATTCTATAACTTTTGAGGAGTCAGGCACACAGTCCCCTATACTAATTATACTCTGTGACCTACCCCTTCTTGTAACAGCTTATTGGACCAGAGGTGGACACCGAACCCAAGCTGGGCAAATCAGTTTCTCCTAAGAATTTGAGATTGTAACTGAGATTTAAGTCTTTAGGGAACACACGTATCACCTGAATTCAGAGAACTTGAAACATAAAATCACATTCACAGTCAAGTTTAGGCTCATGATACATCAGGAAGCTGTGAAGGCCAGTCTGTAGGGAGGGATAATTAAGTAGATTCATCCTGAAAGAAGTATAGGTGAGAAATGCATCTCTGAGGAGAGAGGCGGCCATCCACATGCAGAATAGAAACCTATGCATAAAGCTTTTCCAGGTGTGGCTCTGTTATACTTTCTGCCTTTGAGTTCTTTTAAATACTCCAGTATCCTTTCAGTTAATTCCGTTTTGTACTTAGGGTAGTTTGAAGGTTTCTCTTAATTACTGAAACCTTTGAGAAGAGTACAAGCTTTAATATTTCTTAAATATTTTTGAATTTTAGAAGTCAGGCCTAGGATCATGGCTTTTTGGAAGATTGCCCCTTTCCCCACGCAGCAGGTAGCTCCTCCTTTAGGCTCCTTTGAGGTCTTGGCTCCTCTGTAGTATAGACATTCCTCTATGTTGTCACTTTTGGTGTGTAGAGAGTACTTCTCTCTGGTGCTTTGCCAAATTAAGATTGAGGTTTTGTTTTTACATGTTTTTAATGCTTGTTTAGTTTATGTAACGTTTATTTGCTTAGATTATTTTTTGCAGCATATATGACTGATCATAACAAAATAATATTGTTATTTCAGATAGGAAACTTAATGGTGGGCCATCATTTTAGAAGAATTTTTTGTGAGGTGTATGGATTAAGTTCATTCTTTTCTAGTTAAGTAACACATTTGTTTTAGTTCTTGATTGTTTCCTCTTGAAGAAAAGTTGATGGACTTGAGTGGAATACAATAATGTGAGTTGAATGGCAGTTGAGACTTTAAACAAAGGGTAATGGTGAGTGGCTGTGTGCCCAGTTGATGGAGTCTGTCTGGTCTGGGCTCAGTTAGTAACTTCATGAATGATCTGTAATAGCATCACAGTGGTGTTTTTCTCTTTGAGAAATGTTAATGAGGGAGAGAGGGAAGCTCTGAGAAAGATAGTTTAATGCTTCCAGTTTTTTTCTTCCTGTGATCATTTGATATTTAAGTTGAAAACCTTTTTTCTGGAAAAATGTAAAATTTCCCTGTAATAATGAGCAGGAATTAAAAAGAGACTAGACCCAGCTTTGAAACATGGATTTTCATACAACCAGGAGGGAATGGATTTTCAGAGTAGGAAAAACTGGAAGACGTTATTTCCTATTGGAGGCTAGCCTGATTGTTGTGAATATGTACATAACCAGTGTTACACTTTCATGGAGTGCACATATGATATTGAGCTGAATTCTCTGCATATCGGAAGTCTTACTGTCCATAGTGCTCAGTCCTTGCACAAAATAGAGACTTGATATTTTTAGAGTACTCCATGTCTGGTCGAATGGCACTTTAATTTTACGTTTTGAGATAGTTCAGGGCTGAGGAATAGGAAGAAAATCTTTTAAAACTGAAATTCTGAGAATTTGTTTTTTCAAATCATTGTCTTTTGAAGATAATCAGTACTCAAAGGAGTTTTATGGGAAAAAAAATTGTAAGCAGCCTTCCATTGAACGACATTAACTTGGGGATGCCTGAGTGGCTCTGTTAGTTGGGTGTCTGACTTGATTTTGGCTCAGGTCGTGATTCCACAGTTTCTGGGATCAAGCCCTGAGTCAGGCTCTATGCTGGTGGGGCGGAGCCTGCTTGGGATTCTCTTTCCCTCCCTTTCTCTGCCCCTCCCGCATGCGTGCTCTCTTGCTCTTAAAATAAATAAACTTAAAAACAAAAAAGACATTAAGTTGGCTAAAATTTGTACTACAAAAGATTTTGTGTACCTCTGTGATCTTGAAACCTCATATTGTATATTGCCTGGACAAAATCAGAAGGCTCCTAGACAACCCTGATTCTGGCTCTGTTTTCTGTAGCTCCAGAGAATTAGAAAAAGAGAATCTGATACTGTTGGCAGCCTGTGCTCTCTTGCTTTTCTGGGCCAAGACATGCATTTAAAAATAAAATCAAGGAGATTGTAAACCAGTAGTAAAAACGAATAAAACACCCAGGAGTTTGCTTCCTCTCATGTCCTGTGGTCTGAGTCTTTTTTAAAGTCTTTAGGCTGGCATTAAACTCATGTGACAAAACTGTACTCTGGGCTTGTTCTTCTGTATTTCCCCTTTGAGATTTATGGGAAACAATAATGGAAAGACACCATGTTTATTATATATTTATTGTTTTTATCATGTTCTATTTCTGTTTAATAGCCTCTTGATACATTTACAAGTGCAATAATAATAAAAAAAAAAGCCTGCAAACTTCTTTACTGAAATCAAGTGCTATTTTTATTTATTAATGTTCATTTGTCTGGTATAACTTTGCTCTTGCCTCAGTAAGATCCAGACAAAGACTTCACTCTGTTCCAGGAAGCGTGCAATTTAGAAAAATATTTTCTTTTGAATTCTGGCTGTTCCAGCTTCTCCTGTGAACAAACCAGATCCACAGATCAGGTTTGTAAACGACCTGTTTTCTTAAGGTATCTTCTAACAGAACAGGTCTCGGGAAACTGAGTGGCGACACATTTAGCTGGGAGTAGCAGCTCATCTCCCCGAACTACATCCCCTTTGTCCACACATAGCAATTTTGGAGGCAGACTTGGAATTTAAATGTACACTTCTCTGTTCTGGTCCAGTTTGACTTTATAGTCCATTTTATTATATTTTGTGTGTCTGACACATTAAAATTTTTTTTAATGTTTATTTTATTTTTTGAGAGAGAGCGAGTGCGAGCAGGGGAGGGGCAGAGAGAGATGGGGAGACAGAATCCCAAGCAGGCTCTGTACTGTTAGTGCAGAGCCTGAGGTGGGGCTCGAACTGCTGAACTGTGAGATCATGACCTTAGCTGAAACCCAAGAGTGTGGTGCTTAACTGAGCCACCAGATGCCCCTGTATTTGTTTTTATGAATAGGGGAAAGATGAAGACTAGAATATATTTCCTTCTTTTGCAAGACAGAGTCTCTGAAACAGTATCTAATATTTCTTCAGCATTGTATACTATATGGTAATATTTCTTGAAGATAGCTTGCTAAAGAAAAATGGAATCAGGCTTTCTGAATTGCCAGATCCAGAACATCAAAAAATGCTTTGACCAAAAAAGAAAAAAAAAAGAAAAAAGCCCGCTGGATCCACCCCCAGGAATCCTAGTGGGTCCCCATGGTAACAGCCTCCTTGCTTACAACTTGTCACTGTGTAGCTGTCACTAGAGTTCAGAGAAAAGCCAGTATATCAAGAACTGTGTGGCATTAACTACTCCTTGATAAAATGCTGTTGCATATTTGAAACAAGCCAGAAATAGAAAGTTAAAGGTTTTACTTTCTGTGTTACATTAATTAGATGTTTTAAAAAGCTGCCTAATTATGGTAAGGTGCAGCAGTGGGAAGGTGGTGGGTGGCCGAGGCAGGCATAGGAAGAAGCCATAGGCTCAGAAGGTTAGATTCTTCAGAGATTTTTCTTCTCTAATCCTTTCATTTTGCAAATGAGAGAAGTGAAGTGCTTTACTTTGGTTCACATAGAAGCAGAAACAGGATTCCAGCCCAGGCTTTCTAATTTTTCAGCATACTGTTCTGTCTCCACTCATACCTTGCATTTACCATGCCTCTGTTTTTCATAAATGAAGTCGCAAGTTTCTGAAGTTAGGGAAGGACCTTAGAGGTTATGCAGAGAAACTTTCTACCTAGCAAAGGAGTCCCTTCTGCACCATCTTGGGCAGGTGGCCTCTGCCTCTTCCCTCAGGTGGGGGTTATCTATCTAGTTAGCAGGAACTCCACTGCCTGAGTTCAAAGAGAAGATCGTTGTATGTGGATTTCCCATTTTAAAGCGGTATGCTTTGTTTTTCTCCTCTAATAAAATAGCAGTTGACCATCAGACTCACATGTTTTTCATTAGCCTCTTTATCTCCATTTAAGTCATGTTTGTCAGTCATGACAAGAGAGAGAATTCTTTAAAAGAATTATGTCTTACCTAAACCCTAGAACTTTGAAAAGGTAATGCCATATTTGGAACAGTCTGGTCCTTTAATGGTGGCAGGGAAAAGATGATAAATGTTATATTCAGTTTAAATACTTTATAATGTGCTTATTAATAAGATGAAATTGATTATAAGCTGGAGTATCAAAGAGGCCTCAAAGTTTTAAAAACAAAATCAAAACCACATAGGCAAGATGTTTAATATTTTTTGTGGTGCATTTATGAATACTTTTGTATAGAGTAGGTTCATTTTGTATAGAGTAGGTTCATGTAAAATAATAATCTGACCCAATATCGAAAGTCCACCCAGGTGCCCCTATTTAGGCAATTATTAATTATAATACCAAAAAAGGACTTACTTGGTTTGTTTTTTGGATGCCCTGTTGCTTAGTATGCCAGTCATCAAATGCCTCTGTCAGAAAGCGCTTCAGCTTTTATCTTTCTTCTTTCACAATTGCTTAAAAGGTAGTAGTAGGTAAACAGTTAAGATTATTAGCTTGAGGGGTGCCTGGCTGGCTCATTTGGTAGAGCATGTGACTCTTGATCTCGGGGTCACGAGTTCAAGCACCATGTTGGGTGTAGAGCTTACTTAAAAAATAAAAAAAAAAAAAGATTATTAGGCAGCTCTTCCTGCCCATGGGTCCTGTCCCTGTCCCCTTTTGCACATCCCTCCCAAAAAAGATTATTAGCTTGAGATTTTTTTATACCTTTTAAGAAAAGTACATATGCATATTTTCTAAGATACAGAAATGTTTTCAGTTTTTCATAACACAGATATTTTTTCCTCGAAGAATTTTCCATACCTAAAAATGGAGAATTTGGCTCCAAGATTAATTTTCCTTTTTGTCTTACCAGAAAATTAAAGTGAAAATGCTGTTGGCAGTCTTTTGCTGTCTTGACTTCAACACAGTAGAGAATGCTATAATGAAAATGTGGCTGAGTTTTTAATATTCTGGAGTTTCATGACCACCAGCACTTCTTGTTGTGCAGCCAAGGTAATTAAGGTAATCAAATATTTTAGTCATTAGCAGGTGTGGCCTGACTCTGAAAGAAATCTCTAATCCTAGCTTTATCCCCAGTGCCCTTTTCCTTTTCACTGTAAAACATTTATTACTTAGTTGTTCTGGCTCTCAGTTTGACCAGTGAATTTTTGTGTAAAAGTTCATTGTGCCAAGTTTTTGACTAGAAAATATGCCAAGTTACAGTGTAATGAAAGAAACTGTTAGACCTCACATTGATGGGGGGAGACAGACAGATACAGGAGTGGGATGGAAGAAGAGAGAAATGGTGCATCCTTACATTTGGTAGACAAGGCAACTTGAGGTGTTAGGAACCTCAGTGAGGAGAGTAACTTATTTGAGGCATCGAGCTATTACGTGGTAGGACATGGTTGGACTGCGAGTCTACACTCCAAATGCTGTGCCATTTTCCTGCATTTTTCTTGCTTCTCGAGGCCTAGTCTCATGACAGTAATGAAATAACTTATTTTTGTAGCCATTCCTTTTCATGTAGTAATGTAATTTTTAATCATTGAACCAGTAATGTAAATTCAGTATCTTGTTCTAGAAGTTCTTAGCTTTGAGAGAGTTAGAAAAATAACTGCCCTGATATATTTTTTGGTGTACCTTTCCTAAACTGCTTATCGGTTTTCTGATCGAAAAGTGGGAGTAATTTTAGACTTAACAAGTGGCATGGAAATGTGGTTTTAAAGTAGCATTCATGACTTTCAAGTCATTCATGACATCTTCAAGTCTTTCAAAACAAATGCATGGGTCATAATGAAGTTTCTGTTGGCAGATAGATGGAGGTAACCCTCACAGGTCATTTAATAGATGAGAAAACTGGATGTTACAGCTTTATTTGGTTCTAGGGAACCAAAATGAGACATGATGTGACACAAAAGACTGTCGTTTCCCCCCTACCCTCTTCTTAAAGTCTGGTCCCTCTCCCCCAGTTCCCATGCCCCACAGCCATCATTTTGGCTCTGATAATTACTTCTTAATTCTAAACAGCCATATTCCATGAGCTCCTAGAAAAGAGAGAGAAAGAAAACCCCAGTCTCTCCAGGGGACCTTTCAGTCAGTGCCACATTTACCAAGCGGTCTGTCTGGTCTGTGACGATGTCCTCTTTTGTCTGGGCCCACATGAAAGAGTGTCCCAAATGCTATCTTGATATATGTCCTCACTAGCAGTCTTGTTTTTTAAGCCTCCCTTTACAGGTTGATTCACAGTAGGGGAGAGTCATGTTCAGAAACTTTTCCTGATAGCCTGAATTTTCTTGTCTTTTATCTCTTTGCTTCTATTTATGTTCTTTGTACCTCTTCCTTGAGCTTGTGCCTTCTGCATAGTTGACTCTATTATATCATCTTTGGGGCTGCAGAATAAAAGTTGGAAGATTTTAAAGTTAAAGTTCCCAGAATAATGTTGTCGCCCACATTGCACATATGTCACATCTTGAGTTTACTAGTTAACTCTCTAAATATGTGCTTTATATACAGTATGTGCGGTGTGATCACTTAGGTTGCCATGAGAACCTAAAAATTTTAGGCTTAAATTGTTCAGTAACAAACACATACTTTTATTGTCTTAGAGAGAGGCTAGTTTTTTCTTTTGTCTGATAAACTTTTTACAAATTAAGATATTAGGCAGTGGCCATTCTCATATATTGCCTCTTGCTTCTTTGACTATTCTTCACTTCAGTCTTCCATGTTGTAGTTTTTTCTCTCTACCTACCTCCTATTTCTTTGCTATAGGAATAGAATTAGAAGTAGGAAATTGGGGAGTGCTGGGTGGCTCAGTCGACTAAGCCTCTGTCTTTGGCTTAGGTTATGATTTCAGAGTTTGTGGGTTTGAGCCCTGCGTGGGGCTCTCTGCTGTCAGTGTGGAGCCTCCTTCTGATCCTCTGTCTCCCTTTTGCTCTCTGCCCCTCCCCTGCATGTGCTCACTTTCTCTCTGTCTCTCAAAAATAATAAACATTAAAAAAAATAAGAAGTGGGAAACTGGAAGCTTTACTTTTTAAAAAAGTGCACCTGGTAAGAGAGGAACTATATGGGATATCCCTAACACACCTAAAGAGTTCTGTTTTCATGTAAGCCTCCTGAGATGAGCTATAGTGCTAAAATTTGCTTGGAAACTTTTTTTTTCTTTTAAGCATTGTAATGTTAGCCTATCATCTAAAAACAACTCAGGTTCAGTTTTAATTGGAATATATTTTATCTTAGACTTTTTTTTTTTAACTTATTTATTTTGAGAGAGCATATGCAATGGAGAGGGGTAGAGAGAGAATCTCAAGCAGACTCCACACTGTCAGTGCAGAGCCCCGTGCAGGGCTTGAACTCAGGAACCGTGAGTTCATGATCTGAGCCAAAATCAAGAGTTCGATGCTTAACTGACTGAGCCACCCAGGCACCTCTAGACCTTTTTTTTTTCTTTTTTTAAAGTTTATTTATTTTGAGAGAGAGCACGGGGGTCAGATGGGGAGGGCAGAGAGGGAGAGAGAATCCCAAGAAGTATCTCCCCTGTCGGTGCAGCTCCCAGCATAGGTCTCAATTCCATGAACTGTGAAATCATGACCTGAGCCGAATATCAAGGGTCACTTAGCCAACTGAGCCACCCAGGCACCCTGGAATACGTTATTTTGAGTAATTTCTTGGCCATGGTAACTTGTTTATTCTTGACTGGGTTTAGTCATGAGGACTCCCTTTTTGGACCAGGAAGTACAAGAGGAGATAAAAGGATGTTAGAATGGGGAACAAACTGTATATTGTTTAGTCTTAATCTAAATCTGTTTTGGATCATGGACCCCCCCTTTGTAAATCTGGTAAAAGTTATGGACCTATTTTCCTATAAATAGAAATAAATAAGTATAGTTGAACAGTGTGGAGATTAGTAGAAAATCCACTTATAACTTTTGATGCACCCCCAAACTTTACTAATAGCCTACTGTTGACCAGGAAGCTTTACTGATAAAACAGTCAACACATTTTGTATGTTACATGTATCATATACTGAATTCTTAATAAACTAAAGAAAATGTTAAGAACATCATAAGGAAGAGAAAGTACATTTAAAGTACTGTACTGTATCAAAAAAAGTTGCAAGTAAGTGGACCCGTGCATGTCACACCCATATTCAAGGGTCAGCTGTGTATGAATGCATTTTGCATATATGTGTAGAATTTACACATAATATAAGGGAGTTTATGGAATTCTGTAGGTCTGTGGACCGTAGATAGGGACTCCTGTTCTGGTCCAGTCCCGTTTTTGAGGAAATGGGAAATGAGAAAGAAATGACCAGCCCAAGGCCATAGTGTAGCTGTTTATAGCCATTTTGATTTTGAAGTGGTACTTTTAATCACTGCTTACTATATATAGTTGTGGTCCTTTGAATTGTGTTCTTTATTTTTACTTAGTTGCCTTCACAAGAGGAACCTTGGTAAAGTCTGTAATAGATCATTAAAGCTGTGATCTTACCCAAAAAGTAGCATATTAATCCATAACCAGTTACTCTTTGGGAAATCAAAGTTGCTATAACAAGCTGCTCAGAAAAACTAAATATATAAGCCACTACATACAATTAACAGGTTTTTAATAAAATGTTGAACATTTGCATATCTGTTTTGTCGGACATGAAGGTGCCTCTACTGCTGGAATCCTGTGTTTTCTTTGTCAGTATATTAGATGGTGTGGACAAGGCTCTGCCTTGCACTAGGAGATCTAGGTAGTGGGATTGAGAGATCAAGTTTGCAAGATCAAGTTTGCTGTCCTTTAGCATTCTTTGCTCATCATTACTGTATTACGTACAATGGGCAAAGAGAATTCAAAATTCCAAAACGTTAATTTCCTAATAAAATATATTGGAGCAAGTAATTATGGTGGATATGTTATTATGTCTTAAGAATTTGAAAAGTTTCTTTAGTTTCAAGGACAGTGTGTTGCTGGAGGGTGGGGGAAGCTACCTAGCGTATTTGTTTATTTATGCCCCATAAGCTTAGGCTAATGCGCACATACATACCAGACAATTCAGTGATGGGAAGGAACTGGACAGGGCTCTGTTCTCTGGAATTCTCCTTCATGGTTGGATGACTGGTAGTGTTTTGTAATAAAAAATCTCAGAATGTGTCAGCATCAACATTTCTAGTCTCCACCATACTGTTTTCCTGTGGCAGGTGTTTTGTGTTTTTCCCCCCCTTTTATTTATTTAAAAAAATTTTTTAAATGTTTATTTTTGAGGGAGAGAATGAGACAGAGCGCAAGTGGGGGGAGGAGCAGAGAGAGAGGGAGACACAGAATCTGAAGCAGTCTCCAGGCTCTGAGCTGTCAGCAAAGAGCCTGACACGGGGCTTGAACCCACAAACCATGAGATGATCTGAGCTGAAGTCAGATGCTTAACTGACTGAGCCACCCAGGCACCTTTTTTCCCATCCTTTTAATGGTGGTGTAAAATTTCCTCAAAAGGCTAGGCAGAGATTTCTGAGATATGTTCCTGAAAGTGTGATGTGAGAGATGTTAGAGTGGATGCTGAGTTATGGTCTGAATTTCTTTTTCTTTTTTTTTTTTGAATATATTTTCTCTGAAGTTGGCAAAAAACTATACATTTTTTTTCACTTTTTTTAAAGTTTACTTATTTTGGGAGAGAGAGAGAGAACCCACATGCGCATGTGTGCGCAGGAGAGAGGCAGAGAGAGGGAGAATCCCAAGCAAGCTCTGTGCTGTCAGCACAGAACCCGACCCAGGGCTCGATCCCACAAACCATGAGATCATGACTTGAGCTGAAATCGAGAGCCGGAGCCTTAACCAATGGAGCCAGCCAGGCGCCCCTTAAGTTTATATTTTTAAATTACAGACTTAAAGAATTTCAGAAATGGAGGGACCTTAGAAATCATCTAGTTCAAATATTGTAGACTTACATTTAAAGATAATGCCCTTTGAGTGCTAGTAGGTGGGACCTGTGGGAGAAGATCTAGGTGTGTCTGTCTTCAGTCTTTCTCTTAATTTGTATCGTGTTTATAGTTGCTACTCCATGGTTTAGCACTAGTCAGATGCTATCAACCTTTATTATCTCATGTATTAATCTTACCTAAGAACTAGAGTTTAAGTATTGGAGTCATTGATAGTACAGTTTATGTTTGTGCTGCATCCCCTGTAATACTGAATCTAGACAGTGCATGGTAAATACTTGGTTGATTGATTAGGAGTTAACATATGGGATCATTTCAACCAGTCAACCATGCGTTTTTTATCCTGCGAGAGAGAGTTCACTCTGGCCAGAAATTGAGCTTTTCATACACTTCACATTGAATGAATCTGAATGAATTGTTCCAAGCAGAGTAATTTTTGGAATATAAAATATGGCTTCTGATTACATAAGCCAGCATCCTGGGAAATTATATTTTTAAAATCACCATCAGAATTTATTTTAACTTGTAACACCCCCTGCCCCCCAAGAAAAGGAGAGACCCCAAAACATAACCTGAGAGCTGGAATGAGATCTTGATTCTGGAAATAGCACAGGAGCAGTGAAGGTTGGGATCATTCACACAAATGGAAATAACCTTTTTTACTGTGTTAAATTCCATAATTTAAATGATAAATTAAGCCTCACAGCTACTGCTGATCTGGTAAGACTCTGACCTAGTAAAGTTTTCACACTGTCTTTTCTATTTCCCATGGCTGGGGGATTCTTGGTGTAAGTGACTGAGATTATTGGGAAGTTCCTTGACTGAAATAGAATCTCTCAAACCTTTCTTCAAGCACCAGCCTGTGTGTTTCTGGTTTTTGTCTGGAGCATGTGAACAGAATGCATGTGTGTGAGATAATTGAGTTTTCACTGATGGCCCCCTTTCAGCAACCATGTATGGGTAAAGCTGTGCAGGTCCCTGCTCCTCCCTCTCTGAGCACGGAGCAGAATCTATTCTGCTGAAGCTGCTGTTCCACTTTCAGCTTTCTATATTTGTACAGCGGCAGCAGGAGCAGCCCACTGGCTAGGCGGCGTGGCTGCCCTGTGCGCCCATATTGGCTCAGGCCTGAGCAGGGCTCGCAGTTTGTGTTCTTACGTGCGTCCATCTGTCTGTCTGTGTACATTACTGTGGAGGACTGAGGTTTTCAAGTGAAAGAGGTGATCCGTTTGTCTTTTCTGTTTTGTCATTTATAAATGGTAGAGAATATTTCAGAGTCTTGGGGATGGGGCAAGGAGACAAGATTTGTATTACTGAAGAAAATTTGTTTTCCGAGAGGAAGGCCAAACTGGTAAATACAGTGTCAGAAATGGTCTTTGGGTTCTTTTAGAAACTTATCTTTTTAAAGTAATAGTGTTTTTCCCCCTTTGTTTTTTACCAGTTTCAAAGATCAGTTCTTAGAGGTGGAAATGAATTCCTTGTCTGGCATGCAAATTTCCTGATACAAAATTTGAGTAGAAAAGACTGAGACACGACCACCTCCTTAAGAAATGATTTTGTACACATCTTTTTGAAAGAGGGTGTAGTAAGAGCTCAGTCTCTTGGCCCTTTGCCGGGAAAGGAGCTGTGGGAAATGCCCTGTTGTTTTGGGCTTTACAGCGTCCTGTGCTATGTTGCACTGATTCAGAGTGCTTTGTAAAGTTTGGCTTTACAGAGGGCTTGTAATGTTTTTTGGTGTCATGTCTATTTAAGGAAGAGTAGAGGATGTGACATGTAGACAGATTTCAGGCTATTTCCAAAGAGTATTGGGTTTGTTATGCTATTTTTAAAGGATTGTTTTCTTGGTTTGTTTGAGATATTCTAATTAGGCAGAAGTGAATTCCTCACTCTTGATCAGTTTAAGTCTAAATTCAAGTTTTGTTTCTTTGTTTTACATTTTGCTTTTACTCCCTTCCCCCCTCCCCCCATGAGTCATAAGCATGCAGAGTTGGGAATAGAACTTGTCAGCTGAGTAAGGATGAGACTGTTCTCTGCATATACTTGTTACTGTGGACAATGAAGAGAGAAAAGGACTTTAAATGCTGGAGAAACACAGTTCACTGAGGCAACTTCTTCCTGTGGCTCTGTGGTATGGTTGCAGAATATGTGTGACCATTTGCTGATGTATTCTGGCTTTGAATCACTGAGGAATCTGTTCAGTGATTTGTCCATTGTTGGCTTTGGGTATATGTGTTTGTTTAGAGTTTGGGACCTGGAGCTGTCTTTTGTGGGTCCTGCATACTTAATGAGTTTCTGAAATTCTGTTGAGTGGCTTTAAATTGGATTCACCCTCCCCTTCTTGGCAACTCTTAGTGCCCATCTCATTTTACCATCCTACTAATGTTTTCTCATTTATAGTATGAATCACTATACACCCTCTGTAGGTGCTGTCATTGGAGATTAAAATCAGTGGCAGCTCTTTGATTTTACAGCCCAACCTCAGTAAAGGACACGGGCTAGCACATCACGATTCCAGCTTTCCCTTTGTTTTTGATATTTAAAAAATACATATATGTATATATATATATAATTTCCCTGATCTCATTTTATTTATTTTTTTCATTGTATGCATTTTGAAAGTTTCCACAAAATGTTTTTTGGTATGATGGGGGTAATAAATGAGTGTTTACAAACAAATAAATAAATAAATGCTCTTAGAACAAGTGGTTCAGTATTTCCTAATGGAGGTTACACTTATACTGGATGCTCACAGGCCCAGTTGGAAGTTGAAGATCAGTCAGCCAGTCATTGCCTTCTTATCTATCCCCCCACCCCTTTTAATAAGACCTATTTCTGTAGAATCTTAGGCACTCCCAATTTGAAGAGACAAAATCATCTTGTCAAAGAGTAAAACTTTGGGGGACTTCTCCTTTCTCACCATAGGCACCAACCCTAGTGCCTGGAATAATAATGATAGCAGATGTTTATTGAGCACTCTGTGGGTGCCAGGGATTGTTCTGAATGCTTTATGTATATAAATTCTCTAATTCTAACAAGCACCCTGTAAGATAGATACTGTTACTATAGCCATTTCCCAGGTGAGGAAACAGGTGTAAAGAAGTTAAACAATTTGTCCCAAGTTAACTGGCTAGCAAGCAGCAAAACTGGGATTAGAAAGTGGTGGGGTGACTACAGTGTCTGAGTGTAGGATACGTTACAAGGTTTGCAGTAAATACTTGTCTATTAATTTTGTTAACATATAGAATATTATGTGGGATTATTGGATTATGAATCAGTCTAACTCAGTTTAATTTTCGAATTTCCTTATGGACATGATTATGGCTTTGATTTTGCAGCTCACTGTCAATAATTCACTTATCGATGATAAAGAGCTGTAAGGCAAATAGCAAGTTCATGGAGTATCCCCAGAATTACTAGTTTATCTCTGCTAGTGCCTGTTTACTGAAGATATCAGAAGCAGAATTAACTTTAGTTTCTTTAACTCTTGTTCCCTGTACTAAACATCATCAGGAGATGCCTCCTCATGGTGGGGATGGGAAAGTGGGAGGTGGGGGGCTGGCAAGTTTTGCCTCATCCATTAACTGATTTGTGAGTGTAATAGGAAAATAGGGAGGTTTGTTCAAAAGGAATGATGATGTGAGAATTACTGGTAGGCTGGGTAATTTTAGTGGAAGGTAGCAAAAATGTTACTCTATCCTAGACAGTGTGGTTAAATAGCACATAAATTTGATTGAGACAGGGAAATTAGGAATCAGCTGTCCTGAGATAGATGTTTTAGTCTCTCTCAAATTGATGGCAGATTTTTTCCCTTGCCATATATGCTTTCCCTTGGATGTATGCTGTTCTATGCTTTTTGTTTCTTGTTCTTTTTTTGTGTGTAAGTCATGTCTTCTGAACAAGATTATAAACTCATTAAGGATAGGGATTAAGCTTTTTTTGTTACCTCTCTAGTTCTGGGTATATAGTGAATGTTTTCTATATGCGTTTTTGATTGATAGAGCTCCCATTTTATTTTATTTTTTTTAATTTTTTTTTTAACGTTTTATTTATTTTTGAGACAGGGAGAGACAGAGCATGAACAGGGGAGGGTCAGAGAGAGGGAGACACAGAATCTGAAACAGGCTCCAGGCTCTGAGCTGTCAGCACAGAGCCCGACGCGGGGCTCGAACTCACGGACCGGACCGCGAGATCATGACCTGAGCCGAAGTCGGCCGCTTAACCGACTGAGCCACCCAGGCGCCCCTAGAGCTCCCATTTTAAAGAGAGCTTGTTTTTGTAAACAAGTTTACAAAGTTTAATTTTATGAAACAGTGGTGTGGTGGGTTTTTTTGTTTAAGTAGTGATTTGAAGGAGGCGAAGGAGATCATATGGGTATTTAAATGTGAGAAACACTTTAGAACACAGTTCAAGAGTGATGAAAGCATGATAATTGAAGTCACTTTTTACAAAAGTGACAATATTAAGAACGTATTTAGAATTTACCCTAGGACTGTGTATTCTTTGGGATGAATCTAGCTATGCCAAACATACTCCCTGATTGGCTGAAGCAAAGGTGTAAGTTTTGTACTTTTTGGCATATAACCTATCTCAGGAAGCATCTCCGCAGAAAAGTTGTTTCTGGTTTTGTAGGATTATGATATTAAGAACAGAAAGATTGAATAAAGTTTCCTGCTATTCAACAAAACAAGATAAACTTCCTGAGACAAGACCATATGGCAGCATCCTGCTTCAGTGCCCATGTGTTTGGGGTGAGGTTGGGGCAGATGGTACAGGCAGGGTTCTTGGCTGCTTGGTCAAGGGTTTTGGAGATGGTAGAAGTTAGATGCTAGGCGCTGTTGTATGTCCTGTGTATTGGGCATGTCTGCCTAAGAAATGGAGCGAGCTCAGTGAAATGATACTGATGTGTTGGGTAGTGTGAGGGTAAGATAAGGGGAGAGGCTGACTTTGGAATGATACCTGCAGTTCGATCATAACTTCCCTCAGAGATTAGGGAGAGAGACAAGATACGGTGTGAGAAACAAGATTCCAGATCCCTGGCCTCTTCTGTTCTCTAGAGCCTTCAAGTAAGATACTGCAGGACTGTAGGATTTTTCTATTTAAGCTTGAAGCTGTTTTGATTCCTTTTTGAGATACTAGGCCAAAAGCTGTATTTATAGAACTTGTTTTGACATATTATCTCACCCTGTCCCTTGCCTTCCTTACTGGAAGCCAGCTAATGTTGCACTCTGCCTGGCAGGAAAGGTTGATTGAAGAAAATGTACACATAGATATACAGCTGAGTGATTGAAAATAGCTCCAAACTTTGTAAATAGGCCAGCCATAAGATTTGCAGTCCAAGCTACATGAACATCAGTTGAGTTGCTGGGATAATTTCAGATGGTGTAATGGTAATTACTCAACTCACATGTGGTAGCTGTGCTGCTTCACCTGGACAATGGCTGTTTCCACACAAAAGTTTCAGGCAAAGCAGGAACAAATGCAAAACAAACTGCTCGTTTTGGAATAGATCATGAGTTGGGATTTTTCTTCACTTTGTCTCTCATAGTTTCAAGAATTTTCTTAAAAAATTTTTTTCTGGGTGTGCCTGGGTGGTTAAGTGCCCAACTTTAGCTCAGGTCATGATCTCACAGTTCGTGAGTTCGAGCCCCACATCAGGCTCTGTGCTGACAGCTCAGAGCCTGGAGCCTGCTTCAGATTTGGTGTCTCCTTATCTCTCTCTGCCCTCCACCACCCCCCCCCCTCCAAAACAAACATTTAAAAAAATTAAAAAAAAAAACTTTTTTTCTGTATAGGCGCCTGGGTGGCTCTTGTTTGAGAATCCGACTCTTGATTTCAGCTCAGGTCGAGATCTCATGGTTTGGTTCATGGGATCGAGCCCTGTGTTGGGCTCTAGGCTGACAACACAGGGCCTGCTTAAGATTCTCTGTTTCCCTCTGTCTTTGCCCCTCCTGTGTGTGTGTGTGTGTGTGTGTGTGTGTGCGCGTGCGTGCGCGCGCGCGCGCGCGCGTGCGCATTGCAAGCACTCTCTCAATAAATAAACATTAAGAAAATTTTTCCTTTAGATAGGTAACATATCCATTTTTGGACAATTCAGCCAGTATTCACCTCTGCAGCCTTGTTAACAGTTTCTTCTTTATTCTTTCAGAGACATGTTGTTCATATATAAACCTTGTGTAATTCCTTTCTTCTATATCTTCTTGATAAGTTCTTAATGTAGTATATTGGAACTGCCTTATTAGTTTCTTTAATAGTTGTAGTGTTTTGTCACATTACTGTACTATAATTTATTTAACTAGCACCCAACTGATGGGCCTGTATACTTCCAGTTTTTGGTGTTATAAACAGTATTCGCATTAATGCCCCTTTGCGTACTTGGTGTACACCAGGTAAAAGTATATTTGAAGGCTATATTTCTAGAACTGGAATTGGTGGATTCAAAGGGCATATGCAGTTTTCAATATTGGGAAGATACTCTTGAGAACCTATTTTATGTTTTACTGAAGATATTATCCACTGAAGAATGTTACTGGTGGACAGAAAGATCTTAATGTTAGGACGCCTAGGTGGCTCAGTTGGTTAAGTGTCCAGCTCTTGATTTTGGTTCAGGTCATGATCTCACGGTTTGAGTTCGAGCCTCGCGTAGGGCTTTGCGCTCACAGTGCTGAGCCTGCTTGGGATTCTCTGTTTTCCCCCTCTCTCTGCCCCATGCACACGCTGTCTTTCTCAAAAATAAATAAATAAACTTTAAAAAAAGATCTTAAACTACCACTCCAAAGAGCTACTTGAATGAACATAATGTGACCTGAAATGGAAAATTTAAGAAACCTCAAGATAAGCTTAATTATCAAACCCAGCAGCCATTATTGTTGAAGAGGCAGATTGCCCAGAGTAGGCAATTTCTACTATTTTCTGATTTCTACCAATTAGAAAAACATTTATGGTCCTGTGGCTCATTCAGTCCTCTCATAACACAACTCGAGGGGCTCCTGGGTGGCTCAGTTGGTTGGATGTCTGACTTTTGGTTTCTGCTCAGGTCATGATCTCACGGTGAGTTGGTGCAGACACTGCTTGTGATTCTTTGTCTCTCCCTCTCTCTGCCCCTCCCCTGCGGACGTGTGTGCACTCTCTCTCTCAAAAATAAATAAATAAACCTTTATAAAAAAATCCACTCAGATGGATCATGAAACCATTTAGTCATCAGAATTAGTTGCAAGTAGTTGTTATAGCTAAGCTTTAATAATCACCTCAGACAATTAAAAGAAAGTAATATTTTGAATCCCCCACCCTTCCAAAAAACACATTTTAATAACTGTCTTTATTTTACAAGTGGAGTGCTATGACTCTAGAAAGTACAAGCTTTACTGGCTGGTGGTGGAACGTGGGTCACTTAATCCATTCTTTTCACTTTAGTAACCTTGTCTGAAAAATGGGAGTGAAAATGCTGAAGAATCTCCTTTGAACACCTAGAAAAATAATTGTATAGTCATTTCCAGAAGGTTATGTATTATAGAAATGAGTCTTAAGAGACATAAGATTATAAGGTAATTTTAAAAGTAACTCTGACAGTGTTTTAGAAAAAAATTAGTCACATTCTGCCTACATGGTACTAACATATGGTGCAGCCCTGATGAGCTGCACAAGTGGGCTGAAATCAAAATGCATTTGGAGAGAGGAGCAGTAGTGACTCACTAGATGAGACAGATTTGGCCTTATGGCAGGGCAGGGAAACTAAGGCGGAACTGGTGGTCTTAGAACATGCCAAATTTGAGCAAGTGATACAAGAATATTATGGGAAAGTGGAATGACTGAACCCTTGGATTTGGATTAGCTGCTGGATTATAGCTAGGCCCCGTCTTTGTCCGTAGAGCCCCTACTTCTCCACACAATGGGGAATTTTTGCTTCCTCTGACTTCTGTGTACATGGTTCCGTGTGTCTGAAGATAGAGGCCAGTAGGCAAATATTTAACATTGATATGCCTGGAACGTTGGGTTCAAACTAGAAAGATACATAGAAGAGTTAGCAATTCTGCCCAAAGAAAGCTGCATGTTAGCTTGGCTACCATATGTAAATTGCTACTGCTACATCCAGCAATTTGTTGCCCAGGACTGACAGTGCTGCCAGGGAAACAGGAGGAGGAAAAGACAGAATGAGATTCCTGCACCCCACTCCAGCCCCCAGTGGAGAGCTGTATGGGGAAGAGAAGGGGAATTCTTTTTTTTTATTATTTTTTTTTAACGTTTATTTATTATTGAGAGACAGAGAGAGATAGAGCATGAGCATGGGAGGGACAGAGAGAGTTGGAGACATGGAATCCGGAGCAGGCTCCAGGCTCCGAGCTATCAACACACAGGAGAAGGGGAGTTCTTAATGGGAATTTGAGAATTACTTTGAGTCTGTAGGCATTTTGAGACCACATAGGAACAGAGATTTTTAAAAATGTATTTTGCATTCCCTATGTGTCTCATTTGACCACCTCCAAAATGGGATGCCTCTTGTTTTGATATGTATATAGTCATATGGAAAGATTACTAAACAGGAGATGAGAGGGCAGATGAGGAAAGGAAGAACAAAGAACCAGACTCACCCACCCCCGTTAACCTTAATGTGCTACTTATTTTTTGTAGCAATTTCAGAAGATTTAATAATTATGTTGGCCTTATGAAACAGGTTTTATGTTTATTGGTTGTGAAATAAAGGTAAGGATGGTATTGGCAAAAGTCTGTCTTCAGGCCAGTTCTGACTCTTGATTCTTAAATATGGGTTGTTCACAAGAAAATGTTTGTAATTGTTAAGTGAAAAAAGTACATTAAACAATAGTATATACAGTCTGATCTGTAATTTGATAATAATTGTATGTATTGGAGTATGTATGCATAGAAAAAACCCTGGTAGGGAATGAACCAGAATGTGGTTTTATGTAAACGTGAATAAATAGGCAAAAATTTTAATTGAGGAAATAAAAAAATCAAGGGGGAATACTTAATAAATATTCTATAAAAAGGGAGGAACTGCTCACAATGCTGTTTTTACCCAAATACCACAATTTAATGGGGAAAAAAGACAGTTTTCTTTTTCTTCTTCTTGTTTTCTTTTTAGATGTTTATTTTTGAGAGAGAGCGAGCACATGAGGGAGGGGCAGAGAGAGAGGGAGACAGAGAATCCAAAGCAGGCTCCATGCTGTCAGCGCAGAGCCTGATGTGGGGCTCGAACTCAAGAATTGTGAGATCATGGCCTGAGCCAAAACAAAGAGTCAGACGCTTAACTGACTGAGCCACCCAGGCGCCCCAAAAAAGACAGTTTTCTTACTAAAAAGTTGAAATATTTATGTGTAGATATCTCAGTTGAAGAAAATGTTAGTGGGGAAGGGTGGCTGGGTGGCTCAGTCGTTTGAGCATCTGACTTGATTACGGTTCAGGTCGTGATCCCAGCATCGTAAGATCAAGCCCTGCGTCCAACTCACTGTCCAACCATGGATCCTGCTTGGGATTCTCACTCATTCTCTGTCTCAAGTAAATAAACTTAAAAAAAAAAAAAGTTAGTGAAAAATTTATAAATTAGAGCAGATAAACCAGGGAATTCATTTCAACAGTTGAAGGTCTGATATGTGTCATCTTTATTCCAGGTATCCTGAGGATATAAATAGAAAAGGAAGTACTCATGACTTGTTCTCAAATTAGTAGCCTTCGAAATCTGTTTCATTGGGGCACTTGGCTGGCTCAGTCGGTCAGCAGTTCGTGAGTTCAAGCCCCACATCAGGCTTGCGCTGACAGCTCAGAGCCTGGAGCCTGCTTCAGATTCTGTCTCCCCCCATCCTGTCCCTCCCCCGCTTGCACTCTGTCTCTCTCTAAAATAAAATAAAATAACGTAAAAAAAAAAAAAAAGGAAATATTTTATTAGCAAAAATTTAGAAATGAGGTTTACACATAATTTTTCTCAGGTGTATCCCACATGTGGTAGGGACTAAACTAGAATTTGGATTACTTTGTAAAATCAGTTTGGAGAAAATAGAATTATGCTTTTATTTTACTTTTTTTTTTTAATTAAATTTTTTAATGTTTATTTTTGAGAGAGAGAGAGAGCGCATGAGGAGTGGAGGGGCAGAGAGGGAGACACAGAATCCAAAGCGGGTTCCAGGCTCTGAGCTGTTAGCACAGAGCTGGATGTGGGGCTCAAACTCACACAACAGCGAGATCATGACCTGAGCCGAAGTCAGACGCTTAACTGACTGAGCCACCCGGGCACCCCTTATTTTACTTTATTTTTAAAGATTTTATTTTTTAAGCATCCTCTGTACCCATTGTGAGCCTTGAAGTCACAACCCTGAGATCAAGTCACATGACCACTGACTGAGCCAGCCAGGTGCCCCAGAATTCTGTTTTTAGATGATTTAGTGATAATCTGGATTAATCTAGTGCTGTCATATAGTTTTACAGATCGGGAAACTGAGGACCAGAAAAAAGTGACTCATTCAGGATCACGCAGATGACATCAGATCTGGGCTTTGACAAACTTTTTTGTCACCTTGCAGCAAGGAGAGTCAGAGGGGAATATTCTAACAATCATGAGCCCTTTAGACACCTGAGGAGAGCTGTGGATTCTCTCTTCAGGGAGCCTCCTGTGTCTGTTTTTATGCAGTTTAACAAAAAAATATCATAGGGTAGTGTTCATAGACCTACCTTTCCCCATAGCCCATACGTGGATTTTGAAGAGATGTGAGGGCCCCAGATTAAGAATCTTGATGAAAAAGGAAAGTTAAAAAAAAAATTGTTTCCATGTTGCACAATAATATTAACATACTCATCTGTACACCTGAAAACTGGTTGAGAGGGTAACTTTTATGTATGTGTTTTTGACCACAGTTTTTTAAAGCTGGAAAAAATTGTTACCGCTAAAGAGCACATACTGGCCAGTGGAGAAGAGATAAGATTGAGATCTGTTTATAAATTTCTCTACCAGGATCAGGAAAAAGGAATACATATAGATGATTCAGTCAGTAAAGAGTCAGAAGCCCCAAACTTAAGCCTAAATCATGGAAATGGTAGCCACAGAGCAAGTGTTTACAAGGGGGAAAATGATTTTTCTAGATCCCACAGAGAAAGTGTTAAGTTTTATCCCTACTAATCTAGACAAGTCAGAACTAAGCCTGATGTAGTGCAGGGCCTGGACTGTTCAACATAGAGACGTTTATTACAATAGAAGGTGATACTCTGGGGATGAGGGACTTGCAGGGAATTTATTGTGCGCTTCAGCGTACCTATTTAATCCACCTAACCACCTACAGGTTACATATGAGAGATACAATTAATGGTTTTTCTGCGTTGTCTTGGGCCACCTATTTGTTGCTGCGTGCTTTCACACATTTTATTTCATTTAACGTTAGATTCTATCTACTGTTAGTTGTGGTGTATGTGTCCAGGATCCTGGATTACAGTCTGGTGGCAACTGTTCCCTGCGACAGGTTCCTAAGGAATTCAGGTAGATTGGCGTACCAGGCAAACTCTACTGGGTTCTAGCACCAGTCCCTGGTGGAGTTTTGCATCATGATGAGCTGGGCTAGCCAGGAAAGTTTCTCAGTTGATCTTTTTATCTGGTTACTTGACTTTGTAGGATACGAGGGTGAGACAGATGTGCAGTTTACCGGTGCACTAAACCCAAACTTTTTATTGAACCAGCCATATAATAGGAAAAAGAAAGAAGCAAGAGTATTGCAAAGCAGTCTAAAAGGTAACAGACATTTTTAAAAAGAGCTCAGTTTTCCTTAGTAATTCCTATGGTCTCTTTCCTCTTCAGTTAGAAATGTGTACAGTAGCTTGGTTGTATTCTGGGCATCCATTTGGTTCCTATGGGGGTATGTAGTTAAGTCCTCTTATTTTACAGGTGAGGAAGCTGACACATCAAGATGTTGATGAACTTGCCTACATCTGCTGATTAACAGCAGGAAGTTTTCACTTAATTGTATTTCTCTTGTGACAGTTGAGACTTTGGATATTTACCTACTTAGAAGATTTGCCATTAAAAAATGGTCAGACTCAACTTTATAGTCCTCCTCATTTGAGGTCTTTTCTGTGGCCTGTGTGCATGATCTTCATTGTGGACAGTTTTAACTTGAGTCAGTCTTTCACCCAGGGGTCCAGCTGCCTGACTTTATATTTCAGCTTCTTCATTGCCTGGATTCTCGTGATCTTGAGAGTTATTTCATTTCTTTGTGTGTCTTCTCATCTGTAAATGGAGATAGACTGGGTATGAGGATTAAATATAAAGCACCCAAAACACTGTATGGCATACAGTAAGGGCTCAAAAAAATGTTACCTCTTAAAATTATTGCTACTTTAGGGGTGCTTGGGTGGCTCAGTCAGTTAAGCATCCGACTTTGGCTCAGGTCATGATCTCAGGATTCGTGACTTCAAGCTCCGCATCAGGCTCTCTACTGTCAGCGTGGAGCCTGCTTCAGATCCCGTCTCCCTCTCTCTCTCTGACCCTTCCCCTCTCACTCACTCTCTTGTAAAAATAAATAAAAACATTTAAAATGAAAAAAAAAATCATTGCCAGTTTATAAAATGTCTGGACATTTCTCACTACTTCTAGGTAATGAGGTTCACAGTTACTTCTCCTGCCCTCCCCCTCCAGTTTTTTGTTTTTTGTTTTTTGTTTTTTAATTAAGCTCTGTGCCAAGTCACGACCCTGAGATCAAGAGTTGCATGCTCTACTGACTGAGCCAGCCAGGTGCCCCGAGGTTTGCAAATCTTAAATACTATATTTTGTCAACCCAAGGATGCACATATTTATTACCATTGATGGCATTGGAAGCTCCTTGATTTCTGGTAATCTTTTAGATTCTAAAGCCAGAAAAATCTGTTCAAAAAACTATTCATCTCAAAACTGGATAATAAAATTGGTGAATTATCTATTATATTGAATTATCCAGGCCTTTTTTCATATTTTCCAGGAGATTTGGGATTACCATGAGGACAGGAAAGGCAAAAGGTGGGGCCTACCTTACCCACCTCTGTCTACAACCTGAATAGCTTCACTTTTATGTTTAGGGAAGAAACACTTACGCCTTTAAAAACATTTGGAAGTCTCTAATCTGAATAGTTGTTCAGTTCTTCATTAGTTCCCAGCCTTTTATGAAAAAAGTTTTCAAGGTATCAAGGGCATTTACTAACAATTGTTGAGTTGGTGAGTCATACTAATGAGGCCAAGGTCATGAGTTCAGTTCGTATGTAGGTCATTGAGCATTACTGTGCCTGCTGCCAGCCCCTGTATCTAGAGTTTGTTATTCTGTGCATACTAGTAAGAGTTGCTGATGGTGAGTGAGGCAGTGGCCATCCTTCTGGGAAGGACACTGTTTTGTCGCTTACTAAACATACAGGCTCTATAGGCCAACGGAAAATTCTGAGAAAGAAAGAAAAAAGGGTTCATGATCTTGCCTGTCCTAAGGAAGGCATGTAGGAGATCTGAGTGCTTTTATATCAGTCCAGAGAGGTAATGGTGTTCATTCATTCTTGGATCTTTTTATTTGCTTGCTTGCTTGTTTGTTTGTTTAATTAATCTCTACACCCAGCGTGGGGCTCAAACTCACAACCCCGAGATCAAGAGTCCCATGCTGTCCTGACTGAGCCAGCTAGGTGCCCCAATGACTGCATCTTTAAAACATGGCAAGATCATATGAATTCCAAGATATATTCCAAAACCAAATATAATTTTATCCTTCCTTGGGGAAATTGTGCAGTAGGTAGTTTGCCTTTTAGAGTTCCCTGTACCACTGACTTGCTAAGTGCAGTTTTAAAATTTCATAGGAAGTCATGTTTTGAACATGTTAACATGTCACAAGTAGGTGAATACTGCTTGTTTTCCTCAGAGCTAGTTTGCTCTTCATCCTTCTTTCCTCTGTTGCCTTGTGCACCACCACCCACCATCCTGCCTTTGGTGTTCCTTTCCCCCTTTAACTCTTTTTCACCTCTCTTTGGAACTGCCTTTATACCTCCCCTTATGGTGATTGAGAAAGGTGGAGATTATCTTAAACAGACTTCTGTGGAGCTCCAAGGAGGTACAGGACAAATGCAGTCCAGGCTTCCTCACAGAGCTTAGGCATTTTGTTTGGTTCCCCACAGAAATGAAAGATGTGAAAAACAAACCTAACGCTTTTAGGTTCCATTCAGCTTTCCTCTCTCCCCAAAGCATTTGTTTTCTGACAGACAAAGCAACAATATGTAGGAAAAGCAAAACTGGGAAGGCAAAGCTTTTAAAGAATATACCTTCTTGTGTATTAAGCTTCCCACCGTCTTTCTTCAAGTGACAAGGATCTGTGTGGAGGAAGAGAGTGCTGATCCTTTTTTGGGTGTTTGAGTTTTCCTTTAAGAAGTCTTTGATGACTTAGGAGTAGGGTGATTAATATCTACTAATGTGTTTGTTTCTTTAAAGAATTTTTTTTTCTTTTTTCTTTTTTCTCTTGGCTAGGCAATTAGGGTGTTCCTTAACCCTTTTAGGGCTGCTTTGTTTTCTGGGACCTAGACGTGTGTCTCTCACTCTTTTATACATTGGCCCTTCGTAATGATCTCAGGCCTCTCTTTTGCTCTCTGCTTCTGGAGATTCCCCAGCTAGGATGCAGCCTGAGTCTGGTCTAACAGCTTCACACAACAGCAGTGTTTCTCAACTGTTCGTGCACGTTTCATATGACATTTTGGGAAACGTGACTCTCTGGTCTTTTCTTTGCCCTTTACCTCTTCTAGAATAAAATGAACAAGTAGGACTTCAACCTGTTGTTCTCTACCGTCCAAGGTAGTAACTGCTATTCCAGAGCCTTCTCAAGACACACTGTCTCAGTAAAAGTTTGTACCTCCTAGATACTGGTCACATTGGGGTTAGAATCCCTTGTGCAGATTATTTTAGCATCTAAATCCTTAGAGTAGTCCCCACCTTAAATGATGATAATGATACAGGATTAAGTGAGGTATTGTGAACTTAGTAAATGTAAGTTCCTTTCCTCTTAATAATTTTTGATGATGTAGGCAGGTCCAAGTAAAATGCTTTTAGAAGTTTTTTTGTTAATCTGGATTTTGCCTTAAAATGATTGGAGGCATCACTACTTCATTAGCAAAATTGGAAACCAATTAGATCCATATGAAAAGTCAAATTAAGTACTTAAGCATCTATTTGGACCAGGAACCTCTTTGTCTTTAGGAAGGGTAGGTAGAGTGCAGTGTCTCATAGTTCTGGTTTTCACTTTGTCTTTCAGAATTCTTACTTTCCAAAGTAGACTTCATCCTTGATGACTTTTGGCAGTTCTCTGTCTTTACCCAGGGCCAGACAGAAGTATAGCCGGCAGGGGTGGACATGAAAGTTTGTAGGAATTTGGGCAGCTTTCTTTATAGAATCAATCTTTACTTGCAAGATTGTTCGATAATGTTTAAAAATAAATCAAATCGGTTTTGTGGTTCGTCTGTTTGCTTTTAGCTTCAATTAACTTCCCCATCTTCTGATTTTTTTTGGTTTCGGTGGTTCACCACCGCCCTAGGGCCACTGAGATGCATTTATACAGACAGGAACTTAGTTGCCTTTGAAGAGTTTTATGCCTGGTACCTGCCTATTCAGGAAGGTTGCTTTGGGGAAATAGCGTGGTCTCTCCACATTAATAACATGACCCTTAATTGCTAAAAGGATTATATAGCCTTTAGCTCTCTCGTAGTTTCTCATCCAAAAGCAGATGCTAAAAATGAGATTTTTTTGTGACCTAAATGTACTGAAATTCAGCCTCATAAGTTCTGGTCTTTGTTTTGCTATTTGTTGTGATATTTAGGGACAAACCTGTATTAAGTCCTTTAGTACTTTTACTTTCCCATCTTTTAAATTGATGGTGTTTTAAAATTAACTTTGAGATGTTAAATGCAATTTATGTTTTAAGGTATTGTGTACTTTAACAATGGGAGAGGGAGAAGGAGTTCTTTTATCTTTTTTTTAATTTTTAAAATTATTTTATTTTTGAGAGAGAGAGAGAGAGAGAGTATGTGAGCAGGGGAAAAGCAGAGAGAGAGGGAGACACAGAATCTGAAGCAGGCTCCGAGCCGTCAGCACAGAGACTGACACGGGGCTCGAACTCACGAATCGCGAGATCGGGACTTGAGCTGAAGTCGGATGCCCAACTGACTGAGCCACCCAGGTGCCCCCCCCCTTTTTCTTTTTTTTTTTTTTTTTTTAAATCCTCAGCCATGGTGACAAAGGGGGGCATTTCTTTGGAAAGAAACTACATTTCTGGTATTATGAGAAGTGTAGGCATGGTCCACTTATTTTTCTTTCCTTGGTTTTTTAGAGTGAAGACATAGTCCAGAGAGGTGTAAAGCCACAGGTATGGGCTAACTGCTGGATGAGTGTGCTCTATGGTCATCTCTTTAACCTTCTTGCATGAGGCCTGTTGTGCAGATTTGAAAACGTTGCATTCAGAAAGGTGATGGCTTTTTTCCTATATTATGGGGTGTAATTTCCTATTCCTAGGAGGCTAGAATTATTTTCTTTCTCTTTCTCAACTTTCTCCTTAGCTGTTTCCCAAAGCAGGCTTATCTCCCACTTGAGCTAGATGTTGCCTAGTCGCGCGCGCGCGCGTGCGTGCGTGCGTGTGTGTGTGTTTGTACACACAGCAGCTACCCGGCTAACTTTCTTTCCCCATTCCAGTTCAAACTGGAAGACCCTGAGTAAACCAGAATAAGGATGAGGACAGAACTTAGTGGATTCCACACAAATACTACCCACCTGGAATCAGAATTTGTTCAACATACTGATTTTTTAATCACCACTGGAGCTGAAATAAAGTTTAAAGTTACGTAGTATATTGTTACAAACTAAGAATTACACTAAATTCCAGAATCAATTTGGGATCTGAAAATACGACCTGATTTGAAGGGTGGTCATAATTTGACAGGACAGTTTTATTAGGTCAGGGTTAGTTTCAGAAACTCCAAGGGAGGCTTTGAGTTTATACTTTTGCCAACAAAACTAAGCACAGAAGAGGATCTTTCTGCTAGTCATTATCTTTGACACTGATTGGGGGAGGAGGCAGTAGAGGAAATGGTAAAGTTTTTAGATTTCAAAAAAGGTGTTCGTTTTCCCCCGTTAGCCTTGTCGTATCCTCTCAGTATACCATAAATGATCATTTTAATATCAAACCAATTTGCATACAACAATTACTAAACGTGGTGCTTTTTGCCTTACAGTGATTATAGATTTGAAATAGAAAAAAAATGTTTTACAACATTTAAACTCCCCCATCCCGAGGTCAGAAATTTTTCATTGTCTAGACTTTTATTGGAAACTCACAGGTTTGGGGCTTTTGTGCAAAAAGTTGATTTTATTAAAGCACAGGGACAGGACCCATGGGCATGAAGAGTTGCCTATCAAAAAACATTTTAAAAAATTAACTGCCACATTTTTACAAAAAGCTCCCACAAAGTGAGATGTCAAGTAGATGATTACATAAATTGGTCAGTATAATTTAAAAAAAAATTTTTTTTTTTAATGTTTATCTGTTTTTGAGAGATAGAGAGCCAGAGCGAGAGCAGGGGAGGGGCAGAGAGAGAGGGAGACACAAAATCTGAAGCAGGCTCCAGGCTCTGAGCTGTCAGCACAGAGCTGGACAAGGGGCTCGAACCCATGAACTGTGAGATCATAACCTGAGCCAAAGTGAAGTCAGCCACTTAACTGACTGAGCCACCCAGGCTCCCCTTTTATGTTAATTAAAAAAAATATTTTTAAATGTTTATTTTTGGGAGAGAGAGTGCACACAGGGGAGGGGCAGCGCAGTATATTTTTGCCTATGCAAAGTACTGGATTGGGAGCTCTGGGAGGCTGCCAATTGATCATATTAGAAGTACTCAATTTTTGAAGTGAAATTCAAGCCCATAAAGGTTTTAAGCTAAAAATTCTAAGTGTGGTTGGTTATTTTCAAGTGGTATCAGTTGCTTACTTCTTTTCTACAACCTTTCTATCCTCTAACTACCAGAAGCTTTGGGGGGAAATATCCAGTCCACTTAACTGTCTGAGGTTATGACTTTTTCGTAGATTATTACACTTTTCTCATATACACTGATGGTGATTTTTAATGACATAGGTTCTCTTTTATAATTTGGCAGTAAGCTCTAATTTCCTCTGTGCTCATATAACCAGACTTCACATTTTTGCCCTTCAAAACACATTTAGATTATTGAGCTAGAAGTATAAAATCCCTTCACTTGTCATTGAACTCCTCCCTGGTTATGTCAGTCAAGATAGACAGCCTGACGTTCGCATGTGCCACCTGGGCCTTTTTGCTCAACTATGCTTTTCTTTGCTCTTTCACTCTTTTGACGAAACGACTGCTGTGATTTCTGGCACTTCTAGTCCAGTTTTTAAACTGTTTATTCCACTCCGATTTTCTAAATGCAGGCTGTGCTGTTCTTTAAAGGGTTTCCCTTATCTGCTGATCAGTTTTAATGATTTTGGTTCTTAATGTTATGGCAGGCTGATTGCCCCTACCCTAACATCATTGGGCTTTGAATTGTTGCCCTTAGAAAAGAAGTAGAGAATATTCAAAGCAAAGAAAACTAAGACCACAAGGGAAAGAATAGGAAACCTTGAGTGTATAAACTCACAATGAGAGGACACACGGTAAAAAGGGACTGAGGGAAAGTTACCTCTGGTAGCAGACCATTGGTTATAACCGTTCCTGCCATCTCTTTATTTCTAATGCATCCTTTGTGGGAAAAGCTTGAAATGTGTTTCTGAATCAGAAATTTAAAAACAACTTATAGGCAGTTTTCTGTGAATAACTGCTAATTCTTTTTAATTTCCCCTTAACATCTGCATTTTTGTATTTGAATAATTGTTTTTATCATCATTTAACTTTGTAATCCTTTTCTAAAATTGTGACTTATGATTAATTTCTGTGCTTTCTTTTCCCACAAGCATGTTGAATTTTATTATACTGAGATGACTCTTGTGACCTGCCTAAAGAGAAGTGCCCTCCTTCATGTAATAATATTTCCATCTTTTAAGTTCTTAAAGCAGTCTTGCCTTGTACATCATAAAATGGATTTTAAAACGTTACTCTAAACTGGTGATTTTCAAGCTTTGGCTTGACAAAAATTACTTAAGGAGGGCACATCTTTACAGTATGCTGAGCAGTGCCTGGCTGCTCAGTAAACTCTTCCACATTAAATGCTCTCTTGTTATGCATGTGATTCTGATTAAAATAGAAATTGAATTAGATAATATTTTTAGTGAATAATAAAAGCATAACAGTAACCAGCGAGATTATCTTAAAATTTGTTGATTTCCTTTTTAAAAGAATCCTTGAACTAAAAAGAACCCAATTTTGGTTGTTGACTGACCTCACAAAGTTACTTGTTGGTCCTGATAGCTTTCTGTAGGAAGAAGCATGTGATCAGCTCCAGTGTGCATAGGAGAAACTAGGACAAACCTAACCAGTAACTTAACCAGTCCCAGCTAGGGTTACTGTCTCCTGCCTGTCCGGCAGTCAGCGCCTGGCAACCCGTGTGCCATGTGCCAGTTGCAGTCTCCTCTCACTGCAGTCTGGGTTGGCTTCCTCCTTTAGCAGGATGGAAGACAGCTCCTGCCGCTTGTGTCTCTACAGGAGCCAGGGTCTCTGACAAAATACAAAAGCAGTTAGCTTCTATTCTAGTTCTAACTTTTGGATGGTTATGTTTGCATGTTCGAACAGAAGACACAGTTCCTTGGTTGGATGCAGATAGGGGTCAGGCACTGTTAGCCAGTCTAGAACATTTAGGCCCATACAGTGACATGTTGCCTTTCATTATTTTTGTTTTTAAGTAACGCTATACGTTTAGGAGTTCATTTGTTTACCTCTTTACAGGCTGAACATAACTTCCTTTTTTCAAAATTCCCTGTGTTGTGAACTGAGCTTGAGTGAAGTGAAATCTTTGAGGTAAGGCAATGCTAATGATAAAAATGGGAAAGAAGGCCTGTGCAGCTTGGGAGCCTTCAGAGACATAGTTTTAGAGTCACTGCCTAAATATTGAAATGCCACCACTTGTTGTCTGGAGGATGGGAAGCTAAATTGAGAACGGGAGCACCACATCTGCCTCGACTGCTAAGTATATCCATTTCCACTGCTCACCCATAGTAGAATTTTTTATGTGTGCATTTATTAATCTTGGTTTTAACATCAGTTTAAAGGAGGACGGAGAATGAAGAGACTAAGATTGCATTCCTCCGTCCTTCCCTTAACATTTGAGTGTGTGTTCCTGGTGGGTCCCTGTTCTTTTTCATCATCACTCTGATGATGGTTTTTGGTTTTTTGTTTCTCCGGAAAGGTCAAACAACAGAAAAGTCATGATTTCCTAGTACTCTATCAAAAGGCAGAATATTACTATCCCATTTTCATTTTTACTTTTTAAATTTTCTGGCAAAATAAGATTCAGGGTAAAGAAATTTTCCCTGTGCCACCTAATGAGTATCACTGAAGCAGGAATTTTTAAAAAGTCCTTCATTCTGATGAGGAACCATTAGGTAACCACTCTGCTCTCCGCACCATTAAGAAATCAAGGTTGGTCCAGTGCAAGTGGTAGTATGTGAACAGTTTAAGTTTTTGGTGACCAGTTCTTTAGCCAGCTTGCCTCTGGCCTGCTTCCGATGGTCTGAACCACTACTTATGTGACTATTCTGAGGTTAGTGTGGACCCAGCACTGTGCTCATTGCTGCCTTTGGCACATGGAAAACTAAGTTTAAACCAAGGCCAACAGCCTAGTTTTTCCTTCCAAAAACATTTTCAGACCACATGAGGTGAGCTTTTTTTTCTTTCTTCCTTCTTTTCTTTTCTTTTCTTTTCTTTTCTTTTCTTTTCTTTTCTTTTCTTTTCTTTTCTTTTCTTTTCTTTTTTCTTTTCTTTTTTTGCTTCAGGTAGTTTCAGGCCTTGGGGCCCCTCAAAACCTGATTTGCAGAAAGGAGTTTGAAGATGTGAAACAAGTTAGTGTTACTTCTGCTCTGTTAGCCACTGCTATCTTCATGGATCTGACACTCTATTTATCTGACAGTGCACTTAGTACTGCTTCGCCAGGGAAAATCACACAAACCCAGCCTGGCGCATCAGCACTTTCATTGTGTGCTGGGCTGAGCCTCCCTTCACATGCTCACATCCCCCTTTTAATCCAGTACTCCCTTTCCCCTCCCCAGTCCTGCCTGTTTCTGTGGCACTTATTGCTGGTTTCCCTGAGCTCCTGTTTCCACTTTGTGTTTTTTGTGGGGCCCAGGAAGCTAAAGCTGTGTGTATTTGTGGATCAGACAAGTGCAGCAAGTTAATATCATTGGCTTCTGAAGGGGAGAGTGAGGTGATGGCTGCGTTTAAGTTGGATTTCCTTCCAGAAATGATGGTGGATCATTGCTCTTTGAATTCCAGTCCTGTGTAAGTATTTTTGTTGTCTAATTTTTATCATAAGCAGAGGAACTGGGCTGTTTTCTTTGTTATTTGGTAAAACTGGTCCCTTTCCCTAAAAGAGGGAAGAAAAAAATTGGGTGAGGAAGCCAAAGTCCACAGTATTACTATTTTCTATTGTACTCTGATTCTGTCTCCTTACTACTGATTTCCTTGGGGCTGTAGCTAAGTTCTGTACAAAAGGGTACATTTGATATATGAGCAGCAACATCAACTCAAGTGTGCTGGCTCCAGTCCCTTCAAGCAAGCTGTAGTGTTTCCCCATGTGATAGATTCCAACGCATTTTTTTTTTTTTTAAACCTTAGCTTTACTGCTTTGTGTTGGGTATGCAATTTCAAACAATCTTTTGGGATGTTATTTATTTACATCAAATTCTTAGACTCATGTCACAGTGGAGACAGGTTACTAGAGTGTATTTAGTAATGTATGCAGAATGCTGTATTGGCATCTAAACTGTATCCCTGGGCCCTGATTTTTTTCCTAGTCAAACTGAAAATGCAACACAACACATGATTTCAGGGATGTCAGATGTGTGCTCTTCCCCTCCCCTCCTCAGCAAAACTGTATCAATTTTGATTGGCAATTTGCCCAAATTTTCAACATGGGAACAAGAAATCTAATCAGTTTAAAATACTGTTTAGTAAGTGACATTATCATTGTACACAGCTAAAATGCTAACCTGGTCCTGAGTTGTAGCTTCAGGGAACCTGAATTCTGAACTTCGTGAAGAACACATTTCTAACTCTTGTTTTCAGTTAATTAAACTAGGTTTCAAAGTATCTTGAAACCTCAAGCAGATGAGCCTTAGGTTATTCAAAGCCAAGAATATTAAATGGTAGAATATTCCCTAGATAACAGGCAGTAGTCTGAGTCCTTCAGTATAGCCCTCCGTTGGAAATCCATCTACCTTGGGATTATCTGTAGCAGGTGTGGATGATAGCAGATTTTGAACAGTTCTCTGTGGAATAGTTTGGGGGACCTCAAGGTTAGCTGGCTCACTCATTTGATACGGATGTTATGCCTTCTCTGTAGTGTCCAAAATAATGGTAATTTAGGTTTGTCTTTTTATGCAAGCTCTTTACTGCTAAAATTTTGTTATAGCTGTAGATAACAGGTGAAATCAATGCCATCATAAAGACTTACTATATATTATCAAAATACTCCCACATACCAGATATATGTCCCTAGAACTAGGACTTTGTGGCTCAAATTATCTTTCATTGTAACAGTTTCTCTCTGTTTTGCCACCGCCTTTGTTCAGTCCTTAGATACAGTATTTTTCCTCAGCCTGCTCTCTCATATTTCAAGAGGTTAAACTAATTCAGTATCCCATGAAGTCTGGATCACGGAACACTGCATGAAAGTCACCTGGAACATGAAAATGCTGATTCCTGGACCCATGCCCAGATATTCTGATGTTAGAAAAAGGCCCCAGAATCTGTATTTTAGCAATGCCCCATGTGGTTTTCATGCACACTGAAGTTTGAGAGCTAATGGACTGAATACAGGTCATTCTGTCAGAGGTGATCAGGGAGCACGCGGTTGGAGCATGTTTTCCCAAGTATGTTTGCCTTTGTTTTAGTCTTCCATCTTCTCAAAAGCTTTGGGAGGTTAATTGGGCACAGGCTGTTGCCTCTGTTTACAGATGAGAAACAGTTGAGAGGCTGTAACTGACTTGGCTGAGGACAATTGGTGTCGGCTTTGGACCTCAAATCAAGTTTAATGATAATCTTTTTATTTTTGCCCCCTAGACCAGGCTGCCTCAGGTGTCATGGAGCAGGTACCCATCGACTTCTTTCATAATTGCAAGTGTTTGGGCCCATTCTCATGGGCACCATATACCAAAACACAGATTTGGGAAGAAGAAAGTTCGTGAGAATGGTGTGTTTGCCACATTTTTGTTGGGTTCTCAGCCCTTCTTTTAATTCGTACTCTTTAGCAGGAGACTTGACATCAGTAGTTTTCTCTCTCAAGTGATTTTGCCCAGTAATGTGATCTAGCAATGTATCTATTTCAAAATTTCCTGCAAAAGAGAAGAATGGCTGGAGGAGCTGTGGAAGGGCTGGGGACCTGAACTGTAGTTCCTGTTCTTACTTTTAACAGTGTCCTTGATTCTGCTGTGACTACTCTTCAGCTTCCCTGGTTTCTTTTACTTTGCTTGTACCCTAGGAAATGGGTGTTCTCTAGGAGTTGTAGCTCAGTCCCTTTTAGCTTTCCCTTGGCTTAAGGGGGTACCGATTGCTTTTCTGATTCTCACATCTCTGTATTTTTCCCCCAAATGTCCCCTGAACTTCCCCGTGCAAAAACACTTTCCCAAAATGACTGTACTAGAACCTAAGAGGGATCAGTAACTTCTTTTCCTCATCTTTTTCATTGGGTTATCTCCAATTTCTAGTGGGTTCTGCCCCCAAATTTTTCAGCATTGCCTGAGACTGGGCCCTAATCTTAGGAGCTAGTTTGTGCAAAAATCTCTTTATTTCCCCACTTTTATTTCATCCTCTGTATTGTCAGTTGTCTTTAAAAGACCAGTCCGATCACTTCCTTGTTTAAAAATCTTGTAATAGCGGGGCCTGGGTGGCTCAGTTGGTTAAGCATCCGACTTCAGCTCGGGTCATGATCTTACAGTTTGTGAGTTCAGGCTCCATGTTGTGCTCTGTGCTGACAGCTCAGAGCCTGGAGCCTGCTTCAGATTCTGTGTCTCCCTCTCTCTCTGCCCCTCCCCTGCTCTCACTCTGTCTCTCTCCTTCAAAAATAAATAAACCTTAAAAAAAGAATCTTGGAATAAAGTCCAAGCCTGTTAGTATCACAAGAAAAGCTCTTCAGGGCATCTTTCCAATGTATCTGTTTATTCTCAGTGATTTTCTAATGTTTTCTCTCTTTTTTCCTAATCTTTTAAAATGTGTACTCTCCCCTAAGTTTCTCAAGTCCTTTTTTTACCTAATGTTATCTTACCTTCTTCTCTTTTTTCTGAGTTCTTACCATTTTCACATCACTCCATTCTATACAGCACTGTTTCCAGCCCCTTTGTCCATTCAGCTTAAGTCCCTGCCCTCCTCCTCCAAATACAATAAAACCATCATACCCATTTTTTTTTCCCCACAGAACTTTTAAGCATCCGTGAAAATATTTGTAGGTCCTTATAGTTGTGTTCTTCCACTTGTTTGGTGCCATCACCTTCAGGACAGGTACTGCTCAGTCCCCTTCTATAGCCCCTCGAGTGTGTAGTATCTGGCACATAGTAGGAGGTTAGGAAATACAGTTGAATGAATGATAAGCCCTGTGAGGTTTGTTTGTTTTTAATAATTAAAGATAATTACTGAAATAAGGTCTCTAGGTGTTATCTCCATTTCTCAGGGAAGAAGGCTGAAAACCTTCACAAGCATTGTTAGCCTGTTTAGTTGTTGAAAGGTGACTTAACCTTTATTAAGAGCTTTTTCTAATACCTAACATCCCAACTAACAGGAAGATCTCCCTTTATCCAAAAGGAAATTCCTTCCTTCCAGAATATGTACAATTTTGTCTCACTAGAGAACAGTTGGTAAGTAACTCAGGCCAGTGTTTCTGGGTCCTTTTTATTCTGATGTTCTTCTGTGCCGGTTTTCCACAGCACAGTATCTGAGCCAGAGGGACCTGGTAGGGGTGGGTGGTGGCTGAAGATTGGGAAGCAACAAATATTTATGCCTCTTGGGGATTGGTAAGTATCCAAAATTTTTCTGTTTGTATAATGAACAAATGGAGGTCAACAGGTAATGAGAAGGGTTGAGTGGAAAAAAATGAGTAATGAAAGGTTTTGGGAATTATTTTTTAATTTATTGAGGCATAGTTGACATACAGTATTGTATTAGTTTCAGGTATGCAGCACAGTGATTTGACATTTGTGTACGTTGTGAAATGGTCATGACAGTAAGTCTGTTGTCACCTGCAAAGTTAATAGTTTTATTTATTATATTCCCATGCTGTACATTACATCCCCATGACTTAATTAACTGGAGATTTGTATTTATTAATCTCCTTCACTCATTTTGTTCCCACCCAAGGAATTGATTTTTGAGCAGATGTAAAGGTAGTATTTGCCAGCCTGTTTGGCTGCAAAGAACAGATACCCACTGGAGCTAGCATATGTGAAAGGGGTTTTTTGTAAGGGCACACATGGGCTGGACTGTAATGTAATTAGGAACTTTCTGGAAGACTTAGAAAATCCTTTCTTTCTGACCCAGGACACACGTTCTCTTGTCCTCACTGCACGTGCTGCTGCTTGATTGCAGCATGGCTTTGCCTTGCCATTCTCCCTCCCATCCCGTTTTCTTGCTCCGTCTCTCTTTGTCTCTCAGATTAAGATAGAATTCACATAACATAAAATTTATCCTTTTAAATGCATAATTCAGTGATTTTTACTGTGTCCACAAAGTTGCACAACTGCCTCCGCTGCCTAATTCCAGAACACTTTGATCACCCCAAGAAGAAATCTGGTACCCATTCGCAGTCATCCTCCTGCACCCCCAGTTCCCATTCCTAGGCAACTGCTAACCTGCTTTCTATCTTTATAGATTGGTCTATCCTGGAAATTTCATATAAATGGAATCACACAATGTGTAGCCTTTTGTGATTGGCTTCTTTCACTTGGCATCATGTTTTCAGGCTTCATCGATGTCGATGTTGTAGCATGACCTCTCTTATCTCTTGCCACTGCCCTTTTACCTTGTCACCTTAGGCTGTCTCTGCTTGCAGCTTCCCGAATTCTGACTTCATCACTGCCTGTTTCTGTTAACCAGTTCCAGGTTCTGTAGAGCAGTGTTCTGTGCCATAGAGCTTTCTGTGATGATAAAAATGTTCTCTGCCTCTCTTTATCCTATGCAGTAACCACATGTGGCCAGTGGCTATTGTCTTGCTCGGTAAAGCCAAGCCGTAAGGAGCTTGATTGGCCAGGCCTTTCTGTTTTAAGCATAGGTCTTAGATTTCTGGCTACCCGGTAGATCAGTTTGTTGGGTTAAGGTTCACCCCACTGGTATAGTTAGGTGGAGCCAGGGGATGGGGAAAAAGTGGGACAAGACATTAACTCTGCCCCCCTGAGCTGGGCCTGGGGCCAGGAAGTTTTGAGAGGGAGATAAGAGAAAGAAGAGAGGGTTTAAGAATTCTGAACAAATGTGTGCTTTGAAAATGAAGCTCTTAGTTTTGTCTCTCCTGTTTCTCTTCCAAAATGGTTCTCTTTTTTACTTTCCTATAGCATGTTCCATCAAGAATCCAGGTAGACAAGGCAGCCTCTAGTCCTGATTTTTCACATTTTCTCATTTTTAATGATTTGCTAGTTGCTGCTAGAAGCAGAAATGTAAAACAAGGTGGTTGGTGCCATGCCTCTCCCCTAAAACACTTGCTGCCTCCTTATCTCTCTTCTTCCTTCCTTGCTTCCCTCATTCCCTGCTTTTCCTCTCTCCCACCCTGCTCCCAGGTCAGTAATTTCACAGAGGATAAGAATATCCATAGACTTGCTTCTTAAGAATGACAGGGATAGTATAGGTACTTCTCCAGGGGGCTGCTGAATTCATTGGTTCTTGAGTAGGCATAATAAATATTAGTAATTCATGATCACTGACTCTGAGGAGCTCTCCATCAATGGGGAGGTAAGGCACACATTTGAGAGTGTTTTTAGTGATATGTAGAGTAAATGCCACACCTTGATGACGTGGGGTCCTTGGCATATCACACTGAGAGTCTTGTTCCCAGGTGACTTTTTTGTGCAGTGGTTACTTCTAAGGACAACATGCATGCTGGAAATATGTGAGGAAGTTGAGGATGGAAGAACATTGTTGTTCATTTTCTCTGACACAATAAAAGTTTATAATGATGTTTTCCTTATTCACCAATATATACCACATTTCACATAGTGTCTGGCCTGTATAACTGTATAAGTGCCCAGGATTTATTAGAGGAAAGAATAAGTCAGTGCAACATTCCGGTTAGATGATGTCCACAGCATCTTCAACATGGCCTGGTAATTTGCTGTGCTCTAGAAGTGCTTCTCAGACTGGTGAAGAACCATGTCCTAAGCCTGTCACGACCTGACTTCTAAAATACAATAAAAACAGTCAAGTAGGAAGACAAGATAATAAGGTATAAGCTTGCATTTTGTATCTTTTAATTATTATTAGATTGAATATATATAAAGTTACCTAGTTCAGTTTCTATAAAAGTTTCTAAAGGGGTGGGGCAGCTGGGTGGCTCAGTGGGTTAAGTGGCCGACTCTTGACTTCAGCTCAGGTCATGATCTCACAGCCCATGAGTTCGAGCCCTGCATCGGGCTCTGCACTGACAGTGAGGGACCTGCTTGGGATTCTTTCTTTCCTCTCTGCCCCTTCCCTGCTTGCTGTCTCTCTCCAAATGGGGGTCTGGGGGAGGGAGTTTCTAAAGGGTTAAATTTGAAGATTTTCCCTGGTCCTTGGCACTTTGAATAGCACTGGTCCAGAAGATTCTTCTGGCTAATGAATTGGTATATACAGAGGGAAAGGGTGGTTCATGGAGTAGGTGGATGTGAAGAAATGGAGAAGGATTTGGAGAGTAAAGAGAGAAAGGGAGGGTATTCATCTAGAATGCTGAGTCTCCACTGAACTTTTAAATAAACCGTAATTCACATATGTTGATTACTGATGATTCTTTTGCACTAAACAGTGATGTAGAAAATTTAGAAATGGCACACAAATACAGAAGGAACGGACAGAGTGTTTGCCTCCAATATAATTACAAATCAGTAAACCCCTGCCTCTTTTCAAAAGTAGTGTCAACATTCTTATCAAAACATATTCTGAGCACCATTTGGGGGTTCTGTGTTAACCCTTTAACCCTCCCTAGGATGGAAATATTAAAGACCAGCAACATTTTAATAAAATGATATTAAAACTGGTAATTAAACTTATTAGAGGCAGGTTGTTGGGAGCGACAGCCATTGTTTCGTTAGTCATAGAGTTTTGGGTTTTTTTGGTTTTTGTTTTTTTTTAATCATAGCGTGGTTTGTTAGAACATTGGGATTACCTTCTAAAAGCAACTACGTTTCATCTATATAAATATATATATATAAATGTTTATTTTTGAGAGAGAGTGTGAGCTAGGGGGAGAAGAAGATACAGAATCTAAAGCCGGCTCCAGGCTCTGAGCTGTCAGCACAGAGCCAGACATGGGGCTCGAACCCATGAACTGCAAGATCATGACCTGAGCCAAAGTCAGACGCTTAACCCACTGAGCCCCATTATATTTTTACAACAACCTGAATTTAGTAATTCAAAACTAAAGGAAAACCAATAAAATAATGCATTTCAAAACACTTGGGGTAGATTGATCTGGTGACAAATAATCACAGGAGATAACAGCTGCTCTTTGTGAGCCCTCTTTGTGCACAGTGTTCATTTTTATCAGGATTAGTTGCTTAAATTAAAGGGGGAATTGTTGAGGACAAGAAATTCCTCCCATCCCACACATCTGAGGACTTACTTTGAACCAGGTGCTATGCCAGGTGTGACTGTAAGAATGAATAGCAAACAAAACAGTTTCTGCCTTCAAGGAACTCTCAGTCTAATTGGGAGAGCTGGATATAGGCAGATTATGCTAAAAGGTGGTAAATACTATAATGAAGGGGGAAATTTAGTACTGTTTGAGTCCTGACGAAACAGACTAAATTTACCTGAAAGAACATGGGGAAACCTTTCCAGACATAGTAGCAAGAGTTGGTCTATATGCCGTTTGCCTTACAGCTTTTGATATGTAGTACTAGATTGAGCCAAGGCAATATGTAAATAGTTCCTGTGGGTGTTCAGTTAAAAGTAGGAATTAAAATACAGAGGTTAAACCACCTTCATAGATCCAGCATTCTCAAGTATCTTCAAATATTGTTCAGAAGATAGCACTGGTAGAAAAACTGTTGTTTTTCCTTTAAAGGAAACTAGTGTTTTATTTAGGGTTGATATTAGGACGTGGCAAATTTGTTGTTTTTTTTTTTTTTAAACATTTATTTATTATTGAGAGACAGAGAGAGACAGAGCATGAGTAAGGGAGGGGTCAAGAGACAGGGGACACAGAATTGGAAGCAGGCTCCAGGCTCTGAGCTGTCAGCACAGAGCCAGTCGCGGGGCTCGAACTCACAAACTGAGGGATCATGACCTGAGCTGAAGTCGGACGCTTAACCGATGGAACCACCCAGGCGCCCCGAGGACGTGGCAAATTTGAATATGATGAAGTGATTTCTGGATTAAGCATGCACTGTTAGTTAGCCATGCTGGCTGTTTGGAACTTAAGGTGTTAATGGTTGTGATAAATGCTAAGATACAGTCTTGGGCTACAGTGGTAGGAGAAGGACTTTGATTCATTCTGAGTGGAAACGTTTGTAGTCCAGGAATCCCTCTAGGTTCTTGGCAGTGGGAGGGTTAAAATGAAGGTATTAAAGCAGGAGTGTTACAAGTTTGATGTGATAGGATTGCGAGAGTTTGTGGATGTTGTAATGGTTTACTTGGTAAGGGAATTAACTGGTACAGTCTTAGAGAACTAGTAGTAAGTTGGATAACTCAGAAACAAAAAACCCTAGGATGGTGTTGTCATTGTCTATATAACAATCATTTGTGAAAGTTTAAAAGGCGAAGCTTCGTTTTGGTCTTGGAAGCATGACTTAAGAGCACTGGGTCGAGGACTGAGACAGCAACATTCAAAGGCTCACATTCTTTCTGTTCTGTTCTTAGCTTAGGCCTTGGAAATCGAGTGCTTTGTTCTAACATCTGCTGAAAAAAGACTTGTCACCTGTCATTGTATACGAGGGGAGTCCTGCATCTTACCCACTAATCAGCAGTCCATTGTGATTTTTATGCACATTTTTAAGAGTTTTGTTAACTGTGTTTCAAAACCACTAAAACTTGCTTTAGGAAGTTTGCCTCTTAGGTTCTTACAAGAATTCTCAGGCTAGACAAGGATTGAGTGACATTTGATTACTTAGTTAAAACCCAGAATGCCCTAATCAGAATGGTGACTTCAGTTTGGGATCTAATGGAAAGCATGGCCATGGCTAAGGGGAAGACCAGAGAACTCTGGTAAATTGAATGACTGTAGTGAAAAGAAGTAGAATTCTTTCTCCCGACTTTTTTAGGAAGTAGTTGAGATCTTTAAAGAAAAGAAACATCTCCCTGGAAAGCACCATGAATGCATAATAGAAGCTATATTTTGTTTTATGCAGCTCAAAGAAAATGAACGGCACCCTGGACCACCCAGACCAACCGGATCTTGATGCTATCAAGATGTTTGTGGGCCAGGTTCCAAGAACCTGGTCTGAGAAGGACTTGAGGGAACTCTTTGAACAGTATGGTGCTGTCTATGAAATCAATGTCCTAAGGGATAGGAGCCAAAACCCTCCTCAGAGCAAAGGTAAGGGCTTTGGGTTGGTGTTTTGTTTGTTGTTGTTGTTTATTTAATTTTATTTATTTTGAGAGAGAGAGCATGTGCAGGGGAAGGGCAGAGAGAGAGAGAGAATCCCAAGCAGGCTCCATACTGTCGGTTCAGAGTCTGACGCAGGGCTTGATCCCACAAACTGTGAGATCATGACCTGAGCCCAAATCAAGAGTCAGATGCTTAACTGACCGAGCCACCCAGGCACCCCAGGACTTGGGATTTTATATCTAATTTCTGTCATGTGCTTGCTGTCTCTCATTGCCGGAATGTTCCTGTGGTCACATCCAAAGGGGCTTTCCTTTTAGAATAGTTACATCTTCCAGCCCAAACACATTTAATGGCTTAAAAATAAAAAGTTAAGTTGATATCATGAGGATAACTTGTAAATTGGATCGTAGATGGTCCTTTGTGAGAGCTCTAAATTTAAGAGACAAACTCATGTGAGAGTCTATCTCTGTCTCACTCTCTCTCTTTTAATGTTTATTTTTGAGAGAGAGAGAGCAGGGGAGGGGCAGAGAGGGAGACAGGACCTGAAGCAGGCTTTGCATTGTCAGTGCAGAGCCCAATGTGGGGTTCGAATTCAATGAACTGCTAGATCGTGACCTGAGCCGAAGTCAGGTGCTTAGCCAACTGAGCCACCCAGGCGCCCCTCTCTTTTTTTAAATGTGAATGTCTCTTGATCTTACGGATGCAATGGCAAAAATAAAGTTGAAGTAAACTAACTACATAAAGTTTTCTTTGGTGTTTTGGCTAGAATAAGCTGAAAGGAAGGCACTATCTACACTGTACCTATGAATTTCTGTTAGTGTTTGCAGAGTCTTCATAGGAAAGCTTAGCAACCAGGAAGGACCTGTTTTTAGGTAACCTGTTTGTTGTAACCTACAAATGAATGGAAGAAAGACTGCGTTGCTTCCAGAAATGCCTAGCAGAGTAGAAGCTTTATGGGAGCAATGGTAGAAGAGGCACTAGCTTTGCCCTATTACATGCACATACAATATTCTTTTCCAAATGACCGATGTTAGAATAATTTTCTGTGGAAGTTGTTCTACAGTGCAGATGTGAGCAAGCAGGATTGTTAGGTTTGAAGCCAGCTTAAGAGCAGAGGATCAAGAAGCAGATAAATTACTTTCTCTATGTGTATAGTTAACCAAAAATATAAAGTATTATAGTTCCTTTATATTAACGACTGGCAGTAGAACATGCAGGACTTTAAAATCTTAATTGCAGGGTGATTTTGAAAGGAATCTATATGGTATCTCATGGGACGATGAGCCCCATGAGAGACACACCTCTCCCCTCCTATCCCTAATAAAGATACAAATCACAAAATCTACAAATCTCCTTAGTGCCATGTGCTGTTAGAATCTTAATTATATTTGATGAGGACCAAGGGTCCAAAAAAGGTATTAAGAGTTCCTTGCTCTTCAGTCATTTTATAATTTAATAAATTATTATGTTTGATGCGTATGGTAGAAATTGACTATAAGGATTGATTTATTCTGAGAAAGAATGAGTTCCTGGTAGACTACAAGGTGTGAGTGCAAGGCTCCTTTTTTATTTGTTCTGAGTGTCTTGCCCAGCGCACTCCCTGGTGCTCCAGGTAGGGTACGTTGAATGGCATGGTACTGTTACCTTTGCAAGGGAAGTTATCTTTCCCAGAGAAGTTTATAGGAGCAGCTAAAGAATTTTAGTAGAAGCAGAAGACTATAACAATATAGAAAATGAATAGAAAGTAGTGTAGGGTGTTTTTCTGCTTCTTTCCCTCCCCCCCCTTCTCTCTTTGGGGGGAGGGATGCCAATTTTAATATACCCAGTCTTCTCTTTGAAGTTCCAGTATGTCTGTGGAGGAGGGAGTACTCTAGGAATTACCTGCTTTCAAAGGACTGGTTTGATTTTGTGAAATCTTGTTTATTGCAGGGTGCTGTTTTGTTACATTTTACACCCGTAAAGCTGCATTAGAGGCGCAGAATGCTCTTCACAACATGAAGGTCCTACCAGGGGTAAGAAAGCTCCTACTAGGAAGTGGAACTGTGGTGGTTTTAATACATGGAACATACTTACAGGTGTCAGGCCCACACTGAAAGCCATCTTGGGGAAAAAGTAACTGCCACAGAAATTGATGTAAAGGAGGACATAAAGGGAATATTTCAAAGAACATAGGCTGAAGGTCATGTAGTTCTCTCTTAACCAAAAGAATTTTAACCTCTTGATTCATACTCTATTTTGATACTTTGGGAAAAAATTATCTTGAGGCAGATGTGAGTATAGAGAGAACTCTTAAGGCTCTGGTTTTGGTATTTCCTTTAGAGTCCTCACTTATCTTTCTGAATGCCTTCAGTGTGTACAGTGATAGTATCTGTGTGTTTTCCTTTTTAGATGCATCATCCTATACAGATGAAACCTGCCGACAGTGAGAAGAACAATGGTAAGCAAGTGTGTAAAAGCCTTCTGCTTAGAAGGTTTCTGCCAGTTTAGTGTTCATTCTGATGGTATCTGGTTGTGTTTGCTTTAAGTAATCTTTTTATTATTATTATTATTATTATTATTGAAGTCTAAGTGACATAAAACATTCGTTTCAGGTGTGCAACATAATGATTCAGTATTTGTATATATTAAAATGATCACCCATAGTAAGTCTAGTTAGTATCTGTCACCATACATAGTAACAAAAAAAGTTTTGATGTGGGAATACAAGCTGGTGCAGCCACTCTGGAAAACAGTATGGAGGTTCCTCAAAAAACTAAAACTAGAACTACCCTACGACCCAGCAATTGCACTACTAGGTATTTATCCAAGGGATACAGGTATGCTGTTTCAAAGGGGCACATGCACCCCCATGTTTATAGCAGTATTATCAATAATAGTCAAAGTATGGAAAGAGCCCAAATGTCCATCAATGGATGCGGTGTATATATATATGTATGTATATATATATGTGTGTGTATATATATAACCGAGGCACCCCAGGACTTGGGATTTTATATCTAATTTCTGTCATGTGCTTGTTGTACATACACACACACACACACACACACACACACACACACACAAACATACAGTGGAGTATTCCTTGGCAATCAAAAAGAATGAAATATTGGCCATTTGCAACTACGTGGATGGAACTGGAGGGTATTATGCTAAGTGAAATTAGTCAGAGAAAGACAAATATATGACTTACTCATATGAGGACTTTAAGAGACAAGACAGATGAACATAAGGGAAGGGAAGCAAAAATAATATAAAAACGGGGAGGGGGACAAAACATAAGATACTCTTAAATATGGAGAACAAACAGAGGGTTGCTGGAGGGGTTGTGGGAGGGGGGATGGGCTAAATGGGTAAGAGGCACTAAGGAATCTACTGAAATCATTGTTGCACTATATGCTAACTAATTTGGATGTAAATTTAAAAAAAGAAAATTAAAAAAGTTTTGATGAGAATTTTTAAGGTCTGCTTTCTAAGCAGCTTTCAAATGTGCATTACATTACTATTAACTGTAGTCACCAGGCTAAATTATTTTATAATGGGAAGTTTGTACCTTTTGATCCTTTAAAAAAGTTTTTCAAGTCTTGTTATTTATTTTTGAGAGAGAGAGAGAAACTGAGCGTGAGGGGGAGGGTCAGAGAGAGAGAAGGAGACACAGAATCTGAAGCAGGCTCCAGGCTGCCTGCTGTCAGCACAGAGCCCAACACTGGGCTTGAACCCATGAACCAGGAGATTGTGACCCGAGCCGAAGTTGGACACTTGACTGACTGAGCCACCCAGGTGCCCCACCTGTGGATCCTTTTTACCTTTTTTGCCCACTCCCTTACGCCCAACCTCCAACCACCAATTTGGTTTCTGTATCTATGAACTTAGGGAGTTTTTTGTTTGTTTTTAAGATTTTATGTAAGTGAGATCATACAGTATCTTTCTCTGTTTGACTTATTTCACTTAACATAAAGTCTTCAAGGTCCATCCATGCCGCCACAAATGGCAAGATTCCCTTCTTTTTTATGGCTGAATAATATCCAGTGTGTGTGTGTGTGTGTGTGTGTGTGTGTGTGTCCCACATTTTATCTGCTCATCTGTTGATAGACACTTAGGTTGTTTCCATGTCTTGACTATTGTAAATAATGCTGCAGTGAACATGGGTGTGCAGCTATTTTTCTTTTTAGGCTTTATTATTTTTAAAAAAAATTTTTTAACGTGTATTTTCATAGCATGAGTGGGGAGGGGCAGAGAGGAGGGAGTCAGATTCTGAAGCAGGTTCCAGGCTCTGAGCTGTCAAGCACAGAGCTCGACACGGGGCTTGAACTCATGAACCGCGAGATCATGACCTGAGCTGAAGTCGGACGCTTAACCAGGTCACCCAGGCAGCCCATTAGGCTTTATTTTTAAATAATCTCTACACCCATTGTAGGGCTCAAACTCACAATGCCAAGATCAAGAGTCGCATGCTCCACCGACTTAGCCAGCCAGGTGCCCGGAGTATGCAGCTGTCTGAGTTTGTGTTTTTGTTTTCTTCAGATAAATACCCAGAAGTGGAATTACTGGCTTATATGGTAGCTCTGTTTTTAAATTTTTGAGGAACCATGTTGGTTTTTACATTGGCTGCAGTCAGTTTACATTCCCACCAGCAATGCACCAGGGGCTCTCTTTTTCACATCCTCACCAACTCGTTATTTCTTGTCTTTTTGATAATAGCCATTCTAACAAGTGGGAGGGGATACTTCATTGTTGCTTTGATTGGCATTTTCTTGATGATTGGTGATGTTGAGCATCTTTTCATGTACCTGATGGCCATTTGCTGCATGTCTTCTTTGGAAAAATACCTGTTCAGATCCTCTGCCCACTTTTTTTTTTAACTGGGTGCTGTGTTTTGTTGTTCCTGAGTTGTAGGTGTTATTTATATATTGGATATTAACCCTTTATCAGATACATGATTTGCAAATATTGTTCCCATTCAGTAGGTTGCTTTTGCATTTTGTTGATGATTTTCTTTGCTCTGTAGAAGCTTTTTAGTTTGATGTAGTCCCACTTGTTTATTTCTGTTTTTGTTGCCTTTGTTTTGGGAGTTAGATCCAAAAAATCATCTTTAAGATTGGTTTTATGGAGCTTACTGCCTATGTTTTCTTCTCGGAGTTTTATGGTTTCAGGTCATACGTTTAAGTCTAATCCATTTTGAGTTAATTTTTGTGTATGGTGTAAGATTGTAGTCCATTGCACTAAGTAATCTGTCATCTAAATTGTCTGGGTTTTTTTTTTCTTTAAAATAAATATGGTAAATAAATGAGATGGAGAGAGTTGATATGTAAATAGTACAAGAACATTTTAGAGTAAACTGGAATGTCTTTGATGAATATGATTTCTTACGACAAGAATGGGGGAAGGGGAGATGGACAAGTAGGAAGGAGAACTTAGTCCTCAAGAGAATAATCAGAAAAGGAAAGTGGACATTTACACTCACCAAAAGGTGTGTTCTGTTTCTCTTGTCATATCAATTAAATGTGAAAAACTTGTCCTTCTTTGGTGTAGTAGAACTGCTAGTAAGAGCAAACATCACTAAGTGCTAGGCAAGATGCTGAGTGCTTTGCATTTAATACCTACAGCTACCTTTAAGAGAAACACGGTCAGCCCTGTTAATCAGAAGTGACAGGCACAGAATGGTTAAGTAACTTTCACAGGATCGCAAATTACTATATTTTATCTAAATGTTTCCAATTTAAAGGTTCAGTTGATTATAAGATGAGTTGCTAAATGATGAAAAAATGTGTATCTTAGAATCCAAGTAATAGGATATAAAGGCATAGAGCCAGGATCCAAACATAGATGGTCTGACTCCAGGGTCTATGCCATACTACCTCTTGTAGTAATGATGTTCAAGCCTTTTGTGTTTTACTCTCTTAGCAGTGGAAGACAGGAAGCTGTTTATTGGTATGATTTCCAAGAAGTGCACTGAAAATGACATCCGAGTCATGTTCTCTTCATTTGGACAGATTGAAGAATGCCGGATATTACGGGGACCTGATGGCCTGAGCCGAGGTGGGTACATTTTTAGCCTTTAAAGATACTGGTCTTAAATTTAGAGTCTCTTTTAGTTAGACCAGTAGAAACCAGGGATCACTAGCTAACATGACCCTGTGATGATGGAGTGGCTGGGCTTGATATTGTAAATGTAGGTTCCGTCTACCAACTGATTCCTTTAGAATTGTCCCATCCCCCTAAGGAGTCTGCATTCTGCACTTCAATGTCATGTATTAAAATTTTCTCTTTTTGTGCTTGGACAGGTCCTTAATGGAAACACTTTCTTATCCAGAGGAACTAGAGGATTAGGATTTCTCTCCTTTATCCCTTTATCAAGCACTTTCTTTCTTGTTGTGTTTCCCTACTTTTTCACTGAAGCACTAGTCACTGTTACAATGTATCTGTCTCCTTTACTAGATCTCTAACCCCTGAAGGCAGGAACCATGACTGTTATTGCTAGCATAGTACTTGGCACATAGCAGGTGCTCAGTATATGTCAGTCGGATATTTAATAAGCAAATGAATGAATGAGTTATTGACACTTCTCTTACCAGGTTGTGCATTTGTGACTTTTACAACAAGAGCCATGGCACAGACGGCTATCAAGGCAATGCACCAAGCACAGACCATGGAGGTAGGGAGCAGATGAATGAAAGGGAAAAGTTCCTTAGCCTGAGAGTGCTAGGACAGTTGGCCATTAAAGTTCTGCAGCATCTGACTGCCCTAAAGGTTAAGCAGGCTAAGCATCTTAAAGTGAAAAAAATGATTGCTTTTTAAAAAATTAACATATTAGAAGTTGCCCTTTTAAATTTGTCTTTTTGCCATTTGTGTCTGTCAGGAAGAGAGTCATGTGGCAGTGAATGAAATTAGAATGCATCTTGTGTGTCACTACAAAGGAGGATTTTTCCTTCGTGTAGAAGGAGGACTTTCACCCTTTGGCTTTGGTGTTTTCATAGGGCTGCTCATCTCCCATGGTGGTAAAATTTGCTGATACGCAGAAGGACAAAGAACAGAAGAGAATGGCCCAGCAGCTCCAGCAGCAGATGCAGCAAATCAGCGCAGCATCTGTGTGGGGAAACCTTGCTGGTCTAAATACTCTTGGACCCCAGTATTTAGCAGTGAGTCTTTGTGGTTTGCTTTCTGCAGACTGTGCAAGCTCCCAGCTGTTTTCTTCTTGTGCCATCCCTAGCTAATAGACACAATGGCATTTACGACTTTAACATATCAAAATTTTACGTAAAACTTAGGCAATGCAATATTCTTTTAAGTTATGTTAGTGTATCTCTCTGTCTCTCTCTCTGTCTCTCTGTCTTATAAACAGTTCAACTTTGGTTATAATTTGAGACTTCCATTACTATTAAAGTGAAATCCTGATTTCCTGATCAAAGATTTAGAAATATCTCCAGTGTCCCTGTCACTTCATTTTTTTAAAAAGAAAATCCTAAGAGAATCTTAACTACCAAATATCTCCATATTTCTTTCTCCCAGATGTAGAGAACATAATTAAATGCTTATTGAGTCTTTCCTGAAGAGTATGGTAAATGTTTCTTTCCACTGAGAGAGCAAGATACTGGCACAGACATTATTAAATGAGTATTACAGGTGTATATTTGAGTTCCCTACATTATAGATGGATAGCCTTTAACTCTTTCCATCTTGTTCTTGAGTTTGACTTACGTAGTCCAAAGGCTCTAATTTGGTGTTTAGATTTACTAGATCTACAAATATGTTACAGGGGATTATCACTGCTTTAAAATCTTAAAAGAATAGCAGTATGAAATACTTAAAACTGTCTCATCTGTGAAGCTGTCAATGAAGGAAAATCAGTGGTGAAACCAATAGATTCGTATGGATAGTCCCAAAAATATACACATAAGAATAATTACATACTTTTACTCTGAAAGTATGTAATTTAAACATTTAAATTTTAAAACATCCTTTAAAACATTGTCCTATACAGAAACAAGAAAGGCAATGATTTCTGTCTCCCAGTATTGAGTTTTGGCTAATTTGCTGCCTCCTGGTCTTCATATTTCTAAAATGTTAGAAGAAATCCCAGTTTTCCAGCTAGTATTTCTCTGAAGTCAAAAAGTATAGATGGTTGGTATATCTCATCAGATAAAGTTGTTTCTTAGTGCTAGAACATTGCTTGTAAGTTCAGGAAATTCAGAGAGATTTTATTTTAGTCTTCTGCCAAAATGATAATGCGTTTAAAATGATCTCCGTTATATGCATTCGCCTTTCTTAGAGAGTTTTGGAGCTCTTTTTTGGGGTAGAGTCTCCTTTTTATTGCCATCACCACATCCAGCAGCACATGATGGTATTTGTTGAGAGCTGCGGTCTTTTTGTTTCAGTTAGACATGATCCCTGCCCTCAGAACTGTTCTCATTTAGGGAGGAAATGAAGGTGCCAAGTATAGAATGCACAGCCCACCAGTTGGGGTTGAGCACATTGCCCAGGGTATTTAAGAAGACAAAAATGAGGACATGTGGTATATAAATGATAGTACATTAATATTAATTATGAGGTTCTTTCTGGAATAGGTGGACTTGAACCTCTAGTCTGTTTAGACTATAGCAGTGGTTCTTAATCTTTGTGGGGTGTGGACCCCATTGAGAAGCTGATAAAAATTGTGTGTATATACATTTTCTCATTCTATATCTGGAGGTTTGAGAACCTAAAACCTATATGGGCTAAAGGGATTCATGATGACTGAGGAACCAGATCGGGTGTTCATAGAAATGGGCAATAGGTTGAATAAAGGATTCAGAAACGAGGATACCAGTTGTACATGAGGAAAAGTGATTGGCTTTGAATGGAGCAAAGGTTTTTAGCCGGTTTGTTAGTCAAAGGTTGCTGTTTGCAAAGATAGTAAGATCATGGAGATCCATAAGCTCATGGACAACCTCTTGTTGTATTTGTTAGGGGGCAGCAATTGAAAGAATATACGCTGAACTGATCATGATCAGTCCGTTCGTCAGTCATTTGGTCATCCGTAACAGTGAAGACCAGTTTTGTGGGGGAGGAGATAAAAGGGGCTGTATGGATATATAGCATCAAAAATTTGGTCTTTTCGTGTTCCGTTGTCGCCACTAAAGAATGACTCCAAGAAATACCCTGAAATGGTTTAGATTTGATATTTAAAATAATAGTAGTGTGAAGTAGAAATTGAGTGCCTAGGTGGGAACAATCTGCAAAATAAGATGTGTGCGGAGTGAACTAAGAACTTGGGAGCGAGGAACTAGACGTGGCAGTCCTCCATCTGCAGACTCTCATTGCAGTGGATTGCATAGCTGAGCTTGGTTCTCTGCTCGACTTCTGTCCTCTGCTGTGCTGCCTTTCTGTTGCCCAGGGACTTGAGCTTGGTCAGTACTCAGTGACTGTAAATGTCTTCTGGGCCAGGGCTTTAGCTGTGTCGTATTGTCCTGTGCTGTCATAAGCCTCATGTTTCTGTTGTGTTGGCTTGGGTTCTTGTCTTCAACTCTCTTCTCTCTGGGGGCCTCTGCACTCTCGCTTTGCTGTGCTGTAGAGTTATCCCAGATGCAGAACCAGCCCTCACTCTCACTCTTGTTCTGTTTTTTGGTGTAATGTCTAGCTTTATTTGCAGCTCCTTCAGCAGACTGCCTCCTCTGGGAACCTCAACACCCTGAGCAGCCTCCACCCAATGGGAGGTAAGTGTTACGCTGCTGTGGAGGAGCAGCAGCCACCAGGCCACCAGACCCAGCTAACAACAGTCTGAGAGTTTTGCACCGTTTGTACAGAAAACAAATGTTTTCCCACTCATTACATAAACCCAACGCAAGATGCACATCCCAGAACTCAACCGCCTTGTCTCTAGAAGGTGGCTCTGTTAGTTGCTGATGCAAGATTGCTTTGGGTTGTCTGATACTCCCACCCCTTTAAGTCTCTGTTGAGGAGGAAGATGGAAAAAGAGGTGTTAGCATGTGTGGGCTATCTGAGGCCGTTTTGATAAGGAGAAGATTGCAGGAACTCTTTATTTCCACAATAACGTGACTTTTCCAGTGAATCTGTAAAGTCTAAGAAGAAATCCATGCAAATGACTTACCCAGAAACTGCTGAAATCTAGGCAGTTAATTTACCTCTGTGTCTTATACGTGTTAATTTCTTAGGTGAATTACCTTTTGTTGCTGTTAACATGCATAGAAAACTTAATTGACAAATATCTGAGTTGATGACAAAATGGGGCTCCACAGACAAAAGTAGGGCCATCAGACAAGTTAGTGGAGGTAGGGAGTGGAGCAGTCCCAGGGCCTCTGCCCCTAACCCTTCTGCAGTGGGTGAAGGCCCAGCAAGTGTATTTGAGAAAGGGGTAGTCTTAGGTGAACTGCATTTTAGTGTGTGAGAAATTTTGATAGTGGTTCACTTTGTCTTAGGGACCTGGAGTTTGGTACGTTTTTCGAAAGTTGCTAAGTTTTTGGAAATCTCTGTTGTAGTTTCGTTTTTTATTCTTCCTAACTCTCCCCGCAAACCACTTCCCATCTGCTTTTCCATGGTCCAATAAATGGTTTGCAACACACTGTCGGTGCAGTTCAGATTTCTTGTTCCTTTTAACTGTTGCTTGGATTCTACTTGGAGGTTCCCCCCCCCCCCCCCCGCATTGTTTTTCTATCTCTTCTTTCTGATGAGTAATCTGCTATTAAAGTGGTGGTTTTTCCTTAGTCTTTCTCCTATTGCTGTTCTCACATGTATTCCCCTCCTGTCATTCCTCCTTTGGCCACCTGAATCCTGCTGCATTTTCTGCCTGTCCACCTCCGCTGGAAAGAGCAAATCCCCCATAAAGTGGGAGCGAGGGGCTCAGATGCAGTCCTGCTCTGTGCCATAGGTTTTGTCATTTGTTGTTCTCTTGGACACCTGGTGTGATGGTAGACCACAGACCTAACCCTCTCCTGGTTTCCTAATTGCCAGTCCCTGTTGTGAATGTTCACTTGGGGTGTCATGCTGTTGGATTAGATATCTCTTCTCTGAGGAAATGATGTCAAGTTTCTTAATGAATTGAGTGATATCTGAATCTTTTTTGGAGCCTTGTAGTATTACTTGTAAGGTTTATCTAGAAGAGGTCCTTTTGGGACCAGCCTTCGCCAGTGTGTGCGGTCATTGCTGGAGTGGTTACGAGGAACCTTTATCTGCTGGCTGATCTCTTGCTTTGGATGTTGCAGGGTTAAATGCAATGCAGTTACAGAATTTGGCTGCCCTAGCTGCTGCAGCTAGTGCAGCTCAGAACACACCAAGTGGTACCAATGCTCTCACTACATCCAGCAGCCCCCTCAGCGTACTCACCAGTTCAGGTAAGCGTGTCACCGGAACCCAGTGTGCCTTGTGCAGAATCCCAAGAGAGGGGTCTGTCATTCTGGAGAGTGGTTAACATCCCTTTCCAAAGGGGTCAAGATTATGAACAGTTAATTTTCAAATGTCATCTTGTGACTTAAGAGAAATCTCACAGTTTTGAGTTTGTTGTAACTGTCATTTGACTCTGTGTCCTGCAGTGACAGTTACCAGAATCAGTAACTGAAAACCTCTTTATGAAGAGAATACTTGAGTAGTATTACTCTTGTGCTTTGGTTCCTGTTGACATGAGGAACACGTGTTGGCTCAAGTTTAACACTTGGGTTTCTGGTCACAGGGTCCTCACCGAGCTCCAGCAGCAGCAGCTCTGTCAACCCCATCGCCTCCCTTGGAGCCCTGCAGACATTAGCTGGAGCAACGGCAGGCCTCAACGTCAGCTCTTTGGCAGGTGAGAGACAGCCCCTGGATGCCATCAGGCCATTCTTTGTTCAGGTAGCACATCTTAGGGTCCCCAGGGGAATGAACAAGGTGGTCCGGTGAAGTTAGGAATAATGGTGGGATTTCAAGTCAGACCTGAGTTAAATCCCACCTCTGCTCCTTAACTAGCTATAACCTTATACCCCCTTTCTAAGGTCATTTTCTCATCTGTGAAGTGGGAATAGAATACTTTGAGGGCTGTGAAGTAAATGAAAACATCGGTAAAGTGCTGAGCTCATGGCTTAGTACAGTGTCAGGCACATAGAATTTGCTGCTATTTTGATGATAGGGTTTACCCACATCTTGTCGTAAACCACACACACCCCTTTTAGTCTCCAAATATGGGATGCTTATTTTGCCACATTCCAGCTTTGTGAGAAAGTAGCAGAAAGCCAGAGAGAAAATGGAGCAGGTCATGTGTAAGTGTTGTCATGTCTCACACAGGTAGGAAGAATGTAATGGGGAGAGCCACACCTGCGTGTGGCATTTTTTAATGTTCCCATTGGCAGTAAGGCCTGGTGAGTGTCCTGAGACCTGACCAGTCAGGGAGAAGCTGAGAGAGAGATAAAAGGGAAAACCTTGGAGTTGTGTTTGGCGTCAGTCAAGTCTTCCCAATATGTTAATCCTGCTCTTCCCCACAACCAAGGGATGGCTGCTTTAAATGGTGGCCTGGGCAGCAGTGGCCTTTCCAACGGCACCGGGAGCACCATGGAGGCCCTGACGCAGGCCTACTCGGGAATCCAGCAATATGCTGCCGCGGCACTCCCTACTCTGTACAACCAGAACCTGTTGACACAGCAGAGTATCGGTGCTGCTGGAAGCCAGAAGGAAGGTGAGTGCGGAAGGACGACGAGGGGGTCGCTCTCCCCGCAGGCGGAGCTGAAGGCAGGGCAGAGGCCAGGAGGATCATTGAGGTGGTCAGATCAGTGCTTTTCTTTGGCAGTGTCAAGGGTAGACTGAGAAGTTCTGTGCTGAGAAGTGTGCTCTGCTTTGGGACTGTTCTCTGGATGTGGCTCACATGAGAACCTGTGTTTGCCCTCCTGTAATCTGGCTGCAGGTTTTAGATGAAGAAGCATACTGACCTTACCGTGTGACAGTATTTTGACAATCTGTCTTTGTTAGGAAGTCATCTTTGTGGATTATAAATTTCTCAGAGGATATCTTCTGTCAAGATGTCCCTTTTAAGCTCTCTTACTTGGCATTTTCCTCATTTTCTGATCTGTGCTTTTCCTAATTAACGAGGCACTGAAGGTGACGGGACAGAAAATTATGGCCCGTGGGTTGATGGATTGGGAAGTGTGTGCTGTGGCATAAATGGGATTAAATTCAGGAGACTTTTCTAGGCAGAAAGAGGCGTGAAGGTGGTTTGTATCAATAGAAAGTCCTGCTGACACCTCTGTGCTCATACTTGACTGGATTTCTGCAGCCCAAAGCTGGCAAGGTTTAAGCACTGATGTGGGGAAAAGACACATAGCCTCTCTCGCCATGGCAGCAAGGACTCCTGGTACGGTGCATCCTCACCTGCTCTGAATCAAGATGCTTCTGTACCTAGGATATGGTAGTGGAGGAACTGGAAGAACTGTGGAGATGGACAGTATAAAGCAGGAAAAGCATGAGGTGTTCCATATGGTGCTCTGAAGACTGATGAATGGGAAAGAGGGATGGGGAGCACCAGAGGCACAGCATTTTGTGTAGAATGGTCAGAGAAGGTCTCTCACTTGCTGTTTAATCAGAGACCTGAGGAAGTAAGCTAGCAATGCATACATCTAGAGGAGGAAGGGTAATGCGGGCAGAGGAACACCTCTGTTTCATCAGTGCAAAGGCCCTGATGCAGTAGTGTTCTGTAATGTGTTTGGTGACAGCAGGGAGGCTGGGTGGCTGGAGAATGGCTGGACTGCAGTTATAATAAGTTGCCTTTGGTTAGAAAGTCATTGAGTGTAAATGGTTGGAAGAAGAAAGCACATTCTGGTTTTGAGCCCAGAGTTAATCATAGATACCTTTTTCTTTTTTCTTTTTAAATGTTAATTTTTTAAATTATTTTTTATGTTTTTGAGAGAGAAAGAGACAGAACATGAGCAGAGGGGTGGCACAGAGAGAGAAATTAGAAATACAGAATCTGAAGCAGGCTTCAGACTCTGAGCTGTCAGCACAGAGCCCGACGCAGGCTCAAACCCACAAGCTGTGGGATCATGACCTGAGCCGAAGTTGGACACCTAAGAGGGAGAGAGAGTGTGCACACGTGGGAAAAGGGCGGACAAAGAGGGGGACAGAGAATCCGAAGTGGGCTCTGTGCTGACAGCTGAGAGCCTGATGCGGCGCTCCAACTCATGAACCGTGAGATCATGACCGGAATGGAAGTCAGATGCCTAACTGACTGAGCTACCCAGGTGCTCCAATCATAGGCACTTTTTAAAATGTAATTTCTTTTTATTGAGGTATACTATACATGTGGTAAAATTCACCCTTTGGGGAGCATACAGCTCTGTGAGCTTTGATGAATGCATACAGTCATGTAACCACCTTTACAGATGGAGAATGTTTCCATTGCTCCCCCCACCCCCGCAATTCCCTCATGTCCCTTAGTCATTCCCGGCCCCCACCTCCTGCCTCACAACTGCCAATCTCTCTTTGCTGTCCCGATACTTTCTAGCACAGTTTGGAAACCTGTTATGTTTATAATCTCTCTCTACTTCTTTTTCTGTGTTTCTGTACAAGCCTTTAGTCTCCAGTTTTATTGCACCACACGCAAGTCTGCCTAGTTTATTGTCTCAGCACTTGTTCCTCCCACAAGGTCAAATCCTGACACGCCTTAGTGGGAAGGAGTCTGTTTCAGTGATTGCCCTTTAGTTCCTGTTTCGTATTTGGAGAATCTGTAGTTCTCCAAATGAATTTGTGTGTTGGGACACAGACTGTTTTAATGCAGGTAGAAATGAGAAGCAGTGGGGGGTAAGTTTGACACTGATACTGAAGGCCTTTTTTTTTTTTCTTCTAAATGTGTATTTTTGAGAAAGAGGGAATGCGAGTAAGAGTGGGAGAGGGGCAGAGAAAGGGAGAGAGAGATTCCCAGACAGGCTCTGTGCTGATAGCGGATCCCATGACCCTGGGATCATGACCTGAGCAAAAACCAAGAGTCGGACCCTCAGCCAACTGAGCCACCCAGGGGCCCCAACACTGATGCCTTTTCGATCACTGGGTATTTTGAAGGTCCAGAGGGAGCCAACCTGTTCATCTACCACCTGCCCCAGGAGTTTGGAGATCAGGACCTGCTGCAGATGTTTATGCCCTTTGGGAATGTCGTGTCTGCCAAGGTTTTCATAGACAAGCAGACAAACCTGAGCAAGTGTTTTGGTATGTTGGCTTCTCTTTTGGTGTCGGGAGGGTTAAGTGCCTTTACCACTGAGAACAAAAAGGGTCTGAAAGCAGGAAGAGCAGGGTTTGAATTGGGTTACCATTTAACTCAACCTTGGGCAGATCAATTTTTTTATTGCTGTTTATGGATGATGGATTTCTACCCATACTGTTGCTCCGGAAGTAAAAATAATGTATGGAAATAGTTGGTCAGAAAACTTAAAAGTGCCATGTAGAAGTCAAGTGGTACTGTCAGGAATCTAATTTGTTTCATGTGATACAATTTCCAGAATTCTTGTCCCTGCTGAGAAATTTGGGATTTGAGACTATGCTCATAAGATATCTCTTGGCTCATCATGTCCCTCACCCAGGTTTCTGCTTGGATACACAGGTTTTGTAAGTTACGACAATCCTGTTTCGGCTCAAGCTGCCATCCAGTCCATGAACGGCTTTCAGATTGGAATGAAGCGGCTTAAAGTGCAGCTCAAACGTTCGAAGAATGACAGCAAGCCCTACTGAGCGTGCTCCCCTCTGAGACTGGAGTGAGAGGGTCTTCTGGTAAGTGGGGGAGGAGCACCCTTAATGATTCGAAGCCCTAAGGCTGTGTGTTGACAGCCCTGGACCCTGATCCCTGCCACTCTCGCAGGCACAGCTTGCCCCGAAGACTCGGCTACTGCCTTCTGTGGGAGTTTCGCTTCGTACAGAGGACGAGTTTGTGCTTTGGTTTCCAGTGTTTTACTTTGGAGTTTAGGTGCCATATCCTGAGTTTTTTTCTTTATTTAAAGTTTGCTGTGTTTGTAACCAGTGTGTGTTGAGAAGGACCAACATCAAACCGCCCTGGGGGGAGGAGGGGGAATGGAGAAGCATTAAAAAAGATCAGACCTTTCCCCACACTACCCCAAGAGAGGACTGAGTGAAACCAAAAATTGACCCCAGAATCTCCCTGAGTGCGAGAGTGGGTGAAATGAGAACTGGTGCCCAAGAGCCTTGGGGGAGGGCGGGGGGAGGGCAGAGGCGAGGCTGGCTTTGGAGGTGAGGACAGTGACCCACACCCAGTGGCCCCAGGAGCCACAGGCTGAAGTGCCTCCATAGCTATCTTCTGGGGAGTTACTGAGTTCTTGCCACCTGTTTTTCAGATTCTTGTGCAGAATTTCTGCTGCTCTTTCCCAAGAAGGGGAAGACAGTTCTGTGGAAATAAAGCATTTGTTAAATTAGCTTGACATAGGCAACATGCAGGGAGACATCACCCATTACCGGCTTTTCCAGCCACCCATTGGTGTTGGATTGGCTCCGGCTGGCTGATGGCTGTTAAGGAGAAGCAGCCGGTCAAAAAGATCGTTTTTAGTTTATTTCAACACCACATTGTTAGACCACGGCCCATTTCTAATAGGTCCCTTTAAACAAGGTCTCTAGGCAAGACACTGTCTGGTTTCCTTCCTTGTAGTTGACCACAGCAGAGTGTCACTTCCATCCCAAGCCACAGTTTTCTCATGAGGGTAGATCTAAGAAGAGCTTACAGTATCTAGCTTGAAGGGCGCACCTCTCCTGAGCAGAGTGATCAAAAGCCATTGAATTGGGGCGGGGGGGGGGGCGGGGGGAGCCTTCTTCTTGGTGTACCTGAATCAGAAGACACCTTTAAGCCAGAGTGCTGCATTTGTCAGCGGCCAGCACTTATCCGTAAAAGGATGAGAAATCTTTGCTTGCCTCTGTGGTTGAGGGATCCCAGATGTGGTATTCCTGCCCTCCACCGCCCCCCCAAGACAGGCCCCTCTTCTAACCACTCCAGCCCCTTCTGCTCTTGGGGACAGAGGAGACAACAGGACGTTTACAGCCTCCATATGGATTTAGTGTTCATTTACCTCAGTATTACCATGTTCATTTTTGTCCTCATGCTTACAGTTAGCTCCCTGCTGCCTCCCACAGGCATCACTGCGGCTCTTGCCTGTGACCCACACAGCCTTTGGGCCCTTCCTCTGCTCCAAGAAATGCTGTGGGGCTGGAGAGCCAGAAAGGACGCGCTGTTGGGAATGTGCACCTGGGCAGAGGTAGCCCTGTTGGGATATGACTCTTAGCCAAGGCCAGGGACAGGGTCCCTGGGATCTTAAGCCTCACAAACATCGGTCCTGACCCCTAACAGCAGAGATGAGATTAAAGGGGTTGCCTTGGTATTAAGTCAGATGGGGACTCTCTCCTTGTCATGCTGTCCCTTTGGGTCACAGACAGGGATTGACCGTCTTGCTGTTGTACAGATAGTTTGGTGGTGTTGGATTATCCCATTGAAGCAGGGACAGCTGTTCCCTTCTCATAGTGATAACTTGGGTCTGTTGTCCTCTAAGAAACGTGAAACATACTTCTTAAGCTGAACCACGTAAACTTGAATTCCGTGCACTGGGAGAAATGTGTCCTGTGTTTCAAGGATAAAACTGTTCCAAAGGCTTCCAGGGTCATGATGGGATTTTTTAAATAAATGCAAAAAATAAAAATAAAAAAGAAAAAAGAAAAAAAGAAAAAAATGCTAGGTTGGGGAGGCGCTGTTCTGAATCCCAACCGGCTGGAACCAAGAATGTCGTTTCTATTTTTATAGAAGTTTTATACAGCTCCGGGGTGGAGAATATTTATTACCTAAATTATATCTCTGGAAAAGGCCAGGATTTTGTAGAATCCAGAATGTGATTGTTGTACACACAGGGTGCTGTGTATGATTGAAACTACTGACTCTCTGTGGCCCGTTTGCAGCCCAGCTAATAATCTGCCAGAGGGGAAGGAGTTAATGCTGTGAATTGGCGGAGGAGAGAGCTGTGCTCCCCAGGGTGCTGCCGGTGCTGTGATTGCTGACCTTCTGTTCTGTCTTCCTCCTTGGCCATTATGGGGTTTTCCAAAGCCCAGAACTCCACTCCCTCCCTACTTTCTCTCCCATCCCCCTCCTGCCCCATTTCACAATTATTTGTCCATGGATTTGTCCTGGGCTCCGGGACCTTCTGAAATGCCTTTTTGAATAATATGAAAGGCAGAGGTGCAGTCAGCCCACCTTTGATAGCAGACCCAGAGGTTTCATACCTGCTTGTGAGTTCTCTTTTCTAAAAGGAGCATGTGCCACAGCAGGGCCCTGGGCTGCCACAGCGGCCAGCTGGTGAGACCAGGCACTTCTCTCTGTTCTCCTCTCTCCTGCCCAGCGAGTGAGCACAGTAGCACTGCCCTTGAGCACAGTTCTCTCCCCAGGCCAAAGATGGTTTGTGAAGAAGCTGCTCCCCTATAAGTCTCACGGTGTGGAAGGGTTCAGCTCGGAGAGTGGAGACTAGCAGTCGAGTCTTAAGCAATCCTTTTCTGTTGTGTGGGGGTTTCACTTACATAAATGTGTTTTCTGCTATAGTTTTGTTTCTTACTTGGGTTTTATCATGAAATTGATTTGCCTTGAATGCAGCCAGACACTGTCTCCTGGGTCCCACATGAGTGGCCAGGGCCTGTGTGGAAACTAAAAGCTTGGATTTCTGGAAACAAAAGGCCATCCCTGTAGAATTGAGGACAAATCCTGGCCCTCTCCCCTAGAGAGTTCCCCCACCCCAGCCATGGTCTTCTCTTTTCTCCTGGGTTTGAGGAGTGGGGAGGCTGCACCTCTGCTCCACCAGAGAGACCTTACCTTCTTCCTGGGACGAGTTGGGGCGCCTCGGGAAATCCAAGCCTTAGGTTCCCTTCTGTCTCTGGCAGTTGGATGTTTTCTTGGTGTCCTCCATGTCCTTTTTGACTTTTCCCTGTGTCCATTGTTAGCATGTGCAAAAGTTCCCTGTCATTACCCAGCCCCCGCCCCGCCCGCCTCCTCATTTCAGGGCTGTACACAGTGAGTGTTCCTTTTCTCTCTCTCTCTGTTTGGATGTATTGCTCTGTGTAACTCAGTGGGTCTCCCTCTTTCTGGTTTGTTTTTTTTTCTAGATTCCTGCCGTTTGTTCATCGTTGTGCCTAAAGCATGTCGATGTGGCGTCAAGTACATCGTCCAAATCCCTGTCTCTTCAGCTTCTCTGATGCTTGAACTCTCACCTTTGACCTTGTGTTGACCTTTGATGCTGACGTGTATTTTTATTATGTTTGTTTCTTTCTTTGTTATTTCTTTTTTTCTTTTCCTTTTTTTTTCTTTTGTGCTGCCAAATTGGTTTTGCTAGAACGACTGCTGAAGGGGAAATATTTAAACTTGCATTTGAATATAAAAAAATCTATTTTTCTAGAACTTCATAAGATAACCACTTGATTTTGTGATTCCAATTCTTTGTAACTGTCTTCAGAGCAGCCCTACTAGCACATACCGCGTGGTGTTTGTATTTCTGTGAACACACAGCCAGTCCGTTTCTAGGCTTTGTTTCTCTGTGTGCTTAGTTTTAAAGACAACTTTGAAGTAAACAATGAAATAAAAGATGTCACTAAAACCTTTGAGGCTCCTGAGCACATTTTGCTGATATAGTTTGTGGGGCTTGAGGAGACCGCATGTGTTCTTTTTGTTTTTCTGAGTTCTCAACTGCAGAAAACACCTGAACCCCTTTCCTTTTTGACCGCAGGCTGCAATTTGGGCCCCAGCCAGCCCTTTTTCTTTTTCTTTTGTGGTTCTTCCCTGTAGTGACCCTGCAGGGAGCCTTCAAATCCCCTCTGGCCCCTTCCCCTCAGCCCCGCTGTGCCCGCCTCCATGCTTGTTCCTACAGTCTCCACAGCAAAATGTGATGCTTTGATTTTTTTTTGTTTTTGTATTGTTTTTGTGTTTTTTTGTTTTGAATTTTTTCCTTTCCTACTAAGATTATGCCCAGAAAAAACAAGTTTTGCATGTTTCCTGCTGTTTCTTCACACCTTCGTATATATCACCTTCACCTCTCTGTTTTCTATAGTTTGTGCAAAAACTGACCGATTTAAAAGGGTTTCAAAGAAGCTGTTTTAAATTGTTGTGGGGTTGATTATTTTTTTCAAGATTGTATTGTTTTATTTTGAAGTGGCAACTTTCTCCTCTATTGCCCTTAGAGCGTTTGCCTGTGCACTTAGACTGTCACCTCATGTGGCCTCCAGGCCTCAGCATTGGGGGGGTGGGGGGGGGACGGCGGAAGCTGGCTGCTCTGCTCAGAGATGGGGTGGGAAGGGGGCCTGGACAGGCACGAGGAGCAGAGATAGAACCCAGAAGGTGGCCGCGGGTGGGCAAGAGGTTCAGCGCATTAGGGGTAGTGAGTGTCCCTCAGCCCCGAAGAAGGAGGGTGCTCTTAACCACTCGGAGGAGGCCATCCATGCACTAAGCGGCAATATACCTGCCAGCGCTTTTCCTAGGTGACAAGCACAATACTACAGTCTTCACACTGTTTACAGCCCTGGGCACCAACTACCCCACACTGGCTCTTCACCACAGCTCTGCTCTTGCTTAGCTTAGTGGGGTGGGGGTGAGGGCAGGGATTTGTTGTTTTTGTTTTTGTTTTTGTTTTAATTGGGTGAAGAGCCAAATAGCTACTGTCCCTGGGTGCCAGGCAAGCCAGTTCCTTGGTTCCCTGAGGGGAACTTGCTCTCCTCTCTTGTGGCACCATCCAGCCTCAGGGTCTTAGGGACTTGAGTAAGAATGTGAATGGCGGAGGGAGAGGCCAGAGGAGACTAGAGGTCACGGGATGGATCTGTGGAGGTAAGAGGTTGCAGAGGGAGGAGTTTGTGATAGATTCCACCCAGACCTAAGCTGCTGGCGGGTGGGAGAGCTGGGAAGTAGGATTGTCCAGGGAATGGTGAAGAGGGGTAGCCGAGGGATGGGGGGGAGGGGGGTGGGGAAGGTAGAAGCACTGTTAGCGTCATCCATGCAGGGGTTGATGAAGGAAGGGGTCCTGGCAGAGTTTCTTCTGTGGGACCCGGCGGGTTGCCTAGTATTATGCTTGAGGCCACTCTTACTAGGAGGAAAGGGCGGCCAAATGGAGGCCCAGTGTATGGTAGGCTGCTTAATTTCCTGGAAGGGGTGATTGGATGGAAAGAGGCCAGGAACCCCAGCCTGAGCGAGACTGCCGTGCACCCCACAGTCTGACTGCACAGAGCCGCCTCTGTTGGCAGAAGGCGCCGAGGCTCCCCTTCCTGTGTATTCAGAATCCGTGTTTGCCAATACATTTTGCTTTCAATTCCAAGAGGAGCTCTGGGAAAACCTGTGGATAAAACCAAATGCCAAACGTTGGACGTTGTTTCCTTTTCCTTTTCTCTCTCTGATTGTTTTAATTGTTCTGTGGTGGTTTTAATGGATTTGAGACCCTGGAGCGGCAGCTGCCTTTCTGATTTCCAGCTGCTTTTTGTGAATAATTTAAAAAGAAAAAAAAAAAAAGAAACTTTACATTTTGGAGACAAACCTGTGTGAGTTTTTTATTGGTACAAACGTTGTATTTAACACTAGGGGTTTTGTACAGTTTTTTGCCTTTTCTACTAGAAAACAATGTAAAGTGATTTCACAATGTGAAGAGAAAAAAAATTGCCACTATGACCAAACGCACAGTCTGTTCTGCAGCAACAACGGGATTCAATCAACTCAAAGTCGTGATTCAGCCGTAGAAATGCTTTTCCTTTACCTTGTTTGAGCTTTCCTTTCTTTCCTGTTTTGATTTGCAAAAGAAAATGTCTTTTCTGTGTGAACTTGTGTTGTACTATGTAGAAAATTATGGATTTTACTTTAATGGTTTAAAAAAAAAAAAAAAAGGCAAGAAGAGCCTTTGTCGCTTTTCTGACCTGATCACAGAGTTTGTGTAGTGGATTAAAAAAGAAAAAAAAATTGTTACAAGTTTGGAGCAAGGGAGTATGTGTTTAAAAGGAATCTCCTTCCTTTTTTTGTGTGTTTTTCCTTTTGTCCCAATGGGGAACCTAAATCTGTTTTAATTGCACAGACACACGGACAAAAAGTCATTTTGTATCTGCCAAGTGTGGTACCTTCCTTTGTTTATTTGCTATTAAACTGTTTGAGAAGAATTGACGTTGTCTTCAGAGTTATTATTGATTGTTGGGGTGGTCAGTGGGGTCCTTGGGGCTGGTGGGGATGGTGACGTTCCTGAAGAATGGGTGGGTACCCCGATAAGGTTTTGTTTTGATGTGCCTGTTTCATGGAACTGAACTCACCAAAGGCTCCTGAAAGAACATAACTTCTCCCCAGAAAACTACCTTCTCCATTATTCCGTATTCTTCCGCAACATTCCTGCTGATACAGGAGCATCTTCATGGATGTGAGGGCGATCTGGCTGCGACATCTGTCACCCCGTTGATCGCCAGGGTTGATGCGGCTGATCTGGCTGGCTAGGCGGGTGTCCCCTTCCTCCCTCACCGTTCCATGTGCGTCCCTCCCGAAGCTGCGCACTCTATTGAAGAGGACGGCCTTTCCCAATAGAGGAGGACCGTTCTTCGGTCAAGGGTATGCGGGTAGCTGTGCTCCCCTGCTAGAGCCTCCAAACAAGCTCTCAGGAACATCTTCAAACTTTTGTGTAAATGTTAATTTTTGTGCTGCTTCCATTTCTAGTAGCGGCTGCCACGCTGCAGAATTGGCTAGACCAATGAGTGCAGATCCCCTCTCTGGGCTGTGGAGTTTTCCTGCGCACCAGGGAGGCAGCCAACCAGCACCGAGTCCCAGAACAGGAGACCCGTACTGTCTGGGCCTTTAATGCTCCACCACAAAGTGATTCAGCTCCTGTCCCCTTCATTCTGACCTCGGAACAAGGTCACAGAAGGGCATCTCTAGGATTCCTTGAGTTTACTACTAATTCTAGATCACTGAGACTCTACAGCTGGGCCTCCTGAGACACCCAAGGGCTGCAGTCTCAGCATTGGACTGGGAGGCTAGAGGCCTGCAGCCAGCACAGGGGCTGTGGGTGGGCCAGGCCCCAACCTCATCAGAGTCTCTGTGAGGTCTATCTGGAGGAGCATTTCTCAGTGGGAGTTAACACTGAGTACTAGCCCATGAAATGTTTGATGAAGTAAGAGTTCTGAACGCAAATAAATTTGGGAATAGTGCTTTCTCCTCGTTTGTGTTCATTAAAGTTAAGTTTAAAAGCGAAAACTTTGTATTATTACTCTGCCGTAATTATCCTAGCTAACTTCATTGACTGTTTACCACAATCCAGGTGCCATGGGAAACTCTTGATATATGTTATATGTTCCAGTCTTTATAACATCCCTGGGAGGGAGCTACTGTTCCCATTCTCGTTTTGTAGGTGAGTCAACTGGGGTTAAAAGACATTGGTTCGGGCCTCCTGAGTGTCTTGACTTCAGCTCAGGTCACGATCTCACAGTTTGCGAGTTTGAGCCCCACATCAGGCTCTCTGCTGTCAGTGTAGAGCCTGCTTAGGATCCTTTGTCTCCCTCTCTCTCTCTCTCTCTGCCCCTTCCCCACTTGTGTGCACATGTCTGCTCTTTCTCTCAAAAACAAACATTAAAAAAGCTTCAGTAAAAAGATACTGTGTTGTCTCCCAGAAGGTGGTGTGCACTGAGAATCAAGCCAGGTCTGCCCACCTCCCCAGCCCTTTCTCTTAACCACTGCTGAGGAGAAATAACTCCAGAAGAGCAAATAAATGTGCCTTAGTTAAGCTGTGCCTTCTCCTCCCACATGCTTGCACGCTGCCCCCTAGGCTCCAGTGGAGGGCACCTGGGGGGCCTACAACTCTTGTGGTTCCCTCAGGTGGTGAACCGTTGCAACCTGGCCCCCACCCACCCCCACCCTTAGAGCAGCTATCTTGGTGTAGAAGGGATTTGCTAAGAACTCACTGCTCCCAGATAGATGGTCCACACGCTTGACAAGGCACCACTTCCTTGGAGGACTGGGGCACTTTCTGCGCCAGTGCTGCCACAACTGTTCTCTACCTAATGTTTTGTTTCATTGTGATGAAATATACATATATAACACCAGATGTTCTTAAACCACTCGTAAGTAGATAATCCAGTGGCATTCAGTACATTTACAGTCCTGTACAACCATCACCACCTGGTGTTCTGAATCCATTTGAAATGCACCTTTTTCAACTGCACCTCGTTCTGACCATTAGTATTTATGAAATCACAAGTTTGATATTTTAGTTCTGTTTTTAATGTACATTATGTGTTTATTTTTTTTAATCTTTTTTTAACGTTTATTTTTGAGACAGAGAGACAGAGCACGAACGGGGGAGGGGCAGAGAGAGAGAGAGACAGAATCGGAAACAGGCTCCAGGCTCTGAACGGTCAGCACAGAGCCCGACGCGGGGCTCGAACTCACGGACCGGGAGATCATGACCTGAGCCGAAGTCGGCCGCTTAACTGACTGAGCCACCCAGGCGCCCCCTACATTATGTGTTTAAATACACATTAAACTACATAACCAGTATGCCCGTAAGGTGTCTTCTCACAGAGGGCATTTCACACATTGGAAAATGGGGCCAAGCTAGAGAGGGGCTTCCTTTGAGGACTCCCTTCCCAACTGGTTTCCTCTGTAATGAGAGGGTGATTGAACCTGAAGTTCTCTCCCATCTAGTTCAAATTTTTCTGTCACTCAAGATCAAGGTGGCAGATCTTGTCTTTTCAAATCTTTGCCTTAGGACTCTTGTTCTCCTGAGATAGAACCTGATATAAAAATAGAACGTGAAGTACAACTTAACATCTTTCAATTTAACATTGTCCTTAGACTACTGTTTCTCTTGAAAATGTACAAAACAGAATATGCCAAAGGTAGTTTTGTTTACCTTTTTTTTTAACGTTTATTCCTTTTTGAAAGAGTGCGTGTGAGCACACACGTGAGTGGGGAGGGGCAGAGGGAGACAAACCGGGACAGAGGATCTGAAGCCGGCTCTGCGCTGAAGGCAGAAAGCCCACTGTGGGGCTGGAACCCACTGACCTGAGCCCAAGTTGGATGCATAACAGCCACCCAGGTGCCCCTCAGCTTTTTTTTAATGTTTATTTTAGAGTGAGAGTGTGAGCGGGGGAGGGGCAGAGAGAGAGGGAGACAGAGGATCCAAAGTGAGCTCTGCCCTGACAGCAGAGAGCTTGATGTGGGGCCCAAACTCACAAATGCTGAGATCACGATCTGAGCTAAAGTTGGACGCTTAACCGACTGAGCTACCCAGGTGCCCCCGAAAGTACTATTTTTAACCTTTAAAAGAATATTCAGGCTTGAGATGCCTGGGTGGCTCAGTCAGTTAAGTGTCCAATTCTTGGTTACGGCTCAGGTCATGATGCGCGGTTCATGGGATCAAACTCTGTTGGGCTCCACGCTGACAGTACAGAGCCTGCTTGAGATTCTCTGTCCCTCTCTCTCTGCGCCTCCACCCCCCCTCCCCTTTCTCGATAAACTTTAAATAAATAGATAACATTGAGGCTTGTGCACCTCTATAATCATATAGCTGTATCTTAATTAAAACTGTTTGTATTCCTTTTTAAAACCCACACGCAGACACCTTTTATTTTTTAATAGGATCCTCGGACCTAGGTGTTGCCACACTCCTGGTTCCCAGCTCCCCACAGAGGCAGCCTCTGCACCAGCTTTCTCAGCCAGCACACCGCCCTAAGGCTCCCAGGTCCTTCACCTAGTGTGCTCACCTGAGCGTCTCAGCCCCTGATGAAGAAAGGCATTAGGAAGGAAATGAGACCAGGTTTGTGACTTTACCTCTGGGAATGTCATACTAATGTCTGATGGCATTGCCCTTCCAGGAGGGATCAGAGAGGGTTTTTCCTTGCACCTTCTGCCTCTCTCAAGCATTTTCCTTCTCTCTCAGGAGTCCTTTCCAACCCCCACCATCTGGTGTTTAATTTCTTCTGCATACATTGACTTTCTCTTCCCCGGTAAAGGCTTCAGCTCTAGGGATGGCTCTTGCTTTTTAAATCAAAGTCAGAGTCTTGGGAGGGGAAATGGAACACAGTTCAACTGAGAAGAGCCATCCTGATGCTCCTGCAGTTGAGGCTCCAGGACTTGCGCTGTGCCTGCATCCCCACCAACACCCCCTCCACCCCCAAGTCGGGGGTGGGGGTCCCACTGACCTGAGGCCTCCTGAGGTTTTGGTATTTTTAAACAGCTTGATGGAGATAGAAATCTCATAGTCTACAATCCACCCACTTAGAGCGGACAGGTCTTTGGATTTTAGTGTTGTGCAACCATCACCACAGCCTAATTTTAGAACATGTTCATCCACTCCAAAAAGAAACCCCATACTCATTAGCAGTCACTCCCCTTCTCACCTCCTCCTTGTCCCCAGTCCCTGACAACCACTAATCTTTCTGCGCTATAGATTTGCCTATTCTAGATGTGTCCTATAAACGCAGTCATAGAATATGTGCCTTTTGTGTCTGGCTTTCGCTTGGGCTACCTCCCGAGGCCTGTTCTTTCCTCCCCCTGCTTGAAAGCAACTCAGCATTAGGAGCCACCTGCTCCTGCCATTCCTGGTCCTTCTGAGCTCTCCACACAGTCCAGCCACGTGTCTGTAGCCCCTGTCACTTCCATCTCTCCTGGCTCCTCTTGTTACCTGCTGTACCATCTGCCTCCCCCTGAATCTGGCTGTCTTCTGGGCCTGTCTACACTGTCCAGTTCAATTACTCACTAGCCACGGTAGCTGTTTAAAATAAATTTCATTCCTCACTTTCACCCTGAAGCTACAGGAGACCAGTGGCCCCTGCATTGGACAGTGGAGGGACCTAGAACATCTCCATCACGGCAGTTAGTTACAGTGGTCAGGACTGTTCTAGATGTTACTTTGCATTTCTTTATATATATATAGAGAGAGAGAGAGAGAGAGAGAGAGAGAGAGAGAGAGAGTTTGAGCCAGGAATGGGTAGGGAACGGAGGGGAAAAGAATGCCAAGCAGGCTCTGCATTATCAGCACACTGGGCTCAAACTCACAAACTGAGATCGTGACCTGAGTCGAAATCAGGAGTCGGACGCTTCACCAACTGAGCCACCCGGTGCCCCAGCATTACTTTACCTTTAAGAAGACAAAACAACTCCCAAGGTGCGTGAGTGGCTCAGTCGGTTAAGCATCCAACTTTTGCTCAGGTCATGATCTCACAGTTAACGGGTTCGAGCCCCGCGTCAGGCTCTGCACTGACAGCTCAGAGCCTGGAGCCCGCTTCGGAGTCTGTGTCTCCCTCTCTCTCTGCCCCTCCACCACGCACACATACTCTCTCTGTCTCTTTCAAAAATAAATAAGCGTTAAAAAAAATCTTAAAAAGATGACAAAATAACTCCCATTTATGGATTGTATCTGTTCTCCTCCACCCAGCACCTGGCAGCATAGGAAGGTGGAGACTGAGGCACAGAGAAGCTACAGTTGTCACATAGCTCAAAGTAGGAAAGTTAGGTTTTTAATCCAGGTCGACCTGACTTTGAACTCCCTGTAGAGCATATTCCTTTGGGAGGGTCTATGGTGGACCCTTGTTTAAATTCCACCTCAAGGGGCACCTGGGTGGCTCAGTGGCTCCTTGGAGCCCCAAAGATGAACAGATACCAAAAGATGATAATTGATTTTGGTCAAAAGCTTCCTGATGTGCTCCCCCTGCCCCCAATTACATTAGAGTTTGATTTCGAAATTTCCACCCACTCCAGAAGAAGGGATCCTTTCCTTTCATACCTTGTTTATACATCGCTCCCAGCCAGTACCTGAGTTCAACGTAGGGCCTCAGTGGCCTTGAAACAAATGACAGCCAAGTCCCTTAGAGCCATTTTACAGGGGCCCTGCTAATACAACTCCCAAGGCAGCCCCCAGAGGCCCTGTCCCACAAGGAAGTTGGTGCCAGCACCTGCTTGGCCCTGTGCTGCTGGAGAGCCCCCGTGGCAGTCTGGGAACTCCGAGAGAGGGGAACCTACCTGCGGTCCTCCAGCCTTGAGACTGTCCCCGACCCAGTCATCCTTGAATGTGCCCACAGCCTGACACAATGACCTTTTCAGTTTTTTTTAATTTTTAAAAAATGTTTGTTTATTTTGGGGAGAGCACGAGTGGGGGTGGGCAGAGAAAGGTGACAGAGGATCCAAAGCAGGCTCTGCGTTGACAGCAGTGAGCCCACTGGGGGGCTCCAACTCACAAACCACAAGATCATGACTTGAGCCAAAGTTGGACACTCAACTGACTGAGCCACCCAGGTGCCCCCACAATGACCTTTTTAAAAAATCATTTCAGGGGCGCCTGGGTGGCTCAGTCGGTTAAATGACTGACTTCGGCTCAGGTCAAATCTCAAGGTTCGTGAGTTCGAGCCCCTCATCGGGCTCTGTGCTGACCGCTCGGAGCCTGGAGCCTGCTTTGGATTCTGTGTCTCCCTCTCGCTCTGCCCCTCCTCACCTCATGCTTTGTCTCTCTCTGTCTCTCGGAAATAAATGTTAAAAAAATTTTTTAAATCATTTTAGGGTTCTAGTTTTTTTTTTTTTAATTAAATAGTTATATAGAAGAAGCTTTAGAGTATGGTGGGAAAAGATTTGTTCAGGAATCTCTTAATCTGGTCGGACCACTAGTCCTGGGACCTTGGGCAAGTAAGTGACTTGATTCTCTCAGCCTCACATTCCTCATGTGCCAAATGGAAGTGAAGACACCCACCCAGCAGAGCTGGGAAGATGAGAGATTGGCACAGGGCCGCCCCTGGCAAACACTTGTTCAATTTGCTAAAAACCCTAAGTATATAAAAGTTAGAAGTGAGCGTTTCCCCATCCCACAGCCCATTGATAACTGTTAAACAGATGGGGTAAGTGTGCTTCCAGAATTTTTCTCTCTATATACAAAAAATATGTACATATATAATTTTTGTTAATAAAAATGAGATCGTGTCATAATGTACAGAATGTTCTGCAGCGTGCATTTTTCATTTACTATGTCACGGGCACCCTTCCATCTCAGTATGTACTCCACCACCTACAGCTTTCAGTTTTAGAGGCTACAGAGCATTTCATGGTTTCTTCACCACTTTCCTACTGGACATAGATTATTTCTAGTTTTTCCACTATTACAAACAGTAAAAGCCAATTCCAGGAAGGTTCAGTAGGCCCATTATAGGGGTGTTAGTTCAATGACTCGTTTTCATAGAAACTTTACCAGAGAGATGATACCCCAATTTACAACCAGGAAAATGAATGTGTCGAGAGGAACAAACTGCCCAAGGATCCCACAAATCCCGGCAGAGGGGGCCTGAGACTGTCCCCTCTGGTCACATTTGTCATGCTTCTGCAGCAGGGGCCAGGCAGGCAATGCAAGTGAGTGAACGGAGGCCGACCTAAGATGACAGATGACACCCGGCCTCAGTGTCAAGGCAAAAACAGTGGGAGCGAGGTGGGGGCTGTGGGTGAAAGAGACATTCTTGGTCTGCCTACCTGACTGGTTGACCTGCAGAATACCAGGACCGAGGGTGTTTGAGCTCCTGTCTCCAGGAGAAGCAGAAAGTGCCGAGTTTTATATAAAATCTCCGAGGTAACAAATGTAGCCAACCAACTCAGAGGTCTCCGGCCTTTGCATGCCACATTGAGACCCCTGCTTCAGCCCCAAACTTAATATTCTACTTTTTTTTTAATGTTTATTTATTTTTGAGAGACAGAGACAGAGAGTGAGAGTGGGAGGGACAGAGAGAGAGAGAGAGAGAGGGAGACACAATCTGAAGCAGTCTCCAGGCTCTGAGCTGTCAGTACAGAGCCCGACTGGGGCTTGAACTCAAGAGCTGTGAGATCCTGACCTGAGCCGAAGTCAGAAGCTTAACTGACTGAGCCACCCAGGCACCCCTGATGCTACTTTTGATTATAAAGCAGGGGTCTAGCATGTGAGGCACGTAGCTTGTACCTGACACAGAAGGCACTTGGCAGAAGCCTCCGTGCCCCCGTGCCACACCACCCTGGGAGGTTAAGTGGCCCCGAAAGGACCATTTCAATCTGTCCTTTTGACTTCCAGGGGCCATTTGTCTGCCTTCACTGCCATGCATTGGTGAGCAAGGCTTGACTCTTGACCCTCTCCTGAGCCGCCTTTGTATACATTTCTTCTGGCCACCCTGACCAGAGCCTTGGTTCTGTTGTGATTTCTGAAAACGGGTGTCCAATTCCCCTTTACTTTTCTCCCTCTCCCTCCTCCTTCTTGAGACAGTATCATGGTTAAGAGAGGGACCGCTGGGGTCACACTGCTCAGATCCGGTCCCTGCTCTGTCTCTAGCCGTGTGGTCTTGGGCAGGTCAAATTACCTCTCGGTGCCTCAGTTTCCTCATCTGTAAACTGAAGGAAATTTTTAGCTCAGGAAATTTTAGTTGTCGTTCTTCCGTTGGTCTCACTTCGCCAGGGGCTGTGCAGGTGCTAGGGGTACAAAGACAAACCACAGCCTTTGCCCTAAAGGAGCATGACCTTGACATAACTGTGCAGTAGTCCGTAAAGGGCTGACTGGGGGACAGAGGGAAACTTTCTCCTGCCCAGTTTTCAAGTTCTGAGATCATGTGAGTTCCCAGGGACCCAAAAGGTACCCAGACTCCTTTGGGGCAGATGTAGGCTGCCCATGTCCTTTCCTTCCTGCCAAAGACCAAGATGAATTCAGGTCTAGACTTTTGAGTGGGAGTGAATCTGCTAGGTCTTTCACTTTCCCTGTGGGCCCAGTTTCCTTCCCCCCTGGAGGTTAACTTTCACCAAGGACCCACCTTCCCAGATGAGAGGAAGATCCCAGTCAACACTCCTGTGCGCGTGGCTCCTTGGCTGGCCACCGAAACTCCCTCTCTCCCCCTTTCCCAGGTTCCGTGGTGGGGATTCAAGAGCACTTCCCCCTGGGGAGTGCCCCTGACCTTGCCTGGCCCCATGGGTCTTTTCCCTACATCCTCTCCACCCTCTGCTGCACTGTGACCCTGGGGCATGGACTCCTGAACTGGCTGTGAGCCCTCCTGCTCCAGATTGCCCCTCTCTGGACCCACGTGCCTCACAGTAAAGAGGAAGCCAGCTCTGCCCACACCTCGGTTTCCCCAGGATGAGGCAGGACATGGCAGATTGGCTGTGAAGCCTGCAGCGGTTGCTTTGAATTTCAAAATTAGACTTTTGTTCCTCCCCCTTTTCCCATTCATTCATTCAGCATGTTCATTGAGTGGCCATGCCTGGCCTGGCCCTGGAGATAGTCAGCGGTGGATGAGACAGAGACATGCCCACACATGTGAGTAGGGAAACGGATGTTAAGCAAATAACCTTATTGATGAATATAAAATTATAGAGGTAAGTCTTGTATCAGAATGGAATGTGATTCTCCACAAGAGCATAATAAGCTGATTCACCCTAACTAGAATGTAACTAGGCAGAATACTGGGGTAAGGAGGAAGAAAGGAATCAAGAGGTACAAAGGCCCTGGGGCAAACAGGTTGGCAATTCCTCAGAAGTTGAACACCATAAAAAATGAAAACATGGGAGTATGTTGGTGGCTCAGTCAGTTGAGCATCCAACCTTTTTTTTTTTTTTTTTATGTTTATTTATTTTTGAGAGATAGAGACAGCGAGTTGGGGAGAGGCAGAGAGAGAGGGAGACACAGAATCTGAAACAGGCTCTGAGCTGTCAGCACAGAGCCCGACATGGGGCTCAAACTTGGGAACGGTGAGACCACGACCTAGGCTGAAGTCAGACACTTCACTGACTGAGCCACCCAGGTGCCCAACTGTCTGACTTTTGATTTCAGGTCAGGTCATGGTCTCATGGTTCATGAGTTCGAGCCCTGCCTGCACTGGGCTCTGTGCTGACAGTGTGGATCCTGCTTGGGATTTTCTCTCTCCCTCTCCCTGCCCCTCCCCTGCTTGTTCTCTCTCTCTCTCTCTCTCTCTCTCTCTCTCTCTCTCTCTCAAAACTAAATAGACTTTAAAAATAAAAAATAATAAAAACAATTTTTAAAAAAGACAGTAGATAGTGGTTGTGGGGTGTATTAATTTGCTCAGGCTGCCATAACAAAGTGCCATAGACTGAGTGGCTTAAACAGTAGGAATTTATTTTCTAAAGTTCTAGAAGCCAGAAGTCAGAGATCAAGTGTTGAAAGGGTGGGTTCCTCCTGAGGCCTCTCTCCTTGACTTGTAAGATGGCTGTCTTTTTTCTATGTCCTCACTTGGTCTTACAATGTGTGTCTGTGTCCTGATCTCTCTCTTATGACACTAGTCATATTAGGTTAGGGCCCTCCCTAACGACTTCATTTTACCTCTTTAAAGATGGTGTCTATGGGGCGCCTGGGTGGCTCAGTTGGTAAGCGTCCGACTTCAGCTCAGGTCATGATCTCACAGTTTGTGAGCTCGAGCCCCGCATTGTGCTCTGTGCTGACAGCTCAGAGCACGTAGCCTGCTTCGGATTCTGTGTCTCCCTCTCTCTCTGCTCCTCCCCCACTCACACTCTGTCTCTCACTCAAAACTTAATAAACATTAAAAAAAAAAAAATGGAAAAAAAAAGATGGTGTCTCTAAGTGCATCCCATCTAGGGGTAAGTCTTCAACATATGGATCAGGGAGGGCACCAATTCAGCCATAATGGGGGGGATAGAGTGACTTCTCATCAGTATGGGGCTTCTTTTTGACGTGGTAAAAATATTCTGGAATTAATGGTGATCAATGCACAAATTTGTGAATATACTAAAAACTCTGTCCATCCTGAAAGAAGGATCTTTGCTCTGGGGCAAGAAAGAGCCTGGTGTGCAGAGAAGAACAAGAAAAATCAGGGGAGACGAGCGGTGGGATTGGCAGGGCCCTGTCACCTAGAGTGTCTCAATACTAGGACCCCCAATATTTCAAGCGTCTGCTCTCTATTTAAGACGTGCTGCTCTCCAAATAGATGTCTATATAAGACAGCTCTACATAAGGTGCCTGGGTGGCTCAGTTGGTTGAGCGTCTGACTCTTGGTTTCAGCTTGGGTCGTGATCTCAGGGTCCTCAGATCAAGCCCTGTGTCAGGCCCCACACTGGGCACAGAACCTGCTTGGGATTCTCTCTCTCCCTCTACTGCTTGTACTCTCTCTCTCTCTCTCTCTCTCTCTCTCTCTCTCTCTCTCTCCCTCTCTCTGAGAACCTACTGCTTTAAGTAAACTTATATTCAAAAATTTTTAGGGGCGCCTGGGTGGCTCAGTCAGTTAAGCGTCCAACTTCAGCTCAGGTCATGATCTCGTGGTTCATGGGTTCGAGCCCCGCATCGGGCTCTGTGCTGACAGCTCAGAGCCTGGAGCCTGTTTCGGATTCTGTGTCTCCCTCTCTGCCCCTCCCCAACTCGCATTCTGTCTCTGTCTCTCAAAATAAATTTAAAAAAATTAAGAAAAAACATTAAACTTATATTCAAAAATTTTTTAGTCTAAAAAAAAAGAAGGGCAGGTGGCTTGGGTGGCTCAGTTGGTTGAGTGTCTGACTCTTGGTTTCCTCTCAGGTCATGATCCCAGGGTTGTGGGATCGAACCCCACGTCAGGCTCTGTGCTGAGCATGGAGTCTGCTTAAGATTCTCTCTCTCTCTCTCTCTCTCTCTCTCTCTCTCTCTCTTTTTCTCCCTCTGCCCCTCTCTCCCCTTGCATGCTCTCTCTCTCTCGAAATAAAAAATAAAATAAATTTTAGAAAAGATGTTGCCCTTCTCCACAGTGTCTGGCACTAAAGCACATTATTAGGAACTTTTCCAAACTGGGAAGCGGATTGGAATTGGGACACTTTTTAAATGTTCAAGGGTCAACTCCTGTCCCTGGTGGGTAGTGTGCCATGGAGCAGGTGGACACAGCGGGGGTGACCTCTTGCTTTTCTACATCTTCTTCAACGCTGAGTTCTAACAATCCACCGAGGTAGGTAACGGTACTCTTGCCCAAAGTCACACGGCCCACACAGCTGATAAATGGCAGAATCAGCCTGGCTCCAGAGTCCACGCTGTTCCCCACTACCCTATGCTGCCTCCTAACAACCCTGTGAGTTAGGGTTTATTAGCCTATTATTATCCTCATCTGACACGAGGAAGCTGAGGCGCAGGGGTGAATCACAAGGCTCGGGTCATACTGTGAGTAAGCACTCGGTGTTGGGGACAGTGTGGGCATGTGCGTGTGTAAGAGGCCTCGGTGCAGTGCCCGGAGAATCACAGAAACAAATCCTGGGAGAGGGTGGGTCTAGGGGGAAGGTTGCGATGGGGAGGGGCAGGGCTCGGGGCTGGCCACCCGCCTCACTTCATCCCTGCTTCCTCAGCCCACCTCTGGAGGCAGCTCCTTGGCCAGGCTCCGGGGAGGGCCTGTCCTGCCAGGGGAGTTGGGGCCAGTTTCAGAGGTGCCGAAGAGATACCCACGGGGCTGCCCAGGGAGCAGGGTGCCTGCATCCCTGGGCAGCCAGCTCCCAGCTTGGGGTGGGTGCAGCAGAGGCCCGCGTGACATTGTGGCTGACATTCCTCAGCGGCCACGTGGCCCCAACTGGCAGGGACAGCTGCGATCAGGGGCCGCACCAGCTTTGTTCCCAGGGTGGCGCCCGCTCTCCATCCAGGCCCTGCTCGCCTCCTGCCTGGTGCTGCTTTCCTGCCCGTGGCTCCGTGGGCAGCCGGCACCGTGGTCCCCGCCATGAGTGCCTAGAAGCCCGCAGCCACCAGGATCTCTCCGTGTGCCGGGCAGGGCTCTGGAAGGATGGGGCAGGACCAGACGAAGCAGCAGATCGAGAAGGGGCTCCAGTTGTACCAGTCCAACCAGACAGAGAAGGCGCTGCACGTGTGGATGAAGGTGCTGGAGAAGAGCGCAGACCTCGTGGGGCGCTTCCGCGTGCTGGGCTGCCTGGTCACGGCGCACTCGGAGATGGGCCGCTACAAAGAGATGCTGAAGGTGGGCCTGGCTGGCTCCCCCCCCCACCCCCCACCCCCGGTTCCCGACCCTCCCGCCTCCTCAGACTCCCCCGCGTCCCGTGGGCTAGCAGCACGGCCCCGTGGGGGGCTCTGAGTCCCATCTAGGGCCCTGTGGCCTTGAATTTGGGTGTCTGAAACGGAGACTGAACTTCTTAGCTTCAGAGTTCAGGGATCTCCAGGCCAGGTCTGAGAAGGCTCCAGCCTTCCCATTTGGGATTCCGAGTCGGAACCCCAGGGGACGTGGAGATCCAGGTTTGGGGCCGGGGGTGGGAGGCCCATGTAGCCTCGGGCCGAAAGGTGAAAGCTATGGATCTGAGTTTGGCTTCAGGGCTGACACGTCTCACCTATGGCTGGGGAGCAGAGAACTCATCTGAGGCCGGGCTGGGTCCGAGCCGGGGGGCTGGGTCCTAGGCTTCGGCTGTGAGGCAGGGAGGAGGTTTGGGTTGGAGGCGCAGAGTCCAAGTGGAAGACACCTGCCCCCACCCTCCTGGCAGTTCGCTGTGGTGCAGATCGACACCGCTCGGGAGCTGGAGGATGCTGACTTCCTTCTGGAGAGCTACCTGAACCTGGCACGCAGCAACGAGAAGCTGTGTGAGTTTCACAAGACCGTCTCCTACTGCAAGACCTGCCTCGGCCTGCCTGGCACCAGGGCAGGCGCTCAGCTCGGAGGCCAGGTCAGCCTGAGCATGGGCAATGCCTTTCTGGGCCTCAGCCTCTTCCAGAAGGCCCTGGAGAGCTTCGAGAAGGCCCTGCGCTATGCCCACAACAACGATGATGCCATGCTCGAGTGCCGCGTCTGCTGCAGCCTGGGCAGCTTCTATGCCCAGGTCAAGGTGGGCCTGGGCCCAGGGGGAAGGGAGGGCGGTGGAGGGCTCCGGTCCCCTGACACCCTCGCACAAGCCCCGCTCTCCATTCAGGACCTCGCTGAGTCCTCCCACGTAGGAGAGTCTGAGAGGGACGGTAAAGACTCACCAGGAAGGGCAGAGACAGAATTCAAACCTTGGTCTGTCTGCCTTCCTGGGAAATGGGAGGCTCCTGTGTGAGGACAGGCCAGGAACCCGCACTGCCGTGTGTTTTGCTGTGTGATCTTGGACACAGAACCTTTCCTCTCTGAACCTTGGTAGGTGCAGCTATAAAATGAGGGAGAATAGGGCCCACCCTCCAGCATGGTTGTAACAATTCATTCATCAGATATGTATTGCCGGGCTCTGTTGGCTTGGGATGCAAGCAGGGAAAACAACAACAAAGCCTCTGGCCTTGTAAAGGTTGCATTCTAGAAAACGACAAATAAACACCATCAGTAAGTCAATCATACAGCATGCTAGAAAGTGCTTACGAGAGGAGCGCCTGGATGGCTCAGTCAGTTAAGCATCCGAACCTTGATTTCGGCTCAGGTCTTGATCTCTCAGTTTGTGGGCTGGAGCCCCACGTAGACTCCGTGCCAACAGTGCAGAGGCTGCTAGGGATTCTCTCTCTCTCTCTGTTTCTCTCTCTCAAAATGAATATGTAAACATGAAGAAGGAGAAGGAGAAGGAGAAGGAGAAGAAGAAGAAGAAGAAGAAGAAGAAGAAGGGGAAGAAAGTGCTCAGGAGAAAGGAAAGAAGGAAAAGGGGGTGGGAAGTGCCAAGGATGGAGTGTTGCAGCTTCAAATAGGGTGATTGGAAGGCTTCATAGAGGTGGCATCAGCCTGGTGATTGGAAGCAGACGAGAGGGTGAGCCATGCAGAAATCTGGCAAAAGCATGAAAAAGGAGACAACAGCTAAAGCAAAACCCTGCTCTGGGCGGGGCAGGAAAGGGAAATAGCTGGCATGTTCCAGGGCTGATGGAGGCCAGCATGACGGCAGCAGGTGTGTGAGAAGGAGGTAGGAGGTGGTGAGGTCCAAGAGGTAAGGAGGGGGGAGGGGAGAAGGCAGATTGCGAATGAACTGATGGGGGCAGTGACCGCAGGCTTCTTTCTGGTCCAGTGTCGGTTCTCCTGGGACCCCAAGGCATCCAGGCTGCTCTTGGCCCACGGGAGCGGGGGGAGGGAGGCGTTGATGCCTGGCATACAGTAGATGCTTAATAAATCTGGGGGTAACTGGGTGTGTAGATGCTGATGAACTGGAGGTGGGGTGTGAGGAGATGAGAGTCAGCCAGGACAACACCGAGGATTTTGTTTTCAGCAACTAGGTGTATGAAGAATCCATTCAGGGCCACCTGGGTGGCGCAGTGGGTTAAGCATCAGACTCTTGATCTCAGATCAGGTCATGATCTTGTGGGTTAGTGGTTAGAGCCCCACATGGGGCTCTGCACTGATGGCCAGGGGCCTGCTTGGGATTCTGTCTCTCCTCTCTGCCCCTCCCTGGCTTGTGCTCATGCTCTCTCTCTCTCAAAATAAATAAACTTAAAAAAAATTTTTTTGAAGAATCCATTCAGTGAGATTTGATAGGATGGGAGAGGGACGAGGTGTCTTAAAACCTTTTTTATTGCAAAGAAAATTAACCATACAGGAAAATAGAATACTATAATGAATCTGCATATACCCACTTAGATTTAACAATTATTAATATTTTGCCATAGTTGACTTACATATTTTAGCTGAAGTGTTATGATATGAAATTAGAGATATCGTGGTATTTTACCCCAAAGTAGTTCAGTATGTACCCCTGAAAGAAAAAAAAAAGACATTTTCTTATATAAGGACACTTTCTTACATAATCACAATTATAAATTTCTCTGCTTATGCTGAAAACACGCCTTTACCCTCAGCTTCTATAAATTGGAACACAAGTAAGAGGCACATGTGCATCAGGAATTACGTCCCTTAAGTCTTTTCCAACAGAAAATTTCTCCCCTTTATTGTCTATGATTTAAAATGTTTAACAAAGTTTTATTTATTTTTGAGACAGAGGGGGGGGAAGGGGCAGAGAGAGAGAGAGACAGAATCTGAAGCAGGTTCCAAGCTGTCAGCACAGAGCACGATGCAGGGCTCGAACCCACGATCCGGGAGATCATGACCTGAGCTGAAGTCAGATGTTTAACCGACTGAGCCACCCAGGTGCCCCTTTATAATTTTTATCGAAGAAGGCACTCATTGCCCTGTAACACGTTTCATCTCACTGTCCCATTGCTTCCGCAAGGAGTCCTTTGACTTGGTTTTTTTTCTCTCCTTTGCCCCCTGGGAACTGGAACTTAATGACTTGGGAAGAGTCAGGTCACAGCTTTTTGGTAAGAAGACTGTGTAAGCCCTGCTGCTCACCTCGTGTTGTATCAAATCCGATAGAGGGGGCGACAGCCTGATCCCTCTGTTTGAGGGGTCGCATTTCTCTTTTCGTGACCAGCAGGTGAGCTTGGGGTGTTGACACTATGGCTCCCTGTGAATATTCAGTTCTGCAGTAACATTTTCCATAACGGTTTTAGCATCCAGTGATGTTTGTTGCCTGAATCACTTCTCTTATTTCAACTGTAGTGAAATGGCGATTTCCAAGCTCTTACCATTCCTTCTATAATTGCTGCCTGGATTTCTCAGGAAGGACGAACTCTCCCCCTTCGCGTGGGGCTAATTGGCTCCTCCGAAACACAGTTCCTATGGGAAAGGTGGAATAAGTACCTTCCTCTTTCCTTTCATTACCACTTTCGTAATAAGGAATTGTTGTCATAGCTGCCTTCAAGGATCAGATCACTTATTTGTTTTGCTTTCTTCTTTTGGAGTATCATTATAAAATCCTGGATTTAAAAAAAATATTCGATAGTCTTCAGTTAATTTCAATATTATTCTTTGCAATGGTCAAATTATCTTTTTATTTTATTTTATTTTTTGAGACAGAGAGAGACAGAGTGTGAGCAGGGGAGGAGCTGAGGGGAGGGGGACACAGAATCCGAAGCAGGCTCCAGGCTCCGAGCTGTCAGCACAGAGCCCGACGCGGGGCTCGAACTCACGGACTGTGAGATCATGACCTGAGCTGAAGTCGGATGCTTAACCGACTGATACACCCAGGTGCCCCTACAAGGGTCAAATTGTCTTAACTTTAGTTACCAGAATTCCTTCACTATGGCTCCTGTGTCCTTTTGGCAAGACTTCATTTAAACACTGAAAGTGTTCTTGTTTTCTGGAAGAATAAGCTGTCTCAGGCTCATTTTGTATATTTGCTGCCCCAGACCTGGAATTAGCCATTTCTCTGGGCTGTTTTTAGTGGAAAATTGTATTAAAGACCAAATGTGGGTTCTCAAGGTGCTCATTGCAACTGGGTTGTCATGGCTTCTAAATCTTTTTAGTTGCCAAGACAACTGAAGTTTATGCTAATATTTGCAATTCAAATCTAATGTTTCAGGATTTTCCGTAATTTATTTTAATCTTGATTTTCTTTTCTCTTAGGCTGAAAGTGTTGACTTTTAGCAACATAATTACCTATTTTAACATACAAAATACACAAAGTACTTTCAAAAGACAATACCGATATTACTTAAAAGAAAAAGACAACTGAAAGATGTTTAAGATTTCTTTGCTGTTTGGGGTGCCTGGGTGGCTCAGTCGGTTAAGCGTCCGACTTCAGTTCAGGTCATGTTCTCGCGGTCCATGAGTTTGAGCCCCGCGTCGGGCTCTGCTGACAGCCGGGAGCCTGAGGCCTGTTTCAGATTCTGTGTCTTCTCTCTCTCTGACCCTCACCCGTTCATGCTCTGTCTCTCTCTGTCTCAAAAATAAATAAAAACATTAAAAAAAATAAATAAAAGATTCCTTTGCTATTCTTTTGTCTTTATCATATATTCTACTATGGATGAACTGTCCAACTACATATATACCAAGGTCATCTGAAATAATTTTTTCTGTGTGGTTATGTTAATATAATACATTATAATGTAATAATATATTATAGAATTATATTTAATATTATATTGCAGTATCATTATAATAATAGTATAATTAAACATTATAATTAATTAGAATATTAGTATGATGATACGCAATTAGGGTCATTTATTTAAATTTTCTTTTTCCTTTTCTTTCTTTTTTTTTTTAAGAGAGAGAATGTGAGTGAGGGAGAGGGGTAGAGGGAGAGAGAGAGGAAATCTTAAGCAGGCTCCACGTTAAGCACAGAACCCGATGTGGGGCTCAAACCCACGATCCTAGGATCATGACCTGAGTCGAAATCAGGAGTCCAACGCCCAACTGACTGAACCACCCAGTTGCCCCCTTTTATTTAGGATTAAAAAAAAAAAAAATTGAAGCTATAAAACATTTACATGGCTTCAAATTAAAAAGTATCTAACAAGGGGCACTTGGCTGGCTCAGTTGGTGGAGCATGTGACTCTTGACCTTGGGGTCCTGAGTTCCAGACCCATGTTGCGTAAAGATTACTTAACTAAATAAAACTAAAAAGTGTGTAACAAAATTTGTGAGGAACTGGTTTTTACTGGAATTATCGAGAATTCTCTTTCAGTCATATTAACTGGGAGATGCTTGTTAGATATTAAGCGAGAGATCACACAGATTTTCTATGAGAAAGAACAGAGCAATGGGCTGTAGCTGAAGGGGGACATGAGGTCAAAAGAAGGTTGTTTGGTTTTGATTTATTTTCTCTAATGAGGTAAGAAACACCAGAATGCGTTTGTACACCGATGGGCATGATCGAGTTGAAAGAGACGGGGGATTTGTTCCAGAGCTCCATGGAGGGACTGACATCTGTGGGAGCCGGGAACCCTCCTCCACGGTGGCAGGAGGGAGGCAGAGGGTGGTTGATCTCGCGGATTAGGTGGAGAAGGTGGAGAGGGGAGAGTCCTTTTTGACTTTCTTCTGTTTTCCCTGAGGACATTGGCATCACCTCCTGATTTGGAGGTTGGAGGAGCAAGAAAGGACAAGGGAGTGATTTCTTTGCCTCAGTGGTCTGTTCTTCGGAGCAGACTGCGCTGGCAATCAGTCACTGAGCCTTCGGTGAGCACCCGCTCTGGGTACCAGGGGGCAGATGCTAGGGGTGGGGTGTCTGGTACTCTCCCTGCCACATGTCTCTGAAGCTAAGGGGCCCCATTGGGACCCAGTGAGGAGAATGAATACCTTCTCATTCATTCCTTCACTCAACAATAGTCATGATGTGTCTACTAAGTGCCAAGAACTGTGCTAGGCTCTTGGGATCCATCAGCAAATCAGATGAAAGTTCACGGAGCCCACACATTTGCACCTGCTGTTCCCCCTGCCGGGATCACTCTATCCCTGGATTCTCAAAGGAATGACTGAACGCCGGTGGGGCCTGTGGGTACCCCTGATTCCTGGAGAAGCCAGACCCTGGAGCCCTTGACTTAGAGGCAGCTCCTGCCATTCAGTGTGTCCCATCTTGTCCCACCTCCTCTCTGTGTCCCCCCGCAGGACTACGAGAAAGCCCTGTTCTTCCCCTGCAAGGCCGCAGAGCTCGTTAACGACTACGGCAAAGGCTGGAGCCTCAAGTACCGGGCCATGAGCCAGTACCACATGGCGGTGGCGTATCGCCTGCTGGGCCACCTGGGCAGTGCCATGGAGTGTTGTGAGGTGGGGCAGGAGGGAAGGGCGGCAGGTGGAGGGTGGTGGTGTGGGCCAGGGTGTCCTCCTTCCACATTAGCCCACTGAGGGCCCCAAGATCTGCCCTTGGCCTGCTTCTGTAAGAGCCCCTGAAGGATGCGTTTATTCCACCATCCCCAAACCTCACTCCCTTCCAGGCCCTTCCCTCTGCCCACCCCATACACACCCTCTGTGGGACACTTTAAGTAGGAAGAGAGCCAGTCTCTGGAGGCCCACTGACCTGGGTTCAAATCCTAGCATTGCCACTTGCTAGCCGGGTGACCTTGATCAAATCACTTCTGCTCTCTAAGCCTCAGTGTCCACTCCCCTGGGTGTCGCGAGGCCTCCGTGGTTCAGCGTGCGGGGCCTCAGCACGGCGCTAGGTGTACTGGGCTCTGAGGATGTTGGCGATCCCTGGCCACCCTTGTCAGCGGGGCCCACTGGTGGGCAGATGAGCAGGCCTGAGTGACCAGCCTCCCTCACAGGAGTCTATGAAGATTGCACTGCAGCATGGGGACCGGCCACTCCAGGCACTCTGCCTGCTCTGCTTTGCTGACATCCACCGGAGCCGTGGGGACCTGGAGGTGAGGTCACTGGAGAGCGGAGGGAGGGGTTGTAGGCCTGGCCCAGTCCGACTCCACCCTCCACCTGGCTGTGCAGACAGCCTTCCCCAGGTACGACTCCGCCATGAGCATCATGACTGAGATTGGAAACCGCCTGGGGCAGGTGCAGGTGCTGCTGGGTGTGGCCAAATGCTGGATAGCCAGGAAGGCACTGGACAAGGTGAGGTCGATCTCCTTCCTACCATTCCTGGCTTTCCCCACTGCCCCTATTTGGAGCCGGTGGGTGGGTCACCCAGAAATCTGTGGGGCTGGTTCTGGGCAGGACTCTTTCGGACACTTTGTCTGACGTCAGCCTCACCCGAATCCCATGAGGTGGGTACATTCCAAGTCATTTTCCCGACTCAGAGAAGGCCCATGAGGTGCCCAGACCCACAGCTAGTAAAGGGCCAGAACTGGGTTTGAATTCAGGATGCCTTAACTGCTTTCGTGATTTCACGACACCCAAAGAGACAGAAATGTTCTTCCTATTCTGTATCTGAGTAAACTGAGGCAGCAGGTGACTTGCCCATAGAGCTCTGTGACTGTGCTCCAGCCTCCTTCTGCTACCTGCACACACAGGGCAGCTGCCCAGCTCCCTCCCCAGGCCCACCCCTCCCTAGCCCTCCCTTTCCTGTGAGCCAGGGCCTCTGTCAGACAGCTCTGCCTGCGGCCCTGGCCCGTGTCTTCCAGGCTCTGGATGCCATCGAGAAAGCCCAGGACCTGGCCGAGGAAGTGGGGAACAAGGTCAGACCTGATTCCGTCTTCTGGGTCTGGAGTCAAGAGCCCAAGGTGGGATCTTGGGTGTGTGGGGAGGGCTGTCCTGAGAGCCCACACATGCCCTGAGCCCTTCTGGATCTCCAGGAGTTGCCCCCACCTGTTCCCAGACCCTGGCTGTTTCTCTTCCACACAGAGAGCACTTTAGAGGGCAGGGCAAGAATTCCATAGCTCAGAGGAGATCAGAAGTCCTCAGAGCTTGATGGGCATTAAGACCCCTAACAGTGGGCCCCCCACCCACTGAGAACTGGGCACACACAGGTTCTTCTGGGTATTGATCCCAGTCATCACTATCTCCCTGCAAGTTAGGTACTGCAAGCCCCATTTTACAGCTGAGGAAAGTGAGGCTCAGAGAGGTGCTCCAGGTCCCACACTTGGGACCTGGTCAGTTTTTTTTTTTTTTTTAATGTTTTCTGTATTTTGAGAGGGCACGAGCGGGGGAGGGGCAGAGAGAGAAGGGGACAGATGATCCGAAGTGGGCTCTGTGCTATCAGCACAGTGTGAGGCTTGAACTCACGAATTGTGAGATCATGACCTGAGCAGAAGTCGGACGCTCAACCGACTGAGCCCCCAGGTGCCCCGGGACCTGGTCTGTCTTAACTCCAAAGCCCATGTTCCTTCCATAGTGCATGTGGCCTCTCAAATTTAATAACTGTATCCAAACCTTTAAATGTTGAAAATAGACTCAGTGTTTCTTCAAGTCTTCTAGAAGATGTGAAATCCTCTGGGATCCGGTGTACATCCCAACTAAAATGCCAAATATCTTTGGTTTTGGCTAGATTATACCCAGTTTTACCCACATATCTCAGGTTGGCCAGAAATGCTGATGAGGTGGTGTATATATTTAATTAACAAAAACAGGACAGCAAATCAATTATTACAGAGTCCTTGCAGCAGATTTTGTCAATAAAATGCTTCAAAAACATTGGATTCCCAGCTAGTTCTAGGGGTGGGGACCACCTACTTCATCCACCTGCTCATTCTGCATGAGGGGAAACAAAGGCCCGGGGAGGGCAAGACGTTTTTTCCTAGGCCCATCAGGAAGGCCAGAACGCAGCCAGGACCGGACCCTGTGGGTCCTGACTGCCTGGTGGTCCCTCGGGGACAGCCTCTGGGGCTGGACAAGGAGGGAGGCTCTCCAGTAGTGACTTGGTCTTGTCCCCTACACCCACCCTCCCGTCCCTGCCGGCCCCAGCTGAGCCAACTCAAGCTGCACTGCCTGAGCGAGAGCATCTATCGCAGCAAGGGGCTGCAGAGGGAGCTGCGTGCGCATGTAGTGTGCTTCCATGAGTGCGTGGAGGAGACGGAGCTCTACTGCGGCCTGTGTGGCGAGTCCATAGGCGAGAGGAACAGCCGGCTGCAGGCCCTGCCCTGCTCCCACATCTTCCATCTCAGGTGAGGGCTCCTGGCAGGTGGGCAGGGGGCACCCAGGGTCCCTTTGGGGTACGCTAGGGCCCCAGCTGGCCTAACCACGATAGTGACACTGAACATAGTGCTTTCTGCATTCCAAGCCTGTTCTAAGTGCTTTCCCTGTATTAACTCAGTGAATCCTCCCAGCAGCCCTTTGAGGTGGCCATTATCCTCCCCAAAAAGAATTCAGAGAGGCCTCTCAAAGGCCATGAGATTCAGACACCCAGGGCTACACAGGTACCGGCATCCATGCCGATCTCCTGATTCCTGGCCTTCTGGAAGGCTCAGGACAGAGTGCCAGGGGCAAGCAGGATCCAGGGGGCCCTACCCTCTGCCTAGACACCTTCCCAGCTCCTACAGAGGGGAGGGGAGGAGAGAGAGCCCAGGCTCAGGACGGAAGCATGGGTTCAGTGAGTGGACAGAGCCCTTCGCGTCCCCAGGTGCCTGCAGAACAATGGGACACGCAGCTGCCCCAACTGCCGCCGCTCATCCATGAAGCCTGGCTTTGTGTGAGTCCCACCAGCAGTCTCGGGCTTCTGCCTCACTTCCCCATGCTCCTTCTCCACCACCGTGCGGGGGTCCCCTGACTGGCCATGCCTTGGACCCTCTTTACTCCTGGGGCAGCCGCCGGGGCCTCCTCCAACCTCAGTCAGGGCCCAGGGCCTGCCCACTGTTGCTCGTCCAGGCTCAGCTGCCCTCCCTGACTCTTTGTACTTTGCTCTTTATAGAAAAATAAACTGTTTGTACTTGACCCCAGCGATTCTGACTCTTTGTGGGTGTGCTGTGGCCAGCACAGACAGGACAGCTTCTTCTTCTCCAACTGGTCTTCTTGATTCCTGTCAGGCAACTCTGACAAGTGTGAATTTGGGGTCAGCAGCCCCTGTGCTGACACTGACTCACCGAACAACCTTGAGCAAGTCACGTAGCCTCTATGATCGTCCACACATTTATCTAAAGTGGAGAATGATAGGGGTGCCTGGCTGGCTCAGTCGATGGAGCCAGCAACTCTTGATCTCCGGGTTGTGAGTTCAGGCCCCACGTAGAGCTTACTTAACAAAATAAAGTTGAGAATGATAAGCCAATCTGTCCACGGGGCAGAGCTGTTGAGAGGATGGAAGAAATGCTGTTATTTGCAGAGGTGGCTTGCCAGCCTGAGCAAGCAGCTGCAAATGCTGTTATTTAAAGAAATTTCTGTCTTCAACTGCTTCCAAGAAAACCATTACACAGATTCTCACTGTATAGGGGTTACTTGTGATGGTTTGACTTAAAATATACGCTTACATGAAGTACCTTTTAGTGGTGCCCTGGGTCTCACCTCATGGTAATAAGCAGAGATCCTCCACAGCAAGGGACCCAGCTACAACAAATGGGTCTCATAAGATCCAGAGGTCTGCCCTACTCCTTGAAATGACAAGAAACGATTACAGACGTTGAGTCATAATGTTTTTAATTGTGGAGACTGTTGTCAATTGAGCTCTTTCCACGTGGGCAGTTCTGTGGCACCTGCTCAGAAAAGCAGCAGCGATTTCTCTTTAAAACTGATTAATGATTCTCTCAGGTGACCCTGGGCATGCCCTTTTTTTGGCTCGTTGCACACGGCTAGCCTATGTTGTCTATGGTTTGGGAGGCAGAGCCATCGCGCGAATCCCCTAATTCCTAGCTGCGCCAGATTCTGAGGTCAAGTCACCCCTTCCAACGTGCCCTTTCAATTACCGGCCAGATTAACACTACATTTCCCAGACCCCCTGCCGGCTCCTTTCATTGCTCCCTCCCCTTCCGGTTTTAAATCCAGGCCCCGCCCATTGCGCGCGCCGACCAATAGCGCACCCACCTCTCGCTCCTGGTTTAAACAGGACGAGGGCGGTAACGTTTCTGGAGCAGTAGGGGGAGTGAGGGGCGCGTCCTGCGGCCCGGGTTTTGTCTTTTGAATCGGAGTAGCAGATTCGCTGTGGCCGTGGAGGACGGACCTAATTCGGTTAAGAGTTAGGACTTGGGGAGAGAGGTCCGCCACTAGTCAGAAGCAGGCCTTCAGAAAGAAAGTATTAATCTCTCGCCGCAGTTCCTGTCCAGTCCGATCTTCGGTCTTCTCCTTTCAGAACATGAATCTGCTGCCGGAACTGGAGAGTCCAGTGACTCGGCAGGAGAAGATGGCTACCGTGTGGGATGAAGCTGAGGTGCGCGCTGGGAGGGTTGGGGCTCCCGGAGCTGGGGCCGGCGGGAAGACGCCCTTGGCGGGAGGGCAGGAAGTGGCTGGGGGAGTCAAGATCTAGCCTGGTCCTGGGGTCAAGGCCGCTTGGGATGTGGGCCAGGGTCTCGACTCCTTCATTCTGGTTTTCTGGGCTGGGAAGCTGAAGCTGTGAGTGGGCTCGGAGGACGCGGAATCCTTGCCCTGAGTTTAAAAAAAAAAATTTTTTTTTTTTTAACAGCAAGATGGAATCGGGGAGGAGGTGCTCAAGATGTCCACAGAAGAGATTATCCAGCGCACACGGCTGCTGGACAGTGAGATCAAGGTGGGCTCACAGCCCCAGGGGCAGCGAGGCCCCCGCAGGGCAGACCCTAGAGATCCCAGCAGCTTCTTTCACTTTGTTCTCGGCCTTGCCAGGAAGACTTCGGGCCCGCGGATCAAGAAAGAAGAACTAAGCCTTAGAAGGGACTCGAAGAGGGTCAGGGTGGTGGGAGGGCAGGTCTGACAGGAGGAATCATCAGAATGCTCTTTCCAACGAGGTCTTTATTCCTCTTGAGAATCTTTCTCTTAGGAAGCCCCCATTTTACAGACGAGGAAACAGGTTTCTATTGTGGTGAAGTACCCAGCCCTTAATTAGCAGCAAAAGCTAAAACCTGTATTTGCTTGATTCAAGGCCCTGCTCTTTTTCCTCTGCTACAACTGCCTCAGGAAGTTTCCACACTGGCCTGTTTTGACCTCTGCTGGATGTGGACACAGTCAGGTTCACCTTTCAGAGAGCCTTAGAGCTGACTGAATGGGTGCGGGAGGTCCCCTTGGGCAGCCTGGGCTTCACCAGTTACAGGGTTCTAGGGATAAGCTGAGCCACAGCTGAACATTTTGCTTCCACTTGCCCTCATCCCAGATCATGAAGAGTGAAGTATTGCGAGTTACCCACGAACTCCAGGCCATGAAGGACAAGATCAAAGAGAACAGTGAGAAAATCAAAGTGAACAAGACCCTGCCGTACCTTGTCTCCAACGTCATCGAGGTGTGTGTGTATGTGGAGGGGAAGAGAAAGGGTTAGCGGGGCTTGGAGGCAGGCAGCCTGCGATGGTGCCGTTGGAGAAAAAGTGGGTGAAAGTTTTGAGGCCTAACTTGCATGTTAGAGCTGTACCTCGTGAGGCCCCCTCCCTAGTGTGCACTTCCGGGGCTCTACACACACACACACACACACGTGTGTGTGTATATGATATGTATATGATATATATGATGTATGTATGATATATGATATATATATGATATATATCATATATGATATATATATAACCTGAAAAGGCCTCAGAAGCCTCACATGTATCCTTTTACTAGGGGGTAGAGAGCTCTGTGCAGAGAAGCAGAACCTAAACAGATCTTACCAGTCCCCTGGCTTATCAGCCACACCTTTGCTGGGCTTGCGGCTAGTCTCAGGAGTGGGGTGGATTGTCTTGGCCCCAGAAGCACTGGGCTTTGGGGAGCTCCAAGGGCTGAGCAGGGCCTCTTGACCTGAGTTTTTTCCCTTCCTAGCTTCTAGATGTTGATCCCAATGACCAAGAGGAGGATGGTGCCAATATTGACCTGGATTCCCAGAGGAAGGGTAAATGTGCAGTGATCAAAACCTCTACCCGACAGGTGAGGCCAGCTCAATGCTAGGAGAACTGAGGAGGGTGAAGAGTGCATGTGGGACAGGACTAGGGAGTGTTCTTGAGGGCAGTAACAGACTGCACCTGGAATTTTTCATACAGACATACTTCCTGCCTGTGATTGGGTTGGTGGATGCTGAAAAGCTAAAGCCCGGAGACTTGGTGGTGAGTGGTGTCCCTGAGCCCAGGCAGGACTTTTCCAGTGAGGTTTCTCCCACTGGCTAGCTGAGCCTCTGCCCCAGGCCCAGTTCAGTGTTGGCCCGAAATCTCAGCAGAACAGCCCAGAGAGTCCGAGCTTATCTGCTTGCTCTTCGGTTCTTGTCTTTCCTAGTCCTGTTTTTTTTTCACTCTACAGACACCTATCACCCAGCCAGTTAGTTAGGCCTTGAGCTGGGACAAATCTGAAGGCTTTGTGCTCTGTCCCTAGGGTGTGAACAAAGACTCCTATCTGATCCTGGAGACCCTGCCTACAGAGTATGACTCACGGGTGAAGGCCATGGAGGTGGATGAGAGGCCCACAGAACAATACAGTGACATTGGGGGCCTGGACAAACAGATTCAGGAGGTGAGGGAGGCACCGGCTGCCACTAGTAGCCTCGCCAGCCTTTTGTTTTTCTGATTCATTGATCAGAGCACTTAGTGCCAGTGTGCCTCCTATCTTCCATCCTACGGTGGTAAGAGGGTGCCCTATGACAGTTTAGGAGGCTGAGGTCCAGAGAGATTAAATGACTTGTTGAGGGCCACAGGAAGGTTAGGGCCAGAGCCAGGACTGGAACTCAGGCTCCTGGTTCTTGTCCCAGTGCTTTTCTACCATATCCTGCTACTTCTGGAGTGACCATAGCCAGCCCTGGTGGGAGTGAGCATTCTGCATCTGTTTTTTTAAGTTAATTTATATATATATATATAAACTTGAACTCACAAACCATGAGGTCATGACCTGATCTCAAGAGCTGGCCACTGAGCTGAGCCACCCAGGCACCCTGATTCTGCATCCTTTTGATGCAGGGAAGAAGAGAGCAATGTCTCTGAATAGGAGCAGTAGGAGGGTTGCAGGTTGGGGTTGAAGTCATTAAGTGTTAGGCTCGGAGCCCTCAGGGCTTCACTCTCCTCACCCAGGACTTCTTCCTGGCAGCTGGTGGAGGCCATTGTCCTGCCAATGAACCACAAGGAGAAGTTTGAGAACTTGGGGATCCAGCCTCCAAAAGGGGTGTTGATGTATGGACCTCCAGGTACGGGGAAGACCCTGCTGGCCCGGGCCTGTGCTGCACAGACCAAGGTGAGTGCTTTGGGAGGGATGAGGAAGAAAGGGGCAGAAGCTAAAGTGTTACCAAAGGGACTCAAGAGGAACCTCTCTTGGTGCCTTTGGCCTGATATGGATCACCGTGCCGCCTCATCAGGCTACCTTCCTGAAGCTGGCTGGCCCACAGCTGGTGCAGATGTTCATTGGGGATGGTGCCAAGCTGGTCCGCGATGCCTTTGCCCTGGCTAAGGAGAAAGCTCCATCCATTATCTTCATTGATGAGCTGGATGCCATCGGCACTAAGCGGTAGGGGGGTGCTGAGTGCGCCCAAGGAGATTGTTCTAAATCCTGTTTCCCTTGCTGTCCCATTCTTCCCCTGGAGCAGTGGCAGCTCTCCTCTCGTGGTTTTGCTTCCTGAATTCTCTTCTAACTGGCTTCCCTGCTGCTTTTCTCCTGACCATCTATTCTCCTCACGGCTGCCAGCATGGTCCTTTCGTACCTGCTTGCTTCACTCCCATGCACCCCATCCCTCACACAAACATCTTACTTAAAATCCTCCGTGGGCCCTGCATTGCTCCTTGGGATAAATGCTGGACTTAACCAGTCCCCTGTGTGGCTGTCCCTGCTCCTCTCCACCTCATCCTGGACCTGCCTCCGCCCCCACCTCTTCACAGCATCCTTCGGGTTTATAGGCCTGCTCCAGCTCTGTGCTGAGAGAGATTTTGCACTTACTGTTCCCTCTGTGGAATGTACTTTTCCCCTGGTGTGTTTTCAGCCTGAGGGATACTTCCTCAAGGATGCCTGCCTGGGTTTTCCCTTATGCTCCAAGTCTGGATCCCATATTTCTGAGCTATAAGCCCAGTTTGCAGTGGCACATTCATTGGTGGATAGCCCAGGCAGTGGCTAGTTTTGCTGTTTTATTCTCAGCCTGGCTGATCCTAGGAGCCTCTCCAGTGTCTGACACCTTCCTTGTACCAGTCCTGGGCTGGGGGCCCCCAGTTGAGTGAGACCTTTCTCTGTCCTGGATGGTTGGGTTAGGCTTCCAGTGGGTGGAGGAAGGGAAGGCTCTCCTCGAGTTGTGGCCTCACCAGTGTCTCGGGCCTCTTGTGTGCCCCAGCTTTGACAGTGAGAAGGCTGGAGACCGGGAGGTACAGAGGACAATGTTGGAGCTTCTGAACCAACTGGACGGGTTCCAGCCCAACACTCAAGTCAAGGTGAGTATTGTCATCATGGATGGAAGAAAACAGGGTTTGGAGGGCAGGGGACCTTCGCAGTCACATAGCTACTGCAGCTAGAGTTAGAATTGAGATTTAAATTTTTTTTTTTTTTCAACATTTATTTATTTTTTGGGACAGAGACAGAGCATGAACGGGGGAGGGGCAGAGAGAGAGGGAGACACAGAATCGGAAACAGGCTTCAGGCTCTGAGCCGTCAGCCCAGAGCCCGACACGGGGCTCGAACTCACGGACCGCGAGATCGTGACCTGGCTGAAGTCGGACACTTAACCGACGGTGCCACCCAGGCGCCCCTAGAATTGAGATTTAACACACTTGATGTGTGATCTGGACCCTGGGCTATCTCTCTGCCTGTCATGGCCTTGAGTGTTGTCTGTCTGGGAGCCCCATCTTCTTCAGTTCAAGTTGATGCTTCTCCTCTTGCTTAGGTAATTGCAGCCACCAACAGGGTGGACATCTTGGACCCCGCACTTCTCCGCTCAGGCCGTCTGGACCGAAAGATTGAATTTCCGATGCCCAACGAGGAGGCCCGGGCCAGAATCATGCAGATCCACTCCCGCAAGATGAACGTCAGGTGAGCAAGGGCATGAGCAAGGCGCCGAGACCTGAGGGGAGCAACAGAGCGGTCTCTGTGGCCTTCGTACAGTGTGCCCAGGTCTCTACCCGCCCCTTCTCCCCTCCCTGTTCACACACAATTATTCCACGTGCTGGCTTCCATTTCTCCCCGGAAGCCCGAGATAGAATCTTGCTGGGGTCCAGGCCCTGATTCTGGGTGCTCTGCTCCTTACAGTCACCCTGCCTCCTCCTCCCCCATGATCTGAAGGTGCACAGGCTTGAGGCCCTCCCGTTTCCTTGACTCCCCCGCCCCAGCAGACGAGCACAGCTCAGAATAGCTTGAGCACAGCACAGAGTAGCTCAAGGGAATTCAGCCAGGGGCCAGATGGACTTGGATTTAGATCTGTGTGACCTCTAGTAGGTGCTACAATCTGTCTAAGCCTGAGTTTTCCTCTCTCGTACTTGGGGGTAATGGCACTGCCATTCACTTCCTGCCATTCACTTCCTGGCACCTGAGACTGAAAAATGCTGTGCTGATGCAGGGCTGACGCTACTGGAAAGAGAGGGAGATGACCATCCTTTGTCTCTACAACCTCTTGCTCCCTTGCCGCAGTCTGAATCAGTCCCTGGAATCTCGGGGACTGAGAAATCTCAGATTTCTAGAAAGCTAGACCCCCAGAAATAACCTGGTCTCTGCTTTGACCTACCCTCTTTCCTCCTGTATCTTGTACTGAGAGGAGAACAAGGCATATTGGGGAAGGGACTTGTCGACGTCACCAGGCGAGTGGGCCTTGCTGCCTGATGGGGAGTGTGGGAGGACATCTCCCACCCCTCGCCATAAGTAACTCAGTCCTGTGGAATCTCTCCTCCACCCCCACACCCAGTCCTGACGTGAACTATGAGGAGCTGGCCCGCTGTACGGATGACTTCAATGGGGCCCAGTGCAAGGCCGTGTGTGTGGAGGCGGTGAGTGCTGGGGTGCGGGAGTGGGTTACTTTGAGCCTTCTTGCCCCCTTCCCTGAACAGGATGGGGCGTTTGACTGGTGGAGACCGCTGGGGGCAAGAGGCTCAGAGGGCTGAGGCCTCTCAGAGCCGGGCCAGGGGTGTGGGAAGGCACCCTTAGAGCCTATGTGTCCTGGGTGCAGGGCATGATCGCGCTGCGCAGGGGCGCCACAGAGCTCACCCACGAGGACTACATGGAGGGCATCCTGGAGGTGCAGGCCAAGAAGAAAGCCAACCTGCAGTACTACGCCTAGGGGGCTGCCTGTCGCACCTGCTCCCTGGTCTCACGCTCGTTACAGTTCATAATAAAGGAAGGCTTCAGGTCCCGGGCACCTGTCTGTTTTCCCTTCCTGGGCTCTGGGTGGAATGGTGGAGCATGTGCTCGAGGCTCCTCCCCACGTGCTGCTGCCTGGAAACCCGAGACCGCCGTGGGCCTCACACCAGTTGTGAGGCAAGGCCCTCCGGGAAGGATAGCCTCGTGCTACACCTGCTGCGTGGGGTCTTCTGGCCCCCCCACCCCCCACTGTGTCCCTCCAGATCCTGTTCCCATTCCCTGCCCCACCTGTCAGCTCTAGAGGTTGGTGCCTTGCAGCTCCAGGACAAAGGTCCTGAACAGAAGCCAGCCTTTCCCCTTTTACATTTTGGTGCTCTCATCCCTACTCCCAGGTAAAGCCAGGCTCTAGGTGTTTCTCCTTGAAAGTCCTCCCCTGCTTCCTGGCCCCTGAGCCTTCTGTTCCTCCACATGTTCCCATTAGCTCTTTTGGCCCATTTTTCTCTTGCTGAAAAATGAACCTTGAGCAAGAGCAGTGAGAGTCCTTCTAGGCCTAACCTCTGGTTCTGGCGTGTTCTCCCCCAGTCCTCAGTTCTGCCGTCAGCCCCACTCCCCATCAGGCCCCTGTCCTGTTTCCTTTAGGATCTCGTTGGTCCTCTCCTGTTCACTCACCTTCCAGCTCCCCCACATCGTAGCTGGCCTGGTGTGGTTCGCTGAGGGCTTGTTTTGGGTCCCGTGCTGAGCAGGTCTTGTGCATGGTTTGATGCAGTTATCTTAGCATCCACCAATGGGATAGTCCCCTTTCATAGATGTGTTTACGCACCTGGGCCAGGGTTGCTCTTAGGTGGTAGCATAGCTGGGATTGGAACCCAGGACAGCAAAGCCCTTCTTTCCGCTCTGCTCTTAGCAGTTTTGCTGGGCCCCAGAATGCCTTTCCGAATAAGAGCCCCTCAGAACTCTTGTCAGCTCTTGCCCTCTAGCAAAAGCCCCTACATGCACCTTTTCCCTGTACTCTCCCCTGGTGGGGGTTGGGGGAGGCCTACCACAGTGGGCTACTGACTGAGCTGGCCTATCTGAAGGGCTTGGCTTCCTGCTAGCTTCCTCACCCTGGCATCCCAAGGCTTCCACACTGCCTTCTAGAGTGCTGATGCTCCCAGTGGCAATCCCCTTGACTTCTACCTCCGGCCTGAGGTGCTCCCAGTACAGCCTCTGAGAGCTTCTGGTTTCTGTCCCCTGTCCTGGATTTGGCTTCTGCCCTCTCTGTCCCTTCTAGCCAGTCACGACATTCACCCTGTGGCACTGTAGTGAACCCACAGGCACCCCCTCCCACCCCACCTGCTTCTTCATCTATAAATGAGGCCCAGCTGCCTCTCTGGGCAGGCTGAGTGCAGTGATTGAATGTGCACCTGCCACCCGCAGGTAGGAGCCCCGGTGCTGCCGAGGAGAGGATGGGGGCTGGTCAAACAGCTCTGGATTCGCTTCCAGGCCTGGGCTCCCCAGGCCCTGGATGTGTCAGCCAGGTGGGGCAGCTCCCTTTTTGCTGACAGAGCTACTGGGTCAGCCAGGCACTCCCGGCTGAGGTTGCCACTAATTTGGGCTTCCCAGCCCCCGTACTGGACTCCACGATGGCACAGGCACCACTGCTCTCAGCCAACGGGCTACTGGAGGTTGTCCTGCTTGGTGTGGAGAGGAGAGGGGACTCCATTTCCCCTCTTCTTTCTTGGGCTAGCACTGAGGGGAAGGAGCACCCCCCCGGTGCCTGATGCTGTCCTTACATTCAGACATTCAGAGGAAGTGAGGATGTGTGGTTTAGAGTAAGGATCCCCTAGTTTTTCTTTTCTAATTTCATGGAAGCAAAGCTGGAGGTGACTGTGTGGATGGACCTCCCTTTAGTTAATTTGCTCAAGGAACAGGCCAGGGAAAAGCCCCTAGCTCTGTAAAACGAGGACAGCCACCCTTGGGGATGATGTTGGCTACAGTGGCATACTGCCAGGCTTATAGTGTTGGGATGAAAAGCTAACGAGCCAGGGATAGCATGAGAGGCTATACCCTGTTCTAAGAAGCACTGCAGAATAATAGTTCAGAGATGAACATGAAGCAGAAGAGCTGAAGGTGAGGGAAGAAGGGATAAGATGCTGAGCTGGGACCCACACAGCCACCAACCTGGCTGGAGCAAGGGACTCCTGGGAAAGCCCTGCTTGACCATGGACTCTGGTGTGCAGAGGAGAGACAACCAGTTTGTATATAATTATTTATTTGCATCTTATCTATAGAATATTTACAGATAGAAACGGAACCACAGCAAAACTGCTGTAAAACCATTCAGACCCTCTTGACGGCTGCTTCTCAGAACGTCCACGGTTGAGCAGCAGGGCTGAGCCCGGCTGTGGAGTGGGCCAGCTGAGTACCTGGGTGTCAGCCAAGGGAAATAGCTGGGGATTATGGCTTCAGCATTCTCCCAGAGCACATTCCTGAGTGCTGACAACGCGGAGCCCTCACCACCCCCAACTCCCCCTCAGCCTACGTGGGACAGGAAAAAGGGGCCTGGAGCCGGGGGGGCAGCTGTGGCACACTCTTCCTGCCCCCAGGATCTCTGCCTGGATCCTGTGCTGGCGTGAGCATCCCTGAGCTGGCCTCAGAGGCCTCTCTGGCCCAGGGCTGCTCCCTGCCCCGCAGGCTGCTGTTTGGCAGCTGGAGGTGGCAAAAGCCGCCGGCGCTGCCAGGGAGCGTTCACCGGGGGGAACGGGAGCCGGCCTAGGGCTGGCAGCCACGAGGAAAAGGTCTTGGAAAGCATCTGCCAGGCTCCATCCTGGGCTGGGTAGGGCTGTCAGTGCTGAGTGGGGTGAGGGGCTACACAAGCACCTGCCTCTCCTTTCTTTGGCCTTAGAGCTGGCAAAGGAAGGGCCGGGACAATGGACACGGCAGAGAGAAGGTGCCCCAGCCTCAGCCCCTCGGCTGCCCAGGGCTTGGTGCCCGAGCAGAGGTCAGGGACCCCAAGGCCCCAGAAGGAGACAGCTTTGGGCCCCCTGAGCTCCCTGGGGAGCAGCCTCTCCCCCTGCAGTCTTGTGGGGAGAGGCCTCCACCTGGGACCAGTGCTGCTTGTCCTCACTGCTCACTGTGAGAGGTGCAGGGTGACAGGGTGGTCAGGAGAGAAGACCACGGCGTGGCTGGGGGCCGGCGCGGGCATCGGGCCCTGGGCCCAGCGCATGATCACAGTGTCGGTCTCACACATAACTGGTCACACGTGTACGTGTACACACACGCACGCATGCACACACACCATCCTCTCATCTGGTCAGAGGTGTGCTCTCTCAGGCACTCGCCCTCTGCCTCACACACGGTCACAGAGTGAATCTGAGTCTCTTATTGCAGTGTGGGGGGCATCAGGGACCGTCAATCCACGAAAAGCGAGAACAGCACCATCACCACGATGCCTGTGCAGAGCAGCAGCACTTGCTGCAGGGAGCGCCTGTGGGGAGAGGGATGGGGCTCAGGGGGGGGGCCCAGAAGCCCTTCCCCCTCGAGCTCCCATGAACCCTGTGAGTGGTGGTGGGGAGGGTCACTCACCACGGGTCATCTTCCTCCAAGAGGTCCGGCAGCACGTTCACCAGGGCGATATAGAGAAAGCCACCAGAGGTGAAGGGCAGGATCCAGGCCACGGTCTCCTCTGCAGTGGGAGAAGCTAGGAGAACCTAGGACTGGCTAGGAGCCCAGGGGAGCCACGTGCACCGCACCCACTCCCACAGGGTAGACCGGGCAGATCCTGGCCTGCACACTGGGGCGGGGCAGCTGTGCCCTCTGGCTGGGGCCCCTCCACTGACCGCCACCTGCCACCCCCACCCACCATGCCCGTACCTACTCCCTTGGGGGACTGCGTACAGATGGCGAAGCAGGCGCCCAGCAGGCCCCCCAGTGCCGTCGAGAGCTGCAGCTTGGCTGCGCTCCATCGGTCAAAGCCGGCTCGGAGCAGGATGGCAAAGTCGCCCACCTGAGGGGAGGTCCAGATGATCACTCTGGGCCCCAGGGGTCAGGTACGGACATGCACACTGAGCCCCCTGCACCGGCCTTGCTGCTGGGCCCCCCGCCAAGCCCACATCCCCTAGGCTGGGACCCCAGTCCCCAGGAGGCTGGAGCACAGCTGAGATGGAAGTTGCAGCCTGGTGGGCTGAGAGCTCCAGGCCTCCGGAGCCCAGCCCCCAAGGCTGCTACTGCTGGGCTTCCTACCCCCACCCCCTCTCTGAAGCCCCACGTCCCCACTGCCGCCATGGAGACCCTCTGGCACACACCTCATGGGGGATCTCGTGCAGGAGGATGGCCATGGTGGTCAGGAGCCCAATCTGCAGGGAAGGAGTCTGTGGGGTTCTGGGCCGAGGGCCAGGCACCCACTTGTCCACTCATTCTACAAATATTTACTCTGCTGAGTGCTCTGGCCGGACACCATTTGGCTACTAGAAATACAGCAGTGAATACAACACACAAGGAACCTGCCTTCACGAAGCAGGAGGCAAGGACTGAATGAACACACAAAGAACTGCATGATTACAGTGATAAGTACTGCAGGAGAAGAGATGGACTGGGTGTCATAGACACAAGTGACAGGGGCCTAATTTAGATGAGGGGTCAGCAAAGGCCTCTTTGAGGAAGTGCATTTAAGTCGAAGCCTGAAGGATAAGGAGCCAGTGTTTCAAAGAGTGGGAGGAAGAACATTCCAGGCAGACGGGGTAGTGTGAGGTGGAGGCCATGAGCGGGGAAAGAGCTCGGCCAGTTCAAGAGTAGGCGGACCACTAATGTCAGAGCTCAGAGAACAGAGTGCAGAAGTGGGTGAGAAGCATCTAGAAGCAGGCAGGGCCCAAGCCTAGCAGCCTGGCAGAGGTATGTGATCCCAAAAAGGAGTGTTTGGCTTGGGACAGAAGGCGGCCTCATGCAGGAGCCCTTGGGGCTTAGATGGGGGTGTGGATGGTGGAGGGAGCGGGAAGGACAGAAACTGGAAGCTTATTTTGGAGGTAGAACCACCTGGTCTACATAGGCACCATCATTCCCCCCAGAAATGCCTGGATCCCCACTGTCGCAGCCGCCACTCACCTTCTTGCTCACAAGGAAGCTGGCAGCTACAGCCAGCCCATGAGTGAAGTTGTCTATGGTGTTGGCCAGCAGGTTGAGATAGCCACTGACCTGCATGAGGGGAGAGGAAGCCAGGCTGACCTGGGTGGGCAGGGCTCAGCTGGGCCTGCCACTTGTGGGGAGGAACAGCTGCAGGGAGAGGGGACCCTGAGCGGGCCACTCACTTTGATGGTCCGGACCACGGCGCTCACGCCGGGCTCTGCAGCCGGCTGGGCCAGATAGCGGCCTCCATTGAGCGCGGCAGCAGCGGCAGGGTCTTTGCTGGGGGCCTAGGGCCAGGAGAAGGAGGGAGAGGTGACATTAGATGCTCCCCCACTTGGCCAGGGTAGACACAGGAAAGGAGCAAGAGATGGAGAAACAGAGGCAGGGAGACCCTTGCCCCTTTTGTCTAGCTAGACTTCTCTGCTGCTCAATAAGCCGTGTGTACCCAGACCCAACTGATCCTGTGCCTCCCACACGGCTGCCGCCATCAGTCTATGAGAACAAGCCAGAGCAGGGCCAGTGTCGTCACTCCCCAGATCTTCCCAGTTGGCCCAGCCTCCCAGAGCCCCCAGGGAATGGCCAAGAGACCCACTTTTCAGGGTTCAATTCAGAACCTGGGCCTGCAGGCCCTCAACCACCACAGAGTAGAGGCCAGCTTGTCCGGACCCTGGGATGTGGAGCTCACCTGGCTGGTCCCCTCCTTCTCCTTGCTGTCCAGGAACATCTTCTCCAATGCCAGAAAGGTCAGGAAGCCAGCAATGACCCACAGTCCCAGTTGCTGTTGCTGCTGCAGGCTCTGCCCCTCACCACCTGCAGGGGGCAGCACTGACAGGCCAGGCCAAGCCAGGGCCACAGAAGGGGGGCCATTTGGAATGGGATCTAGTCAGGGGCAGTGACAGGGGAAGGGGGACAGGAATGGCTGGTGGGAAAGCTGGGCCCCAGGGACTCCCACAGGGGCCAGGGTATCGGGGCCAGGGCACGTTCGCTGCCAGACGCCCAGAACCCCTCTCCCAGTCATTCTGGCAGAGCAGGTAGGGCCTAGGCCAACCTTAGGCATGGGCACCAGCTCCCTCTGCCCTCCTGCCCAACTGCAGCCTCACTCACCAGGGCTGGCACTGCATGTGTAGGCCCACGCCTCAGGCAGCAGGTGGAGAAACACATTGCCCAAAAGTCCCCCCAAGGCAAAGCTGAGCAGCTGTTTCAGACGTCTGGCCCCAGCTACAAAAGAGATTCGGGGCCTGGGGCTGATCTACCAGAACCGCTGGCCCGACCTCTGCCCCACCCAGCTTACTGGGCGCTATGTTTTTCCAACCAGACTGCAAGCCTCCAGAAGGCTGGACTTGGCCTCCTGCCCTTCCTGGAGCACCGACCCCACCCCCCCACCCCCACCCCCAGGCCCAGCACTGGCTGGGTGCTCAACAGGAAACACATCACGACCTGCTGGATGACTGTGGAGCACTAACTAAGTGCTTCACAGTTAGGAGACTGGGCTTGGGAGTCCGAAAGGTCCCAGCTCCCCAACTCACAAGCTGGTGACCTTGGGCAGGTAACTTCTGGGATTCGTTTTCCCATCTGTAAACTGGGGATAATTATGTCTGATAGGGATCTTGGGGCAATTAAATTGCAATACATATAGCAAGTGCTCTTCAAGTGGGAATTTTTCTTTTCACAGCCACGGTCACTCTTGGAAAAGTGGCAGAGATTTGGGGACTTTTGCAGACTTGCAGCATCCAGAGTTGGAAGTGCCCTAAGAAGACTATGTCCAAACTCTTGGTTTGTAGAGAAACAGGCCCAGAGGGCAGAGGCAGCTTGGTGATCGGGCGGAATCCCAGGAAAAGCTGCCGCTTCCAGGTTGTGTGACCTCAGCCTGATCAAAGGACCCCTCTGTGCCTGTGCTTCCCCATTTGTGAAATGGGGCTAATAATCCAAGTCCTCCCTATGCTGACTCACCGGGACACGGTAAGAGGGGCTGAGAGGATGCACGGGCACAGGCATGACAGCAGGGCCCCACATCGGCCCCATTCACAGCTGCGGCACCAGCCGTCAGCCTGGCGCAGGGCATAGATGTGCTCATAACCATCTGCTGAATGAACAGCTCCTAAGCCTCGCAAGTGGCAGAAACCCCTGGAGCAGGCATTTCAAACAGATTCCAGGAGTCTGGTCCAGACCTAGCATGTTGCATTCCTGGGTGAGGCAGCAGGCACCTAGTTTTAGCAGCTACCCATCTAGTCTCTTTGGTTTTCATCACAACATGTCATTTGTGGACAGTACATGTATCTGGCACAAAAGGGCAGCTTCTGCCCATCCCAGATCCGCTCCCCAGAGGCAGGCTGGCTACCTGGGTAAGGCTGACCCAGGGGCCCTTGGTAGGAGGGTCTTTTGCACTATGAGCAGAGACTGAAGGGCAAGGCACCGCATCCCTGTAGCCGTCACAGGGCCTGTGAACACGCTGCCCTTTCCCCTGCACCAGGCAGCCTTCTAAGTGCTTCTACCAATATTAGCTCATTTCATCTTCACAGCAGTACCTATGAAGTACATACTAGGATTATGCCCATTTTTAAAAACTATTCTTCAAGTTTATTTATTTTGAGAGAGAGACAGAATGAGCAGAGGAGGGGCAGAGACAGAGGGAGGGAGAGACTCCCAAGCAGGCTCCACACTGTCAGCACAGAGCCCGATGCAGGCTTGAATCCATGATCCATGAGATCATGACCTGAGCTGGAACCAAGAGTCGGATGCTTCACCGACTGAGCCACCCAGGTGCCCCGTATTATGCCCCTTTTTAAGGTTGGGAGCCTGAGCCTCAAGCAACTTGCCCGATGCCACCCAGCTGGAAAGTGGCAGAGCCAGGGGTTGAACCCAAGCAGCCTGGCACTCATATTTCCAACCAGTGTCTATACTGTTTCTTGGTGAACGTCTGCTGACTTTGATTCTTTCGGAACAAACAAAGGATGAACGAAGGAAAGAGCATGGCACACCCTGGTCTCACAGGACCAAAGTGAAAAGTTACATGTGTCCCCGCCCTCCACCTCAGACACACTGAAACCTGGGACGTGAGGCCCCACTCTACCAGGGAGAGCAGCGATGTTTTCCACGCTGCTGGCTGCCCTGGGCACCAGAGGAGGGTCACCTACCTTCTGAGCGCAGCGTAGTCCCCATCTCCAGGGGAATCACGAGCAGTGGGAAGACCCCACTGAGCCCCACCATGAGTGAGCCCAGGAGGGAGCAGATCCAGGTGTCCAGCCTCTCCCCACTCAGCAGGGCCCCCCAGGATTCGCTTTCTTTGTTGTCTAGACGACAGGCCGCGGCAGGCCCCCGGCTCCTCAGGGCCTGCTGGGAACCCCCAGCCCCTCCCAGGAGCTCTAGGACAAGAGCAGTGAAGAAGAGGAGCCTCTGGCCCGCCATGCCACAGCCAGGGCAGGGACATCCAGGCATGCCACGTGCTGAAAAACACAAAGGCCTCTTACGTGAGCTGCCACCCTTGGCCGCACACCTGCTTAGCAAACGTGGCATCTTAACCCTCCTCCCTACAAGCGGCCATGGCATCCACTCTCCTGCTTGCCTTGCCCAGGGCTTCTGATCCCAGTGATGGGTTCACAGAGTAAAGGGGCTCTACTCTTCTACACCCCACTCCCAAGGACCACACATTGTTTCCTTCTGAGCCAGCTCCAGACTGTGTGTCAGCACGTCTGCCTGGGGCTAAACTTTCCCTAATGACGGGGTGAGGCGCTGGCTGGGCTCCCTTCAGCCACCGGCAGGCCCAGCCCAGTCGGGTGTCTCTAGCTGCCAGGGGAGGCCCCGCCGCCAGGACATGCCCCAGTGAGGACGCCCCAGGGGACTGAGGCTGGCACTGTCTAGCTTGATGGGCGACACTGGGAGGCGCAGGTGGGGAAAGCGAGCAGCTGAGCTAGGGCAGAACCGTCAAGAGCTTCTCCCTAGGCAACGAGCCCACTGTCCCCAGGGCACAGAGACAGACAGGACGTAGGGCTGAAGAGAAAGATCCTTCAGTTAGGAACTGCCTCACAGCTGTGCAGGGCACACGCTTCGGAGACCTGCCCTAAACTTTGTGCTCTGCAGCTATGGCTTTTTGAGTGTAGGCAAAGTCCCTGCAGCACCTGAGCCTCAGTTTCCTCCTCTGTGGGATAACAGAACTAACTGCCTCCAGCACAGGCTGCGAAGGCCACGAGCTTGCTGATGCAGGTGAACTGTGCCCGGCAGGGAGAGCCCTCCTTATATTGCAGGAGACCTGGGGCACCGGGCAGCAGGAAGGTTCCCAGCCTCTGGATCACAGGATGTGGATGTGAGTCAACTAAGAGAGAAGTTCAATCTGGAAACTCAGGCATGAGGTTTAAATGCGGTCTGCCCTGCCTCATCTGGCCGTGACCTTGAGCTGGCGATGTCCCTGCCTCAGTTTCCTCATCCCCTGATGGCGGTGGGAGGCTGAAAAAGATGCCCGCGTCCAGGACCTCCACAGGCCCTCACGAGAGACTGAGGAAACCCGCTGGGCTCCACGGGGTCCAAAGGCAGGACTGGGCCGGGCCGGACTTGAGGCCAAGGCAGGGCACGCAGAGGTGAGGGGACCACAGTCTGGGCAGAGGGGAAGCGGAGGACGGAGAGCCAGAGAGCAGAGGGAAAGGAGAAAGCAAGAGAAAGTCAGGAGTGAGAGAGCCAGAGAGACTGGGAGACGGACACGGAGGAGGAAAGCGAGGGAGCGATGGGCAGCGAGGGAGCGATGGGCAGCGACGTGCAGGGCGACAGGGGAGAAGAGAAGCCCTAGGAAGTTGAATTCCCGGGCTCTGCGCCAGAGGCCCGGGTCTGCCCGGGAGCGGCAGGGCCGGGGTCGGGGTGCGGGGGGATCGGCCGAGGCGTCCCGCCCGGGGCGTGGGCCCCGAGGGTCGGGCGGTCACTCACCGTGCGGCAGCGGCGGCGGCGGCGCTCCGGGCGGCCCCAGCCATCCAGCTGCGGCGCCGCGCCCCGCCCGGGTCTGCCCCGCCCGGTCCGCCGCCCGGCCCCCAGCCCGGAGCCGCCCCCGGAGCGTGGCCACGTCACACGGGACCTGTCCGGAACCCGACGCGCGGCGCGCCGCAGGGTCGAGGGGAGCGGCGGCCGAGGCGCGCTTCCGCCTCGCGGCTGTGGGGGACCCGGGAGGCCCAGGCGCACTTCCGCCCGGGAGGATCGGGGGCGGAGGGGAGGGCCCGGCGGAAGTAGGAGCCCCAGGAGCGAGGCGCTCAGCCCCCGCTGGGCGGGGCGGAGAGGGCGGCCCCGCAGGGACCGCGAGCCGCTGGGTGGCTGGGCTTGCGGCTCCGGCCGCCGCTTCCTCTCTCGGGCTGCAGTGTCGCCCACGGCCGCACGAGGGCGCGCTCCGCTGCCAGCCCTCGCAGCCCGGAGCCCGGAGCCCCGAGCCCGGAGCCCGGCCGGGGTCGGGGTGGGTGCCTGGCTTGGGCGCTCCTGCTGTGAGTCAAACCGGCCTGGCTCCTCCATGAACAAGGGAAAGGGGAAGTGCCCGCCGCAGGGAGGGGCCTAGCCTCGGGAACCTCAGAAGAGGGAATTTTATTCTTACTCATCGAATTATTTTTATGCTTTGGTTTTTCACTGGGAACCTCAGGCCTTTGTCTCCAGGGCTTGTAACCCTTTGGGGTCCAATGCGTGGTGGCTTGACACTATTGCTTGGAACCCCAAACCTGGGGTAGCTCCCTTTTGTGCTTGCCTCACCTGGAGGAAGGTAGGCCTAACCTCAGACTAGGGCAGCAAACAATAAATAGCATTATTATATCTACAAGTTACTGGACACTGTTGCATGCCATTCACTCCATCTGCATTATCTCACTGAATCCTCATTCTGCCCCCACTGAGGTGGGTACTGTTAGCCCCGGGGTCACGCAGTGGCACAGATGGCAGAGCCAGGTTTCCCCCTGGGTGTCCCTGAGCCCAGCATGTGACAGCACCTCTCACTTCCAGGGAGGTGGGAGTCTAGCTTGGAGGTTCCACATTGCATCTTTTGCTGGGACTTCAGCCAAGACTGTATAATATTCAGGATGGGGCACGTGGATACCCACTTGGGCAGAGATTGCGACAGGGTAGGGGTCTCCAAACCTCTGACCCTCATTCATCACCCATGCTGGTTCCCTTCAACTGTCCTGTGTTGCTCTCGCCTACTGGGGGCTCTGAGGGCACATGACTCACATACTGCACCTGATGCCTGTTGACCACACTCCAATGTGTGCTTTTCTTGGACCTCCAGCTCCTTCCAGGTGGGATCAGCTTTCCTCTGAAAGCCCCGTGTCTGTCTCACCACACCAAGCCCATAGGCGAGTTCTGAAGTGGAAGCCCTGGGTTGGTTTTTTTGCAAAGGGAGGAAGACGCTCAGGGATGCTGCTCTGGGATGTCAAAGATGCACCCGCCCCCCCGTATGCAAATCACTTAATCATATGCAAAGCACTTCACAATATACAAATGATTTCACAATAAGACAGTCAAGTTAGCATTCCTGCCTCTGGGGGCTGAGGGCTGCTGGCCCCCAGCAAGAGGGTAAGGCAAGACCCAGCCAGAAACGTCACCTGGCTGCCTTCTCACTGTCCTTTCCTCTCACCTAGCCTGGAATTTCCACCATCAAACTCCCTAATGGAGTAAAGAAGCACACTGGGGGGCTCTAGAAGAGGACCATGAGCAGAGGGGACCAGGTGAAAAGACGGTGTGTGGACTGATGTGTGCTGTTAAAAGCAATGAATTAGATCTGCCAGGGGCTTCCAGGTGAGAAAAGAAAGATGCAGAAATATTTATTTAATATGATCTGCTCTTTTAAAATAAATGACAAAAGGAACCCTGTCTAAATATATGTGATTATAGGCATCAGTATATAGAAGACTATGTATAATTGTGAATAATAAAAAATATAGAAGATCAAACATTGAGTGATAACATGGATTTCATGGATGGGTGGGGAGGAAAAATATAAAAGGAAAATTTAAAAGCACGTCAAAACATGAATATGATCACATTTATGCAATTATGTACAAATGTATATACATGTGTACATAAAATCTCAACTTATTTATTGATTTATTTGATGACCTCATAGCTTTATGGTTAAGACAGCCAGATTCTTGTACCAGACTTCCTGGAGCAAATTACTTGACATCCTATGCCTCAGTTTCCTCATCTGTAAAGTGGATTACTGTGTCAGATTGTTGTCAGGAGTAAATGAGGGAATACACACAGAGCATTTAGAACTATGCCTGGCATACGACAAGTTCTCTTTAAGGCTTAGGTATTATAATTATTTACATGTGTGGATATATGGGTATAAAGAAAATGTTATAGCAATGAACAGATAACTTAAAGACACAAGGTGGGGACCATCTCCTTGCTGAGCACAGATGACGGATGAGTGTTTTCCAACACATTTATCAATCGGTTTGGAGGCCACAGCGACCTCCTGAGTCGTGGCCCTGGGCAGAAAAATTTTAGCAGGGTGGATGGGCCTAGACAGTGCTCGGATCTGTGTGGCTGGGAGGCCTCTGACTGGGGGGCTGCAGATCCATTTTTCTGACCTCACTGGGTCTGACTTTAACACGTCGTTCCTGGCTTTGGTATCTTTAGTGGGGGCCCTTTTCAACAACAAGGTCTCAGCCCTCTATTTCCAGAAGGGAGGACTGCCTCTGGGCCTGGGCCTGCTGACAGGCCATCAAGGTGTGGCATTGTCACTGTTCTGACAACCTCCCCTCCTCTGGCTGCACAGGGCTAGACACTCTAGGGTGGGGGTTGATGCACATTTTTTTTTTTTTTTTTTTGCTTCCAGAGGCCTTCTCCTTTTCAGGGCTTTCTTTGGGTCCACAGGCTGGCAGCAACCTCTTGTAGAGAGGCTTCTGAGGCTCAGGGTGGTGAGCTCCTTGCCCGTGAGTACAGCTGTGAAATGAGGCCTGTTACTCTTACAGCGGCTTCAGGCTCAGCCTCTCCCAACTGAATCTGCCCCTCAGGAACCCCTGACCTTAACCCTCTCTCAAGTCACCCTTCTTAGAGCAGCCTCAGCCCCCTAGTGAGTTTCTGGGGTGCTTTACCCCCCAGATCCTGAGCCCTGGCCAGACGAGGCACTAGCAGCTTCATAGCACAACCCTTCCTGGGCAGCCAAGCCTCACTTCTTTCTGTCTGGTCTCTCTGCCTTTATAACCCCCTTTGTAATCGCCATCCCACCCCCCGGCAGGCCTGGCATATTTCTCCCTTCTGCCATTTCTGTTGATTGAAATTCAGCCCTTTTACAAGCCTTCCCTGAAGCCTTCTGGATCTGTCCAGGCTGAAGGCCCTCAGTGTTGTGTGTCTTAGGGGTTTTTTTTAGCCCTGTCCCCTGCATGCACAGGCCTTTCCCCCCATTCCATATGGGCTTCTGGAAAGAAAGACAACCTCTTGCCTATACCCTGAATAGAAGTCAGTCCAAATGGCTTTAATGTCTCCCTTTCCCCTTCAGGAGCACAAATGCAGATACTTCTGCATTATGCACAGCCATCTGGGCCTTTGCAGGCCCTTCTTTACTTAATTTATGTGTTTATTGATATATTTGCTTACTTGTCACTCCCGCCCCCGTCCCATCTCCCTGTCTCCTTCTTGGGGGAACCTGAATTTTGTGATGATCAGGTTTTCAAGATCTTTCCTTTTCAAGTTTTTTTTTTTTTTAATGTTTATTTATTTATTTTGAAAGAAATTGTGCACGTGCAAGCAAGCAGGGAAGAGGCAGAGAGTAAATTCCAAGCAGGCTCCACACTCAATGCAGAGCCCCACAGAGGGCTCCATCTCAGACCATGAGCTCCTGACCTGAGCTGAAATCAAGAGGCAGACGCTTAACTGACTGAGCCACCCACGTGCCTCTCTCTCTCTCTCTCTCTTTTTTTAAGCTTTTATTTTTAAGTAATCTCTACACCCAGTGTGGGGCTCAAACTCACAACCCGAGATCACGAGTCACATGCTCCACCGACTGAGCCAGCCAGGTGGCCCTTGGCTCTTTTTAAAGCTAAGGAAAATAAAAGTTGTTCTAAAGTTTTCTTTTACATCGTTCAGTGATTCTTACAATTGTTTTCATATAGGCCCTGCATAATTATTAATAAGTTTACTTTAAGATATGTTGCATTTGGGGCGCCTGGGTGGCGCAGTCGGTTAAGCGTCCGACTTCAGCCAGGTCACGATCTTGCGGTCCGGAAGTTCGAGCCCCGTGTCAGGCTCTGGGCTGATGGCTCAGAGTCTGGAGCCTGTTTCCGATTCTGTGTCTCCCTCTCTCTCTGCCCCTCCCCCGTTCATGCTCTGTCTCTCTCTGTCCCAAAAATAAATAAACATTGAAAAAAAATTTAAAAAAAAAGATATGTTGCATTTTTTTCAGGTATTTTGAATAGGATATTTCCCATTACATTCTGAACGATTCGATGATAGCTGACAGGAAAGCAAATTATTTTTATGTATTCCTTTGATACCTGGTAAACCAACTATATATTTTTTATAGGTTCTCAATATTTCTCAGTATTACTCTTGAGTCTTTTGTCATCTCCTAATAACAAAAGTATTAGAAGGAAGGAACCAACATTGCTATTTGTAGAGATATGGTTTGCCTTGGTTTTGAACTTCACAGGAAGGGTATTTGTTTTCTGGGACTGGCTTTTGCACTCAACAGTATGGTGCTAAGATGCATTTATGCCATTATGTGAAACAGGTTCATTTGCTTGCTTAACTGCTGAACTGCCTTATCGCTGTGTGGATGTATCCACTGTAATTTATTTACCCGCTCTCCTTAGTGTTCACTTGGGTTACTCCCAGAGTTTTGCTATTAAGAACAGTGTATCTTTGAACGTTCCCGCCCAGGTCTCTTGGAGCACAAGCCAAGGTCTCTCTTGATTTTATGCCTGGGGGGGTGGGGATCTGCTGCGTCTCCGCATTATAAGATAAGGCCAGATTGTCTTCTCCAGTGGTTACACAGAATTGCTGGCTAGCGATGCACGGGAGATTGTGCGGCTCCACCTCTTCTCCAACACTGGGTGCTGTCAGGCTTAATTTTTGCCCTTCCAGTGCTGCAAAATAGCATCCCACCGTGGTCGTCGCTGTTGTTCCTTCACTACCAATGAACTTGAGCATCTCTTAAGATGTTCACTTGAACACATGTGCTTCCTCTTCTTTAAAATGCCTTTTCACGTCGTTTATCAAATTTTCTGCCGGATATTTTGTGTTTTTCCCCCCTATGGATTTGCAAGAGTTCTTTATGTATTTTTGATGCTTAACCTTTGCCAGTTGCACGTGGCGGGCGTCTGCTCCCGTTTGCGGCTTGCTTTTCACTTTCTCTAAGGTGTCTCCACTTCTCTCTTCCCTCCCACATCTGTGCCAGGGACGCCCATGGGCGTTGCTAGTGTGTGCGTGTGCACTTGTGCGTGTGTGTTGGGGGGGGGTGGGCTCGTGTCCCTCCGAACCCGGTGCAGACCGACCCCGCCTCTCCTCCTGCTTTCCGGCCTTTAGGGGACCCCGCTCCTCTTCCCTCGCAGCCTCTCTCCCAGCTTTGCCCAAGGGACCCCCGCTCGGCCTGGCGCGGCGGGCTGGAGGCAGGAGGCGCCCCCGCCCCCCGGGGTTATTGATCACTTCCGGCGCCTCATCTGGGGGCCGGGCCCCTCTCCGCTCGGTCGGGCAGGGCCCTGCTAGCTCGGCGCTCCCTGGGGGCGGGCGCCGGGGGAGGGGCCCTCGGGCCGGCCCTCCGGAGGCGGGGGCGGGGGCCCGGGCTGCGGCGGGGGCTAGGGTTGGGGGGCGGAAGCTGCCCGAGCAGATAAGCGCCGAGGTCGGTCCTGCGGTGAGACAGTGCGGGACGCCGCCGCCTCCCCACTGCCTCCGCTGCGCCGTCCCCGCACCCTCTGTCGCCTACTCCCTCCAACCCTGGCTCGGCATCCTGGGCGGAGCCCCCCCGGGGCTCGTGGGGGAGAGGCTCTGGCCTGCACCTTCTGTTCCTGGCCTCAGTTATCTCAGCTGGAAAACGGGGGTAGGAGGCTCCATTTACTCCGCGAGGCTGTTGGAGATGCAACAAATGCAGGCTGGTGAAAACCCTCTGCAGATCTGAGCCTTTTGTAAAGGATGGGGACCCTGATCCCTTCTCCTTGCCCCTGCTGTACCCGCCTGTCTCCCGGCTTCAATCTTGTTGCATAGATGGGAAAGTGGAGGTCTCGCTTGCCTCAGAGCCAGGGAGCCAGAGGAGGATGGAACACTTTCCACTGTCCTCAGCGTGGGGACAGAGCTAGGTTGTGTAGAGCCTGATGCTTTTACAATTTCAGGTCCTCGTTAAGAAAAAGACTACAAAATCACAAATATAAATTTGCAGAGGCCTCTGCTAGGGCCTTGGAAGGTGCTTAAACCAGAGAGAAGCTCAAGGCTGGTTTCTCTGTTTCCTTGCCTTGCCGGGAGGGCCCCTACAGGAACTTATAACACCCCTCTGCAAGAGACAGACACCTACCTGATTGCAGGGTAGGATGGCCGCAAACAATATGGCTGGGGAACGGCCTGGAGGAGTCCCTGCTGCAGCTGGCCCCAACCCCTTGCGTGCCCAGGAAGCCATCCACAAGCCCAACCCAAGAAGCAAGGGCAGTCAGGCATTTGGGGACTGCACCACAGCTGGGCAGGGCCATCCAGTCATGGTTGAACTCGCCACTCAGGGCCCCTGACCCTGCGGGTTGGTGGTGGCAGAGAACAGTTCCTAGGAGAAAGGAAGAGGAACCTCTCTGAGGCAGTATAAAGGCACCTGACTTGTAGTTACACAGGATTGGGGTTCAAGCCCCTGCAGGGCTGTGTGATCTTAGGAAGGCTCCTCCGCCTCAGATTTCTCATCTGTAAAATGGGAGTAATAATAGTACCGACCTGTCAGAACTGTTATGGGGCTTAAATGAGACCATGCATGAAGAGGGGCTGAGCTCTTGGCTTTTAGAAAGAAACTTCCCTTCTGTGAACTCTACAGGCCAGGAGAGGCATTTTTCTCTCCATTTTAGGGTTAAGTCACTTAGCCAGGGGACGGTCTCTGTTGCTCTACAACAAGGTCTGGCACCAATGTCTTGGTTCTAACTAGCAGGGAACACAGCTCCCTTGAGGCTTTCTCCCTAGGGAGTTAAATGCCACTGCTGGGTGTGAATTCCCAGGGCAGGGAGCCAAGGAGAGCCCTTGATTCAACAGACTGCTCACCTTTCTGTTTTTATAACCTCTTTGCTCTCGTGGGCACTTGAGGCCGGAATGTGTCCAACTCTGACATCTTACAACCTGGACCAGGAGAAGCAAGAGACTGTGGTGATGGGGACAGGGCAGGGGAGCCGGGAATGGGCCAGGACCATGGGCCTGGGCAGCGGTGACACCCCAAAAGACCTGCTGCTTTGCCTCATGGTTTGCATAGGATTTCCACTGGGTTGGAGGACAGAACCAAGTTCTCACCTCAGAGCTGTTGCTTTTTGGCCAGCTGACCTTCCTCCCCTCTGAGCCTCAGTTGCCTCATATTTGAAACGAGGATAAGAATACCTGTGAGGATTCTGACCTGTTATGTATGTAAAGCGCCTAGTGAATGCCACCAGTTGTTACAAAAGTGGATGGGGCACCTGGGTGGCTCAGTGGGTTAAGCAACGGACTTTGGCTCCGGTCATGATCTCACAGTTCGTGAGTTCGAGCCCCGCCACGGGCTCCCCACTGGCAGTGCAGGGCTTGCTCAGGATTCTCACGTTCGCTACCCCTCCCCTGCTCGTACTTTCTCTTTCTCTCAAAATAAATAACTAAATTTAAAAAACAAAAAACAGTTGTGGCTGTCTAAGGATGAAAGCGAGGTGTCGTGCGAGGGCAGGAGGTGTGAACAGAAATGGGGAGTCCTGTCAGAGCAGGAGTTTGGGCCTTCAAAGTCTCATCTCACAGAGGGAGCCCCTTGGGGTAGGGCTGGGAACCTCAGCGCTAACACTCTCCCAGATCAGGACAGGTCAGAGCAAGGCCAAGGGCCCTGGGGGGTGGGGGTGCAGAGAAGAGCAGGGAATAGAAGTTCTCACCCCACCTCAGGCAGGTGAAAGGGAAAGGAGGGAGGAAATAGGTGCTTCTGGGAGGAGATGAGAGTGTCAGAGGCCACTGTGTGATGCAGGCCCCACGATCACCCTGTGATCTCCTTTGTCTTTCTTTGCAAATTTTCTAGGTAGGCATTTTCCAAGTGGAGAACCTGAGGGTGGGAGTTACGGTCACACCCTGCATGCTCTTGGATCTGTCTGGCTCGGCAGCCTGGACTCCCAACAGTCACTGCCAATTTCTTATCTTATCTGCCTGACGAGGTCGTGAATGAAGCAGCGTGATCTTAGAGGCTCAGAAGGATCCTGGGCCCTGCCAGGCTCTTCTGTTAGCCTTGAGCTCCAGGCTGGTAGCTGTCCAGGAGACATCGTGCGCAGACTCAGGGCTGGGGCTGAGGAGAACTTGCTCGCAGTGAGAGAGAGACCCCTGGAGTCAGGGAGTGAGCACACTGTCTCAGGAGGGCTTCAAGTGGAGGCAGCCTGAGTCTCCACAATGCACCCCAATGGCACTGGAGGAGGGTCTGCTTGGTATCTGGGTGCATGGCTCATAGAGGCCCCAAAACTAGCAAAATGTTTCTGAAATTCCTTATTTTATCTTAAAAATTCATACAGATTTGCATCTTCCTTTTTTTTAAAAATTTGTTTATTTTGAGAGAGCTAGAGAGCAAGCAGAGGAGGGGTGCAGAGAGGGAGAGAGAGAGAAAGAGAGAGAATCCGAAGCAGGCTCTGCACAGTCAGCCCAAAGCCCCAAGCGGGACTCAGTGTCACAAACCATGAGATCACGACCTGAGCCCAAATCAAGAGGCAGATGCTTAACTGACTTAGCCACCCAGGCGCCCCTCATTCTCCTTTTTTAATATGTGAGCTTTCCCCCTGCCTGAAAAAAATGTTTCCCCTCCCAGTATCTCTGTTGAGTGGACACTTCAGGAAGACATGATGGGGGGAGGGGACAAACAGTGGCCCCCAGGCCCCTGGGCCCCTTGGTCTGGTTTGAGAGAGTGCAGGAGTTGAGTTGAAGTCAAGGCCCTGCCTGCTCTCACAACACAGGGCTCTCCCCACCTCTGTTCCCTACTCCTGCCTCTTGCCTTGGCCCTCCAGTCCCCTCTCACAGACATTTGTCCTGCTGAGCCCGACTGTCCACCAGGAATTCCCAGAACGCCTCCCCTCCCTCCCTTCACCTCTTTCATTTCTTCATCCTGTCCAGAGGGCCACTACCCATCTTCAGCCCTCTCTGCTGGGCAGCCTGACCATACACTCTCCAAGCCAGCACCCCCCCACCTCCCCCCCGCCCCATGGAGTTCTGAGTCCATGAGGAGGAAACTGAAGCCCCACCTAGAGGTGCCTGGATCCAGGGTGCACAGCAAGAAAGGTTGTTGGGCGCCCAGAAGATCTCTGGGCAGGTGGGGCCCCGAGGCCTGAGAGCAAGCACCAGATCTGGGTCCTGGCCAGGGAGGCAGAAGGGAGGAGGGAAGACCGTGGGGGTGCCGGGGGCTGCTGCCTGGCAGGTCCCTGTGCCCAGGGTAGGGAAGTTTCTTATTTCTCCTGCTCTGACTTCCCCCTTTGATTTATTATAGCCATGAAATGCTCTGCTCTCTTCTCTTTTCCTTGCCGTCCCCGGGGCTGGAGGAGCACAGGCCTCCCCAAGCACCGGGCCTCAGCTTTGCTGCACTCCCATCTCCTTCCAAGGGTTGAGGCCGGGTGGCCAGAAATGGGAGGTGAGTCGGGGCAGGCAGGGCGGGATGAGGAGGGGCGCTAGTCTCCTGAGGGCTAGCCTGAGCAGGACCCCAGGGGCCAGCAAAGTCTCGGTTGGGAAGGGCTGGGGCTGGGCAGAGGGCGTGGCAGGCGTGGACTGGACAGCAGATGGCTCCCTGGGGTCGTGGGGGCGGTGGGATCTAGGCCAACTGGGTCAGCGAGGCTTGGGCATCAGGCCCTGTCAGGGTCTGAGGGACAGGCACAGAGTCCTCCAGTGCCACCCACCGAGTCAGAGAAATGGCTTCCCTGTGACCCCTGACCCCATATTCTGATTTAATGATGGCCAAAGCAGGCCTAGCCTAGGCCAGTCTGGGATTAGGCTCTAGGATCCAGAGTCAGGCATGAGGCCTGAACCCTAGGGGACCCTGGGCTCCTCAAGGCCACGGCTGGACATTCACCCCGTGGCCTGGCCCAGGCAAGTCAGGGCTGGAGTCTGTCTGTCCGGTTCTTCGGCAGTCCTGGTGGCCTGAGCGTTTCTGCCCGCCACTGTGTGGTGCCTGTGGTAATGGGGCTGTTGGCGTTTTGCAATGGGCCGGGGGTGGGGAGGCTGCGCACACATGCTTCCTGTGGTGACTGGGCGCTTCCTGTTTTCTCAGGCCCGGACTTGCTACTGCCGATGTGGAAACAGGGGCAGCTGCAGCCCGGGCGGCTCGGGGCTGGGCACCCCGACCCTGCCCAGAGGGGCCTGAGTAGGCCTGCCAGGCCAGGCCTCACACCTGGGCAGTGGATGGCCTGAGGTACCCCCACACCAGCAACCCGTCCTTCCCATACCCAACAGCTTTTGCCAAGTGTGAGGGGCCAGGTGGGGCCATGGCTCAAGGCCAAGCTGGGGCCCAGGAGGTCAGAGGTCCAGGGATGGGAGCTCCAGTCCAGGAGTCAGGGTGCATAGTTTTGGTCTTAACTCTGTTCTTTATTCACTGAGTGCCTTTGGCCATCCCTGACCCCCTGCAGGCGTCGGCTTCCTCTTTTGCGTAGTGATTGTGGCCCCCATGATCTAAAATCTCTTGCCCATTTCTGCTCCAATTCTGACATCCCCCTTGAATTTCATATTTCAAGAGCCTCTGCTTTGGGGACAGGTAGGCACGGAGGCTGGGACCCTCAGAGCAGGGCTTGGCATAGGCCTTGGAGAGACGAGGGGGAAGGAAAGGGCATGCCAGGCCGGGGGCCAGACTGGGACAAGGCTTAGAGGTGGGAAGGCCAGGACCAAGTCTGGGAGACGAGGTGTTGATGGGACAGAGGGTCGTAGGTGACAAGATTGATCCAGAAGGATTCGAAAGTGGGAGAAAGATTTTAGGAGCCACTTTATTCCCGCAGACCTGAGGAAGGGGTCTGACACCTCTCCAGAAGTGGTCTTTTGGAGGGTGGGGGCAGGGCCAGTGCTTCCTGTCTAAGAAGGAGATGGGTACCCGTGTGGTGGGACACGGGAGCCTCAGGAGGGAGCCACATCTTTCCCCCTCTGTCAGGTGCCTGGAGGGCCACCATCAGGGCCAGGCCTCAGGAGTTGGCATTGCCCTCTTCCCGAACGCATCTTGTTTTGTTTTTAAGCACTGCTATTGCAAGAATGGGAGGGGAGATGACTTTGCTTCTTGTTGACTTTGCTGACAGTGCCTGACCTCTGCAGGAAGAGTTTCCAGGAAGGCCAAGGCATGAGCCCCCTGGGAACCGACCAGTCCACTGAGTTCAGACACCCTCTTGGTCTAGGAGGTTCTGAGGTGCCCACCTCACAAGTACAAGCCCTAAATCTCAAGACCTGTGCAACACAGACAGCACAAGCACTGGTTCCAGCCAAAGAGGCCTTGGGGATCCCAAGACCCCGAGGCCCAGACTGAGGGACCATCGGGCTGGCCTGGCCCCCACTATCCTGTCCCGGCACCAAGTGCTGAGTTGGCGGTTCAGCAGCTGCCTCTGCCCACGGAGGCCCAGTTATAAATAAGCTCAGTGTGGCCAAGTCATCAAGTTCTGCCCCAGCTGCATTACCTCAGTGACCACAGGTTGGGGCTGCCCAGTGCTGGGCCCACCGAAACCTGCCCACCCAGAGAAAGGCCGGGCCAGCTTCCATGCCTCCTGGGGTCCTCAAATGCAGGCTTTGAATAGCTGCAGCTACTCAGGCCCGGGCCTCCCTGGACACAGGCCACAGAAGGGGCAGGGCCCATCCCGCCTGCACGGAGCCGGCAGCTATTTACAAACCGAAACTGGGAGAAGTGAAGTGGCTGCGGCCAAGTGGCTCCAGGCCCCCCAGCCCCCACTCCCACTCCATCCCCAGCAGCCCATCCCCCTCTCCCCATGGCTTCCTCTTTCCTTCTCCACACAGCTCCCCAGCCTCCCGCTGCCCGGCCAGCTCTGTCTGGACAACCTGCAGGCACCTCACGGTGACGCCCAACGCCACTGTCACAGGCCGACGGGTCCCTTCTCCTCTGCACCCCCAGGACCCCATCAGTCTGGACTCCTTGGAACAGCCCCTCCCACCCGGGCCCGGCCGCCCACCCTGGGCAGGCCCAAGGCACATTCCCACACTTCTCAGTTCCCCTTCATGCTTGGAAAAGCTCCAACGCCAATGGCTGCCACCATGCTGCCCATCCCTCCTGAGGGTGGTTTCTCTGGGCGTCCTGCATCTTCACAGGAGCCAAGGAATCTGGGGTGCTACGGTGGAACTTGGGGCACCCGGGGACTTTGGAGGGCATGTTTCTGGACAGGAGGACCCAGCCACCGCTCTCCTTGGGTTGGTGTGGGGGACAGGCCCTCGTGCGGTGCAGAGGGACACTGGGCCTGAGGCCGTGGCACACCCGGCTTAGGAAGTGGCAGGCTGGGTGGCCTTGCAGCAGGAGACCACTCCGAGGAGAGACAACAGGCCACATAAGTGACACTCATTACTAATAACAGACCAACTCCCTCACATTGGTGCAGAGGTTTCCAGTTGACATCAGTCAGATCTTTCCATCCCCAGAACGAGCCTATCCCATGACCACCATCATAAAGTGGAAACCGAGGCTCAGAGGAGAAACCGCGTGTACGAGGCCCCATAGCTAGAGAGCGTCTGGATGGGATTCAAGGTTTCTTAACACCCTATTCCCTCTTCTCCCTGACTGCCTTTGGTTCCATCTTGTACCCCAGTCTCCCTACTGGCAGGACCGAAGTCTCCTAACACTGTGACAAGAGCGAAAGCAGGGCTGGTCTGATGCTTGAGAGAGAAGCAGGCTTTGGACGGCATAGTTGTCAGATGGCCACCCCTGGCCAGGTGTCAGTGCCCAGTGCCCCCGCCTCCTGCCAAGTCCCAGCTGAGCAGAAGCCCTGGCCTGAGTCCCGCTCCGCCATAGCCAGCTGGCTGGTTGAGTTTCTCCTAACCTCTCTGAGCCTCAGAGCCCCCTCCTGTGAAATTGGCATTTCACGAACACCAAGCACCTACTTGGTGCCAGCTCTATGCTGGGTGCAAGCTGCCTCTGAAGCTACAACATGACCCCTGGCCACAGTCCTGGGTAGAAGGCAGATGAGTTACAAAATTCTGAGAGCTCCCAGATGGAAATTGAGGCCTTGGGACACAGAAAGGGAGTGATGGTGCTCCCAGGGTGCGGAGGGGTATCACTTGGGATGGGCCCAAAGGACAGGAAAGAGTTCTCCAGAAAAAGCATGGGGGACAGACTCTCATGCTGAGTCACACCCCTGTGCCTTGTAGTTCCCACGGCCTGAGTGCCCTTCCTTCCTCTGGGCCTGGTGAACTCCTACCCATCCGTCAGGGCCCATGGGCACACTGGAGAATGACCAGGCCTGGCCTGGCCTGGCCTGGTGGCTCCTACCTCCTTTCTCCCACCCAGAGCCTAAGCAGAGCCTGAGGCCAGGAGTCTTTGGTCACAACACCCTCGCCAGCCCCACCCGGGCAGGCGTCTGCTCCCGGGTTCCAGCCCCCGCCGTCCCCTGCTCCGAAAAGCACCATTTCCCTTTTCTGGGTGACCACACGCCATGCACAGGGAATTTCCATCGCAGCCTGCGGAGCCTCTGATTCACTCAGGCCCCTCATGCAGTTAACTCCTTCCAGGCCCCGCGCCTTTAGCTCCGCACGCTGGGTGGTACCCCACCCCCACCCAGGGCCCCTGGGTGGCCTCAAACTGGCCTTGGGCCACAGCTCGGAAGTCGAAGTTTCTCCCTAGCCCTACGCCTCAGGATCCTCCCGTCATATGCACAGAGACCTCTTCCCAAGGACTCACGGCATACACACTGCGCAGCCTTGGGCCCAGAGCACAGGCTTTGGGGTAAAACAAGCCAAAGAGCTTGAAAGAGCTGAGTCTGGCTCTTTCAGTCCTGTGACCTGGAAAAGTGTCCGCTCTGAGCCCCATTTCTCATCTGTGAAATGGAGATCATCCCTGTCCCATAGCCTCGCTGTAAGGATCCAATGTGCTGGGCTCGTGAGGACGGTTGTATAATTATTACCTTTCCTTTTTCTTTTCAAAGGGCCCCTCTCATCCAATCTCAGGGTCCCTGCTCCAGTCCTGGGCCCCTTTTCTGTCTGGCTTTCCCCTCCTGAGAGCTGACTGCTCACACAGAGAGGGTGAGAGAGAAGTGCCAGGGGGGCAGAGGAGGGAGGGGTGCTATTGTCATGGGGCTCTCCTCCAGCAGCTTCCTGGCTCCCCGCATCTCTCTTTTCCCAAGGAAGCTGTGAAGAGGACCTCTGCTGGGATCTTGAGCCCGCAGGGACAGGGTGAGCCTTCCTCCCTCTGGAAGAACGCCGGGTGTGCACCCCCCCCCCCCCCCGCACACGAACATCATACATGCTGTCTTGTGGAATTCTCACAACCTTGTGAGGTGCAGCCTGTTATTGCCCCCATTTTAAAGGTGGGGACACGTAGGCCCTAAGAAGGGACTTGCCCTCAGCTACACAGCGACTAAAGGGCAGGGACAGGATTCAAATCAAGGTCTCCAGAGCCACACTCCTAAACCTTCACAGGTCCCAGTTAGCGTGTGTGGAGGCCAGTGAGGGAAACGGGCACTAAATGACCCCCTCCTGTATATTAGGTAAAGACCGACAAATTGTCCTTTCAGTCCTTTGAACGATTGTGGGAGGCGAGTCTCGCTGACCCCTCTGTGGGATCGAGTTGTCTGAGCTTCCCTAAGGGGGAGGAACTTGCCCAGAGGCCACACGGCCAATCGTGGGGAAGGATCCAGGGGTACCTAGGGAAAGAAGGATGGTGGAGGGGCTGAATGGAGAAGGGGCCTACACCTGGAGGAGAAGCCATCCTATCTTCAGAGAGCAAACGGGGTTGGGGGGGGGGTGGTGCTGGGAGGTGCTGCCGTGGTGAGCAGAAGGAAGTCACTGTGGGTGGCGGTGGGTTTGAGGTGCCGGAGGCTGAGTGATGTGGCCGGGAGGTGAGCTCCCAGGCTGCAGGCCTGGTCAGCAAGAGTCAGGGGTGAGGAGGGATGGCCGAGATTTGGGCCTTAGAGGAGGTTGGGCTACTCGGTGCTTCTTGGTTGCTGGGGCTGGGGAGCTGGAGGCAGGGGTTGGTGCAGAGCAAGAGGAGAGATTCAGGGGGGCTGGGGAGAGATGGAGGTAAGGGGGGAAGGGTGTGTCTGGAGGGCAGCCTAGAGGAGGAGAGCCCACAAAAGACAGAGGCCTTAGGGTGTGGAAGGGGTGGGCCTGTGAGCAAGGCCTGGGAGATTGAGAAAGAGGTTCTGGGAATGTTGAGTAGTGTCTTCTGGTTGGAGGTGGGGGTGGGGCTGGTCCACATGGATGGGAGAGGGTGCAAAGGTGGGCTGGACTCTGGGTGTTGGGGGCTCCAGCATAGGCGACAGAGCTGGACTGCACCCTGTGGACAAGCAAGAACCAAGGAGGATTTTTAGGCAGAGAAATATCCGTGGGAGAGACTTGAGGAAGGGACAGCAGCCCCAGGACCACTGCAGTCACCTCCCACCCACTCACCAGCTGTGTGTCCTTGGGTACGTGCCCCCCCCCGCCCACCAGAGCCTCGAGCCTCATTTCTCATGCCTGCCTCATAGGATTATGTGAGGGTGGAACCAGTTAATGCCTGCTCTTTCCCCTTGCCTTTGTCTTGGCCCAAAAAAAAAACATTAAAAAAATTTTTTTAATGTTTATTTTTGAGAGGGAGAGAGCGTGCAAGCAGGGGAGGGGCGGAGAGAGGCAGACGCAGAATCTGCAACAGGCTCCAGGCTCTAAGCTGTCAGCACAGAGCTGCATGTGGGCCTCGAACTCACAAACTGCGAGATCACGACCTGAGCTGAAGTCCGATGCTTAACCGACTGAGCTACCCAGGCGTCCCTCACAAGCACTTTCTGAGCGCCTGAGAGAAGGCACCCTTCGTGGGCACCTCCTTTTCACTCAGTCACAATGAAATTTCACACAAGGTCTGCCACTAAGCCCTACCTGCCCCAGCCCCTCACACTCTCCCCTCCCGGCACACCAGCCCCCTGCTGGTCCTGGCTCATACTTTGCAGGGCTGGGGTCCCTGCCCAGGGCTCTTCTCCCAGAGGTCTGCTCAGCTCACTCCCTCACTGGCTCCCAGAGTTTGTTCAGATCTCCCCTTCTTGGTGAGCATGGCCTGCCCTGCCTTAGCCAGCTGGCCGCTCTTTTCCTATAGTGCTGTTACCTGCTAACCTGCAGTGAGATGCCCTCAAAGACGTGCTCAGCCCTGTCTTTCTTGCTCCAGAACAAACCCCACAAGGGCAGGAGTCTTTGCCTCTTTGGGTCTCCTGGCCCACAGGCCCTGAGTAAATATTTGTTGGACGTTCTCAAGCCCTAAAGAGCCAGCCCAGTTCTGGGGAGCTCTGAGGGGCCCAGGCGACACAGACTGGGGCCCGAGGAGCCTCCCCCCGTGTCTCAACCATGAGAGGAAGTTGCAAGACGGCCATTTCTGTACACGGGCTCAGCTTTTTTTGGTCAACTTTCCCAGTGCTTGGTCTGAGGCCTCAGTTTTCCCCTATACTCTGTCAGTCCCTATAGAGACCAGTTGCTGGGACTGTGGGGATGGGGCGCCATTCCCTTATTTTAGAGCTCTTTTGGGATGAGGTTAAGGGATCTGCAAGTTCAAGGTCTTGTCAGCTTCGAGGACGCAGCACCCACGTTTCCTGTTGCCTGCTCACCCTGAGATTGCAATAGTCCCCAGTCTACCCCCTCAGCAGCCCAGTCCAATGAGGGCAAAGGGCCGCCTGGCCTTCCACCACCCAGGCCCGCCTGGCCTCCCTGGCACTCCACAGGGCTGCCCACTTGTCCTATGGAGTGGGTAAATAGAACTGTCATATGCTGCTGGTAGGAGGGAAAGTTGTTACAACTTTCATCGAGGGCAATATGACAGTATCTCTATCTCAAAATTTAAAGTGCGGGACGACTAGGGGCCCCTGGGTGGCTCAGTTGGTTAAGCGTCCAACTGGCTCAGGTCATGATCTCACTGTTCACGGGTTCGAAACCCGCATTGGACTCCGTGCTGACAGCTCAGAGCCTGGAGCCTGCTTCCGATTCTGTGCCTCCCTCTCTCTCTGCCCCCCTCCCCCCCCCCCAGCTCATGTTGTCTCTGTCTCTCAAAAATAAACATTAAAAAAATTTTTTTAAACGTTTATTTATTACTGAGAGACAGAGAGACACAGAGCGTGAGCAGGGAAGGGGTAGAGAGAGGGGGAGACACAGAATGGGAAGCAGGCTCCAGGCTCTGAGCTGTCAGCCCAGAACCTGACACAAGGCTCGAGCTCACAAACTGTGAGATCATGACCTGAGCCAAAGTTGGTTGCCCAACCAACTGAGCCACCCAGGTGCCCCTAAAAAAATTTTGTTTAAATGCAATACAACTAAAACTAATAAAGTATTATGCATCAATTAGGACTCTATTAAAAAAAAACAACACATCTCCTTTGACGTCAAAAGAAGGGAGTCAAAAATTCCTGTGCACCTATGTTATAGAATCTAAATTATCTGCTTTTTTTTTTTTTTACAGTGAGTTAGGATATGACAGATATGTCATTTTCAATATTACTTATAATTGAAGGGCTTTTAATTTCTATTTTAGATTTTCTGATACTATTTATTAGTGTCTATAAGGAGGTCATTCAGCTTCCATTTAGTTGTGGTGATTTTCTTTTTCTTTTTCTATTTTAAAGAGAGACAGGGAGAGAGTGCACAAGTGGGGGAAGGGGCAGAGGAGAGAGAGAGAGAGAGAGAGAGAGAGAGAGAATCTTAAGCAAGCTCCATACCCAGCATGGAGCCTGATGCAGGGCTCGATCCCTAGACCCTGGGATCATGACCTGAGCCGAAATCATGACCCGGATACTCAACTGACTGAGCCACCCCGGCGTCCCGGTTGTAGTGATTTTCTTTCTAGTACCAATCTCTTAACCATCAAGATTAACCTTGAAAACTTAAATATAGAAAAAGGAGAATTTATAGCATTTAACTTCCCTTCAGACATTTACTTCCACAGTAGTGGGCCTTTCTCCTACATTGTTTTCATCGAAGGCAGAAAGTGACGTTCTGTTATTTGTGTTGAACGGTGCCTTTTTAGAGACAAGCAAAAAGCATAAGAGCAGACATCCTGAGTCAGTGTTACCAGTCCATCCAGCCCGGGAAACGTGTAACTCAGATCTTCCCTATATTCCCTCTAGCTTCCCTAAAAAAAACCAAAGACACACACTAGGATATGTGCAAACTAGAAAATTTTATAGATTGTATTATGATTTGTAATAGCAGAAGACTGGAAACAACCCAAATGTCCACATCAATGAAAGACTGTTTAAATAAGATTTTTAACCATGGAATATTATACTGCAATGAAAACAGACCAAGGCTACATGCAACCTGAAGGTAGGAAAGAGAAGCAGGACCCGAAAGAATATTTATACCATTATTCTTTTTATATGAGGTTAAAGTCTGCTAAGATAACAGCTAAACTGTGGAGAGGTTTAGGTAAGTGGCAAAACTATAAGGAAAAGTGAGGAAATAATTACTAAAAAAGTTAGAATAGTGTTATTTCTAGACACAGGGAGAGATCTGTAAGGGGACCTTTGGAGGATGCTTCTAGAGTGCTGGATAGGTTTTATTTCTTGACTTGGATGGAGGCTACATAGTGTTAGTTTTATTTTTGCTCCTTAAACTGTACAGAAATGTTTTGTGTACTCTTTTATATGAATGAGATCTCTCGTGATTAAAAAATATCACAGTCCAGGGGCACCTGGTTGGCTCAGTTGATTAAGTGTCTGGCTCTTGATTTCGGCTCAGGTCATGATGGTCGTGGTCCGTGTGTTCTAGCCCCATATCATGTTCTGCACTGACAGTGTGGAGCCTGCTTAGGATTCTCTCTCTCCCTCTCGCTTCCCTTCCCTCGCTAGCATTCTCTCTCTCTCTCTCTCTCTCTTTATGTCTCAAAATAAATAAACATTAAAAAAATCACAGTCCAGGGGTGCGTGGCTGGCTCAGTTGGTAGAACATGACTCTTGACCTCGAGATCATGAGTTCAAGCCCCACGTCAGGTATAGAGCTTAATTAAAAAAAAAAATTAGAGTCCATTCAAACAGTGAAATACTATAGTCATTAAAAAGAATAAGACAGCTCTCTATGTCTGGGCGTGGAATGGATTTAGGGGAAAAATAGAACCAGAGGTAAGTACAATGTGTTTAGTGTGCTACCTTTTGTGTGAAGTTTTCAAAATAATATACCTGCCTTTTTGTGTCTACTCGGACTATCTCTAGAAAAATTCACAGGAATCAGTTAACGGGGAGGGTTGCCTCTGGAAGGAGAACTGGGCAGCTGTGTCCCTTTTTTGTGCCTTTGAGTTTTGTACCATGTGCATATGTTACCTATTTAAAAAATAAAATAATTTTTAAAATGTGGTTTTTTTTTCCTCTCATTCCCTGGAGCCTCCAAGATTTTCGGTTTCAGATCCATTCCTTACTGATGAGAATGAGAGCCACAGCCCAGGTACGATGCATCCTGTGGACCTCCAGCAAGTTGGGGACCCTCTCTGGGCCCATTGCTCCCCTGCAGGAGGAGGAGGCTGTCCCCTCTCCTCTCCCTCTCCCCTCTGCCCTCCTCTTCCACCCCCTTGCCTATTCTCTTTCTTATCTCACCTCTCTCTGCTTCCTTCTTTTACTCTTTCTCCCCTTTTTTTCCTCTTCCTTTTCAATCCTCCCTTTCCCCCCTCTCTGCCCTCTTGCCCCCTCCGTGCTTGGCTTCTCAGCCTTTTTCCCTTCTTCCTTCTGCTCCTTCCCTCCCCACAGGGACCCAAAAGGCAGATCTGATGCCCCAGCTCTCCACTCACACACTTGACCCTGGGCAAGTCACTGACCTCTTGGGCCTCAGTTTAACAGATCGTTGTCTTGGTTACATGAGATCACAAGGGTGGAAGACCCAGCACAGTGCTGGGCACTCAGAAAAGTGTTGTCCTCCCCACCCTTTTACGAGATCCTAGGTGGTTGATTATCAGACCCTTCTGGGTCCGAATTGCTTAGAATCTGGGTGCTACTATTCCGAGGGCTTTGAATAACAGCGGATCCCTGGGGGTATAAGGTCTAGGGAGGAGGCCTCTGGTACGTTTTGGGAGGAGGGGAAGTGGGAGGAAGGGTAAAGATGGCTTGCTGGTATTCAAATGGACACAGATATTGTGACTTACTGCACAGAGAGTGAGAGTCCTTTTGCCCATTTTTAGAGATTTGGGCCCTGGATCTTTTTGGGGCTTCTGTATCCAGGCCCCTTGGGCTTGGCCAGACTTGGGATAATGGAATCTCTTTCCTCTCCTGGAGCCCCTCAAGACTCAGGCCTCAGGAACACATAGCTGACACAGCATGTTGCCTGCACCGATGGAAATGAGCAGCACACTCCCTGCTTACAGACAGAAAAGCCTCCACATCTATCCCTGGATGCAACCCAGTCTCCTTGGCCTGACACTCAAGGCTCTTTGCTTTCTTGTCTTGTTTCTAGTCACAGGATGAAGGCTCACTGTCCCTTTGTTCTTTTCCACCTTCTTACCTTTGCCCAGCCAGACACTCCTTTTCCCTTGCATGCTTCCCTACCTATCGTCTAGACCAAAATAATCGCTCCCCGATGCCCATAGCACCTCTCTCTTGTTCCCCCACCCCCTGAAAGAACCATACTATCTGTTTAACATGTGTGTTCTCTGTGTGTTCTGTTTGCAAGCCTGTGAACTCCTGGGGGCCCAGGACGTGCTCTCTTCATATTTGTGCCCCCTTACCAGGCCCAGCACATAGAAGGCCTTCGATAAAGTTAGTGATGAAATGAAAGAATTAGTAGACAAATAAACATATAAACAAAACAAACCAAGACATGACTGAATGAATGAAGAATGAACACGTCAAGCAAGACCTGGTTCTCATGAGGTAGACCCACCCCACACACATGCAGTCAGCTGGGACGTGGCCTTCTTGATGGGGAAATGGAGAGTAGGAATGGAACTCCTGTCAAGTCAGCCGCCTGTCTCCTACTCTTGGGGAGGGGACTCGGTCATGTTCCTAGGGAGTCCTAAGGACTTGTGACCTGGACCTCTTGGAGAGTCCCAAGTACAGATGCAAAAAAATCAGTGAAGATGGAAGTGAAATAGATTTAATGGTGAACCTAGACCTTGTGAATCCCTGGTCTTTGCTGCCAGTGAAGAAACACTTGGGGGCTTGGGATTCCACTGATGGGAAGAGGCAGGCTAGTCTTAATGGGAAGAGGATATAGAGCGGAGGGTAAGACTACACGTGGGAGGAAATAGAATGCTCAAGAAGTTCTTCTGCAGTGAAGTGGACTCACCAGAGGCCAATGGATCAAAAAATGTCTCTATTCATCCCTGGCTTCCAGACTAGATCAGGAGCTCTCTGAAGACAGGGATCTTGTCCAGTACTTACCTACTTTCCCATAACTCAGCATAGAGCCTGGGGCTTAGTTAATACTGGCAGGATGCATAGATGGATGGATGGGTAGATCGGTGGATGGATGGGTAGATGGGTAGATGGGTGGATGGGTGGATGCATGGACCGGTGGATGAACAGATTGAGAGCTGGATATACAGTGGATAAACAGATGAAAATATAGGGGTGCCTAGGAGGCTTCGGTTCAGGTCATGATCTTGTGGTTTGTGAGTTTGAGCCCTACCTCGGGCTCTGTGGTGACAGCTTGGAGCCTGGAGCCTGCTTTGGATTCTGTGTCTCCCTCTCTCGCTGCCCCCCCCCTCAAAAATAAATGAATATTAAAAAAATTTTTTAAAGATGAAAATATAAAGTGATGGGTCAATCACAGATGGATGGGCTAGTAGAGGAGCATATAGATGGCGAGATGGACAAATAGATAAACAGATGAGTGGATGGATGAATAGACTAACAAGTAAATGGAAGAATAAATGAACGGCTACATAAACTGATAAATAAATAAACATATGGTTGGCTTGATGGGGAGATAGATGGATGGACATATAGACAAAAAATAGAAAGGTAGGAAAATGAATGATGGACAAACAAGAAAGGTTTGTAAACTGGGAAGACTAGATTGACATTCAGGCATTGGCAAGGAGTGGGGAAACTGAGAAATCTGGGCTGAGAATAGAGCCCCTAGGGATTTGGAAGAAGCAGTGGTACTCAGGAAACTGGGAGGGGAAGGCATAAGGACCCAGGACCATCCTCTGATGGAAGGGAAGCTGGTGTGAAGGAACTCAGAGGGAAGGGACAAATAGCACTATGCTGAGGACCTTGCCCTAGAGCCCAGCCCCAGGCTGGATAGAACATAAGTGTTGGGGACCCTGGACCCAGAAGAGCCAGGCCTGGCACTCTGCTAGATCAGAGCTCTCAGCCAGCCAGGCTGACCCCAGAAAGTGAAGGCCCCTAGTAGCCACCACCACCAGCTCTGACCCCAAGCAAGTGACTGATGGCCACATGGGGGTCTCAAGAGCACTGGGAATTTGTAGGGTTAGGGGTTAGGGGGCGTCAGCAGGGCGTGGGGGCAGCAATGGCCTCCCTGTGGTAGAGCTGGCCTTCCTCCCTCCCACTCTTTCTCCCCACCCCAGCCTCCAAGACCGCCCCTCACAGTTCCAGCTTCCTCTGGGCAGGGGGCCTGGCCCCCATAGCCTCCCAGGCCAGCCCCTGGAGCACCACCTGCCCCAGCCGGCCAGAGACTTCCTGTCGCGCAAGAGATTTATGCAAACGGGCTGGGGCGGTGATGTCACCCCAAGGGGACTATCTCCCAGTGGCAGGCCCTTCGATAAAATCAGGAACTTGCGCTGGCCCTGCAATGTCAAGGGAGGGGGCTCACCCAGGGCTCCTGTAGCTCATGGGGCAGGCCTGAGCCCTGCGCCCGCCCTGAGTTCGTCCCAGCCCCTGACGGGGCGCCCCATCCTGAGGGGCTCCGCACTGGCCCCCACCGAAGCAGGGGACCTGACCGGCTAGGAGATCGGCTGGATGTTACAGGCGTGCAAAATGGAAGGGTTTCCCCTCGTCCCCCCTGTGAGTACTGGGACTCCTCTACTGGCTCGACCCTCGGCCCTCAGACGCCAGTCCGCCTGCCCTCCAACCCACCAGCCAGCTGCCCTCCCGGTTAGCTATCAGTGGGAAATTGGTGTTTCCTCCCTGGAGCTCCTGGTCTGAGATCCAGCGAGGGGGCCATTGGTTTCTTCAGAGCATGCCCTGGCGGGCTGAGGGCTGGGCTCATGGTGGGGCTGTGATCGGTGGGGCCTGAACGGTTATTTATAGACTTGGGTGCTTTAGGGGCTTGGGTGGCAGGCCGTAGCTCCTGGGCAGGGTGTCGGGGTGGGGATGGTGAGGGCAGTGGCAGAGAGGTGGCGGAGGAGGAGATGGGGAGACTGGTGTTGGGGGGAAGCCAGTCCCCAGGACAGTAAAGGCTTAAAGGACAGGAGGCAACAGGCCAGATGTCTCAGTCCATGGCCCCAGGTGCTCTTGGAGACTAAGGCCGCCTTATGTCTGGGTTCCCGGTGCCCAGTCTGGAGCCTGGCGCAGGGGACATGGTTGTTGACCCAAAGATCTGGGCCTTGGACCGGCTCTCCCCAGGGGCTGGGGCTGGGGCAGGGGCAGGGGCAGGGGCAGGGGCTGGGCGGCAGCAATGAGTAGAGCAGAGACTAGGACGGCAGTTTGGTTGGGGCCTTGGCCAGGGCAGGGGAGAGGATGGCAGGCGCTGGAGCTGGGCCGATCCTGGGACTGAGCGCAAGGGTGCCGGGACAGGACCTGGTCAGTGGATACCGGAGTTCCGGGCGGGGGCTGAGGCTGGGGCAGAGACTAGAGGTGAAGCAGCAGGAGTCCCAAGGGACCCCTGGAGGGGAAGGGCAGGTCCCCACCACTCTTGCTCTCTGTGACAGTTAAAGCCTCAGGCAGATGCAGACCTGGGCCCCTCAGAGAAGACCCCTCTCTCTCTCACGCCCCATCCCCACTCAGCGAGGGTGGGGAGCCCTGGGAGAGCCGGGAAGGGCTTGGCAGGGCCTGCCCACCTGACTCAGCTTTCCCGGCTTGGAGGCTGCTCCCTCCCCCCACCCCACCCCAGTCAGGCCTCGGGGCCCAGGGAGGCACCCCAGGCCTGACATCCTGCTGTTGGGCTGGGCTGCCTGGAAACCCAGTGCTGGGCTCCTGGCCTGACACAGACCACCCCAGCCAGCCCTCCCCCGCCCATCACCAAGAAGGAGAGGAGGGGGCAGGCAGGGGGTGACGGAGGTGGTCCCAGGAAGAGCCAAGGCCGCCTCAAGAAATCCACAGGCCCAGGAGCTGGACCACAGCGTCTCTGACCCTTGACCTCTCAATCCCTGAACTCCAGACACAGCTAGGCGGGAGGCACAGCTTCTTGGTTTGCTATGCCAGACCCCTCAGAGAAGGGAGCACTCCTGGGAAGGTGGGCTCCCAAGGCAGCCCCGGCCCCTAACCCAAGCTCTGAGGGCCTGAGTAACTGTTGTGCAATCCCTGCGCGCACACTGCGGGGGTGGGGAGAGGCCTGAGGACAGTTGTAAAGACTCTGCGTGTGCGTGTCCCTGTGTTGCACCAGGATGCAGAGGAGTGAGGGCTGGAGGGGCAGGAGGGGGAGGAGGCCAGGGAGGCGTGGGAGGGGGAGGCCGAGGACGGATAGGGGTAGAGAGGAGGACAGCTGGGAGTGAGGGGTATAGGGGGAGGAGGGGGAGAGGAAAGAGTGGAATGGAGGAGGGGGAGAGGGGGAGAGGGAGGAGTGGGGAGTGGAGGGGGAGGAGGAAGAGGGGGAAGGGTAGAGAGAGGGAAAGGGAGGAGTGAGGGTGGAGGGGGAGGAGGGGGAGGAGTAGAGAGGAGGACAGGGAGGAGTGAGGGGCTAGAGCGGGAGGAAGGGGAGAGGAGGACAGGGAAGGGTGGGGGGAGCAATGAGGGGTGAGGGGAGGGAGGGGAGGGGAGGAAGGGAATATCCCAGTGGGTGTGTCAGAAGGAGGACGGAGGAGGGAGAGGGAGAGGACCAAGGCTCTAGCTGGCCCATGGCCCCCGAGCCTGCCTGGAGAGCACTACACAATCCATGAGTGTGAACAGCCACTGGTCATCATGAGGGTGCCTGGGCCCGGGCGTGGGCTGTGGAGACTGGCCGGAGGACAAGCATGTGTGCTATGGGGGTGGGTGTGTAAGTGGAGCGTGCGCGGCCATGATGGTGTGGGTATGAGCCTGTGTTTAAGGTCCTTGAAGGCAAGTGTGAGGATACGTGCGGTAATTCAAGTGACTGCGTGTGCCTACAGGGTGAGTGCACAACAGTGCGTGTGAGTGTGACCACAAGTGTGTGTGAATGTGAGTGACCTGTAGAATTAGGGCAAAGGTGAGCGTGGGTAGACTGTGGGTGTGAGTTCACACGTGGGAGTGTGCGTGTCACGGGAGCGTCTGTACATTTGGAGGTGTGGATGTGAGAGTCCCTGTGTGAGATGGGGACCTGGGGTGCAGATGTCCGTGTGGAGTGTGGCTGTGCAGGGGAGGGGGTGCGGGGAGGCCATGCTCTCCTCTCAGCCTTGGTCCTCCTTTGACCTCTGACCTTGGGGGGTCCCTGTCAGCCCCTTTCTGCAGGAGCCGAGGGTCTTACTCTCCTGTCCCCACTGCGGCCTCTCCCAGGTCAGGCAGAGAGAGGGCTGTAGGCCTGATGCGGTCCCTTCAGTGTGAGAGGGTGGTGTGGCCCCAACATACAGGGGGCTGCCAACATCCGAGTCCTGACTGCCTCTTCTCTCAGCAGCCATCGGAAGACCTGGTTCCCTATGACACGGACCTGTACCAACGGCAGACGCACGAATACTACCCCTATCTCAGCAGTGATGGAGAAAGCCACAGCGGTGAGTACAGGGCCCTCCCCCGCCCCCGCGTCCCCAGCCGGGCCTGGGCCCTGAGGGAGAAGGGAAGGCTTCTTTGGGATCCTGAGAATTGGATTAAACTAGCTTTCAAAGGACGTGAGCTTACTACTCTAAACCCCCACGCCCCACACCCCAGCCTGCATTTATTGAGCATCTGTGGTGTGCCAGGGCACGAGGGTAGCTTCGTCCACGTTTATCGTCTGGTCCAGTCCTTGTGGCCTTTCACAAATGAGGAAACGGAGGCTCGGGGAGCTAAGTGACCTGTACAGGGTCACGCAGCCGGTGGGTGGAACCCAGTCTGTCTGCTCCAGGTCCAGGGCTTTCTCCTCTCCCCCTCCCCCCAGGCCCCTTCATCCTCTCTGTTGTCCTCACCCCCTTGCCCTGAACTCCACGTGGGGCGGCTCTGCTCCCTGCTGTGTCCTTAACTTCCATTGACATTCGGGGCTGGAGAATGTCTTTGTTGCGGGAGCCTGCCCTGTACGTTGTAGGCTGTCTAGCAGCATCCCTGGCTTCTACCCACTAGATGCCAGAAGCACCACCAGTCACGACAACCAAAAATGTCTCCACACGTTGCCAAATGTCCCCTGGGGGGCAGAATCACCCCTGCTTGAGAACTGCTCACTAAGGGAAAGGCTCTGAGGTCCCCCTCATTCAGCAGGGGCTGGAGCCCCAGTTTGCTGGGGTGGGAGTGACGACAGAGCGTGGGCCAAGGGTCGTTTTGTCCCAGTCTCGCTGCCCATCCCCCAGCCCAGCCTCGACCCTGGAGCAAATTCAGGGTAGATGGGGACAGGCATTAGGTGGCTGGCACCTGGACAGGGCACTGTGAGAGGACCCCCAAAGGGGATCTCGGTGTCTCCTATGGGACCCCTGAGCCCAAGTGAGAAGGCCTAGTTAGCAGGTCTTCATTGGGGGATTCTCTAGGATTCTGAAACCGGGGCAGGCCAGGCACTGGGGTGTCCGCAGCCCCAGAGGGAGAGGCAGGTCGGGTGCCACAGCACAGAGGAAGGTTTCACACTGCCAGGCCACACCTGGGGGCCATGTCCTGGCAGTAGGTGGTAGATATGCCTCCAGCCCTCATGGGGGAACACACAGACTTCTTTCAGAATCCCAGGGCTGGGAAGGTTGTAAAGCATCCTTTTTTGTCATCCTTTAAAGCTCATTTATGATTCTGCAAGCAAAACGATCTCTTTGTGGAAAAGCCAGGCAATTTAGAGAGAAAGTCTCCCTCACTCACCCCCTCCTCCCATCTCCCCCAGCCAGGGTCAAGGGTGGGTCTCTGTGACCTAGAGACCAGCACTGGTGACCCCTGCCTCTAGCAGTTCAGGACCCGAGAAGGTCCCTCTGGCCTTGAGGACTGGCTCCCCCTGGTGGCTCCAGGCAGCAGGACGGCCAGGTCTCAGCAAACTCAGCGCGGCCTGGGACAGCTTCCAACATTAGGGACATTTTCCCCTCTGGCCTAACCTCCACTCAGTTTCACTGTGTTTGGGGTCATTTCCTTTGGGCCCACTGCAGCCTCAGTGTCCCCTCTTGTAATATGAGGGTGTGTGCACGCATCTAGAAACCAGCTAGACCAGGGGCTGGGGCTGATGAAGTGAGCACTTTAGAGAAAAAGTGCTTGTGCTTTCCTGGCTCGGTGCCCAGGCAGGTCCCTTCTATCAGGGCCGGGGCTCTAGGAATGACTCTTGATTAGATGCCCAAGCACCCTGTTTTGGTCATGCCCCGATTCCTTCGGAGACTCCTCTGGTGTCCACAGGTGTCCTGGCCCCCACTCCCCACCCTACACCCTACTCCCCCCCCCCCCACACCCCCTGCCCCATCATCGCCCATCTGGGCATCTCTGCTGATCTGTGCACCTGTTCTGTCCTTTCCTAATGAAGACCCAAGAGTAGAGACACCCCACATTCTTCACTAGTTCCTGCATGTCCTCTGGGTCTACATTTTTAGGTGGTTGAACTTATTAAAAAAGCACTGGGGTTGGACCTGGGTCTGATCCCGGTTCCATCACTCACCAGTGTGTGTGACCTTAGAGCAAGTGACTTAACCTCTGGGAGCCCCTGTTCCCTCATATATGGAAGTGAGAGCATGGAAACACTGACCCCGTAGAGGTGTAATGATTCACTGAGTTAATGCACAAAAGGTGCGAGGGGCTGAGCACAAGGCCCAGCGAGCTTTCGGGTCAGAGTATGTTAGCTTTACTCCTTCCCCCAGTTGGGGGAGAGGAAGCAGCTGGGAGAGTGGGAGACACACAGAAGGCTCTGTGACAGATCCACTGCGTCATTTTCAACTGACCTAGGTGACAGTCAACCAACCAGCCACCCACCCCTTCCACCACTCGCCCTTGCGGCCACCCACTCATCCTCCCAACACTTACCATCTTTCCTCAGGCCCACTCATCCCCCATTTTTCCATCTACCAAATAGCTTCTGATTGCATGCCATGGGCCAGGCACCATTCTAGCCACTGGAGTTTCTGTGATAAGCAAGCCACACAAAGCCACTGCTCTCACAGAACTTGCATTCCAGTGAGGGAAAAGGCGGCAGTCGACTAAGCAGACAGGCAATAAGCAGTCTTCTAAAAAGCAAAGTAACATAAGGCAGAGTGCCTGTGTTAGGGGCTACTTTCGTTCGGGTGGTCAGGGAAGGCCTCTGAGGAGGGCAGTTGAGGTGAAATCTGAGTAAAGAGAGGGAACACGCACGCAAAGGTAGAGAGAACTGCAAATGCAATGTAGCATTGACCTTGAGAGAGGGCCTGGGTGGCCGGGGCACTCAGGGCGTAGTGGAGACCAAGGGGAGCCAGAGGGACCTGCGGAGGACAGATCACACAGTGCCTGAAGGCCATGGCAGGAGTTTGGGTGTTATCCTACAAACAATGGGAATGGGAAGCCATTGGAGGGTTGTGAGCAGGGGAAGGACATGATCTGCATTGTGTGCGTGTGTGTGTGTGTGTGTGTGGTGAAAATCTAAATAAATTTTAAACCTTTAATTTTTGATTATTAAAATAATCAACAACAGCTTTATCAAGGAAAATATTTCCCTCTTCCCAGCTTCCCTCCCCACTGATGGCACCTTAGTCAATCCTTGTAGACATTTTATTCCACATTTATGTTCCTGTACCTCTGTCAGTGCAGACATACACATATGCACATTCTGCTCACCCAACAATGGAATCGTAGCCTCATGCTATTCTGTAAGCTGCTGCTTTTTACTAAAGCTTATCATCGGCACTTCTTCATGACATATGTGGCCCGGCGGGGATGGATGAAAGCTAGTTGTCCAGTCTTTCTATCGCAGCACTAAGTAAATGTACACACGAAGATTTGAAATAGAGACTTAGTACGTTATTCGTTTATTCACTCATAAGCATTTAATGGGTTCCTTCTATACGCTGGGTGGAGATGAGTCTGGCTTGAATTTTTCATCTTGTCCTATGAAAGATGAGACTTTGGCTCTGTAGTCATTCAGAGCATACACACACTCACCCACACTTCACACATACCCAAATGATTATACAGTAACTTTGTTCCATTTTATCGATGTAATTGATGCACAATGCTGTGCGGGCTTAAGGCGTACTGCATAATGAGCTGACGTATGTAGATATTGTGAAATATCCCTCACCTCATATAGATACAAAAGAGTTTTTCTCCTTGTAATGAGAACTTTTAGGATCTATTCTCATAGCAACTTTCAAATACAGTAAAACCTTGGACTGCAAGTAACTTGTTCTGCCAGTGTTCCACAAAGCGAGAAAATATTTCTAATACATTTTAACTTGATATACAAGCGATGTCTTGCAATACGAGTCATATGTGACACTGAATGTCACATGATCTTGAAACTCACTTTGATATACAAGTGCTTTGGATTACAAGCATGTTTCTGGAATGAATTATGCTCGCTAACCAAGGTTTTACTGTCTACCATACAGCATTGCTAGCTGTGGTCACCATTGCGACCCAGTACTCATAACCAGAAGGTTTTTTTTTTTTTTGTAAGTTTTATTTATTTAAGTAATCTCTACACCCAGCGTGGGAATCAAACTCAGAACCCCGAGATCAAGTATCACATGCTCTTCCAATAGAGCTAGCCAGGTGCCTGTTATACATAGAAGTTTGTACCTTTTGACCACATTCCTCCAATTCCCATGACCCTGACCCTGGCCCTCTAGCAACCGCAAATCTGATCTCCTTGTCTATAAGTTTGGGGTTTTGTTTTTTGGTTTAGATTCCACATATAAGTGAGATCATACAGTATTTGTCTTTCTTTGTACAGTAACTCTTGTTAAATCAGTATCTGAATTTTCCAGGAGTGTGACCGTGTGAAGATTACTCACAGCTGAGCCATATGGTGTTCTTTGGCTACCTGTACTTGCTCATCCTTGAAAAAGAGAATGAGGGGCAGGCTAGCAAGGAGATAGTGCCCTCATTCTGGAGCCAGGCTACTGGGATTCACACCCCATCTCCCCGTTACTATCTGGGGTGATCGTGGGCAAGACATTTCACCTCTCTAGGTCTCAACTTCTTCATAATGATACCTACTTCATAGGATTGCTGTAGGGATTGAATGAGTCACTGTATGTAAAATCCTTAGAACAGTGCCTGGCACATAGCGAGTGCTATGTAACATGGATAGGAGTTGTTATTCTTTCCTCCCCACCCCCCATGTTTATTTATTTATTTTAAGAGAGAAAGAGAGAGAGGCAGAGAGATAGAAGGGAGAGAATCCCAAGCAGTGTCAGCACAGAGCCCGACGCAGGGCTTGAACTCACGAAGCGTGAGATCATGACCTAAGCCGAAATCAGGAGTCAGATGCTTAACTGACCGAGCCCTCCAGGTGCCCCAAGAGTTGTTATTCTTCTGACAACAGCCTCCTAAGAGACGGTGTGTAGGAGGTATGTTTTGTTGTTTGCTTTTTTCTCATATCTTTATGATTAACAGGGTATAGAAATCTAGGCTGAAAATCCTGTTTCCCTTAGAATTTGAAAGCGTTTCTCTATCTTCTGGTCACTAGAGGTTTTCTTTTGAAGTTGGATGCCTTTTTATGGCCTCTGTTTTGAATGTAAACTAATTTGTTTTTGTTTGTTTTTCTGCTTGTTTACTTTAGTTCTGTCTCCCTGCAAGTTTTCAGTGCCTTCTTCTCCTAACACTTAGTAGTTCCACTGAATAAGCTTTTTAAAAAGTCACTCTGGCTGCTGTGGGAGACTAGATGGAGAGAAGATCACAATCAGAACAGCGAGAAAGCACTGGGAGGAAACTTCTGGCATAATCTAGGCAAGAGATGACAGTGGCTTGGCCAAAGTTAGTGGCAATAGAGAGAGAAAGAAGTGGACAGATTCAGGATAGATTTTGAAGGCAGGGCTCATCAGGTTTACTATTTATTATTATTTTTAATTGTGGTAAAATATACATGATGTAAAATGGTAGTTGTATTTTTCATTTTTGAGGACCTCCATACTGTTTTCCACAGTGGCTGTACCATGCTAAATTCCCACCAACAGTGTAGAAGGGTTCCGATTTCTCCACATCCTCATCAACACTGGTTAGTTTCTGGGTTTTTTTTGTTTGTTTTTTGTTTTTTGTTTTGATAACAGCCATCACAACGGATGTGATAGGATTTGCTCTTTGCAATGGGGTTGGTGAAGGAACCAGAGTTCCAACGTATGACTCCTTCCCTCCATCTTTCCATCTTTCCATGTACTCTTCCATCCTTTCATACCATGCACCGTCCACCCATCCACCGATGTGTTCTCACACCCATCTAATCTTCCACTCGTTCAGCTTTCCAATCGTCCTTCCCTTTACCTGTCAAACCCTCCATCCAGCTCTCGTGGACCTATCCATCTAATAAATATATGCAAAGCATCTTTTGTACACCAGGCACATTGCTAGGTGCTATGGAATCAATAAAACACAAGTCCTACCAGATTTATTATTTTAACAGGGGGAATAACGAAAACTTTAATAATTAGGATACAAAGTAGAGAGTGACAAGTATGGTGAAGCCTGGAGCTCTCCACTCTCGGGGCTTCCGGTTCCCTTAATCTGAACAATGTGCGGGAAGGCTGGGCTTCAGGACCCTTTGTCCAGTGGTCTGTGATTTCCTAAGAAGGTTTTTGTTTGTTTGTTTTGTTTTATTTTGTTTTTATCAGCCTTTGTCTTAATTCCTTATCTTCCTTCTCTGTCTTGATCTTACTTCTGCTCCCCTGGGGAGAACCCTGGGCTTAAGGCTGGGATTCCTGCTCTGAGGAGATAAAGTCAACTGAATGACACTTAAGGCTTTAATTTTGAGTATGTGTGTTGTTTTGAATATGACTTTATTTTTGTCCTGGTGACATACAGGTATTAGGAGCACCAAATATACCGAGGAAGAATAGAGATGGGTGGGTAAGACTTTGGTCCCAGGTAATGAGAGGTCAAGATGAATGGAGTCACTGCTGGCAGGTTAGATGATGGATGGATGAATGAAGGGAATGATTGACGATGAATGGATAGCAACTGATGGGTGCATGATGGATAGGTGGATGACAGACACTGATGGGTGGATGGGTGAATATGGATGAATGAATGCATGATGGATGGGTGGAAGACGGATGGTGAATGATGGGTGAGGGGTGGATGAGGGTAGACAGGTGCATAAGAGCAGTCGATAAAGTCGGTGCCACCATTGGTCTTAATTAAAGCTTTAATTAACAGTCTTGTTCCTCAGAAGTTGTATGGTATACTGGTAGTTCAGTCCCTGGAGGCAGACACAGGTGGGTTGGAACATGACTTTACCAATGGCTGTCTGTGGACAAGGGACTTACTCTCTCTGAGTCATTGTTTCCTCGTGTGCAAAAGAAAGATCATACTATAGTGGCCACCTTGTCAGAGTTGGGGTGAGGATTCATGAGAAAATGTGGATTAAGTACTTAGCATAGTGCCCAGTACCTAAAAATACATGTTAAAAGCTAACTCTTATGGATCATTTGATCGAATATTTATGGAGGCCTACTATGTGCTGGGTGGCCTAATAGGCTATAAAAAGGAGGGTCCAGAACTAACTCCAGATATGCAAATGGAACTATATTCTTTTGAGGTGCAGTGTTGTGCTAAGGAGGCATGGTGCAGGATGACCTGGGGAACCCATTGAAGGGACAAATAGGGATAAAGCAATGCGTTCGTGAAGTCATCTATAAATGAGGTCCAAAGAGCCCAAGAGTGCTGACTTTCGCACTATGAAGACTTCCTTGTATTGTGTCCCTTCAGAGGCCCCCATACTCAAAACGTTTCTGTCTACCAGACAGCGTTTATTACATAATTGCCTGAACACCCAAATCAAGGGTAAAGGCGAGGTTTCCGTTGGGCCTTTTGAAACTAATTGTAGCTCAAGAGTCCCATTTGCAGCTTTCAGAGGACCCTGGGGCAGGGTTCCAGAGTGTCAGTGAGTGCAAGAACCTCCTTAGGGCCCGTTAGATTCCAGTTCCCAGCGCTTCTGATTCACTGGATCTCCAAGGAGGGGCCCAAGCCCCCCAGAGCGACTCTGGTGAAGGTGTACTGAGACCTCCATGGGAAATGCCGGCCTCAGGCTGGGATTCCAAGAATGAGCTCATGGGTCTCATGCGAAGCTACAGCAGAGGTGGGGAGCAGGAGGGAAAGAGCAGTCGGGGGCCCCTCACTCCACACCTGGAGGGTTGCAGGCATGCGGGGTCCCCTGAACCCTGGAACTGTAGTGGGCTTGAGGGTGGAGGTCGGTGGGCAGGATAAAGCATTGTGCCAAGATCTGGACAGTTCAGCCCAGGGTGGGGGAGGTGAAAATGGGAGGGGCCAGAGTGGGGCTGGAGGGCTGATCTGTCTCTAGAGAGGAGCCTGGATTGGCTCACCAAATCCCAGAGCCCCCAAAACAGCCCATCTCTAAAGCACAGAGCCAACTGTCCCGGGCAAGGGGAGAGCTTCTGGGTCCTGTTTACTCGCTGCAAGATGAAAATACAAATTAAGTGTTGTTTTGTTTTCCCTTTAGGTTTAGATAATTTTGTGGAGGAGAGTCAGGGAGAGTTCTCAGGAGGCTAGAATTCATTCATTTATTCATTCATTCACTCATTCAGGAAATGTTCGTTGAGTGCCTGCTGTGTCCAGGCACTGGGAATAAGGCGAGGACGAAACCAGTCACTGTCCTCATGGTACAATGCTGAGGGCCCAGCTTTGGCCTCTGGGAGACACTGACAGCCAGGCTCACCAAAACTATTTCTCTGGACCACTGAGATGGCAGGGAACAGGAGGAAGAAGAGGAAAGAAATAAATATATATGAAAGTATCTGCCACTTGCTCAAGTGCTAATCCGGGTTCTTTAGAATAGCACATTAATTGTATTAGTAACAGGTAATGTTTATTGGATCTAATTTTGTGCCGGGTTCTATTCTAAGCACCTTGAAGGCGTTTGTTCATTTAACCCTCACAACAAGACTATGAGATGGGTGTAATCATTAGCCCCATCTTACAGATGAGGAAACTGAGGCTTGCAGAAGTGGAATGACCCACCCAATAGCACACGACAGAAAATGGCAGAGGCAGGATTTGAACCCAGCTCTGTCTGGCTCCCAGATCGTGTACTTTCTCTCTTCTGTGCCATGTAGCCTTGTAGAGGTGGGAGTGTGGGCTGCCTGGATTGTGGGTTCACTACCCAGTCGGGTCCCTACTTTTAGATTGGGGAATTGGAGGATCAGGGAGATAAAATAGCTTGTCTGGGGTCACACAGGAATGCCACCACAGAGCAAGATTAGAAAGCAAGTCTTCTGATAACCAGTCGAAAGCCAAAAAAACACATATTTTTGGGATGTGTGAGTAAATATGTGCTTATATGCGAGAAAAAAAGGACGAAGATAGACACACACACACACACACACACACACACACGGGGCTGGTGGTGGTCCCCATGTAGGGCTGTGCACTTGTCCCCGAGATGCTACTCCGGCCCACCATCTTGTATACTCCCTCTTGGGTCACATTAGAAAATCCCTCTTGTCGCTTTATCACATCTTCTTTTGGACCCCAGACTGTACCCAGAAACTCCACAGACATGTGGCAGGTTTTTGGTTTTTTTCCTGGAAAAGATGCCCAGAGAAACCATGTCCTAGTCCCAAGCCAGGGCTCCCGATGGCATGTGGCTGTTCCCCAAACTCAAGTCCACCCCACCACAGACTCTGAAAGCACCTATGGGGGAGTTTCCAGGAGAGCCCTTTGTCCTGGTAACCTCACTGGAAGACAGACGCAGCTGTCCAAGGGCATGGCTTTGAAGGGGCAGCACCGTGGGCCTGCGCAAGTTCTGGTGTGTGAGGAATGTCAGCCTTGTGACTTTGTCATCACACCTGGGCCATGTGACAAGACCGTGTGCGTGTGACTATGGGCTCAGGAACCACCGGTTTTCGCAGGAGCTGGGAGGGAGGGAATCACCACCCCCTGAGGGCCTGCTCTGGGGCTGGGAGTTTTTACAAATGTGAACTCATTTGTATCCTCCCAGTAACTTTTATCCCCATTTTACAAGTGAGTCAACTGAGGCCGAGGAGGTCTGTGCATGTGCCTGAGGTCACACAGAAAGTGAATGGCAGAGCCAGGACCCGTGTCCTTGTGACCTCCTGGACACGGGACAAAAGGGCTGCCGGGAATGCCGGCTTTGGCTCAGGCCTGCCATCGACAGGGCCTCTGACTGCGGGCATGTTATGCGGCCTTGCCACACCTCGGTGTCCTCATCTGTAAAATGGGGATGGTAAATAGCGAGGTGGGGGCGGGGGCGAACGAATGTCAACCCGGAGCCTGGCCCGGCCGGTGCCAATAGCCCCCTGTGGCCTGACATCGCTATTTTCTCCACTGTGGTCACCTTTTCCCGCCCCGCGCCCTGGGCTCACCGCACGCCGTCTGGCCGTCCCTGCAGACCATTACTGGGACTTTCACCCGCACCACGTGCACAGCGAGTTCGAGAGCTTCACCGAGAACCACTTCACGGAGCTGCAGAGCGTGCAGCCCCCCCAGCTGCAGCAGCTCTACCGCCACATGGAGCTGGAGCAGATGCACGTGCTCGACACCCCCATGGCACCGACCCACGCGGGCATCGGCCACCAGGTGCGTGCGGCCTCGGCTCCCGTGGGACCCGGCCTGTGGTGAGGCCGGCGCTTCACAGGAAGCTGACACAGGCTCTTACTCAACTCGGCTTCCTGCCCCACAGCGCCAACGGCGGCCAGAGCCCCAACGGCTGCCTCCTGACCCTCTGACTGACCTCGTGACCCCACACCCTTATCTCCTCTGGCTCCGCGATGGACAGAGCCCCGATAATTCCCACCCTCCAGTGAGCTGCCTGACCTCAACGGCCCTCCTGATCCCCACTGTGATCCCCATCCACCGGCCCCTCGTGGATCCTAGTCGCTGGACACTGACCTCCACTGGCCTCCACTGACCCCCTTCATTGACCCTCCTCAGTCCCACGGACGCCCCCATCCCGATCAGTGACCTCCGTTAACCTCTACCACCCCTAGCTGACCTCTGCTGGCCCTTCTCTCACTGTTCACCCACTTATTAAATCCCGGTCGCTCCCACACCCGACCATCCCATTGGCCCCTCTTCACTGCCACCTCTGATCCCAAGAATGCCAGGCCATATGGCACCTTTGCGCATATGAAAAAAGGGTGCCCTTTACCCTGGCCACGAGGCTCTGAACTGGGAGCCCAGGGAGGGCCTGATTCCAGCAGCCCCTGGTCCCCCACAACCCACTCCCCGTATGTAGTTGACCCTGCCTGACCCCTGTAACCCGACTGACCTCCAACTTCCCCAGCCTTCTCGCAAACCTTTCTGCCCCTTGCTGGCCTGCCCCCCTCTTTACTCCCACTTCTCTTGCTCAGATGGCCCCTCCTCAGCAGCTCTGAGCTGTGAACCGGCCCTCACTGACCTCAACCCACTTTCCCTGCCTTTCCAGGTCTCCTACCTACCCCGGATGTGCCTCCCATACCCCTCCTTGTCCCCGGCACAGCCTAGCTCGGATGAGGAGGAGGGCGAGAGGCAGAGCCCCCCGCTGGAGGTGTCTGACGGGGAGGCTGATGGCCTGGAGCCAGGGCCTGGCCTCCTGCATGGGGAAACAGGTAGGGCGGCCCCGCCGTCCGGCCCAGCCCTGACCCTGGCCGTAGATGTGCCCCATGCACCCCAGCCAAGGGCACAGCAGTCACACCACAGAGCTGAGTGTGGTGTCCGTATCTGTGAGCGTGTCAACGTTTGCTAAAGTGCGCACTGCATCTGAGACCATCTGTACCTCTCCGTGTGTCGATGAGAGTGCATCTGTGACCGAGCCCGGGAGGGTGTATGTGTGTCTGAACCTCTCCGGGCTGCGTGTGAATGGGTGTGAGCGGGTGTGAGTGCCAGGCGTGGGGTGAGGGAGCCCACTCCTCGGTAGACCACCCCCCACCACCAGTCCCTCCCCAGTGACCAGCCATCCCCAGGGGGACCCACATCAGGGGGAGGTGAGGGCGAGTGCCCGTGCTAGGGCACTGACCACCTCCCGCCCACAGGCAGCAAAAAGAAGATCCGCCTGTACCAGTTCCTGCTCGACCTGCTCCGCAGCGGGGACATGAAGGACAGCATCTGGTGGGTGGACAAGGACAAGGGCACCTTCCAGTTCTCGTCCAAGCACAAGGAGGCGCTGGCACACCGCTGGGGCATCCAGAAGGGAAACCGCAAGAAAATGACCTACCAGAAGATGGCCCGCGCCCTGCGCAACTATGGCAAGACGGGTGAGGTCAAGAAGGTCAAGAAAAAGCTCACCTACCAGTTCAGCGGGGAGGTGCTGGGCCGCGGGAGCCTGGCCGAGCGGCGCCACCCGCCCCACTGAGCCCAGGCCCACAGAACCCGCTGGGCCCGCCAGGCCTCCCCGCTGGCCATAGCATTAACCCCTCGCCCGGCCCGGACACAGGGAGGCAAGCTCCCAGGGGCCAGGGGCAGGACTGTGGCGGGCCGGGCCTTGACTCACCCGTCCACTCCCTCCTCCAAGCCCGCTACCCACGGCCTCTCCTCACCTCCCACCAGGACTCCAGCCCCAGCTCCAGGGGGCCACCTGGGCGTCTGACCGCAGCCAAGGGTCAGCCTTGCTTAGTAAAACCTGGGGTGCTTCCTTGGGAGTTCAAAGTCATCAGATTTGTATAAATTGAACCCTCCTTCTTAAGCGTCTCTCCCTTCCCACACCTCTCCCTCGTTAGCTTCCTCAAGGAACAGTTATTAAAGTTATTCTCAGTGAGTCCTCTCGTAGCACAGAGTCTCCTTTATGATTTTTTGGTGCATCTTGTCTGGGTGACCCCGTCTGATCTCTCTTTTTCTCATACGTCCTTTGGGCATTTACTGCCAGTGCTGGGTAGGGACATCAGGACAAATGACACATAGCGCCTGGCAAGGGGTCAGAGCTGGTGAAACGACAGGTCCTTGGTTGTTATCAGGGGAATAAATCATTAAAAAGTCCTCCGCACCTGATGAGTGGCTTTTAAAAAATTTTTTTGTTTAATGTTTTTATTTATTTTTGAGACTGAGAGAGACAGAGCATGAGCAGCTCAGGGGCAGAGATAGAGGGAGACACAGAATCCGAAGCAGGCTCCAGGCTCTGAGCTGTCGGCACAGATCCCAACGTGGGGCTCGAACTCACAAACTGTGAGATCATGACATGAGCCGAAGTTGGACGCTTAACCGACGGAGCCACCCAGGCGCCCCGATAAGTGGGCTTTTAAAAATGCCCCAGTGAGGCTGAAACTCTTCAGGTTATGGTCCCAATGGGGACGATTAGTGATAATGGCTGCCACACTGGATTTTCTGGCCACTTATTACATGTCAACCTTGACAAGCAGAGTCGGACATCATCCCATTTTATAGATTGGGAAACTGAGTCTTGGAGAGGTCAAATGATTTGTTCAAGGTCACACAGCTAGGAGAAGGGCGGGCCAGATCCCACTGCACATGGGTGCTAGGTCAGCGTGGAGCAGAAAGGCTCAACGTGTCTGGAATGGGGTGCCGTGGAGCATGGCCAGGAGCAGGAATTAAGCCCCAAGGCGTCCTCACAGCATCCATGCTGGCAGGACCCTAGTGCATACCTGCTGTCTTGTGCTCTCTGGCTTCTAGTCCACAACAAGGGAGAAACAGAAAAAGATGAGCCTAGAAGCATCTTGCTTGCAACCACAGCAAGATGGGGGGAGCAGACCACCTGGGACTGAGTAAACGCCCAAAGCAGCCAGCAGGCCTCAGAGAACCCGGACTCTGGGGCCATTAGCATTGGCGCAAACACCCCCAAATGCATCCTTGCCCCGAGAGCGAAACTGTGACCTCCCTTCTCAGGCTTCCAAGCCCCAAGAGAGGGTCAATAGTGTTCCGTCCTCTTTAAGAAGGCCAAGGGGAATGCAATACAGTTTAAAAGTAGTTAGAAAGCACTCCACAGAGGCAGAAAAGAATGGATTCCGTGTCTACAGGAATGGTAAGTTTGGACCACGTGGCAATGCTTGTGTACAGAATTCCTCCCATGGGGATCAGGAAGGACAAATGGCCTTTCCTGATATTGGACCTTGCTTGGAGAAAGTCACGTGTAATTTGCTTCTTTCTGTGTAGCAACTGATACTCCTGAGGTGACGGGGTGGGGGGGTGGGGGGGGTGGGTAGGAAGGGGGGGCAGTCACAGACGGCCAGAGTTCATAGAGGAACAGTGGGGGTGGGGATGGGAATTCAGAATATTCTGGCAGTATTTTCCGTGTGAATCCTTGTGACTTTGGCAAGAGCCATCTCTGTTTCTGCCTTCCGCTTTGAGGTTTACCCCAATACCCTTACCTGCAGACCCCGCCCAGCCCTTCCCCTTGGGTGGCACCAGCCCCCAGTACTGCTCTCTCCCCACATGGCCCTGGACTAAGCCCACCCAGGACTCTGCAGCACGAGGCCAGCCTGGGGCCCTGTGCGCCGCAGTAGGAGAGATATTTTCATTCAGCACTTCCTGTGTGCCTGGCCCTGCTCTCGCCTTTCCATTTATAAACCCACTTCGTTCATGGAACAGTCCTACACAGTGGATGCTGCTTTCATCACCCCACCTTATAGATGAGGGAACTAAGGCACTGAGGTTAAGGAAAGGGCAGTGCCTGGTCTCAGGGCAGCCCGGCCCCAGGATCTGGATCTGTGCCAATTCACCATACAATCTCCCTGTCAGATGAACATATAGATAGGGCTTGGGGTGCCCCTGAGGCTTACCAAGGGTTAGAGGGGCAGAAGCCATCATATTGGACCCGAGGGGGAAGGGACAGGAGATAGCCGGGAACAGTGTGGCCCTGCCATCGCCCTGGAGAGCCTCGCTCTCTGGAATTTGTCTATATTTAGCAGGTGGTTGGGCAAGAGGCAGATAAGAAATCCTGGGGAGGGGGAGGGCCCATTATATAGTGTGGGGGGACAGGTCCTGCTCAGATCCTCCTTGGGTGGCCTGTGACTGCTCAGATCCTGGTGTGATCTCTCTCAAGATGCCTGAGCCGGGGAAGAAGCCAGGTAGCCGCAGGTCTAGGGTTGGGGCTGAGTGGGGGGCCAGGAGGGCTGGGGCATCTACAATTGGGGGGTTCCTGAGTGAGTTCCTGAGTTCCTGAGTTCCTGAGAGTGGGGGCTGTCTTCTGGGTCTTTTTCTGATTCTTGGTTTCTCCTTCCCATCCTTCTGATGAGAGTGAGGGTGAACCAGGGCCAGGGGGTACAGAGTGGGCCATCACCCCAGTCTCGGGACAGAAGAAGATCCCTTCCCTATCCCCATCCCATCTCCTTCTGCAGCAAGATTAGGCCTGGGCTTGCCTTTTGGGAAAAGGCTGCCACAGGCAGGGGCCCAAGTTGAGTCTAGACTTGAGCCAGTCTCGCTGAATGCTCTTGGGCAAGCCCTTGCCCTCTCTGGGTCTCAGTTTCCCTATCTGTATAAGGAGGAGTTGAGTTGGCTCTCTCCAGTTGTGATAGTCTCCGCTTTATGAGCCTGCATTCCTGTGGCCCTCACACCTGGCGTGAAAATGCCAGTTCTTCTGCTCTGCGAGAGAATGGTCGAGAAGCCCTGATCCTGGGCCAAGGGCAGAGAAAGTCACAGGCCAGGGACTTGGTCCTGGCTTGTGCCCTTACCAAGGTCATTCAGGGCAGGGACCCAGCCCCCCAGCCCCCAGAGCCTCCCAGGCCAGCTTTATCTCAGTTGCTGATTCTCAGCCTGAGGCCCTTGGAGAACAAATTTAGCCACAATTCAAGTGGACAGAGTACCTGCCCCTTGCCAAGGGCCCCAGATGGTGGGGGAGAGAGGGAGTTGGGCTTCCCCAGGAAGGAAGGGTCAGGTATCCAAGGACATACCTAACAAAATTCTTGTGTGGAGGTTAAGACCACGGCCCTGGCTCTTCTGCCTACTGGCTGTGTGATGTTGGATAAGTCACTTGAACTCTCTGAGCCTCAGTGTCCGCATATGAGAAATGGGCATAATAATTGCATCTGTCTCATAGAGCCACTGAAGCATTAAATGAGGCGATGCATTAAAGTGCTTTAGGAAGAAGGGATGCAGGGATGGGGTGCCTGGGCCAGCCAGTGGCTCCTGCAACCTCCATTGGCCTATCTCAGTCTCAGCCTTCAGCAAGAAGCCAAGGTCAGTGGAAGTGGCAGCCAGCAGCCCTGCTGTGTTCGAGGCCGAGACAGAGCGGTCAGGAGTAAAGGTGCGCTGGCAGCGGGGGGGCAGTGACATCAGCGCCAGTGACAAGTATGGCCTAGCAGCCGAGGGCACGAGGCACACTCTGACAGTGCGGGACGTGGGCCCTGCCGACCAGGGACCCTACGCAGTCATCGCTGGCTCCTCCAAGGTCAAGTTTGACCTCAAGGTCATAGAAGCAGGTAAGACCCTGGTCCGCCTTCCCTAGGTTTGAGCTTCTGGGGCAGCCTGGCCATCTCTCCCTCACCCAGGGTATAGGAGGAGCCTTTCCACTTTCTTGCCTTTGCTTTGGCTGAGCCGTCTGCCAGGAATTCCCTTCCTCCCTTTTCTGCAGCAAGACCTCACTGAGTGTCCCCATGTGTCTCCCTGGCCTGTTCCAGTCATTGTGGAAGTAGGGAAAGTTCTGAGATGGATAAGGCACCATGCAGCCCTCCCTCCAGACGCCTTCTCACAGATGGGGACTCGGTGGGCTGCGTGCGCTGGCAGGGAAGCCCCTGGTTGTTGCGGGTGTGGAGGGAGCCCCGGGGGAAAGGAGGGGGGGAACAGAGCCCACAGCCTCCCGGGCTGACCCACCAGGGCGTGGGAGCGCAGTCTGCGAGGGTGAGGAGGCCAGATGCACACACTGCAGTATGTGACCAGCCTGCAAAGATTGAGGGGGACCAGGGGCAAGAGGAAGGCTCTCTGCTTAGAAGCTGCTCCACGACCCCCCACCCTTTCCCTTCCAGAGAAGGCAGAGCCTGTGCCGGGCCCTGCTCCTGCCCCTACTGAGGCTCCTGGAGGCTCCGGAGAAGCACTGGCCTCGACCACTGAGGAGGAAGGAGGCTCCCCAAGTCCCAAAGGTGAGCCGGTGCAGGGAGGGCAGTGCAGGGACGGTGAAGGCCAGCGGATGGGGTGTCCCAAGGCAGGTCACAAAGGCCTCTGCTCACAGGGTCAAGCTCAGCAGCCCCTGATGGCTCTGGTGCCTCTGATGACCCCATCGGCCTCTTCGTAATGCGGCCACAGGATGGCGAGGTGACTGCAGGTGAGTGTGGGCTGCGGCACCCCGGGGCAGGGGCAGGGCACAGCAGGGCATCCGCCCAGGCCCAGCCGGTCGCCCTTTCCCTGCAGGTGGCAGCATCACTTTCTCAGCCCGCGTGGCCGGCGCCAGCCTTCTGAAACCGCCCACAGTCAAGTGGTTCAAGGGCAAGTGGGTGGACCTGAGCAGCAAGGTGGGCCAACACCTGCAGCTGCACAACAGTTACGACCGGACCAGCAAGGTGGGGCCTGCGGGCACGGCATGGTTCAGGGGCCCCCTGGAAAGAGGGCTTGGGAGCCCCTGGGAGGCACCGCGGGCACAGGGGAGCCTGGGGGTCACCCTGAGACTGAAGGCACACAGGAGGTGCAAAAACGAGACCTAGGGAAGTTGGGAAGCAGGTTGGATAGCCAGGGGCACCCGGGGACAATGGGGAGGCCCAGGAGACCTGTGGGACATGCGGGGCTTGGAGGGCATGACAGTCTTAAGGGGGCATAATAAAACTTGTGGGGGCAGGGGGCCCAGGAAGGCTGAGGGACCTCATGAAGCATGGGGGCAGGTGGCATCAGCCAGTGAAGATGTGAACCCTCTGGATGGATGAGTATTGGAGCTCAAGGGGCCCTTCATTATACAAAGAAACTGAAGCTTGAGAGGTTGTTGCTGCTGGTCTGATGTCACTCAGAGCCAGGCCTAGAACCTGTGCTTTGACTCCCAGCTTCTGCTCCTCCCACTCTTCCACAGTCTTGGCCCAGGCAAAGGCTCCTCTGGCAGGGCAGGGCCAACACGTTCAGTTGTGTGAGTTGTGCACTGCACAAAAGTGCCTTGTCTTAAGTGAAGGTCATTTGCCTCGTAGCCATCACAGATTTATATTTTATTACCACCTTGTGCCAGCAGATGGCAGTCATGTGTCTTGAAAAGGGGCTCTTTTTCCTATTTACACAAAACCCTTACCCACAGGTTAACTAAACCCTGAGGGGTGAAAATGTTGGTGGCCATTAGCCACTCCCAGTCTCCTTTAGGAGTGAAGGGCCTTCTCTTCCGGTCCCTGGTCTCCCCTGATACCTTCCTTCTACAGGTCTACCTGTTTGAGCTGCACATTACAGATGCCCAGACTACTTTCGCAGGTGGCTACCGCTGTGAGGTTTCCACCAAGGACAAATTTGACAGCTGCAACTTCAGTCTCACTGTCCATGGTGAGGGGAGCCCTGGCATCCTGGGCTCAGGTCCCCATGGGTCTCATCCCCCACGTCTGCCTCCATTTCCCAACACTAAGGAGGATGCCTAGTCCCAACCGGACAACCGCTGCCCACATGCCCAGTGCTGCTCATGCAGGGGCACAAGAGAAACCCATGGAGGTTCCCAGGGTTGGGGTGGGGTCTGACAGCCAAGTCCAGATCTCACCTGGATGGTGAGATGGTCCAGGCTCCTGGCACAGGTGAACAGGTGAAGGGTGAGCTGGGAGCTGAGTGGGAGATCAGCCACCGCTAAGGGGCTGGGGACCAAAAAATACCCAAACTCCCTGGTACCTCAGTTCTGGAAAGGCTCAGAATGTGGGGTCCTGGGGCAGATGCCCGCTCTCAAGGGTCATGGATGGGCAGGTCTGTAATACTCGGAGACTCCGGGGTGAGTGAGGCTTCTGGGGTGTGCCCTCTGAAGCCCCTTCCCTGTCTCATCTCCCTCTCTGAACGCAGAGGCCGTTGGCCCTGGAGACCTGGACCTCCGATCAGCTTTCCGCCGCACGTGAGTGGTCATCTCTTCTCAGGGACGGCGGGGAGGCCAGTGCTGGGATCTGAAGCCCCTCGGGGTCAGGGCTGGGAATGATGTGGGGGGGGGGCTGTGGGGGGACAGAGCTGAAGTTGATAGTGATGGGGGACAGCAAGCTCCCCCGGGCAGCTGAAGGAACTGGTTCTAACCTCACAGGAGCCTGGCTGGAAGTGGTCGGCGGATCAGGTACCCCTCTCCCAGCCCATGCTTGTCAGACTTCGGGGGTCTGAGATGGAGCCCCCCATCCAGACAGTGTCCCTTCCTCTCCCAGTACCTCTCCCCACCCCCACCTCCCCAAGCCTCTTCCAGTTGGGGAGGTCCTTACTGGGGCCCCTCTCTGTAGTGACAGCCACGAGGACGCTGGAACTCTGGATTTCAGCTCGCTGCTGAAGAAGAGGTGAGCCCCTGGGTAGCAGCTCCTGGGCAGATGGTGAGGCCCCATTTCAAATCCCAGCAATGCGGTTTTCCGGCTGTGTGGCCCTGAGCTGGTTACTGTACCTCTCTAAACCAATTTCCCTGTCTGTCAAATGGGATAATCCTAGGGGTGCCTGGGTGGCTCAGTCAGTAAAATGGCGACTTCGGCTCAGGTCACGATCTCACTGTTCGTGGGTTCGAGCCCTGCATCGGGCTCTGTGCTGATGGCTCAGATCCTGGAGCCTACTTCGGATTCTGTGTCTCCTCTCTCTGTCCCTCTTCCCCTTGTGCTCTGTCTCACTCTGTATCTCAAAAATAAATAAGCATTAAAAAAAAAATTGGATAATCCTGGTGTTGGGAAGAGTCAGAGGGCTCTGCAGACATGATATCTTGTGAACTAACATCCTCCCGGGGCCCCCCACGACCCCTGACGCTTGAGTCCATGAGAACTTGCCTCAGTAGACTCCAGGGACTCACAAGAAGCTGGGAGGGGGCACCAAGCTGCAGGGATTTCTCCCCCAGCCCCTCCAGCTGACTCTGTGTCCTCTCCCTCTCTCTCCTGGACCCTGCGTTGTGGCTGATGCTGCCGCGGCCTAGAGAGTAAGCATCGGGGGCCGGTGTTTGGGGGCAACAGGGTGTTGGTGGGACTCTGTACCCTGGTGACAGACAGGGCTGGGAATCGGACAGACCTGAGTGTGGATCCCCACTGCCTGGGGCGTCTCTGAGTTTTGGTTCTCCAGATACTCACCTGCCAGAGCTCAGGAGGAACAAACAAGGCCCTGTGTGGGGAAGGCCCTGCTGTGTAAATGGAGGGACACTGGTGTGGGGAGAAGGGAGGGGTGAAGGCCCACGGGCTGTGGCCCCAGGGCCTTTGTGGGCAGGTGGCCCATGCCTCTAATGGTCCACTGCCTTTTTGTCCTGCCCGGAGCAGCAGTTTCCGGAACCTAAGGTGAGTGCGTGATGAAGCCTGCGCCCCCGTCACCCCCACTTCCACCAGGACTCCCCCATACTGAACTCGAGGTCCAAAGCCAGCCCAAGCGGCACCACCAGAGGGGTCCTGGGCCCCAGGAAGCCTCACCCCAGGGGAGGGTGGGGGGCAACAGTCCTGCCTGCCCCCCCCCCCCCCAGCCAGAGGGGATTCCCTTGAGGCCTCTCTGCTGGACACAGGGACCCGAGGCTGGAGGCGCCAGCCGAGGAGGACGTGTGGGAGATCCTGCGGCAGGCATCCCCCTCCGAATATGAGCGCATCGCCTTCCAGCACGGCATCACCGACCTGCGCGGCATGCTCAAGAGGCTCAAGGGCATGAAGCGAGACGAGAAGAAGAGCACAGGTTAGCCCTCTGCTGCCATGCAAGAGGAGAGGGCACACGCACACACTCACGTGCGCGCACACACACGCACACACACGAAAAGGTAAGAGTCAGCTTAGACCAGAGACACCACAAGAAGAGGACAGAGCACAGCTGGGCCCTCCTCACTACGTAGAAGCCTGGGGGGTGCTGTAAAGCAGAGTCAAGAAGGAGAGAAGGTCCCTTTGGCTGCTGTCTCCCTCTCCGGCCAAGCTTCTGTCTCTCTGGGAACTGCTAACCCTATCCCTGAGCTGAGCAGGTGGAGGGGACCCCAAGGAAGGCAGAAGGACAAAGAGAGAGGAGACAGACACGTAGAACAGACAGAGATAATAAAGAGGCACAGTGGAGACAGAGAAAATGGGGGACACAGGCAGAGGGTGGTACGAGGACTCGGCCCAGTGGCACGGCCACCAGCCACGGCGATGCGTGTGAGCCTTCTGGGGCAGCAGGGGCGGCAGGGCAGTGGGGGTGCTGACGGAGGTGCTCAGCCTTTCAGAAGAAGCTGGAGCCCGCCTACCAGGTGAGCAAGGGCCATAAGATCCGGCTGACCGTGGAGCTGGCCGACCCCGACGCCGAGGTCAAGTGGCTGAAGAATGGACAGGAGATCCAGATGAGCGGCAGGTGCGGTGGGGCTGGGGGTGGGGGGGGCAGGTGCAGTCCTGGGAGCAGCGGGGGCAGGGAGGCTCCCAGCCTGCTCTCCGTGCCTCTCACGGCCGGCCGCTGCCGCGTTCTCTGTCTCTGTGCGGCTTCTGCCCTGCGTGTCTCTCCCCATTTTCCTCTCCCTGGGTCTAATTGCCCATCTTTCTGTTTCTGCCTGTCTCTGTTCCTCGCCCTTTTGCTCCGGGTCTCGCTTCCTCCCGCCTGGATGCTCCCGTGGCCCCTTCTGCTCCACAGCAAGTAAGGCCCAGCTCCAGGAAGGAAGGCTCGGGGGTGGGGGCACGGTCCGACGGGAGGAGGGGGTCGGACGGGGCACCTGGGACACACGAGGTGAGTGACGGCTGTCCATCCATGCCCCGCCCCCGGCCCCCGGCACAGGTACATCTTCGAGTCCGTGGGTGCCAAGCGCACGCTGACCATCAGCCAGTGCTCGCTGGCCGATGACGCGGCCTACCAGTGCGTGGTGGGCGGGGAGAAATGCAGCACCGAGCTGTTCGTCAAAGGTGGGCCTGGACCGGGGCCCCTGGGAGGCTGGGACCCTGCGGGGAGGGTGCACAGGGCTCGGCCGTCTACGTTCTCCTTGCTCGCCAGAGCCCCCCGTGCTGATCACTCGGCCCCTGGAAGACCAGCTGGTGACGGTGGGGCAGCGGGTAGAGTTTGAGTGCGAAGTGTCTGAGGAGGGGGCCCAGGTCAAGTGGTGAGTGCCAGAGGCACGGGGGCGTGGGCAGGGCTGGGGGGCCTGCGGGCATCCCCAAAGGAGGCCTCGGCACTTACCGCCCGCCCACCGGCCAGGCTGAAGGATGGGGTGGAGCTGACCAGGGAGGAGACCTTCAAATACCGGTTCAAGAAGGACGGGCAGAGACACCACCTCATCATCAACGAGGCGACGCTGGAGGACGCGGGGCACTACGCGCTGCGCACCAGCGGGGGCCAGGCGCTGGCCGAGCTCATCGTTCAGGGTGAGGCCCCGGGGGGGGGGGGTGGGGGGGAGCACAGGAGGCTGCAAGGCCCTGGGCGCCCTCGGCCCCAGCACCACCCCCGGCCGTGTTTGGGAATCAGGCAAACCCAGGATGGAGGCCTATGTGACCTTGGGCAGGTCACTCTGACACATCGAGCCTCGCCATTCTCATCTGTAAAATGGGGGCGCCGAGGTGGCCACCTCAGAGACTACTGGGAGGGCCAGATGGGCCTGGTTAGTGTCGCGCCGCACCACACACACACTTGAGCTTCCTCGTGCACCCCGTCCCATCATCGTAGGCACACATGAATCACACTCACACGTGCACATTCGGGTTTTCACATGCCCGTGTGATCTCCACACCGATTCACACCCACACCCACACACACCCTCCCCGGCTCACTGGCTCTGCCCTGCCCTCCGCCCCCCAGAGAAAAAGCTGGAGGTGTACCAGAGCATCGCAGACCTGACCGTGGGTGCAAAGGACCAGGCGGTGTTCAAGTGTGAGGTGTCCGATGAGAACGTGCGGGGCGTGTGGCTGAAGAACGGGAAGGAGCTGGTGCCCGACAGCCGCGTAAAGGTGTCCCACATTGGGCGGTGAGTGTGCAGAGCTGGGCCCCAATGCAAAGGGGGGCAGGCAGATGGGGAGAGCAGAGACTGAGACAGAGAGAGAGAGACAGAGGGAGAAACAGACACTAGAGACACATAGGGAGACAGGGAAAAACAGGGAGAGACAGAGAAAGAGAGAGATAGAGACAGTGAGACAGAGAGGGACAGGAAGAGACACACAAATAGACGCAGGACACAGACTGAGATAGAGAGACAGAGAGAGAGGGAGAGACAGGAGCATACAGAAGAGAATCCTGCAGAGGCAGAGGACAGAGAGAGAGAAGTAGTGAGAGAGACAGACAGGCTGGGAGTTCCCCCGGCCCCCTCCCCGCAGGTCATGGCCAGGGCAGGGCAGGAGGCAGGCAGGCCAGCTCTGGCCAAGGGCCCTCACTCTCTCCCACTCTCTTACTCATGCCTCGAGCATCTGCACTGGCCCGTGCTGGGTCCAAGGTCACAGAGATTAGTGACAGCAGCCCCCGATCAGTCTCTAAAGGCCCAGCCAAGGGGCACTTGTACATTGCCTACCTCTGAAAACACGCGAGGGAGCTAGAAAGTCAAAAATAGAGAAAGCATTTAAAATACCAGCACCCCACTGAGCTAAGGCGGGGCAGGGGCCCTCTGGAGCCCTGACTACCACGAGACTGGGGTGTGTGGTCCAGTGGGCTCCCCTGAGCCACCACATCCCTGCAGAGTCCACAAACTGACCATTGACGACGTCACGCCTGCCGACGAGGCGGACTACAGCTTTGTGCCTGAGGGCTTCGCCTGCAACCTGTCAGCGAAACTCCATTTCATGGGTGAGCGGGCGCCTGGGCCAGGTGGGGGCCCCGTCGCCGGGCTCTGCCTGTGTCCAGCCCCGTGCCGCATGCTCTCCCTTCTCTTGCAGAGGTCAAGATTGACTTCGTGCCCAGGCAAGGTGAGTCGCGGGACCTCCTCCCCATGCCCACTCCACCCATGTCCCTCTCCATTCACAGAGGGAAGAGCAAGGAAGCTTGAGTGGGGACCTCAAGACCCAAGCCCCAGCTCTGTCAGTCAGAACCATGGGCCAATTATAATCTCTATGCACCTCAGTTTCCTATTCTCTGAAGTGGGAATCCTGACGTGCCTCCTCCACAGGGTGTAGGAAAGATGAGACGAGAAGATGTGAGGTTTCATTATTAATTTTCTGCTTTTAGAAGTACCCCTCCTTCTTTTACATTAAACATCAAGCATTTATCCTAACTTCAGGAGGGTAGTCCGGGCTGAAGCATGCTCTAGGTCAGGGCTTTCCAAACTAAGTTCATTCATTGAATAGGGATACTCCATTTAAAAAGGGTTCCATGGTTGGAGGGGCACCTGGGTGGCTCGGTCGGTTGAGCGTCCGACTTCGGCTCAGGTCATGATCTCACGGTCCGTGAGTTCGAGCCCCGTGTCGGGCTCTGTGCTGACAGCTCGGAGCCTGGAGCCTGTTTCAGATTCTGTGTCTCCCTCTCTCTCTGCCCCTCCCCTGTTCATGCTCTGTCTCTCTCTGTCTCAAAAATAAATAAACGTTAAAAAAAAAATTTAAAAAGGGTTCCATGGTTGGAGGGGCACCTGGGTGGTTCAGTCGGTTAAGCATCCGACTTCAGCTCAGGTCATGATCTTGTGGTTTGTGAGTTCAAGCCCCGTGTCAGGCTCCGTGCTGACAGCTCAGAGCCTGGGCCTGCTTTGGATTCTCTGTCTCCCACTTTCTCTGTTCCTTCCCCGCTTGCACACGCTCACTTTCTCTCTCTCTCTCTTTCTCTCTCTCTCTCTCAAAAAAATAAAATAAAATAAAATAAAATAAAATAAAATAAAATAAAAAAGCATTAAAAAAGGTATATGTAAGTGATGAACCACTGGATTCTACTCCTGAAGCCAAGGCCACACTGTATGTTAACTAACCTGAGAATTTAGGGGGGAAACAAAAAGGGATCCATGAAGTCAGTTTGAGAATCACTGAACACTTGGGCCACCTCCTGCTGACTCAGAAGCATCTCAAAGGCTCTGGAAAATCCTGTGGTGAAGAAATGTGCTAACTTTGTTTAATCCAGGGCCTCCTCATCGATTTGGCCGTGGAAACTTCTTTTTCTTTTTTCTGGCAAGACACTGGTGTTCCTCCTAAGCGCAGTCTGAGAAATGCTACAGTAGGCGACCCGGTGTTACAAACCTCCCTGGAACTTCCTGGGGGGATGGAAAGGTCTTAGATCTTGACCTGGTGGTGGTTGCACAGGTGTATACAATTGTGACACCTCATCGAGCCGTATGCTCAAGTCTTGGCATCTTCTTGAATGGAAATTATGTCAGTCGAATTGATTAAAAAACAACCACCAGGGGCATGGACTCCTTCCAGTTTCTGCCTCTTTTGTGGGGCTTGGGCCCCTGCCCCTTTTTCTGACCTATGCCATCTCCCCCCCAGAACCTCCCAAGATCCACCTGGACTGCCCGGGCCGCAAGCCGGATACGATTGTGGTTGTGGCTGGGAACAAGCTACGCCTGGATGTCCCTATCTCTGGGGACCCTGCTCCCACTGTGATTTGGCAGAAGACCCTCACACAGGTACTGTGGATCCCTCCTCCACTTCCCCATCTGTAAAATGGGTGCGTGGGACCAATGGGTGTTGGCATCGGCTCCCCACCCCACCCCACAAGTGCACACCCTACAACTGGCTACCCACTGGGAGTGCAGAGGCTCAGCTGGCTGGGAGGCGGGCAAGGTGGGCAGCAGAATGTGGGTGGGCAAAGGGGGGCCAGAGGGGCCGCTGGGCAGGGATGATACCCTCCAGGCTGAGTCAGCCCCTCTTCCCCCTGCTTCCCTCCGGCTCTGTTCCCAGAAGAACAAGGTCCCAGCAGGGCCATCCCTGGATGCCCCAGGGGAGGATGCAGGTGACAGTGACGAGTGGGTGTTTGACAAGAAGGTGAGTGAGGCTGATGGTGGGATCCAGCTCATTTGCCTCCCGTGATTTTCTGCCTACACGGTTTCCACCCTTTGGTGAGGTCTCCGTGAAGCCACCACGTCTGGCCAGCTGTGTTCCTGCCCCAGGCATGGTCTACGTGGGATCCTCATGCCTCGGTCAGGCACGAGTTCCCTGAACATTGCTGGGAAGCCCTCATGACCGGGCTGTTCCCAGGGCTCCCGTCTCCCTGGGCCGACCTTGACTTTGTACTTCTTCCCGACTGGAGAGGGGGTTTCTCTGGCACTTTTCTGTCAGAGCAGCTGCCTGGGCACCACTCGGGTCAGCTCTTCCTCCTCCAGGCACAGTTGACCCCTCCACCCACCTGAGGTCTTTCGGGATCCTCAGCTCTGTAAGGTCATGTGATTTCCATTTGGCAGATGAGAAAACTGAGGCACAGAGAAAGTCGGTGATTGCGTAAAGCTCCGTGATAAAGCCAGACCTAGAGCCCAAGCCCCTGGCCCCAGTGCTTTGCCCACGGCGAGCGCTAAACAAAGCTGTCTGGACTCGGTGCTCACAAGAGTGCAGTTTCCACTCAAGCTACATCTGCTCCCGGGACCCCGTGCGGAGTTCTGTTCCTATCTCTGGCCATTGCACGGGCTGTCAAAGCCTGTGGTGTCTGACTTGGCCCTTCTCCCCCACTTCCCCTCCCCCCCCACCCCAGCTGCTGTGTGAGACCGAGGGCCGGGTGCGGGTGGAGACCACCAAGGACCGCAGCATCTTCACTGTCGAGGGGGCAGAGAAGGAAGACGAGGGTGTCTACGTTGTCACGGTGAAGAACCCCGTGGGCGAGGACCAGGTCAACCTCACAGTCAAGGTCATCGGTGAGGCTGGCTGGCCTGGGGCCACCAGGGAGGCCCGTCCATTTACTCGTTTAGCCACGTGACAAACATCACGGGCATGCTCTCAGCTCCATGGAGAGGATTGGGATGAGGACATGGGGTGAATGTGGGCAGTGGGGAGCCATGAAAAGCATTGGTCACAGGCTGGTGACACGATCAGAACTGCATTCTGGAAGCATCTGTGGGGTGGTGGGGGCAGGCAGCCTTGGCCCTGGGCCCTGGGCGGGGCTGATGTGGGTCCATCCCTCCAGATGTGCCAGATCCCCCCGCGGCCCCCAAGATCAGCAATGTGGGTGAGGACTCCTGCACCGTGCAGTGGGAGCCGCCTGCCTACGATGGGGGGCAGCCAGTCCTGGGTGAGTGCAGGGCACGGGGATAGAGCTCAGGGCCGGGGTTGTGGGGCAGGCTGGGCCCCAGACCAGAGCTCCTGTCTCCCCTTCATCAGGCTACATCCTGGAGCGCAAGAAGAAGAAGAGCTTCCGGTGGATGCGGCTGAACTTTGACCTGCTGCGGGAGCTGAGCCACGAGGCGCGGCGCATGATTGAGGGCGTGGTGTATGAGATGCGAGTTTATGCGGTCAATGCCATCGGCATGTCCAGGCCCAGCCCTGCCTCCCAGCCCTTCATGCCTATTGGTGAGCCTGCCTGGCCTGGCACTGCCCCACGCCCTCCCTGTTCAGAAGCAGCTGCTCTGTGGGCGGCCACCCCACTAGGCATTTACATCCGGGTCCCTTTTAAAAGGATCCCTCGGGGATAATCCTTTTCATTTCACAGAGGACGGAAGTGAGGCTCTGAGAAGTTAGAAGACTTGCTCAAGGTCACCTAGCTGGTAGGGGTGGAGCTGAGCCTCTCACCACTCTGTTGGTGCCTCTCAGGCCTCACTCTCCACATCTGTAAAATGGGGATAATGACAGTATCTACTTCATGGAACTGAGGTTAGGGCGAAATGAGATAACGCAGGCAGAACATCTGGCATACAGCAGGTGCTCAATAAATGTTAACTGTCCCCTCTTCCCCACTCCCTTCAAGCAGGGTTTGTCATATATGGGATAGGGTGAGGGCACTGGGCGCCTTGGGGTCTAAGAGGCGTGGGTCTGTCTCCACCACCCCCAGGAGGGCCATCTGGGGTCACTGCCCTGAAGTCGCCATTTCCTCATCTGAGTCACGGGGGTCGAGAGGGTGGAAGGGATGCTGACAGGTGTGTCAGGCCCTCAAGGACAGCTGTCCCTACCAGGATGTGGGAGCTGTCTGTGGCATGGGCAGAAGCCACCCCCTGCCCAAGGACCCAGCACGGCTTGGGGAGATGGAGGCAAGGGGTGGGGGTGGGGGGGACTGTGGGGAGAAAGGTCCAGGCCTCTCTCTTTAGAGACTGGCTTCCAGCCAGTCAACTATTAGCTGTTAGTCAACTCGCCCGATCATACAGTGCCAGGAAATCTCGTTTTCAGCTAGTTTTTCTTTAACTTACATTTGTAGCATTTCCTGTGTTGTCTGACAGAAGGGGCTCCTTCTAAGCATGTTTGTGCTCTTTTGGGTATCTATTCCTATTTAGCGCTCTATTTTTTTTTTTTTTTTTTTTTTTTTGAGAAGGAGAGAAGAGGCAGGGAAAGAGAATCGTAAGCAGGCTCCATGCCCAGCATGGGGCCTGAAGTGGGGCTCAGTCTCACGTGAGACCATGACCTGAGCGGAAATGAAGTCTACCGCCTAACAACTGAGCCACCCAGACGGCCCTAGGCTCTCTTTTGTAATTGCTGTGTTTGTTTGTAAGCCTATCTAGAGACAGGTCTTTTAGTGGGAGCTGAAATAATTCTGACAGCCCTTGAATAAGCCAGGCTAAGGGCAAGTGTCCCTGCGTGACCGGTGGCCAGTTGAGGGTCTGGGTCAGAGCCCTTCCGTTTCCCCCAGTGGTGTAGGCTCACTCAGACCCCTCTCTGACCCTGCCTCTGCCTAGGCCCCCCCAGTGAGCCCACCCACCTGGCCGTGGAGGATGTCTCAGACACCACCGTCTCCCTCAAGTGGCGGCCCCCAGAGCGGGTGGGAGCCGGAGGCTTGGATGGCTACAGCGTGGAGTATTGCCGAGAGGGCTGTGAGTGCCCCTGCCCAGCCCCGGGCCCTCACCCAGCACCCTCCTCTGAATTGCCCCCCTCGGACCGGCACCTGTCACCATGTTCGACCCCTATTTATGGCAGAAGCCCCAGACAGCCACCGGAGGGTGGGCAGTGGGGCGGGCCCTTGATGTTGATGCTGCCCATGGGCTTCCCCGGCCAGGCTCGGAGTGGGTAGCTGCCCTGGAGGGGCTGACAGAACGCACCTCGTTGCTGGTGAAGGACCTGCCCACGAGGGCCCGGCTGCTCTTCCGTGTGCGGGCGCACAATATGGCGGGGCCCGGGGCCCCCATCGCCACCAAGGAGCCTGTGACGGTGCAGGAGATACTGCGTGAGTGGCCCTTGCGCAGTCACAGGACAGACCTGCCGCTGACATCCTGGCCGTTGGGGTCGGTGGAAGTGGGGACATCCCGGGAGACCCTACTGGAGAGAGGGACAGGAGAGTCTGAGCCTTTATTCACGCCCCAGGCCCAGGGCAAACATTCGGAGAGGGTTCCCTGGGCTTTTCTGCATCAACCCCTAGTTCTGGGACAGGGAAAATGTAGGCCTTTGAGCTTTGTTCTCTGAGCCTCTCAGTTCAACAGGTAGGTATTGTCCCCGTGTTCATAATTTAGCGTCATTGGGCCATCTGGGATCCACTCCCCATTCCTCTATTCCCAGCAAAGGATCAATCATGTAAAGATTGGTTCTCAAAGCGGAAAGAGGCAGCAGACTGGGGCAGAAACAGTCTGCAGGACAGGGATAGAGTCCAAAAGTCTACATTTGCATCCTGGCCTGTGACTTCCTAGCTGCGTGACCTCAAACAAGTTGCTCACCCTCTCCAATCCCTGCCTCTTACAGCGGTGTGGTGAGGTGGAGATAGAAGCAGGGGTTCCGTAGACCATCTGGGGCTAGCATAGGGAGAGCTGAGGGCGGGGCATTTTCCTCAGCCATAGCCTTCTGGGCCCTGCCTCGGGAGGGGAGGAGCTGTAGCACTCCCCAGGGCTGAGCCCTCCCTTGCTGAGCTGCCCACTTGGCACCCGCAGAGCGGCCACGGCTCCAGGTGCCCCGGCACCTGCGCCAGACCATCCAGAGGAAGGTCGGGGAGCCCGTGAACCTCCTCATTCCTTTCCAGGTAGGGCTGGTCCCCCTCTCTGTGCCCTGGTGTGTCGTCCTTGCCTAGCGGGTAGAGGAGTTTCAGGGGCTGACCAGACCCTGAGATGCCACCCAGTCGTGCCAGGCTTGGGGGTGAGCTGTCCCTCCCTGCAGGGCAAGCCCCGGCCTCAGGTGACCTGGACCAAAGAGGGGCAGCCACTGGCAGGCGAGGAGGTGAGCATCCGCAACAGCCCCACGGACACCATCCTGTTCATCCGGGCTGCTCGCCGCACCCACTCTGGCACCTACAAGGTGATGCTGCGGATCGAGAACATGGAGGACAAGGCCACGCTGGTCCTGCGGGTCGTTGGTGCGTGGCACTGGGGCCCCCTCTCTGAGATGCCCAGAGACCCTGCAGAAGGTGGCAGGCCAGGTCCAGGCTGGCGGGGGTGAGGGGGCCTCCCAGGGCCCTCTGTTCATACTCCAGCAGTCTCAGGAGGTCTGTTCCGGCTGGTCTCTCTCCTGCAGACAAGCCAAGCCCTCCCCAGGATATTCGGGTCACTGAGGCATGGGGTTTCAATGTGGTTCTGGAGTGGAAGCCACCCCAAGATGATGGTAACACAGAGATCTTGGGTTACACAGTACAGAAAGCTGACAAGAAGACCATGGTGAGCCTGGGGTTCTGGGCGCCCCATATGTACCCTCCCCAGGGCCGGGCACACCTGGGCACCAGCTTCCTCCCCTGACCTTAGAATGGGTCTGCTTTTCATCCTTCCTCTCTGATCTGGTTCCCTCCACAGTTGGGGTACAGACACCAGGGGTACCCAAAAGAGGCCCCTGGCAGGGAGTAGGGCCTGACCCCCAGAGACCCTCTCTTTCCTCCACACCCCCAGGAGTGGTTCACTGTCTTGGAACATTACCGTCGCACTCACTGTGTCGTCTCGGAGCTCATCGTTGGCAACGGCTACTACTTCCGGGTCTTCAGCCATAACACGGTGGGACCCAGTGACAACGCGGCCACCACCAAGGAGCCTGTCTTTATCCCCAGACCAGGTGCTGTACCTTTACTCCCACCCCCAGGAGGAGCTGGGGCAGGGAGGCGGTAGGAGCAGGGAGGGGGCCTAGCATGGTGTGGCACTCTTGGTGCAAAGTCTTATCACCCACAGGCATCACATATGAGCCACCCAACTACAAGGCCCTGGACTTCTCCGAGGCCCCAAGCTTCACTCGCCCTCTGGTGAACCGCTCAGTCATTGCTGGCTACAATGCTACCCTCTGCTGTGCTGTCCGGGGTAGCCCCAAGGTAGACAGTTTGGGATCCTGGTCCAGGCAGACTCAGGAGGCAGGGTTTGGAGGCTCCAACCTCCATCGGTCCTCTCCCCAGCCTTTCCCTGCTTTCTACTGCCCAGGGGCGCAGGGCCGGACTCCTCTCCGTGAGCAGGGCCTCGGCACTCTCCATTGGCTCCCTGTTCATTCCCTGCTTAGGCATAGTTTGGATTCCAGCGGGAGCCCCTAGAATACAAACAGGTTCCTGCCAGGTCTCCTGTCAACCTGAGATGGTCTCCCTCCCTCCCGTTACCTGATTTATAGCCCAAGGTTTCCTGGTTCAAGAATGGCCTGGACCTGGGAGAAGATGCCCGCTTCCGCATGTTCAGCAAGCAGGGAGTGTTGACCTTGGAGATCAGAAAGACCTGCCCCTTTGATGGGGGCGTCTATGTCTGCAGGGCCACCAACTTACAAGGCGAGGCACAGTGTGAGTGCCGCCTAGAAGTACGAGGTGAGGAGCCCACAGGGCCAGGGCCCAGGGTGGTGGAGGCAGGGAACCAGCTGGGACTGTGCTGGCCTGGGCCATGCGGTGGCTCTGAGAGCAATGACCCTGTCTTGTCCAACACGTGTACTGGTTTCTGGGCTTTGCTCTCAGAGCTGAGAAACACACATGTGACGTGGCCTCCTCCTCCCCTACAGTGCCTCAGTGATCCGGCTGGCTCCCGGAGAGGGCCAGGTATGTATTCCAAGTCACCCCGACACCGCCACCCAGGTCAGAGGCTGAGCCCTGGCCCTTGGTTCAGGGGCAGCCATCAGGAAGTGGGGGTGCAGGTGCCTCTTTGCAAGATTTCGGTGCAGCTCATTCACAAGGGAACCTGTGTTACAGGTGCCACAGGATGCCAGCCCATGTACTGGGAGCCTGGAAGGAAGCTGGACAAGCCGCCTTCTGCTGCTGGATATGTGTGTGCAAGTGTGTATCTTAGGGTTGGGCTAGTAGAAGCATCAGTAGGGCAGTGCAATTAAGGTGAGCGGGCCTGGGGGGCTCGGAGCACGGACTGAACTGAGCTCCCACTGGAAGCTCCCAGGTCTTTGGGACAAACGGGTGGTAGGCTCAGCAAATGGTGGTTGGGGACAGGCCTTTCTGGCCTGCCATGTCTTCTCAATGTATAAGGGCAATAAAAGATCAGTGCGGTCACAGGAACTGACTCTTCTTGTCCAACGCATTTTTCACAAAAAGCACAGGGAAATATACTTGACCTTCAGAGCAAAATTCCAGGTATTCTGTCTCATGAATGAGTTGAATGAAGCTGAGAGTGGAATCCTACATTCATAAAACACTAGAAGAAACCTCGGCCTTCCCCCACTTGTGTATGTCCTTCCAATGAGGAAACTGAGGCGCTGTGATGGAAGGAAACCCGGGGCTCTCCCGCCTGGTCCCCTGTGCTCTGTACTGCCTTTGTCCTGGGGACCTGTGGTTGCAGCAGCCTGGATGTGGGGCAGTGCTGAACTTCCATGTGGTTCTGTGCCCATAGGGTCTGGGAAGGAGCCGCGCCAGGCTGCTTCGGGGTCCCAGTATGCAACAAGTCCACGGCCCTTCCACACCTGCTTCCCAGTGGGAGAGGGTGGTCCTGTCCGGTGCAAGATATTGGGAACCAGGGGCCTCCTCTGCTCTTCCTTTCACCGTAGGGAGCCTAAATCCAATTATCAGTCTACTTTTGGGAGGAAGAAGCCAGCCAGCCGGTCTCAGAGTGCCCTGATAGTGTGGATGGTCTTTCTTGTCCAGGTAGCGCCAGAGGATTTTCCGTGGCATAGAAAAAAAAAAAATCCCAGGAAGCCTGGTCCTAGGGTTGCTTCTCTTAAGGGTCCCACCCAACCTAAGGCACTCCTGGCCAAGAGCCCTGAGCCCGGGCTCCAGGCTCTGTGAGACGCCCTGGCCAAGTCATACCACCTCTCTGGACCGCACCTGTGAGGGGCCGGGGGGCCCTGGTTTTTCCTTCACTGCTAAATGAATCTCTCTGCTCAAATGTCTAAGCCCAGTTTGGCTGCTTCCTCCAGTGGCCAGTCCTTAGCAGGGCAGCCCTTGGGGGGCTGGGCGGGGGGCATAGGGCAGGAAGCCCCTCCCATAGCCTCTTCCTGGAAGCGGGGTGGGAGGCTGGGGCTTCAGCATGCCAGGACTCCAATGCGCACGATCTCATCTCCCTCCTTCTAGGCCTGGGATGCCTCTGTAGAGTCCAGGGACAGCCTTCCTCAGGCCTGGGCGGAGAGGAGGTGTCATTAAATACAAGGCGGTCAAGAGCCCAAGGAGAGTTAAGGACATTTATTTCACATTCACACATCTGTACATTTTTTATAAATAATGTAGAGCTGAAATATGTACAATCACCTCTTGCCCACTCCCAGGCCATCCCTCCCTTCCAGCACCCAGCTGCCTGCAGACACGGATGTGTATACTGAGCTCGGCTCTCCCCTACCTGGTTCCCGGGCATGGTAGCCAGTGGTCTCTGGAACTCTCCCAGCCCAACCACTCTGGTCTCTCATGCCGAGGCAAAGCAGACCTTAGGGAAATTGCTGCTCAGCGAGAAGGAGCCCCTCGGTGCGGCTCCACCGCAGTGGGAAGCCGTGGCAGGCGGCAGCTACGGGCTTGGGAAACGCGTAAGGAAGGAGGGAGGCTGCCACTCACTCTGCTGCCCCGTGACTCTCCCGGCCTTTCCCTGCCCACCCCTTCTCTGGAGGACAGGTCTCAAGCTCCCCTCACTCTGCACTGAGTGGGCCTTCGCCCAGGACCCAGTCACGCCGGCTCAGAGGAGACGGACAGCCAGAGTCCTGCACTGGAGGGTCATACATAACACCAAGGACGAGGAACCACGACACAAATGTCTCAGGGACACGCAAGGGTGGGCTCGTACTGTACTCAGAGTTCTTACAAGCCATCGGCCCAAAAGACAGACAGACCTCACTCTTGAGCCCTGAGGGGACAGGAGGCTGGTCTCCTGGGAGTGGAGAGGGATCAGGTGGAGGAAACCGGCTGAGTCCTGTGACAGACACTAAGACACGCTGAAACACACAACTCTGGACCAACTAAGCCACGGCTAGGGGCTCGCAGAGGACACACGCGCGCGGCACGGTGCGCTTGCGGACAGAAGACGCAAGCACATCCCCTGGGCTGGGGGGCTCTCGACCCCTCCCATCAGCTCGAGACGGGCCGGGGTGGGGTCCTGAGATCTTCCTCACTGCTACGGACTGCGGCCACATACGAGAAGAGACACAACACAGAGTAGCAGATCTCATGGGCCTAGAGGGAAGAGAAAACCAGACGGATCAAGTTCCTGAGATTCCGGCATCACCACGCGTGGAGGTCTGCCAAGCAGGAAACTCTGCCCTCACACCGGGCTCAGGGCTCACAGCTGGCCGGCGGGAGAGGGGATCTGCGCACGTGTCTCTCTCTCCCAGGGCCGAAGACTGGTTTCGGCTTCAGCTGGACCTGTGGCATCTCGACCAAACTCAGCTCTCAAACCATTCCTAGTGCCCCGTACCCCATGCTCTCAGAGGGCCCACCCACTCCTGTCTGAAGGTCCCCAGGGAGCCCTGCGCACACTGGCCTGCCGGGGTTGGGCGGCACACTCACCATTGGTGTCTTGTACTTGTGGCTCACCACTTCTTTAATTTCAGGAACTAAAACCGGACGGGCAAGAGACAAAACAGAAAGTTCAAAACTAAGAGCGGTAGTGCCAGGCTCTCCCAGGCGGCAGCGCCCGGCACCAGGGTCCCCTTCCCCACCGTGGCACGTCCCAGTGGCTGTGGTGGCTCAGGCCATGCCAGCTTCTGTCCAGCTGCTGCTGGATGAGAGGCCGCTGCCCCAGACTCCTCAGCCAGACCTCTGAGGCCTGCTGTGGCTCCCTGTGCCATGGCTGTGACTCTACCCACTTCCTGGAGAGCCTCAGCAGGGGAGCGGGCTGGCCTCTCACCAGCCTGTTCACTGCCACTGTCCAGGGCCCTGCGGAGCTGCGGTGGGGCGTTCCCACGTTTTGGCTGAGAGTTGTCTCTAGCCTGTGCCTCTCGCCGTGCTGAGATGCCCGAGAACTCATCCCTGTGACCAGCCCGAGACTGTTCATGTTAGCATGGTTCCCTGCACTCCCAGCCTCTACACAGAGGGTCCTTAGGCTGGATGAAGAAGCGGCATGATACTCAACCCACCAGACCTGTAAGTTTCCTTCCCTGAGTGGCAGGAGAGGCCCAGGCCTGCCTGTGTGAGGGAGAGCGTCAGAGGGCTCTGGAGCAGACACACCGAGCGGAAGACAGGCGAGTACAGCACCCGGGGAGGGAGGTGACAGGGAGCATCAGGCAAAATACACACATGTCCACAGCCCAGAATGCAAGACTAAGAGTCACCCCTGCCCCAGCCATGCAGGGGTTCTGCTTGGCCAGAGGAAGGAGTAAGGCCCCCCCGCCACCCGGGCACAGCCATCCTGATGGCCCCTGGAGGTGGGAGCAGGGGGGCATGGCATCACCCTGGGGGCCAGAAAAGGTAGCAGGAGAGTTGGCCACACCTTCTTCCGACCCTGGGAGGTAGAACTCAGGGGGACCCAGGGTTAACCAGGGAATAAACTCATCATAGGTAGAGCAAGAAGCCCAGGTCCTTCTTCTGAGTTGAAAGATTCCCCCAAATAGCTCTCTGGCAGAAGAGAGGAGGGAGCACACAGGGGAGAAAACTCAGAACGAGTGAGCCAGCACGCGGGTGGGGGGAGGCTGAGAGGAAGAGGGTGGGGAGAAAAGGGATGAGACAACTGGCAATGGGAGCGGCTGGCCTGGTTGAAGGGAGCCCATCCCACCCACGGCAGGGCCCAGGCAGGGGCCTGGGCGGAGGCAGCACGAGCCGAGCCGAGGTCACTTTACCTGCTGGAGAACGAAGGTTTTCATAGCAGCGATGGGGGGCACAAAAGAATGAAGCACAAACACAGCAGGAACTCAAAGCCCCAGGGTGAGAACCCACTACACCACTTCTCAGCGCCTGGCTGCAGGGAGGCTGGCTCCCAGCCTCCAGCTACAACTGCCCTGCCTGCCTCTGAGGCCCACGAGGCTCCCTGCCTTCCAGAGTGAGTCTGCCGGTACCACCATGCGCCCTCCTCCAGCGCAGAGGCTCAGGGGACACCAGAGCGGCACCAGGTGGCTACATGGAGCACTGGGCTGCCAGGAGAATCGCAGCAGGCGACATGAACACAGTAGAGCTTGGAAACTGCCCGTCTGCTCTGCCCCAGAACTTTCTGATCACCAGCTGGCCAAGCAAGGGAAGGTGGCACCAGCTCGCTGAGCCTTTGTAGGGGCACCTCTGAACTCTGACCCTGTCTAAGGCCACTTGCTCTTCCGGGACCCACTCCCTAGCAGCTCTGGTCTCTCTTTTCTTTCTTCCTCCTTCCCTTTGCTCATCCCGGGTTCCCTTTTCTTCCCTGTCGCTCCTAATCCTCCTGACCTCTCTGCAGAGGTGGTTCTTCTCTCTGCCTCTAGTCCCTCCTCTGGAGCTCCGAGGTTTGAGTTACTGCCATGTGAGTCCAGACCTAAGAGCAAAATAGTGTAATTACCAAATTCCTCCAGGACAAAGACGCCTCGAACTGTATTGCACTTTTTAATGTGATTCAGCTCTATGAAAACCTGCAAGAGAGGGAGGGAGGGCGGGGTAAGGCCCAAAGGCTCTCCCCCTGCCCCACAAAGCCCACTCTCCCAGCTCTAGCCCCACCCACACACGGAAGACCTAGTTCCCAAAGGGAGGACCAAAGAATCCACACACACACAACTCAAACGCGCTAAGAAGCGAAGACAGCAGAAAGGGCATGTACCTTCCGCTCCTGGCCGGAGGAGAAAGCATGGGAGAGAAATGAAGGCGTTAGTTTTAACGGTCAAACCCAACCCGAAGGCCCCTCTGCTGTCCTGGGCTGCCCGCCCATACCCTCTGCCCAGGGCAGCGCTTGGAGGACACGGTGCCCCAGGGGTCTCCCCGCTCAGCCCATCAGCTCTCTACCCTTCCATGCATCCTCCTCCGGCGCAGAGGGCTGGCACGGGCGCAAAGCTCCCCTCAGATTGTCCTTGGGGTGGGAGGTGTTGGTATCTTCCTTGAAACAAAATCCAGGCTCTCCCCAGAAGTACACGGTGATATAGTAACAGCTACCTCTTAGGAGCAGCTACTAGGAGTTCCACAAATACTATTTGTAATCCTTACACCTATGTGGCCCAGCATGCAGTAGTGCCCTCGTTTTCGAGCTGAGGACAGAGGATCAGAAAGTTTATCTGCCTGTGAGTACTGAAGCTGGGCTCCGACTCCAAGCACATCCTGACTCCAAAGGCCCACTTGTTACCCCACTCTGTCGGACTCTCCCAGAGGGTCCAATGCTTCAACTCCGAAGGACTGTTAGGTGGTGGAAGACGGACCCCAGGGCCATTATCTCGTTATCAGTCAGGGTCTGACTCCCCCTATAGGCAGGATCTCTCTTCTAGGGCGAAGCCCTAAACTACAGACCAGCTCGTGCATGCGGTGCTAATGGTTAGACATTAGGTTGGTCCAGAGGGGCTCTGCTGACGCTGGTACCCAGAAGAGGGCATCTGGCTGTTGTTTAACAAGATCTCTTCTTCAGAAGGTAAGGCATCGGGGGAAGCCTCTAAATGCGGTCAGAAGCCTGCTTCCCCAAGAAGTGCTGGCACCTTCATGTTCCAGAAAAGTACTTCAGTGAACCTCTCTTTGGGCTGACCCTAAGGTCTCAAGTATACTATTTAATACATTAATGTTACTGATAGTAAATATACTGCTGACAGTACACTGCCTGAGCAGCTGTTTCCCATCACACCAAAGCTGCCCGGTTAGATTCCTAAAAGAAGGAGAACTAAAATGGCAGTGGAGGAAGAAAGCCACAGGGTCCAGATGTTCACCTCCCCTGAGTATCTGCTGCCTGGCCAGGGGCTGTGGTGCTTCACACATTCGGACCTGGCTCAGAACCTCAAGGAGAGGAACCAGTACGTCAGGGAAGGGGTAGGGAAGGCACTTGTGTGAAGAGGCAGAACTGGGAACGGACCTGGGATGATGCGCTGGCCTCAGAAAGGAATTAGCTTAAGGAATGTCCACTGAGAGAAAAAGTATCACTGCGTTAAAAGACCAAGAGAAAAAAAAAGTCAGCTCCTATAGTGAATCACAATGAGAGAAAGATGTATTCTGATGTGCTCCCCAGTCAAGGAAAGGGAGCGGGGCCTGCGGAGCAGGGGGCAGAGTGGGGACACTCAGAGGCACGAAAAGAATAGGAAGAAGAATCAGCAGGAGAAATCGGCAAATAAACACACATCCTCCAGATAGGACAGACACAAGCTACTCTCACACACACACACACACACACACACACACACGCGCGCGCTTCACACACACCAGCAACACGTGAGGAGATCAGCTGGTCTAGACTCTCAAAAGCAAAACCACCAAGCAAAAGCACACCCTGGGAATAAGGGAAGGCAGACACTGTGCGAAGAAGGGCCAAGTGAGACGCTCCCACTCACACTGTACTGAGTCTAATGGACGGAGGCAGCCTAGCCACCAAGGCTCCCCCTCTTTCCCAGCCCCCCACGTGGGCGCCCCCCTGCACCTTCAAGGTGGTCACCAACATCACTGTGCCCTCACTCTGATTTCTCTCTCTGGTCCAGCTGCTCCAATCCTCCCACTGGCCCCAAAGGCCCTCAGGCTCACTGGGAAAGCACCGGGACCCGGACACTGAGCCTCACAGCAGATGGAAAAACAGGGCTAGGAAGCCTGTGCTGCCACTGGCACCTACCTGGTTGTGCATGAACTTGAGATTGATCCCTTCTAGGGTGACCTGCAGCAAGCCACCCTCACCCGTCTTCATATCCTGCACGGGGAACTCGCCACCTAGTTCAGGGCCTGTGGTGGGGGAGGAGGTTATCAGCTAACTGGGGAGATGGGGAGCCCCACGCCTGACTTCCTTGTCAGGCCTCTGACACGCAGGAGCATGGGTAAAAATAAACGGAAGGCACTTGCTCGGGGAATCATTCTCTTCTCACCGGGTTTGATGCTTTGCTGTCGGGCAGCAGCTCGCTCCATGCTATCCTTCACACAGTAGTACAGCTCCCGACACTGCAGCACACGGGGGAGAGAGCTGTCCTGTCGTCCGAGCCTTCCGGAGTCCCCCTGCTCTGCTCTCTAACAGCTGCCAAGGGCCTGGGCCGGTGCCAGGGCGCCAGAGACAGCTTCATGTGTCCCACACAACAGCCAGAGGCAAAAGTGGGGCTCTGACATGGACTGTGGAATTTTAACTTCCCTGAAAGAAACTCCAACCTTCGCCCTCAGTGCCCACCCCCAGCTCAAACAGAGCTCATGGGTACCTTCTTAGTATAGAATTTGTTGAGCTGAGTCTCAGAGCCATTTCTACGCCACAAGCACAACACCTTGGTCTTGGGACAGTAGGTCATGTTGATGAGCTTCTCGTACCACCAGCGCTCATACACCGTCCCGATGTTACTACGCAACACCACACAGTCATCACACACCTGCAGGAGTGCACAGAGTGGGTCAGTGGCGCTTGTCTCTTAAAGTCTCCTTCAGCCCAGGCCACACTACAGGGAAAGGGTGGGACGGCTGGTCCTGGGAGCATCCCCACGGTCAGGTTTTCTGTCTTCTGTTCACAGTCTTCCTTTGGTGGAGGCACAAACACTGAACTGCTGGGCATACTGTCCACTAGAAGGTTTACTGGAAGAAAAGGAATCACTGGCAGGAGCCTGTGAGCAAGGAGGGAGGCTCAATCAGAGTTTCAATTTTCTCTTCAACCAGTGTCTGTTACCTCTTAGATGTTCTAGGCTTAAGAGGGTATCTCCTGCCGCCATGTTCCAACCTTAGGAATCATCTCTGTTGACGAGTGCAAAGGCAGAGGATTATGGCAGACTTAACCAAGGAGAAAAAAATGGAACCAATGATTTTCTAATACTGCCTTGATCCTAGTTCTGCATAAATCTTTTATCTTAATTCATTAATTTATTTATTGATGTTTACTTATTTTTGAGAGAGAGACAGAGACAGAACACAAATGGGGGAGGGCCAGAGAGAGAGGGAGACACAGAATCTGAAGCAGGCTCCAGGCTGTCAGCACAGAGCCTGACATGGCGTTCGAACCCACAAACTGTGAGATTATGGTCTGAGCCAAAGTCAGACACTTAACCGACTGAGCCACCCAGGCGCCCCTCTGCATAAATCTTTTAAGTAATTAACCATACAAGTGACACGTGGGCAATGCTTACTGCAAAAGATATTATACAATTCAGGGAGATATAAATGAAAGTGAATGTGAAGTCCTCCTTCACATTCTTTTCTTGTTCAACATTCTCCAATATCTGACTGCATTAGGTTTCTGGCTGTCCCATTACTTAGCTGTGTCACCTTGAACAAGTTAGCCTGCATCTACGTTTCCACGTTTCCTCATGTGAAGATTAAATAAGTTAATGTGCACAGACTTTTTAGAACAAAGCCAGGCACACAGGAAGTACTCTAGAGTTAGATGCTGTAACGATAATAATAATTACAATATAGGAAATGTAACAATGATTATTATGACCCCATCAACGGTTCTCAAGTCTTTCTCCACATGAGACCATCTTCCTGAGTTCCTGAATCCCTCTCTTCTGGATGGCTTGAGGCAGCACCTCAATCTCATCATGTCCAAATCTGAAGTCCACATCTCTTCCTGGGTAGATCCTCCTTCTGCGTCCCCTAGTTGAGTAAATGGTGTCACCACCCAGCTGCCCAAGCCAGACATGAAGGAGTGATGCAAGACTCCTTTTGCCTCTCACTACATCACTGAGTCCTATCCATTCTGAGTCACCCTGGAACTCTCTCCCTCCCCCGCTTCAGCCATTCATTCCTACTTCTTCTAAGTCTAAACTCAAAGGTCACTTCTAAGGGGTCACCCATGACTCCTAGACCCTCTGCTATGTTTTCCCAGACTGCCTACTCCCCTGAGCATCTTCTTTCATAACGCTCATCATACTTTATGACACTGTTTCATTAGCTGACTTCCCTGATGGCTTGTCAACCCTGGAAGGGCAAGAGGAACGATGTCTCCCTTATTCACTGCTGTAACCCCATACCCAGTGTACCTGGCATATAGTATGTGTTCCATAAACATTAAGTGAACAAAAAAGGAATACACAGGACTACCAGGTTTAACCTACAATGTTAAGAGTTACTGAGGCTCTAAAAGCCTTATGAAGAAAAAGATGACAGGGGCACCTGGGTGGCTCAGTCAGTTGAGTGTCCAACTCTTGATTTCAGCTCAGGTCATGATCTCATAGTTCGTGAGTTCAAGTCCTGCAACAGTCTCTGCTGATAGCATGGAGCCTGCTTGGGATTCTCTCTCCCCACCTCTATCTCTGCCTCTCCCCCGCATGCTCTTTCTCTTTCTCTGTCTCAAAATAAACTTAAAAAAATATATATTTAAAAAAGAAAAAAAGAAAAAGGTCATAAAATAGTTGAGTTAGAAATTAAAAATTTGAATTCTGGTCCCAGTCTGACTCCAGGTGAAAAATGAAGACAATTACCCCGACTTCCCATAATTCTTTAAGAACACAATGTCAAGGAGAGGGGCAGGACAGGTATTTATAAGAACATAGGATTTCTAGACTTGAAAGATGATGATAATAAAGTATCATACTTGCCTATGCTGCTGATGGAGGTGTAAACTGGTATAGTGTTTGGAATGGCAATTTGGCAGAATCTATAAAAATTTTATTTATTAAAAAATTTGTTTTTAATGATTATTTTTGAGAGAAAGAGAGATAGAGAGACAGAGTGCGAGTGGGGGAGGGGCAGAGAGAGAGGGAGACACAGAATCCAAAGTAGGCTCCAGGTTCTGAGCTGTCAGCACAGAGACTGACACGGGGCTCGAACTCACAAACCATGAGATCATGACCTGAGCCAAAGTTGGACACTTAACCGATTGAGCCACCCAGGCGCCCCTATAAAAAATTTAAATGTATATAAGCTTGATCCAGAAATTTTCACACTAAGAATCTAGTCTGTAGAAATTCTCATGTGAGTGTGCAAAGACATACAGTCAAGCATATTCAATGAAGCATTATTTTTTTTAAGTGGGAATTGAATAACTCATGGTATACATCCATATAACGCTTGATAGCTAAACATCCATTAAAAAAACGGAGACAAGGGCATATGGCCAGCTCAGTCAGTGAAGCATATAACTCTTAATCTCAGGGTTGTGAGTTCGAGCCCCACATTGGGTATAAAGCTTACTTAATGAAAAGAAAAGAAAAGAAAAGAAAAGAAAGAACAGAAGAGGGAAGGGGAGGGGAGGGAAAGGGAGGGGAGAGGAGGGAAGGAAAAAGAAAAAAGAGGGGCCCTTGGGTGGCTCAGTCAGTTAAGCATCCAACTCTTGATTTTGACCCAGGTCCTGATCTTATGGTTTGTGGGTTCAAGCCCCACGTCAGACTCCACGTGCTGTCAGCTTGGAGTCTGCTTGGGATTCTCTCTCTCTCTCTCTCTCTCTCTTTCTGCTCCTTCCCCGCCTGTATGTGTATGCTCTTTCTCAAATAAACTTAAAAAAAAAGAGAGAGAAGAAAAAAGAAAAAAAAGGAAAAACAGAGATAGATCTATATAATATGTAGACATGGAAAGATGTCGGGCATAAATTAAGTGAAAACAATCAAATTATGTAACAATATATACAGTTTGATACCACTTTTGTAAACACTAAAACAAAATTATATATAAGTAAATTGTATTTATAGAAATATGCATTTTTAAAAATCATCCCAAACTCTTTGACAGTGGTTACTTCTGAGACTTAGTACTGAAGGAAGTGAAGGGAAACTTTCACTTTTTATTTACTTCTACATGGTTTGAAACTTTCACAACATATACTGTTCTACTTCTGTAATTAAAAAAAAAAAAAGGGTAATAGAGAGGATTTTTTAAAAGTCTTTGCAAATTGCTCTCCAAGTGATCATGCGGCCAGCAGGCTATGAAGAGATGAGAAAGGCTAAATTAGTAAGCTAACCGTAGTGGGTGACAGAGTGAGTGAGGTACAGTCTTATTTGACACTTTAAAGGAGAGGGATTTGGGAGGTGACAGATCCATTCCATACTCCAGGGACTTTGTACGAGGCTCCCCTGTATGGTGGGGAGTGTTAGTCCTATACTTCAAGGGATCTTCTCTATTTATTTTTTCAAAGGAAGAGGAAAGCGCAGGAATCACCTGCTACCTGCATGTGGTGCAGACGTCCTAAGTTAGCCCTCAACTCGAGCAGACACCTAGCCAAATTCTAAAGTTTCACGGTGGCATGAAAATGACTCCCTTCTCAGCTACACCAACACGAATGTTCCTGCTTCAGGGCAGAACTCCTGCCTCATGTCTGATAAACTATTTGCTCCAAAAGCTGTGGATGTGAAAACCCAACTCAACTAAACCAAAAGGAAGAAATACTTGTAAAAATTAATTGATTTCACTACTTTATATGGGAGTTGTACTTGGTCCCTACGATTATGTAGAAGAGATTCATTTTAAAATAAAAAATACAGAAATAAAGATAACATAGCCAACTGCCTTTACAATCCTGGAGTAAGGAAGGTTTTTCTTTTTTCTTTCTTTCTTAATGTTTATTTTTCAGAGAGCGCAAGCAGGGGAGGGGCGGAGAGAGAGGGAGACACAGGATCTGAAACAGGTTCTGAGCCATCAGCACAGAGCCCGATGCGGGGCTCGAACTCACAAACCGTGAGATCATGACCTCAGCTGAAGTCCAATGTTTGACTGAGCCACCCAGGTGTCCCTAGGAAGGTTTTTCTACCTCTGACTCAAAATCCAGAAACTATTAAAAATTAATAAACTTAAAAATTACAGTTGATTAATTCAACCACATAAAACTAAACAAATTCTGCATGGCAAAAAAAAAAAAACATAAGCAAACTCAGAAGACTCATGAGGAATTTCACAGTGGATGGAGCAGGCTGCCCACATCTAAATCCATTAATCACCAGGAGGGAGATGACCATATGGCACAATAGGCAATATACAGCACCACCTACGAAGTATTCTTGCCAAAATACTGAATCTGAAACTCATCAAACCTCAAGATTGAACTACTGGTTTATAAAAAATACAAGTGGTGGAAAAACATGTTGACACCAGAGAGATGCAGTCAGATGCAATCAGCAAAAAAATCTAGAATGTGAGATACTCCATATGGCACATTGCTTCAACAAAATAAATGGCAAAGTGGGAAGGGAACCATTATATGTTAGGAGATACTTCAGAGTCAGATCAACCAAGATCATTAATGCATTTTTTTCCTTTGGTTCAGTGATGCCACTCTGAGAGTTCTTGGATAACTTGCACTTGTGTGGAAGGAAGAAGGCATGGCATCACGCATAGTAGCACCATTAGCAATAGTACAAACGTGGAAGAAAAGCAAGGGCACATATATATTGACTGCTTAAATCAACTATGGTACAGTCATATCATGGAATACTACGCAGCTGTAAAAAGAATGAGAACCAGAGGGAATAGAGTCAATAACATTGCAATAACGTTACAATAATGGTGACAGATGGTGACCGCACGCATCACGGTGAGCCATGCATGATGTACAGAACTGTCGAGTCACTGTGCTGTATGCCTGAAACTAATATAACCTTGTATGTCAAATCTTCTTCAACTAAAAGAAAAAACCCATGAGAGCCCTCTGTTTGTACCGACAGAGAGATCTTCAGGATATGTTCAATGAGTGCACTACCTTTCTGTAAGAAAGAAGAAAGATCAGAACTGATGCGCACATCTTATTGTGTGTGTGTGAAGTACCACTGGAAGAAACAAAAGAAACCAATACAAGTGGTTACCTATAGGAGGGAGGGGCAAAGTGGATGGGAAATTGAGACGGAGGGCTAAGAAAGAGAACAAGGCTTCCCCATGCCTACCATTTTAGTTGTCTTGACTTAGGAACGATGTGACTACATCATCTATTCAATATATATTTAAAAGAAATGATGGGGAATCATATATTATATCATTTGCATAAGAGCCTGACTATTAAATGGATAAATGGGTCACGAAGATGAGTAAGTGGGAGAAATATTCTGGCATCAGTTCTAGAAGCTCCTTGTGACTCCTAAATATTCCTTTGAGACATCTGAACTAGCATGAACTAGCATTTACCTCCATGAAGAAGATATCTCCATTTGTGTCTGTCCCCGCATGTACCACAAATGTCTGCTTCTTCATGTGTCGGCTGCCACTGGACCGGATAGAGAGGTCACGTCCATTCTGAGAAAAGAGAGATCTGTTAGACACATCCATATGTCTCTCTCACAGAACAATCTGGGCCGAGAATTCCGCCCCCACTCCACCCTCCCCCTCCGCCCCTCCCACCCCTCCCACCCCTCCCACCCCAGCTTCAGCAATTAAATTCCTATCAGCTTACTTAGCACAGTGCCATCTGCTGGCTATAGGCCACTAGGGACATGTTCTCAAACTTTTTGGTCTTGGGACTCCTATACCTCTTAAAAATTGACAATCCCCAAGAGCTTAGGTTTATGTGAGTTAAATTTGTAGATATTTACCATACTAGAAATTAAAACTGAAAATATTATTAATTCATTTTAAAGTAGTTGATCATTCATTAATAACACATGGTAATATAAATAACTTTTTAAAATAACAACCATATGCCCCCCCCCATCCAAAAATGAGAAGACTGGCACTGTTTTACATTTTTGCACATCTCTTTAATGTTTGGTTTTTAAAAAATGGCTGGATTCTCATATCTGCTTTTTCATTCAATCCATTGTGACACATTGCTTTGGTTGAAGTATATAAAGAAAATCTGGTCTCGCAAATATGTATTTGGAAAAGGGAGGAGTATTTTAAGAGACAGACAGCAAGAGCACAAGCGGAGGAGAGGGGCAGAGGGAGAGAGAGAGAATCTTAGGCTCTATGGGGAGCGTGGAGCCCAACATGGGGCTTGATCCCAAAACCCCGGGATCACAAAATCAACTGATAAATGGATAAAGAAGATGTGGTATATATACAGTGGAATATTATTTGGTGATGAAAAAGAATGACATCTTGCCATTTGCAACAATGTGGCTGGAACTGGAGGGTATTATGCTAAGCAAAATAAGTCAGTTAGAGAATGACAGATACCATGTGATTTCACTCATATGTGGAATTTGAGAAACTCAACAGATGAACATAGGGAAAGGGAAGGAAAAACGAAATAAAAACAGGGAGGGATGTAAACCATAGGAGACTCTTAAATACAGAGAACAAACTGAGGCTTGCTTGAAGGGCGTGAGGGTGGGTAAATGGGTGACGGGCATTAAAGAGGGCACTTTTCAGGATGAGCACTGGGTGTCATATGTAAGAGATGAATCACTGGGTTCTACTCCTGAAGCCAAGACTACACTGTATGTTAACTAGCTTGAAAATAAATTAATAAAAAAAGAAAAAAAGAGTTGGATGCTCAACCAACTGAGCCACCCAGGCGCCCCTGAACATTTTCTACTTTGTTATATTAAATCCATTTGTCTGCCTTACATTTTGAGTGTATCTTTACTCATACTTGAAGTTGTAACACAGATTCCACACAGTGGTCTTTTGGAAAATACTGGTTTAAGTTATGCAGCTCTTCCAAATATTGACACATTTCATTACAGAATATAAAAAAGATCACATTCATTAATATCAATCCCATTGCGGCATCTGGATGGCTCAGTTGTTTGAGCATCCAACCCTTGATCTTGGCTTAAGATTCTCTCTCCCTTCTGCCCCTCTCCCCCTCTTGCAATCTCTCTCTAAAAAAAAAAAATCTGGGGCATCTGGGTAGCTCAGTTGGTTAAGTTTCCGACTTTGGCTCAGGTCATGATCTTGTGGTTCATGGGTTCAAGTTCCACATCAGGCTCTGTGCTGACAGCTCAGAGCTTGGAGCCTGCTTCAGATTCTGTGTATCCCTCTTTCTCTGCCCCTCCCCTGCTCATGTGCTCTCTCTTTCTCTCTCTCTCAAAAATAAATACATATTAAAAAAAAAAAGAGTGTTTAAAAAAATTTTATTTAAAAAAATGTCAATCTCATTAGAAAAGTCTTTAAATATCAGGAAAACTCAAGCCTAAAAGTCTGCCAAATAAATACCCAACTCTGAATAACCAGTTAGTCATTCTTTCAAGTAAAAATGATGTCTCATGACCAAAGCTGACAGTTCACCTTGCAACTCAAACTGTCACAAATTGCTTTTCCTTGAAACAATCATCGTTTTGGTTTGCAACACAAACACTTTCTCTATATTTCTCATTTTGTCACATAAAATATTCAAAAGGTGAATAATCAATGATCAGATTTAATAAAATTAATGAATGTTAACTCTTTCATCAAGAACACTCGTAAGTGAAACTATTTTTCATTTTTCTTTCTTTTTTTAAACTGAGAGGGCCCTCCATGGCTACCATCACACTGCCTCACGGTGTGAAGGTATCCAGGAGCTGTAACTATCACTGCTTTTATACCATCAGTACAAATGTCAACCTGGTAAAAAAGGCAAAGAACATTTTAGTATTATTATAAAAGTAGTTTTTCAGCTTGTGGATCCTCAGGAGTCCACAGACCACATGTTGAAATGGCTGCACTAGGATGGTTTTAGGACAGAGAATCCTATCACAGATGAACAGAAAGACTAAAGCCTCATCTAGACTCAAAACCCTATTTTCAAAACTCAGTTTTCTGAAAATATACAAGCCAAGAAATGACCTGTAGGGAAGCCTGTGCACTGGGCGACAAGGCCCAAGCCTGGGAGGCGACAAGGCCCAAGCCTGGGAGGCGACAAGTGCAGTGGGAAGGGAGCCTAAGGAACAGCCTGGCTATGCTTACCAGGTTAGCCAGCTGATCAAGCACTTCATTGATTTGCTGGCTGTACACAAGCCCAATATGCGACTTTCCCATCAGGCGCCTCACCTTCTTCCGGATGTCATTCTTATTTACCTAGAAAGTCAAAACAGGATCTTAATGAGGGATCTGCTCTTGCAAATGAGGTAGAGGGAACATACAAGCAAGTTTCTGACCATTTGAGACAATTCGGAGTCCACATCACTGAATAGGAGAGAAAATACTCAACTGTCTATTCTGCCAACAGGCTGGGAAGGAAAACCTTGGTTCTGTGTCTAGATGACTTCTGCAGAAAAGTAGCTTTTAGAGCAGGTCTGGTTCAAGTGGACAGGGGTTCAAGAAGACACCTCCTCCCTAACCCCAACCAATACATAATGTTCACCCCTAAAGGGGCCCTAAAACCCCCTGGGGCTCCTCAGAGTATAGTTCAGAAATGATGCCTTAGAGTAGTGACATTCTGGCTTGGTTGTAGCAGAGACACCTTCCCAGGGTTCGGGATCATCACTCTTTCTCAAGCAGAGTTAACTGGTACCCCTGGAGTTCAATAGAATGGAGTGAACTTACAGCAGAAAATGAAACAAACTAAGTCAGCCTGTAGGGTGTTCTCGTTCTCTGCATCTGATCAACCCATCCCTTCATCTTCAGGAGGGGAGAACAGGAGGAGGAGAAACCCAGGGGCTCACTCTCAAAACAACTCTCTTCTACCCACCAACCCCAAACTCATGTTTCCCTTTCAAAACAAGACCCCTCTATTTGGTAATATTCTTCTTCCACAGGTATAACAACTAAGTACAACCAAGTCAAACTAGAACATACCATTAATTTTTTAATGAGTAGCTCTTTTTACATCTATGGAAAATTCTATATGATAAAGGGCTAGTGCTAAAAAACGAATTCTGACTATCCTTTCTAAGGTTTTAGAAACTAACACTTAAAAAATTTTTTTAATTCATTGTATTCTGTAGGGCGCTCTACTGGGATCCTAGAACTACTAGCAAAGGAAGCCCATTTAAATTTCTAAATAAATAAATGGTATAGAATCACCAATCATCTTTACCACATTCCTTAGCACAACAGCCTGGCAGCTTCAGACAAATGGATCATGTGTGAGCTAGATCTCAAACACTCAATCAGGAAGAGCTCTAGTAAGATGCTCAGAGAACTTCCCAAATGTTCCAGAACTTAGGTCATAGGAAAAAGCCTTTCCCTTCTAGCATCAGCAGTAGCTGGGCACAAGCAAAATCGAAATTACCTTCATCAGCAGCATGTAGGAGATGAGGTTGTGCAAAAGTGTGGCCAGCAAACGATCTTCATCATCCTCCAGACGCTTCCGGTCATGTTCTCCCAGGGACAGGTACCTAAGCAGGAGACAGGGACAAGTCAGCCCTCAGATGGGAGACCACAGAACTCGGAAAAGGCTGAATTTGCATTTCCCAAGCATTTGCTAAGTCTCATACCTGTCGATCATTTCCTGGGGACCCTGATCCATACCCATCCCTTCTCTCTCCAACATCACAGCATCTAAGAATGCATCTTCCCAGAACTGCATTTGGTCCCACAAAGTAGAACGCTCTTTGCCTGTGTAGAACAGAATTTTTCTAGAGGCTTATTTAACATATAAAGAATATAGCTGCCAAACCAAAATAAAGAGTAAACTCCAGATAGAAGGGACAAATTCTAGGACAAAGGAAACATGAGGAGCCTCTCCACCCCAGAACTAACATCCTGCCACCAGCCCCAGCTCCTCCAAGTGAGGCCCAGCCCCTCCCGAAGAGGAAGGATGCACACAGCACACAAAGAAAGGTGGTTACTTATAGAAAAGGTCTCCATAGCCGCATCCTCTAACTGGTCCCACATCGATCCTTTGTCCCTTCCTGCCAATTTGTGAGCGGGAAGGACCATGGTAGCAAGAAAGGAAAGACAGACAGACAGAAAGACAGAGGCTGTTGATTAATACCAAAATCCAGTCTCTTATAGTGCTCACCTACTGCTATTTGCAGACCTGGTAAGTCACCTGCTTCAGATATAAAAACGCCCTCTAACATCAGCACTGAGATCGGCTTAAAGCTAAGCAGCTAGTTCTTTGGTGCTACCCTCTTCCCCAGCTGAGTCCAGCTTTCTTCCAGGGCAAGAGGCCTCCCCAGTCTGTTTCTCACCTAAGAGTCCCTCGTAGAGATAGACTCGCTGGCTTACATCTTCAGAAGAGCGAACTGGGCTGCCCACCAGCTTCTCCTTTACACTTGGCTTCAAGCTGTGGGCTTTCCCCTACAAAGAAGAGGTACCAGTCAGCTGCCTGAGGTACCGATGGATAGGGTTTGCCACCAGCTCACTAAGAGGCTCACACACCTGTTATGTTCCATTAGCAACGTACACTCTAGGAGTCCTGTTTTTGCTACTCTGCTTGCCCCAAGGATTTGACCAGAAGTCAATGTGATAATGCTGCTGTTACTGCCTCTTAAAACATGCAATCACATTTTCATTTTGCTTATCTTTACCCTTTAGTCTCTATAAAAGACCATTTACTCTTTAAAAAAAAAAAAAAAAAAAAAAAAAGCAAATTCTCTGTAGCAGCATGATGCAGTAGAAAGAACACTGGTTTTGAAGTCGGACTGACCAAGGTTCAGATCCCTGTCTCTCGCTAGCTGTGTGACCTTAAGCATAAAACTTAGCTTCTCTGAGTCTCATTTTCCTCACCTATAAAAGGAAGGTATGTATCATCTACCTCACAGGACTATTACAGGAATTAAATTAGAAAAAAATATATGAAGCACTTAATCAGGCCTGGCACATGGTGTTGATAAATGTTAATTTTCTCTTTCCTACTGTCTCTTAGAAATATCTGCCCCTTAGAAATATCACTAACTTTATGTGCCACTTCCACAATAGTCGGCTTTCTAATCATTCAAAAAAGACTTTTAACTGGGTCAGAGGCAGGTTTCATGCCCATTTCACAACTCCTGCAACAGCATAAGCAGAGAAGCAACCAATCAAAGGTTATTAGGCAATACCTAATTAGTGCGTCTAAATGCCAGTCTCCAGATTCATAGCCCAATTCTTTGTTCAATGGACCATACTGACTTAATCCAATTTATTTCTTACTGTTTAGCCTTTTTTTGAGCCAAGAAATTTAATTGCTCTCAGCAACTCAGCTGTACAAAAACAGCCCTTGCCCACCAGCACAGAACAAGTAAGAATTTGTCCCAGGAAGGTGCCAGGAAAGCACACAGCTGAAAGGCTTTTTGCAAGACTGCTATCCCATATTATCTATCTTAACTTCCAGAATGGAGACACACGGGAAGGATTTAAAATACTCTCATTAAAATGGTCTATTTAGACTCAAGGAGAGTTAAGGTCCATTAACTTGAATGGCTCTGCTGACTTTCCATCCCATTTGCCACCTTCACTCAGGGATGTCACCTGCTCTATCAGAAACACACACAACAGAAAGCCCTGAGGGTGGGAATGATCACCAGTGTTAAATATTTGATTGCATTTAAATTCCATCTTCCATGCTCCCCACAAAGATAAGGACCTATAAGCTCCTGTAGAGACTATCCATTCTCGACTCTAATAAAGTGACAAGCATATCAGAGTGCTTAGTGCTGTTTAAAGAGGCATGTATACACCAAAAAGTAGGGTGTCTAAAGGCAAGAACTAAACAGAATTAATTTAATTCCAACTGATTGCTGGCTTTTTATATGATGTAGGGCAAGTTCTTTTTCCCTAAGGCTTTGTTCCCATCAGAAGAGATTAGTCACAGAAACAGTGAATTGCAAACTTGTTTGAGAGTGAGAATCGTGCCTTATCTCTCTTTCTTTAGTACAGAATATATAACTTAATAGATCACTTAATAGATACTTATTAATGAATGAAAACATCAAATAACTGTTAAAAGTATACTAAAATAGGGGCGACTGGGTGGCTCAGTTGGTTAGTGTCAGATTCTTGGTTTCGGCGCAGGTCGTGATTTCACGGTTCGTGAGTTCAAGCCCTGCGCTGGGCTCTGTGTTGAGAGTGAAGAGTCTGCTTGGGATTCTCTGTCTCCCTCTCTGCCCCTCCCCTGCTCGTGTGCACATTCTCTTTCTCTCTCTCAAAAATAAATAAACATAAAAAAAAACATACTAAAATAAAATAAAAATGAAATAAAATGCTATTTTAAAGCGCTGTATAAATAGAGCAGTGACCAGCATAAAACCAAACTATTCCATAGCAACAGGCTGCCTGGTACACACTATAACTGCCCTGACATTGCCACAAAGTACCCATCACCTTGTCTATTGTAAATGTGGGGATTACTGCTACTTAGGATTTGAGGCCCTTATCTGAGTGGGAGGGGAGCCCAACTCCTCAGTGATTCTTGAGAGGATCCTAAAAGCTCCAGATCATGGAGTCAAATAACTCTGAAAAAAGATTTGAGAAACATTTTCTTTGAAGCCAGATATATCAGGATTATTCATTCCTGACTGATTCCTGATATTCTCCTTTCCTTCTAATTGCCCCCTAACTTTTCATTCTTTTCTAATCCACTGCCCTCCCATGAAAGAGCTGATCTCCTTTTGTTAGTAAACAAAACTCACAAAGATGGTGCTGGTAGCGGAGTTGGTCTCAATTTCACTATCAGACAAAGTGCCCCGAGAGCTGGCCAAGTGGGCGCTGCCCTCACCACCTGCTCCATCACCTGCGTTGCTGCTCAGGTCACTGTCTGCTCCAAGGGTCTCTCCAGAACTATTACTCACCTGGAAAGGAAAAAGGGGTAGTAAGGGATATTCCCCAGGGAAAGGTTCCCAGAAATGCCCAGCTGTTAGAGCTCTCCACTGCCATAGAGAAAGCACTGAACTTCAAAGGTGGGTCAGATAGCCTCTGGAAGTACCTTCTCTACAGGATGAGGTGCCCTGGGTGCAATCTCAGGGTCTGATCCCACGCATACAAACCTAGGACAGGTGAACATCTCCACCATGAGAACCAAGCTGACATGATACTAAGAGCCTCCATGGGAGAAAGCAGCCCCCTTTTCCAGAGGGAAGCTCACACCCCACCCACCAAGATGCCAATGTGGTGTTCCCCTACCACGGTGCTAACTTCAGAGTCCTGACTTGAGCTTCGGATCATAACAGCTGGACTCACACCAATGACAGAGTCTGGATCAGTCCTCTGAAACGACACGGGGACTCAGACACATTAGAAGGGGTGTCCCATATACTCCTGGTTTCTTTAAGAAATACTGTATCTTCTTCCTTCTCCCCATCCCCAGCCTACTATTACCATCCCTAAACAGGTCATGAGAAATTTATTTTTTTCCTGAATATAAAATATACATAATAGAAAATAATAAAAACTCTGTAATAAAAAATAGTAAAAAAGAAATACATACTCACTATAGAAAATACAAGAAAGAATAAGGAAACAAAAGCCATAAACCTACCACTGATATTAATCACTGTTAAGGTTTCAGTACATTTCCTTTTAGTCTTTTCTACATACATTTTAAAAATAAAATGGGAATTATACTACATGTAGCTGTGTAAAGCATTTTCCCATGTTACTACATTTTTAAAAACAGTCTTCAATGATGTTAATATCATAGTACATGATGTATTATACTTATTTCATCAGTCCACTATCACTGGGCAAGCATGTTGCTTTGAGGTTGTCTTTTTTTTTTTTTTTTTTAACTTAAAGAAGTATTCTGAGAGAGCAAATTTAATTCTCGCAATTCTTAACAAGGTCATCACAAACCTGGGAACCAGATGTCAGGCTCACGCCACTGTCCGCGCTGATCTGGGACTTTTTCTCTTCTGTCTCACCAAGGTCAAAGACGGGTTTGATTACTTCAGGCCCTGGGTAGGGGAAGACCTCTGTCACCCAGTGCACACACACAAGGGGCAGGCTGGTGAAGGGAAAGGGACAGCAGCACAGCCTGGTCCCAGACCTGTTCAGCGTGTCCCAGTCACCTTTCCAGGGACTGCCCCCACCTCGGGCCCCATTGGAAGAAGTCCCCAGATGCCTTAAGAACCAAGTAGGACAAATTAAACCTGGTCTCAAGGGGTTCTGCAGCCATCTTCACAACCTGAGAAAATTCTGAGCAAATCATTCTAAAACAGAAAGCTCCACAAACAAATGTCTAAACCACATTCCACTACACTCAGAGTCAGAGCTTCACTGGTGTGTACAACCGGTTATGGGTCCCCAGGTCACTCGGTGCTTCCCCAGCAAATGTATCTAAAAGGGGCTAGAAAAGGATAGGCCCAATGAGATACAGAAACACCAGCTGTTTCTGTGGACACAGCCTACCCCAACCCTACTTCTACATTTGAGATAAAAAAAACAAACACACTGTCATTTTTCCCCACCCACCCACAGTAGTATGGCAGAAGGACAGAATGACAGAAAGCAAGAAAGCGTGCCTAGGCAAGCCACCAGAGAGCTGGGAAGCTACAGACTC